>NC_143580.1:237058309-238258309 GCF_048544385.1 Mastigoproctus giganteus
CGAACTTTTTTCTATGAGTTGGTTTTGAACATCGGTTCCTAAATCTTTAATTCTTCTTGTTACAGTTGATGAAGATAAACTTACAGACACAAAATTATTTACTTTCTCAGGACATACTTCTTCTGCAATTGCCAAACAAATTCGTTTTACAAATTCTCCATCCAAAAAAAACTCTTTCTTCTTCGGCAATGATTTGGGAGGTTCGAAAACTAGCTCTAACTGCAGATAAATTTTGATAAGTAAAAGTTCTAATCTTCTATTGTTGACTTTGAAAAGTTTGGGTTAGTTCTTGGAGTTTTTCCTGCTGCAAATCCCATTTTTGAAATTTATTGTAATTTGAGGCATGTTTTGTGACGTAGTAATGTTTCATGTTATATTCCTTGAACACCGACAAGGCTTCATTGCAAATAAGACAAGTGCAAGTATCATTTGTCAGTGCAAAAAAAGTAATTAATTGGCCACCTCTCATTAAGAACGTGACACTCAGCATGAACTTTTCTTTTTTTCGACATCAACTTCTATGTGATTTTTATGGGGTCACTGTAATAAAAAAAATACTCATAAATATTGAAGTAAGTAAGTGCTGATACGTGTTAAAATTTTATGAAATATTTTAGCAAAAATTTATTTACAAATTTGAAATAAATTAAGGTTTATTACAAAAAAATATTTAAACAGTTGATTTTCAGCAAAACATTTCCATGACTTTTCATATGACAGGGAATGAAATTTTATTTATTACCAAAAATGTAACATCAGGTGAAAACAGTAACCACTTGCCTAACTACAAAACATGACACTAACTTGTTTTCTCCCAGATTTTCATGAAACTATTTGTTGAGGCTACTGAAGTTGGTCGTGCTCGTGAACATTCAATCAATACAACTCTTCTGTATTTTCTCTTAACAGTTTATTAAACAAAGCGTATATACAAAACTCTAACGAAGGTTTAACTTAAAACTTAACAAGTGAACTTCTAACTTAGTACTAAAGAAAAATATTTACAACATGATGTGCAGAAAGTAACCCCCACTACAAAAGGGATAAGTCTCTGTGGAGGGACGCAAGCATCATCCAACCAAGGTAAGGGATTAGGAAATCCATAATTGCTGTCTCTAACAACTATTGCTATTTAATGTTAGAGTCAAGATTAATGGGTTATTTTAACGATGTTTCAAAGAATAACTTTGAGTGGAAGTAACAGAATAAATATCTAACAAGACTGAGCTGACGAAACGGAGGCGTTAACACTATTAATCAACTGAAGAATGTTGATTAATTAATAGTCTTTCATAAATTTTATTGTGATCTAATATAAACATTGACGTAGCCCAGTGGTCAGGAGTGAGAATGCATAGCACGCGTTCCTTGAGTGGACCGGGGTTCAAACCCGTGACTACTAAATACGATAAATATCTGTATTGAAGATTTATTGTAAACTATACTGACTTGGTTGTCGTGCTGGAGTATAAACGGAAAATTTATTTATTTTTATGATTTAATTGAATTGTCTATGGGTTGGATAAAATTCTTTTCCGGGCTATAGTTTGGGGACGCCTGCTCTACAGGAAACAACATTGGATGTCATCTGAACAACTTTTAAAAAACTGTTTGGCACTAAGTGTTTATAAAGAACTGTTATGGTATGTCTAATAGCAAGAATATTAAAAGAAGAAATTGAGCACACTGTGATAATAGGCTTTCCTTGTGATCTTATTAATTTGTATCCTGGAAAGGGATCTGTATGCATTTTCTTGTGAAAATGAGTGAATACTTGGTGAAAATTTATTACTCCTTTCTAGGTAGTAATAAATTTATATATATAATTTATATTAATAGTACTAAAAAGGAAAGATAGATTTAAACAGCCATTGAAGAGGTTTGATATTTGCCATTGAAGTAAAAATCGTTTTGAAAACTATTATGAAAGAAGAGAGAATTGATGAAGCATATATGTACACATTGGCTATCTAGACTGGCAATATGTAACACATATGTAACTAGACTGGCAGAACAGTAGCAACTTTTAACAATAAGAAGAGGTTAAAAGTAATAAGAAAAACAATATGAGCACTTTTCACAGTTATCCAACTGAAAAGTACAAGCCAACACTAGGGTGGTGCTGACTCATATTCAAATCCATTTGAAAGTTTTGAAAAACAAATTGATGAAAGCAATCCTAAACATGCCGACCAAGGTGGTAATTCTAGGCATGTGCCTCACGTGTGCAGAAAATCCTGTTTGTTTCTTGCTTCTGGCTTGAATAAAGCAATTTGTTTGTTTCTTTTAAATGTTATACCAATGTTTGAAAATCTGAACTCTTCAATCCAACATACCTCACATCCATATATTCATTCATCTGTTGAAGAATGTTATGTGTAAATTTGTTTTACCTACAGTTTTCAGACCTTCCATTTTTGGAAATTGATTACCATAACAGATTAAACCAGAAGAATGATTCTGGCTTAGTCATAGACATTTCCATTGCCATAGTCTGAAACAAGCAAAGAAGATTTTGTTCATTTGCTCAATGAAGAAATACTTTATGGCTACATGTGATTACATGGTGCACAAGTTTCCATGGGAGAATGACGTTCTTATAAATTCTGAGGAATACAGATTTCATCAGTTGATAGTGCATCTTTGTGTACAAGTGCCCTATATTCTCTAGTGTTGTTAAAGATGAAGCAGATGAAGCAATAGAGGTTTTGCTTCGTTATTTCTTCATCTAATCTACCAGACACTATTATGAAAGAAGAGAGAACTGATGTACAATGGGCCTTGGTTGCTGAAGTGACAAGTACATATTGCACTATGCAAATATATTATCCCAAGTTATGGTTGGCATTATAACAATTCCACATAGCAGTACTGAGTGCGAGAAAATATTTAGCCAGGTTAGGAAAACAAACTGAGTTCAGATATGTTCCACATATCTCTGCTATATATATGGAACACCTCATCTTATTCATGGAAGATAAGTTGGAATTGATGAAGATATTTCAAACAAGATCACCTTAAAAGTACCTCTGTTCGGCTGCCAACAATTTCTGAAAAGTAGTTTCAAGGACTTGCTTATAACTATGTTCATGGCACTGCCATACCATGAACCCAATGCAGAACTGCTATCTTTCTGTCAGACTTGTTCCAGTTATTGTTAGTTTTCTTTATGTGCATTAAAGAAGGAAAGTATCTTTTTAAAATTGTTCCACACTTGGCCCTAAAACCGTTTCGACTTTAATAGAGTATTTTTGTGTTGGACAGAATTAGAATTTGTATAGGGCTAATATTTGAGAAGAAAAACTGAATTTTTAGTATTTTTGATGCTAAGGAAGCTATTGATGTAATATCTTTGTGCCACATAATGTTATTTGTTTGATTATATTCAAAGTGTAGAAATATGGCTATTACTGAGGATAATTTTTTGTTGAGATTTGAAACAATTAGGATTTAGAAAGATTAAAGTTAATTATATTATCTTTAAGCCTCTAGAGCAGTGATTCCCAATCTTTTGTCACTCAAGTCATGCTTTAAGTTAAAAGACGAATATTAACGGCACAGGTATAAGGTATGTTCGTGTCAGATGGCACCTGGGATTTCTCCCATCTCCGCGTGTGTTTCACTGTATCGAGGACAATACACTGGCCAGAGACTTGAAAGTGTGTGGGCCGTGTCTGTGCAGTGTGATATGTTGTGCCCATTGTTTGTCCGGCTTATTGGCCGCCAGGCCCCTAGTGGAGCCGATGTTGCCCATACCTTGCCGTGGAGGCTAGCCGGGTGTATCCATTATCACAACAAATTGCTCTGGCAGGTCCTGCCACCTAGTTTCCTGGGATTTCAGTGGCTAGGACCAAAAAAAAAAAAATTATGCGTTTGACATTAATGCTTAATGGGATTGCTGTTAGGAAATCACTGGTTGGGGTTCAGCGCTAAAGAGATGTGTTAAAGGCCTAATAGGTCTGGCAAAATTTTGATGTTATTAAATTTAGACATGTGAGGCTATACGCTAAATAACAGCTAATAGTGTTAGTTGTCTTAGAGATTTACAAGAAACCGGTAGAATTTAGACGCTGATTAGAATTTGACGGCATTGTTAAGGGTGTACTCTGTCGATTTAGTGTGAGAGGAGGGGAGACTGAAGACTGGGGGGAAAACAGATAGAAGAATAGGGATGATAGAGTAGGCATCCCCAAAGAGGTCAGTGGAGACGAGCCCCACCAGGCGAAGTATGGGAGATAGGCAGGGAGGAGAGGAGACAGAGATCCGTCTCCTCCCTCCCCTGCCTGGGGATGGGGTTTTAAAGGGAAACAGGTTAGAGTACCCAGTTCAGATCGCCAATAGCATGATGGCAGCAAAGCCGCAGAATGTCGGTGTCATGTCCAAGCAGTGTCGAATCTGGTATGAAGGTCAAGCTGCCCACCCCGCTTCGGGGGTGGGATATGTTAGCTGGCAGTGGGGAACCCACCAGTCGAGGGAGTGGGAGAGACACACCTTTACTTCATTCATAATCTGCATTCTCACTCTACTTGCATTCTTTTTTTTTTTTTTATTTCTTTTTTTTTAATACTTTTTCTTATTTTATAATTTTTTTTCAAGTTTTTTTATATATATATATATATATATATATATATATATATATTTTTTTTTTTTTTTCACTCAACTCATTCATCTTTTTCTCACACACCAGGAGGGGATGCAATAATGTGTAGTGTAAATTTAAATACTAATTAAAACTAGGGTTAGTGTCTACTTAACTGTAGCATTTATGGTTTGCGTTCTTTTTCTCACACGCTTACACTTTTATTCATTCTTCTAGCTCTCATCTCATTTATTCGACTCTTACTTTCTGCACTGCACTCTCTGGGCACCTCAACTTACTGTTATTCTTCAGTTGTGGTGTAGGCCTAGCCGCAAGTTTTTTTTTTTTGCAGGCCAGGGGAAGAGTGCAGTGATAGTGTTTATGTGGTTAGTAAATGTTTGTTAGTACAGTATATATAAAGTAATGTAAGTTATTTTTAACTTTGTATTCTTTCGGCCAATCACATTTGCTCTTCCACTCATTCCCATTCACTCTCTCTTTCCCTCATGGTAGGTTTTGGATTAAGAAAATGGAATTTTCTTAATCTCATGGCACACTTGAAAATGGTCGCAACACACCGGTTGGGAACCACTGCTCTAGAGAAAGAATAATCTGGAGTTTAAGGAACCTGCATTGCATATTTCAAAAATTTTAATTATTGGTGTAGTATAATGTACCATCATCAGAAAAATTGTGGATGGGATTTCTCAGTCAATAGAAGAACCTTAATCAGAACCTTATTCTTTAAATTATTACAAAAAAAAAATCAAACTAGTTTAAGTAATTTTTTAGTAAAAATTAAGGGCTAAGTTTTTATGGAAAATACTCATAATGGCATTGTTATGATTTATCTGTTATCATATGACTTTGTGCGAATGTGATTGATTGATACCTTTGTTAATTTTTAAAAGTGTGTACCTTATAAATTTGCTTGATAATTGTGATTTATGATGATAATGGCTTCTACTTTTGGATTGTTTTATTTCATTTAGTTTCTTCATTTTTACCTTATATATTTTTAATCAGCACTTATCTTTTTTGTTTTTAATAGATTCTTGAAATTGGGCAGTTTTTTATCCATCAGTTAGCTGAAGTGAAACATAGGGGGGCATTTGAACAGGCCTTTGTTGGCTTCTGTAAGCTGAGCGATAGATTGTGGAGGTATGTCTGTTTGCTCTCTGAAATGTTTGAATAGCATAACAGAAGTAATAATTAAACATAATCAAAACTTATGTTTTTTAGGACACCTATTCCTGCTGTGCATAGTCTACCTAGCATTTGGTTAGAGAATCTTTTTTCAGTCATCAAAGGTGAAGCAACGACTTTTAAACTCTGTCCAACTAGACGTAGTGCTGGTGTACCCTTTATGGTTCAGGTAAAGTCATCTTTTTTTTTTCTTTAAAAATATATTGTGATAGTCACCTTGCCTATTTTATCTACCCCCCCCTCCCTCCTGTCTTGTTTCATGCCTTCCATTTTCTTACTTTTACTCTGTGTGTAGGCAGCAGCATGCTGCGCTGCTCATATGTCACCCTGTGATCTTTCATGGCTAGTGCATGCTGAAATATATTATATTAAAAAGAAAATAGAGATAATTTTTTAATATTGCAGTTTTAAGTGGTTTTTACTATCAATAAATGACACTTTTATGTGTTGAGATAAGTTGGACAAATAAAAGAATAAATTTCAACTTTCATTCTGATCTGGCACCATTCATTCTTGCTGTAGCAAAGAAGGCAGGAAACCTCAGATTTTTATTGTATTGGGGGGGGGGGAATTGGATTGTGTACTTTGTTGAGCACTATTCTGTCATCTTAACCACAAGCCTTGCTGACTTATTTACAGCAGAGGAAGTCTTATCACCATCAGACTAGCTTTAGTCACCAGTGTTATCTGGCTGCCTGGGCTGTGTACAGTGAGTTGATATCTGTAGTGGAAGACTCTTTCTCTCCTAATTTGTGAAAATGGAGAGCCATTTCCACAAACTAGAAGAGAAAAAGAAATGAAAGTACACTTTTCTGTGTACTTTCATTATGTTATTGTTGTCTTCAGAGTGGTATTTTTAAATGAATTATCATTTACTTTCAATTCTGTCATATCTTCTTTTGGACGCTTCCATGATTGATGCTCTTTGTACTCTAAGAGGTACAAGCTAAAGGTTATAATGATTTATGCACCAACATCGAGCCATGATGATGAAGAGGTTGAAGAAATGTACACCGAAATTGAGAGTCTTCTAGATGAGCAGAAAACCCACTACACTATTATTATGGGGGACTTCAATGCTAAGGTTGGAAAAGGGCAAAACAGTGCAGAAAGAGGAACTATAGGAAATTTTGGAATTGGTGAAAGACTTGTGGAATTTGCAGAATCTCAAGGATTGTCAGTAATGAACACTTTTTTCAAGAAAAGGGTGAACAGAAAGTGGACATGGAAGAGTCCAAATGGATTAACAACTAATGAAATCGACTTCATCCTCACTAACAGAAGATATATTGTGAATGATGTTACCATCTTGAATAAGGTAAATGTTGGAAGTGATCACAGAATGGTAAGATGTACACTTGATATAGATGTAGGAAAGGAAAGGAAAAAACTGACTCGAGTAAATAATACAAAGGTCTTTGAGATAACAGAGGAGGAGAAAAAGCAGTATGTACTGGACCTTAAGAACAAGTTTGAGCTTCTGCAGACTGCTCAGGACGAAGATATCGACGAGGAATATTACAACTTTCTGAAAGTGATAAAGCCCAAGAAACCTATAGGGAAAAAGAAATCCAAAGAAGAAAAAATTAGTCAAGAAACACTTCTCATGATGAACCGAAGACAACGAATGAAGAGCAAGAAAAACACTGACAGGGAGAAAATTGAGTATACTGAGTTATGCAAAGCCATTAGAAAGAGACTCAGAGAGGACATAAGAAGATTTAACACAAGAAAAGTAGAACAAGCATTAAGGGAAAACAAAGGATTTAAATCAGCAGCCATGAGCAGTAATACAGAAAGACAAATGATACTGAAACTGAAGAATAGCGATGGTGTACTTATAAACAGCAGAGAAGGCATAATTCAAATAGCAGAAGACTACTATAGAGAATTATACATGGAGCGAGGGAATGATGCCAGCAGTGGGGAAGATGGATTGCAAAGTAGCAACACATACAACATACCTGATATTCCTCCTGATGAGGTAGAACATGCATTGAAGAAAATGAAGAATCAGAAAGCCCCGGGGGAAGATAAAGTTACGGTAGAGTTGTTAAAATTTGGAGGAAGAGACATAACACAAAAACTGGCAAGGCTCTTCACAAAGTGCATTAGAAAAGGTGTGACGCCTAAGCAGTGGAATAATGCAATCATAGTTTTGCTGCATAAGAAAGGAGATAAATCAGAAATTGGAAATTATAGACCAATTAGCTTGTTATCCCACATCTACAAGTTGTTCACAAGGGTCATTACTAACAGATTAGAAAGAATACTTGGAAAGAATATTAGAAAGAATACTAACAGATTAGAAAGAATACCTGTCCTAAAGCCAGCTTGCTGGCTTTAGGACAGGATTCTCAACTATGGATCACCTTCACATAATATCACAGCTAATGGAGAAAGCAAATGAATATAAAACGCCATTATGCCTGGCATTTGTGGATTGTGAAAAGGCATTTGACTCCATACAGCATAAGGCAATGTTTCGGGCACTGGAAAGACAAGGCATAGATATCCATATATTATGATTTTGAAGAAAATATATCAGAGTGCTACCTCCTTTATTAGACTAGACAAAGACAGTAGGAAATTTAAAATCGAGAAAGGAGTTCGACAAGGAGACACAATATCTCCGAAGTTTTTTACTGCTGCCCATGAGGAAGCTTTCAGAAGATTAGACTGGTCGCAGAAAGGAGTCAATGTGAACAGAGAGTACCTAAACCATTTACGATTTGCAGATGACATTGTGGTCATAAGCCACGATCCCAAAGAATTACAGGAAAATCTTAATCAGTTATGCACAGTTAGTAAGGATTTTGGACTAAAGATGAATATGGCTAAAACAAAAGTAATAATGAACAAGTATGCCACAGAAAGGGAAATAAAAATTGAAGGAGCAGTAATTGAAAAGGTGGAGCCATATACTTATCTGGGACAAGTTATTAGCTGTAATAATGATAAATGGCTGGAAGTCAAGAGAAGAATAAATTTTGGATGGATAGCATTCAGGAAATATAGTCACGTACTGAAGAGCAATATCCCAGTTTGTCTGAAACGTAAAATAATGAACCAATGTATACTCCCCACCATGACTTATGGAAGTGAAACTTGGGCACTCGCCAAAAGAATGGAAGAGAAGCTGAGAACTACACAGCGAAAAATGGAACGAATTATATTGGGAATCAGACTGTTAGATAAGAAGAGAAACACATGGATTAGGCAGCAAACTCAAGTAAAGGATATTCTTATCAAAACTAAAGAACTAAAATGGTCTTGGGCAGGACACATAGCTCGAAGACATGATGACAGATGGACTAAGAAAATAACAGAATGGTACCCAAGAGGAGCTAGAAGAAAACCTGGAAGACAAAGGCAGAGATGGATAGATGAAATTCAAGAGTTTTCGGCTAGTAAATGGATGGCCAGTGCTCAAAACAGAAGGAACTGGAAAGTTGCTGGAGAGGCATTCATCCTGCAGTGGATTGAAAATGGCTGATGATAATGATGATGTCTGTACTTTGTTTTGCAATCTTGCAGACTATAGCCTAGGTCTTTTTTTTTTTTTTTTTTTTTTTATGCATTTCTTATCCATTTTTTTTTTTCCAGTGCAGAAAAAGCCTGTGGCTTCCTTTCACTACATGGTGAATACTATTACTATTACCTTTAGGATGAGATGCTTAACAGACCTGTCTTACTGGTGGGTTATTGGGCCTGAAGTTCAGAATGCTCCTCATAACTTTAAATTTTCTGTGAGTTGTTAATTTAAAGTATATATTGGATATACATATATTGTCCTCTATGAACATTGGGAAACATGCATTTGTTGCACTAGTTCTAGTTTAAACTGGTGTATTGGGAATCAAGGCAACTGAAAATCATCCAGGATGTCTTTGCAGGGTTCCCAACTGATAATAGACAGTGTAGCAGAATTCTCACCAAATTTCACATCTATCTATCTATATATATATATATATATACATACACCGGTGTTCAAAGAAAGTGCATCACTTATGAGTTTTACATTTCTAACCCTTTTTTGTGATGGTATGTTACATTAATGACTAACATCACAAATAGAAATATAAACAAAAGATATTTATTAATAGTTAAGGCAAAGCTAAGTAATATTTGACAGGTGCTCTCAAAATATTCCAAAATGAGCATTTGCAACCTTTATACAACAGTTTTGGTAAACACAACAATTATGACTGAATTTGCTTCAATTTATCATTTTAAATGGAACACAAAATGAAAAGTTCACCAGGTGCAAACTAATATTTAGTTGAACTGCCTCTGGCCCTGATGACAGCAGCACACCGTCGAGGCATTGACAAGATCAATTTCTGAAGATAATCAACTGATATTTTGTGGTTCCAAACACGAATTATGGCTTCCTGAAGGGTCTTTAGTTTCTTTCTGCCAATTGCAGATTCGACATGATGCCAACAGTTCTCTATAGGATTCAGGTCTGGGCTGGGCTGATTCCTGGCCAGCTAAGGGTTGTAATGGACCATTCTTTCAACCATTTTTTTCACCTGTAACAAATTTAAACATATTACTGTCGAACCTCTAGTGCAGAAATGAAGCTAAAGTAACTACAGAAGTGCCTCTTACACTTTTTGCCCGATGACAAGGAGCAGAGTCGTCCTGAAAGATGCAGTTACTGGCAGGCTGAAATGGTTGGCAGCAATTTGCTTTCCAATATAGCCAGGTATCCCATTTGCGGAACCTTTTATAAACTGCAGATGACCTACTCCGTGATACAAAATGCAACCCAATATTATTTGGCTGGTAGGGAATTTCACTGTAGACACCATACAGTCTGGATGTTATTCTTCACCATGTCTATGGCAAATCATTTGTCTCCCATTAGAGCCATGCAGGTTGGATTTCTTGAATTTCCAGAAAATAACTGACTTCCACTGCTCGGGGTTCATTTGACATGCTCCTTACACCAAATTAATCTGGCCTTTTTCATTTTTTGTGTGTGGAGGGGCTAGAAGTCCATTTTTGAAGAGGCATCTTCTGACTGTTACCACTTGCTAACACTCCTGTATGTTCTTCCCATTCTCTTTTCAGCTCAGACATAGAAGCTTTATGGTTTTTAAGGTATAAGTGCTTCAAAACGCGGTCCTGTTTTGGCGTAGAGACTCGTTTGCATCCAGTTCCTTTTTTTTTTCTATCAGCAGAACCAGTTTTTGAGTTTGGAAAGAAATCTACTCACTGTCAACTGATTACAAGACACTGTAAGCAATGTGACGGGAAGAACATCCTTCCTCATGTAAAGCAACAATAGCACTTTCTTCATGGCATCAACTGCACATAACTCGCCATCCTGACTCAAGCAAGGAATGACTGCAACTCTTGCAGAGCGTGCTTATATAGCTGACAGTAACAGCTGATGCAATATCACGTCATCACCTACATGTGTCAATTTTATCTGATGCAATCTGTAAGAAACATTGCCATATACTTATGTTATTCGGATGACAATTACAATTTTAAGAGGTGATGTACACCAGTGTGTATATACAGTGTGTGTATATATATATATATATATATTTTTTTTTTGGTTGGGCCTGAGTTTTCACTTCTATCTATATAACAGCTTTGGAATGTTCTGTATTTGTTAAATTTTTGGTAGTAATTGAAAAAGAAATGATGATAGTTTTATACATTTAGTACTAGTTTTAAAATCATTTAACAGTGCAAGGATGGAAAGTTTCTGTAGCATATTTGCTGTAAAAAACAAATACTAAGTAAAAAATAAAAATGAGATAAAGCATCTACCAAACGTTATTTTTTGTCTGCCTCTTCAAAATATTAATCTAATCCTTCATTAAATATCACTGCCTTTACAAGACTCGGTTAAAATAGTTGACTAGTTCAAGACAGTTTTCATACATTCTTCAAGACAGTTTTCATACATTGTCTGCAATTATCTTTCCTTATTTAAATTATGTTCCCCTTGTTTGCACCAGCTTAGAAAGAGAAATATTCCTCCACCATAAAGTTTGTTCAGTCCTTTTATGGTCTGAAAATGTCTCAATTAGATTATTATTCAAATGTATTTCCAAACTTATTTAGTTTAGAGAACTGGAGTCTCTTCCTGTTTAAATACTTCTTTCATCCACAACTCTCTTGTTGCCTTCCTCTGTATCCTTTTAATTTAGTTAATATCAGACCTGCATACAATATTCAGGATACTGTATACAGGCCTAATTGTGTGACCAGTGATTTGTATAATAGGATAATTACCCCTTTATCTTTACTGGCAAATTTTTTTATATCATTCACACTACACCATGTGATTTGTCTTTGAAGTCTTAGTATATTGTAGGGAACTTTATATCAGACTGTATTATAACCACAAGATTGTAATATAGTATCACATAGTATTAATACTGTATTACTATACTTTACTATATTAATACAGTGTAGTATTTTTAATACATTATTATAATTGTGTTACAGGCACCCATTCAACATTTTCAACAATATTGAAAGGGTTACTGCTGAGTTGATAATTTTACTTGGGATTACTGTTACATATTTATTAGTCCTTAATGTTTAATTTATTCAAGTTTTCTTTTGAAAATTTTAGAATTATGAGTGTGGGAAATGGAAAATAAAGTTGCAAATACAAAATCATAGCTAATGCAACAAAATTTATTGGAATCTTCTCTGTGTTAGGCATTGTTGATCACAGAACCAGATGTGACAGGATCAAGTTGCTTCAAAAAAGCTATGGCCGCATTGATACAGATGGCAAAAACAAACTCCGAGCATGACTGTAGTCAGCAGGTAATGTACTACAGGAAACGTTTTTTAAAAGTATTTTTTCCTATAGAAAAAAAAGAGTATTGTTTTTTTTGCACTATGAAAGAATTAAAAGAAATTAAACTCTGCACTACTAATGTAGTGCAGAGTCCAATTTTTGTTTATCTCTGACAAAAATAAATGTATCTTTCATTTATTTGATATGATTTTAAATTCATGGGGAGAAAGAAGACAACAAAAATAAAATATTTACCTCTTATTTTATTGAATTTTTTAAATTCTGGCTGTTGCTTGTAAAATTTTTTGTCTGCATTTCCTTTTCCATATAAATTGTCATGTACCCTCTATAATACAAATGTATACAAATGTAAACTATACAAACTCTACAAATTTAAACCAGCAAATGCTAGTTTACATTTGTATAGTTTAAATAGAATTATTTTTGCCAACAGACGTAAATGTGGCTACATTCTAGTGTGTATTGACAACTCTCCCTCCACCAGAAGTGGGATTGTGGGTGGTGGGCAGCAAGGAATTTGTTCATTGGTAGGCGGTGGCATTTTTGTCTCTGGAAGGTAATAGAAATTTGTTGTGGTGCATTGCTATCAAGTACTACAGACTTTATTTCAGCTAATTTTAAGCTGCTTTTGTGAATGGATGTCTGGTTGTTCCAATGCACAAGAAGATATGTGGGTGTCTAAACAGATTTCAATGTGGATTATACAAATTACATGTGCCTCATGTGCCATTTGTATCCCTTTTGTTGGGTGCTATCCCTTTATTGTGTGCTAAACAGCAAAGTGCCTTTTGTTAAGATGGATCTCAGCTTTCTAAAGGCTGCTGTTTTTTTAAGGAAAACCCCAAACATGAGAGGTATTAGAACCTATAGTACTTAGTACTGTGAATAGGTTGTAGGTTGAGAAGACGAAAGGAGATATTTGTTCACATTAGACTTGAACTTTTGTAGATTGTAATTTTCAGGAAATATATATGAAGAAAGGTTGTTCCTCATTTATTTATTTATTCAACTGCCGTTTTGGCAGTTGAATAAATAAATGAGGAAAATGAAAAGTTGGTTCTGTGAGTATGAAGTTGGACAGTAAATGGATGTTGGTTTGTGGCAGCATGTGTTCGGACTGTTTTGAAAGTGAGAGCGGGAATTATACAAAGGGTACTAGGAAAGTTTTGCAATACAGCTTTGTTTATTTAATTTTTTCAAAGTAATTTCCTCTACATTCAATACACCTCTCCATCCTCCGAAACCAATCTTTAAACCAGTTCTGCCAAGTTTCACTAGGGAGTAAAGCACACTCGTTGTCCCAAGCCCGTAGAAGGTCCTCATCACTGGAAAACCGCCTCCCTTTTAGCTTCATTTTCACATGCGGGAACAGTGCAAAGTCGCAGGGAGCAAGGTCTGGACTGTAGGGAGGGTGCTCGAGAAGTTTCAGTCCTGTTGTGGTCAAATATTCAGTGCAGGCTTTGGCGCGGTGAGCTGGAGCATTTTCGTGATGGAGGTACCAGGTGTCCATTCTTGACTTTGGCCGCAGGTTCTTCATAGATCCAATGACTTTAGGCAGGCATTGTTCAGTATACCACTTAGCTGTGACTGTCTTCTGCGTGTCCAAAATGACACGTTCCACAATTCCACTAGATTTGAAAAATACAGCTATCATTTTCTTCTTTACAGATCGGGATTTTCTGACAATTACGGGTGTGTCGTCATCATCAAAGACCCAAACTTTGTTTTGAGCCTTGGTCGGCAGATCGTAATAGTACAGCCAAGTCTCGTCACCTGTCACGATGTTGTTCACATACCGAGATTGTCCCTTATCAAACTTTTTTAACATCTCCCGGCACCAAGTCACACGTCGTGTCATCTGCTCTTCAGTCTGTTGATGCGGCACCCAGAGAGAACAAAGTTTCTTCACGTGCAAATGATCTTGCAGAATCGAACGAATTGCTGGTGCATTTAGGCCCAAAGTATCCTCTATCTGTTGGTAGGTCACTCGCCTGTTTTCGTCAAGCATTTTCCTCACAACAGTAACGTTTTCCTCCGTAACTGACGTTCGTGGCCTTCCCGGCCTCTCAGAATCCTCCAGAGTGAAATTTCCCCTTTGGAATTCTCTATACCACCTGAATATCGTTGTACGATGTGGACAATCATCATTTAGTGCAAGAGTCATTTCTTCTAAGCACTGGTCTATGGTTAAACCATGCACGAAATTATACCGCAAAACTGTCCTTATCTCATTTCGTGACCACGATGCCATCGCAAGCACTTTACACTCTCACTACTAATGAATAACTGAGCCCATCGACTTGGCGCGGCGGCTACTATGCACGTATGAACATGTCTCAACATGCAGCAACAAGCAGCTTCCTGTGATTCATTGTTGCGTCATATTGCAAAACTTTCCTAGTACCCTTTGTATAAGAAAATTCAGAAGAACAGTGCCCATGGAAGTATCTGTAGAAAAGGCATGCAGCAGTAACAGAACATCTACGAGACAGACACTCTGAAGAGACTCCATTAGAGGTGAGTCATTAATTAACCTAATTGTCCTCTTCTGAATGGAATCTAGAAGCCTGAGAGAGTTTTTGGGGGCACTGCCCCAGATGTGGGAACAATATTCCATGGTAGGGCGGATTTGCGATTCGTACTGAGAGTACAGCTGTTTGGAAGTAAAGTAATGCCAAGAGCGAAAGAGAAAGCCAAGTTTTTTAGATGCAGAAGAAGCAATATTTGTAATGTGCTTGTGCCAAGAGAGATTAGAAGTCAGGGTAATTCCCAAAAGTGATATATCTTCTTGCCTAGAAATCGGAGTGTCATCGAAGATAGGCATAGCAGCTGAAGAATCATTTTTTGCGAGATATAAGACAGGACTGAGTTTTAGGATTGAAATCAACTAAGTTGTCTTTGCCCCACTGGAGAATTACCTGGAGATCAGCATTTAAGGAGTTGGTAGTGGATATTCGAGAATCAGTGAGCAGTCAGAAAGAAAAACTGGATAACCAATTACAAAATACAGTTGGCAAACCATAAGATGGAAGCTTGTTTGGAAGACCTTTATGCCAAACGTGATCGAAAGCCTTTTAGATGCAATAGTAACTGCTTGTTTGTTTGTTATTTGGTTTTTAGGAGCATTAGCAACTAAGGCCATATTGCTCCGGGATATGCGGTGGTCATTCTCTGAACTTTCTGCATCCTCCGTATTTGGTGGTGACAGGCTCGAACACCGGTCTAATCAAGAAGCATGTACTACGCACTGCTGCTCCTTCCCACCTGGCTACAGAGGCGCCCTTAACTGCTTGTGTTTCACCGAACTTTTCCATTGAATTTGTCCATAAATGGGTAACATAAGCCAGAATATCTCCAGTGGATTGATACTGATGGAATCCATACTGGCGATCGTCGATCAGATGGAAGGTTTCTAGATAGTTTACGAGTTGGCGGTTATTGATTTCTTCATTACCTTAGAAAGAGTAGAAGTAATTGTAATGGGTAGTATAAGATTTCTAATCTTTTATATTGTAATGGGAAGATAATTAGATGGGAGGGATTTGTCACCCTTTTTTAGGAACTGCCTGGATACGAGCAAATTTCTAAGCAGAAGGAAAAACACCTTGGGAAAAAGAAAGTGAAAAAAGGTGGCAAAGAACAGGATCAAGTTCAGGAGCACAGTTTTTGAGAAGAAGTAGAGAAATACCATCAGGACTTAGAGCCTTCCTAGCATCAAGATTCGTAAAAATCCTTCTGACATAATTTTGATGGAAGACCACAGGAGGCATTGAACGAATGGAGTGTGCTGCGAATGGTGGGAGGTGTTTTACCACAATCAATAATACATGAGTTGGAAAAAAAAATAGATGCTATCAGGTCGGCTTTATCCTTGGCTGAAGTGACAATAGAACCATCTGGTTTAGACAGAGGTGGGAGCAGAGATGGGTAAAATTGTGGCCAGTAGCTTTGGCAAGAGACCAGAATGCTCATCTACCATTAGGGCAAGAAACAAGTTTTCTACTCTTAGCCTGTTCAAAATCTAGTTTGGACTGATTAATAACTGCTTTACAATTGTTGCGAGCTTTGATGTAGGCAGATAGTGAAACTGAAGAATTGGAAACAAGCCAATTATGGTATGCAACATTCTTCTCTTGAACCTTAGCATCTCTAGAACCTTGAGCCTTAATGCGTTTATTGGAAAATCAAGGTTTAGATAAGGACAAGATTTTAAAGTGGAGTGGGGAATAAAGGAGATCATTCCATTTTACATTCTTCTAATGCCAAACAACACGAGATTGGGAATAGCCATGAGATAAAGACTCCATTGGAGAAGAGACAATCATCAAGTTGTGATCTGAGGTGCTTAAAGGACCACTCACTTCATCTGTGTACTTAGAAGGGTTGTTTGTGGGAAAAATATCAAGTGTGTTGGCTGTGTGGTTAGGTTGTCCAGTATTCTTGTAGGTAAATGAACAATCTGTGCAAGGTCATTAGTAATTGCAAAAGCCTCAGCATCTCGACCAGCTGGTTCAGTGTAACTAGAAAATGGAAGCCAGCTAGAGTTGTGAACATTAAAATCACCAAGGAAAATTTCCTTACTGTTTGGAAAGTTGGACTGGAGAAAGTCCAGTTGCAAAGAGAGGAAGTCAAAGAGCTCCAAGTGATTAGTGGAGTTGGGAGAACGGTAGAGACAACAGATGAATTTGACACAATGAGGTAGAGAGATTTTAAGCCAGAGAAGATCGAAAAGAGGAGATTCCAAATAACTAGTCTCTGACAGGGAATATCAGAACAGACACATGCTGCTTTCACCTTTGAGGCGAAAGGAATCATACAGTGAATAATTTGGTCAAACTGAGATGAGCAGTGGTCGAATCAGCCGATAACTGAGATTCTGTCAGAAAAAGTACATGGGGTTTGGCAGACTGAAAGTGGAAATGGGCATCGTTGAGATCAGTAATGAAGTATAGGAAGTGTTTGGGATGTTTAGATCTTTTCGCAGATAAGCTTACTCTATTAGTTTGACAATTCATGGTGTATTCAATTCATGGTGTATTCTGTATGAAGTAATGAAATATTTGGATATGGCGTACATATGGTAAGAATATACCTAGATCCTTGACATAACGAGGGCTCGAAAATGCCCCCCCCCCCCTACACACTACTTGGACTCTCTCCAGTTATTATCTGGCAGAGTAAAGGTAGCAAGATTATACATTAGCTGATCCAGAAGCCTGCTAAAGAGTTACCAATAGGTTCGGTCCAGTGTACTAACTAGTGGCCGGCCTGCGAACACCATTTTAGAGCTGTACCCTTGAAATGTAAGGAAGATTGGATCTCACCAATCATGGTGTCTCACCATCATAACCTCAAAAGTCACAGTCATACTGCATGATGGAAGAGATGGGGAAGGGTTGACTAGAACTTATCTTTAGAGACTAAACATGAGATAAAGACTCCATTGGAGAAGAGACAATCACCAAGTTGTGATCTGAGATGCTAAACATGGGTTCCACCACTTTGAGCCTCCAGTAAGCAAAGTGGTGGTATTGCACTGGTTGATGAGAGTCATCTATCACCTAGTATTGCCTGGTAACACAGAGGGACGGCATTCCTCCATGTGGTCTGGGTGCCACAACTCAACCCCTGGTTATGTTTGTTCACACCTGGGTGGTTATCCACAGTGTACTTGCATATGGGGGATATACCCAGGATCACCATCATGAAGGTGCAAGTAGAGGATTTGGCTGTCACAGACCCTTCCGGACTTTGCCGAAATTGGGTCACTTGATTTGAGTGTCACCTGAATATCGGTTTCATCCGCGTTTTAGACTCCCAGGTAGCAAGCATTAGCATTAGCATTAGTAGAGGCATTTGATGCAAGAAAGCAAGCTTATGCAGCATCAGCCAAAAAAAAAAAAAAAAAACCCACTTCCACTTCACCCCTCTGTTCGTTCAAAATACCTGCCCAGCTGAGCCTTAAACTTATTTAGGCTATCAACCTCCACCACAAGGGATGGCAGTCTGTTCCACCAACCAACCACCCGCTGGCTAAAGGCAAATTTCCGCACGTCTATCCTACATCTGTCTTTCCTCAATTTGAATTTATGCCCTCTCAGGTGATTTTTCTGAGCTAGAGGAAGAATCCCATCAGCATTGAGCATGCTTAAACCATTCAAGGCTTTATACACCTCTATCAGATCACCTCGCTGGTGCCTAGTCTCCAGACACTGTAATTTGCAAAACTTAAGCCTTTCCTCGTAAGAGCACCCCTTTGTTCCATTCACTAATCTTGTTGCCCTTCTCTGTACTCGTTCCAGCAGCTCTACATCCTTCTTGAAATGAGGCCTCCAGACCTGTATACAGTACACTAGGTGTGGCCTGACCATTGCCTTATACAATGGAATAATCACCTCCTTATCCCTGCTGGAAAAATTCCTGTATATCATTGACAATACTCCATGAGCTACTCTTGCAGCCCGTCTGCACTGCTCAGAGAACTTCATATCTGCCTGCACAATCACCCCCAAGTCCCTTTCATTCTCTACCACTGTCAGTGTAGTACCACAGAGTTGATACGTTGCCCTGGGGTTGCTGTTTCCCATGTGTAGTACTTTACATTTGTCAATGTTAAACTTCATTTGCCACCTCTCAGCCCATCTGCTCAACCTTTCCAGATCCTGTTGCAGCAGTGTAGTGTCAGTAGTGTCCTTGACAACCCTGCCAACCTTTGTATCATCTGCAAACTTGGACATTAAGCTTGATATACCATCATCAATATCATTTATAAATACAGAAAACAATAATGGACCCAACACTGAGCCCTGAGGGACTCCACTAATAACATTAGTCCATGATGAGCAGTGTCCATTGATTACCACTCTCTGTCTTCTCCCACTCAACCACCCCTTTATCCATAGCAGCAATTTGCCTCCAATGTCACACTGCTCCAATTTGTGTAGCAGTCTTCCATGTGCAACAGTATCAAAAGCCTTTCTAAGATCCAAATATATAATATCAAAGTTATTCCCTGCATCCAGTTCTTTTGTGACTGCATCATAGTATCCAATCAAGTTGGTCAGGCAAGACTTCCCCTTAACAAAACCATGCTGTGTCTGAGCTATAACTGAAGTCTTGTCTAAATGATCCTGCAGTGCTTCTTTAACCAGTACCTCCATTAATTTTCCTGGAACAGAAGTTAAGCTCACAGGTCTATAGTTACTTGTGTCAGCCTTTGATCCTCCTTTGTGAATTGGGGTCACATTTGCACATTTCCAGTCTATGGGTACCTCCCCTGAGTCCAAGGAAGCTCTCATAATTATGGCTAAGGGTTTGCTTACTTCCTTTGCTGCCTCCTTTAATATAACTGGATAGATCCCATCCACCCCGGGTGCCTTTCTTGTGTTTATCTTCAACAGTTTCTCCTCCACTTTACTCCCAGTTATTTCAAGATTCTGTAGCTTACTGCTAGAGTTGAATACACCTCTGGCATTCCCCTTGCTGAATAACTCCTCATGTGTGAATGTCGATGCAAAATATTCATTTAGTTTGTTAGCTACCTGAGCAGGATCATCAACAGTTGACCCATCAATATCAAGTGGACCAATCTGATTCATCCCCTTCCTTCTAGAGTTTACATAAGTAAAGAACTCTTTGCTGTTTTTCTTTGCATCCCTTGCCAAGGATTTCTCGTAATCTGCCTTCGCTTGCCTAACCTCCTTTGTAACTTGGTTGCATATCAACTTGTATCTATCATAGGCTTCTGTGTCATGTGTTAATTTGTAAGTATCCCATGCATTTTTCTTCTCTGCCATATGCCTCATTAGTTCATCTGACATCCATTTTGGCCTAAACCTTGAACAATATTTCTTAGTTGGTATGTAAAGCCTAGTAGCTTCCAAGATATGTTCTTTGAATGCTTCCCATTTTGAATTTGCTGTTGGTAACATCATCAGTTGGTCCCACTGTATAGAATTTAAATACTGTCTCAGTCCATCGTAGTCGCCTTTATGGAAGCAATAACCCTTCCCTTTACCCCTAATGGTAGTTACCTCTTTCAGTAAATCCCACTTCAGCACACTGTGATCACTGCCACCTAGTGGTTCATTTATCTGCAGATTCTTAATGCATGAAGAATCGCTGCTGATAATCAAATCAAGAGTATTACTCCCTCTAGTTGCCTCCCGAACATGCTGATGTAGAAAACAATCATCCAATAAATCCACAAAAGCCCTGCTAGTGTGTGAGTAACCAGCCCCCAAATTCCAGTCAATATCTGGGAAATTAAAATCTCCCATTATAAGACACTCTGATTTACTGGCCCACTCTATTTCCCTGTACAGTTCCTTATTATACTCATCAGAGTCATTAGGCCTATAGCACACTCCTACTCTCAATTTTGATCTCCCAATGCTTATGTCACACCAAACTGACTCAACACTGCACTGTCCAGCGATGTCGACTGGCTTCACTTCCTTGGTTTTTATGTGTTTCTTAACTAATAGCATAACCCCTCCCCCCTTCCTATCCTGTCTATCCTTTCTGTAGACGTTGTACTCCCCAAATTGCAGTTCTGCATCCCTTATATCTGTGTGACACCACGTCTCTGATATCCCAACAATATCTGCCTTTGATGTTTTGAGCAATACCTGAAATTCATCAAATTTATTTACTAAACTCCTAGCATTGGTGTACACGCAAGTATACCTGCACCTGTTTCTATTCTTAGCTACCCTAACACAACCCATGTGTTTATTTGTACCGCAATGGCTCCCAGCAGTCTCTGAAATACCATGCATCTTGTTTTTCAGGCTTCTACTCATTCTAATAGAAGCAGTGCAAGAATCTCTTTCACCTCTGCCAGTGGCTACTGTCAATCTATTGGTCTTTGTCTCCCCCCAAGCTAGCAGTTTTCCGACCCACCTAACACTGCCTCGATAGCATCAGCAAATATTCTTGCACCCTTTCTATTTAAGTGTATAGAGCACAGCTTGTCTGGCATATCCGAGAGAATGTCTGCGACAGCCTCAAGGACCTTTTTTGTTTGGAATTTTCATAAAAAAAAAAAAAAGCCTCCACTAGGACAGAGTCCTTTGTTGTCAGATTGGGCCCTTCAGCTACCCCCGACGAGATCAAAATTATTTCTACTCCTCTGCTTAAACTATAAATGTTCATACAGTGAAAACCCATTTCCCAACATATTCCCCTATCTACTACTCATGTTCGTATGTAATATATATGGATTAATATAGTAATCCACTGTAATCAGCTTTGTCTTCCTTTTGTGTCATTTGTCTCTTAACTACTCATTATTACAGTTCAGAATGGACTTTTCACTCTCTTTTTTCTGATGTAACCTGATACAGTGTGCATTGTGAAAGTTGTGTAATTAAATAATTGTTAGTTGCTGGTATGACAAGCTGTAGGCCATATACTAATGAAATTTAACATTCAAATAATAAAATATTTATTATTTGAAATAAGTCAGTATTTTTTAATAAGTCAAGACTTGTTAAATAATGAGTTATTTCAAACCATGTTTAGTATAATTCAAGTATTTTTTATCAAAAACCTCTTATAAAATCTTTTATATAATTTTTGGGAAATTATGATTTATCATCCCCCAACACTTCAGGTCCATGCTCTCAATATCCTCAGAGCTCTGTACAGAGATGCCTGTCTGGGCGAAAACGTTATGATGTACGTAGCTGAAGGAGTGAAGATTGCTATTCAAGGATTTAAAGCATCTAATTGGGCAGTAAGTATTGTAGACTATGCACTTTAATTTTAAATAATGAGGGAATCTATTAAGATTATTACTATATTTAATATCACTCTCATATGAAATTAATAATATAGTTTATTAAACTATTTGCCTCAACTACTATACATTAAAGTGACATTTCAGGTATCTTACTGATACCCATCATCAGACCATGCTGCTCAGACTCCTCTTGCTGGTGCTCCCAGAACACCATGCACATCAGGTTTCTGGGAGCATCGGCAAGAGGAGTCTGTTAGCAGCATGATGGTGGTATCAGTAAGATATCTGAAACGTCACCTTAACATACAGTAGTTTAGACGAATAGCTTAATAAACTATATTATTAATTTCAAGTGATATAACAGTAGTATTAAATGTGGTACTAATTTTAATGGAAAACAACCCATCATCAGACCATGCTGCTGTCAGACTCCTCTTGCTGATGCTCCCAGAACACCATGCACATCGGGTTTCTGGGAGCATGATGTCCTTCCCTAGCTATATTAGAGTGAATCTGTGTGAATCGATTACATTAGCCAACACGATTTTTACCTCCAAGAACTTAAATGGTGTTTTTAATCAATTTTTATGTGTAGGTTTCGAAAATCACCATGATAGTTTCGCATCACATCACAGTTATTAAATATAGAGGGAGCAAACTTTTCCCACATCTCGCCTGTAATCAGGCAAGATGTGGGAAAAGTTATACTTGTTCATTCTTTGCTCTTAATATAAAAATAAATAAGCATTCTATAGTTAATATTGGAATGAAAGGAAAAATGCACTGCCTAGCTGGAAGTCAGACATGACTTGTTAAAGCATTTGTTTTTGGGGATTAGTTAACTTTGTACACATGGAAGAAAGTTTTAAAATAGATTGCTTGGTATCAAGTGAGCAATTATCGTGTGTGCGCTCCGTACGATAATTTTTTTTATTATTATTCCATATTTTATACCACTGATCACTGGTATTAAAATATAGAATGAAAAAATAAAAATTTGCTTCAAACTTATTTGTCTCATATACTTCAGAATTTAATTGTAGCATAACTTGTTTTTGTATGTCCAAAATCAGACTAATGTGGTAATGTTGAGAAAAATAAATGGTTAAGTGCTTTAATTTATATAAAAAGTATCCTCAAATTCAAGGTATTGGACTTGTATTAGTCCTTTGATCAACTATTACAGTTAAAAGTGCTACCCCTCTTTCCCCCTTCTGTTTTGTCTGTTCCTCCTGACCACATTGTATTTAATGTTCAAATTCTGGATCCATTATATAAGAATGATACCATGTTTCTGATGTTCCTATGATGTCCACATTTGTTGACTTAGCTTGCTTTTGCTTAATTTCTTTGGAACAACCTTACTTTACATGTATTTCCTGAAGATTACAGTCTACAGAAAACACAAGTTCAATGTCAACAAATATATGCTTCTGTTTAAAGTACTTTAGATTTTTAATATCTTTTGTGTTCTTGCCTACAGAAAAACTTTACAAAATATTTATTTGTATAATTAATATCTCACATGTAATTCTTTTTGCTTAAAATAATTGTCCTTTTTTTTTTTTTTTTTGGTCCAAGTGTAAATCTTCAAATAAAGTTATGTAAATTTCAAAACCTAGCATTCCTGCCAATTTTCTTCAATTTGAGAGATAAGAAAATAGGAAGTAATATGTGGAAAATTTCCAGTTTTTTTTTGTGGTGGAAGCATGATTACTAATTTTTGTTCCTTATACTGCTAAATCCAGTTTCCAGACTGCTCACATCTCTATAAACCAGGGGTTGACATCCTTTTTTGAGTGAAGAGCCATTTTTGATCTTAATTTAAAAAAAGAGAGAGAGAGAGAATCCGAAGAGCCACACCTCAGCTCAAGCTGGAAGGAGGAGTGGGAGTTTTTTAAAAAATGGAATAGAGTGGAAAGGTGTTTTATTAAAAATATATATATTTTGAAATATTATTTATCAGTACTGAAAAAATGTAACAAACATCCAATTAGGTATGAATTAATGTGACTTCTGCTGAACTTCTTGAGCGAATGTCTCATCAGGCGAGTATGCCGTAATTTTCATCTTTAAACAAGCTGAGAGACTCGTGTTGTTCAGACAGTTTCTTGATTTATTTTTAATATAGTTCATGTTCAAAAATATTTGCCTGCAGAAATTCGTCGAACTAAAAACTGAGAGAAGTCCAAACGAAAATAATTTCAAATTTATATACATGTCTGGTAAGACATGTATATAAATTTGAAATTTTATAAATTTGTGTTGAATTGCAAGGGCAGCCTTTTGCCTCTCCAAATCTTTAATTTCAGTTTTAAGGCATGTCTTGCACTCCACATGTCCCTGATTTTTAAGTCCTCTAACTCCATTTCAGATTGTGCTCCATGTGGGATAAAAGTTAAAGAGTCACAGGTTGCCGAACCCTGCTATAAACTAACTGTTGCCAGAAAGTAGACAATGGAAAAATTTGTAGGAAAAATTTTGTTCAATAAATTTTAAATTCAGAAATCAGTGTTAATATATTTGAAATATTTCATGCATGAAAATAAAATGGAATATTATTTGTTTTCTTAAACAGTTAATCTTCACAGCTATTTTTTTTTTTTTTTTTTTCTTTATAAGGTAAGGAATTCTTCTACAATTCTGTTCAGTGCTCTCATGACTCGAATATTTGGTGTGAACCGTTCTCGGGATAAAGTTCAGAAGAATTGCATGACAGGCAGGGTCTTTTTTCTGCGTTTTCCTTCACTGTATGAATTTTTGCTTGGTGAGCTAAAAGAAGCATCAGAAACACCCATGAAAAATGGATCACAAGAGTAAATTTGTTTGATATATTCCACATTTTTATAAATTAGTTATGTATCTTTAATTAGTAATTAGTTATGTATTTTATAAAGAGTTGTCCTAGAAGTTGAGTTTTGCATTGGTAATGGTTTATGAGTAGAAGAAAAATTGCTGAATGGAGAGCCATTAGAGATAATCTCTACTTTTAATGTAACAATTATAGATATATGAGGTCTCATCAAAAAGTTCTAAGATGTTATTTTTCTAAAAACAAAAATTGTCAACGTTTGCTCAGATCGTGTGAGTGATATTATTCTTGTAGGAATGGAATCATTTATTCCACACTCCACTTTAAAATCTTCTCCTTTATCTAAACCTTGAAATTCCAATAAATGTGCTAAGGCTGTTCAAGAGAAGAATGATGCATATCGTAATTGGCTTGTTTCCAATTCTTCAGTTTCATTTTCTGCCGACACCAGAGCTCACAACAGTTGTAAGCAGTTATTAATCAGTCCAAACTAGATTTTGAACAGCCTAAGAGTAGAAAACTTACTTCTTGCTCTAAAGGTAGCTGAGCATTCTAATCTCTTGCCAAAGCTATTGGCCACAACTTTTATCCATCTCTGCTCCCACCTTTGTCAAAACCAAATGGTTCTATTGTCACTTCAGCCAAGGATAAACTGACCTGCCAGCATTCCATTTTTCTTCCAACTCGTGTATTAATGATCTTGGAAAAACCCCTCCCACCTTCCCCAACATGCTCCATTCAATGCCTCCTGTGGTCTTCCATCAAAAGGATGTCAGAAGGATTTTAATGAATCGTGATACTAAAAAAGCTCCAGGTCCTGATAGTATTTCTCCACTTGTTGTCAGAACCTGCACTCCTGAACTTACTCCAGATCTTGCTGCCTTTTTTCACTTTCTTATTCCAGAGGTGTTTTTCCTTCTACTTCAAAATTTGCGAACCTAAGGGGGCATTACGAACCTAAGGGGGCATTAATTCAAATTCAGGAAAGACAGCTGTAGAATAGATGTGAGGAAATTTGCCTTTAGCTAGCGGGTGGTTAATTGCTGGAACAAACTTCCATCTGTCGATGTGGAAGTTGATAGGTTAAATAAATTTAAGGAGGAACTGGACAAACATTTAGAGGAAATGGTTGTGTAAATTTTTTTTTGGCTGATTCTACATAAGCTCATACGCTTGCTTTCTTGCATCACGTGTCATGATTACTATTGTCTATTACTATCTCGCAAAAAGGATTCTTGTTCTCCTATGCTTATCTTTGGTGACACTCCGATTTCTTGGCAAGATGAAATATCTCTTTTGGGGATTACCCTGACTTCTGATCTGTCTTGGCACAAGCACATTACAAATATTGCTTCCTCTGCATCTAAAAAACTTTTTCTCTTTCACTCTCGGTATTACTTTTCTTCCAAACAACTGTTCATTGTGTACAAATCGCTCTATAATTGCAAATTATAGATATATGAAGGTTGATAAAAAAAATTCTAAGATGTTATTTTTCTAAACAAAAAAAAAAAATTGTGACACAGGTGTTTCTTCAGTTTTCCAATGTGGAAATAATCACTGATAGGGCCAGGTCTGGACTGTAGGTTGGGTGGTTTACTCCCGGAACCTGCAGTCTCCCAGAACAGCTTTTTGAGACTTCTGTACAGGAGCATTTTTATGAAGAAGCAAGACACCTTATATCAATTTCTCTCTTTTCTGTTCCGCTGTTGCTCTTAAATTTTGAGAAGAGCAGTAAGGCATCTCCTAGTTGTTGTTCTGAAAAATTTTTTACAGATCCAATTCCTCAAAAATAATACATTCTCTGGCAATTATAGATGATTTAATGTGCCTCTTCTTTTCTTTTCTTTCTTTTTTTTTTTTGTGAAAACCCCAAACATGAGATGTATCAGAACCTATAGTACTTAGTACTGTGCTTGGGTTGGAGGTTGAGAAGATGAAAGAAGATATTTGTTGACATTGGACTTGAACTTCTGTAGACTGTAATTTTCAGGAAATACGTATGAAGGAAGGTTGTTCCAGAAAACAGCAGTTGAATGAATAAATGAGGAAGATGAAAAGTTGGTTCTGTGAGTTTGAAGTTGGACAGTAAATGGACGTTGGTTGGTGGTGGCACGTGTTCAGTCTGTTTTGAAAGAGAGAGCGGGAATTATAGAAGTCAATTCAGAAGAACAGTGCCCATGGAAGTATCTATAGAAAAGGCATGCAGCAGAAACAGTACGTGTATGAGACAGCGAGTGGAGAGACTCTGTTAGAGATGAGTCATTAATTAGCCTAATTACCCTCTTTTGAATGGAATCTAGAAGCCAGAGAGAGAGAGAGAGAGAGAGAGAGAGAGAGAGAGAGAGAGAGAGAGAGAGAGAGTGTTTTGGGGGCACCGCCCCAGATGTGGGAACAATATTCCATGGTAGGGTGGATTTGCGATTTGTATAGAGTGAACAGCTGTTTGGAAGAAAAGTAACGCTGACAGCAAAAGACAAAACCAAGTTTTTTAGATGCAGAGGAAGCAATATTTGTAATGTGCTTGTGCCAAGAGAGATTAGAAGTCAGAGTAATCCCCAAAAGAGATATGCATAGAAATCGGAGTGTCACCAAAGACAAGCATAGGAGCAGAAGAATCCTTTTTGCGAGATATAAGACAAGTGTGAGTTTTAGAAGGATTGAAATCAACTAAGATTTCTTTGCTCCACTGGAGAATTACCTGAAGATCGGCATTTAAATGAACTGGTAGCAGATATTCGAGAAGTTGAAGCTGATTGAGCAGGGCAAGGTTTCTCAAATTGGAAAGTGGAATGCAATTTGCTATCATCGGCAAAACTATGGATAGGATTTTCAGTCAATGGAAGAAGGTCGTTAATATACAAGAGGAAAAGAGTGGGGTAAAGTACTGAACCTTGGGGGACACCAGCATTAGTGGAGAAGTTAGAAGACAGAGAGCCATCTACCATCACCCTCAGTGAGCGATCAGAGAGAAAACTGGATAACCAATTACCAAACACATTTGCCAAACCATAGGATCGAAGCTTGTTTAGAAGACTATGCCAAACACGATTTTTGAGATGTCAAGAGCAACTGTTTGTGTTTCACCAAACTTTTCCATTGAATTTGTCCCTAAGTGGGTAACATAAGCCAGAATATCACCAGTGGATCGACACTGATGGAATCCATACTGGCGATCGTTGATCAGACGGAAGGTTTCTAGGTAGTTTAAGAGTTGGCGGTTAATAGATTTCTCCATTACTTTAGAAGGAGTAGAAGTAATTGCAATGGGAAGATAATTGGATGGGAAGGATTTGTCACCCTTTTTAGGAACTTGGTGGATATGAGCAAATTTCTAAGCAGAAGGAAAAACACCTTTGGAATAAGAAAGTGAAAAAATGCGGCAAAGCACGGGAGTAATTCAGAGCACAGATTTTGAGAACAAGTGGAGAAATAACATCAGGACCTGCAGCTTTCTTAGTATCAAGATTCGTCAATATCCTTCTGACATCCTTTTTTCTGAAGATCCCAGGAGGTATTGAATGGAGCATGTTGGGAATGGTGGGAGATGTTTTACCAAGATCATTAATACACGAGTTGGAAGAAATATGGGATGCTAGCAAGTCAGCTATATCCTTGGCTGAAGTGACAACAGAACCATCTGGTTTTGACAGAGGTGGGAGCAGAGATGGATAAAAGTTGCGGCCAATAGCTTTGGCAAGAGACCAGAATGCTCGGCTACGATTTGGGCAAGAAGCAAGTTTTCTACTCTTAGCTTATTAAAAATCTAGTTTGGACTGATTATAACTGCTTTACAATTATTGCAAGCTTTGGAGTAGGCAGAAAATAAAACTGAAGAATGGAAACAAGCCAATTACGATATGCATAATTCTTCTCTTGAACAGCCTTAGCACATTTATTGGAAAACCAGATTTTAAAGGACGAGATTTTAAAGTGGAGTGTGGAATAAAGGATTCCATTCCTACAAGAATAATTTCACTGACACGATCTGAGCAAATGTTGACATCAGAAGTTTTGAAACAGTAATCCAACCAAGGAAAAGAAGAAAAGAAATCTCGCAGGTCATCCCATTATGCATTCTTGTAATACCAAACAATAAGAGTTTGGGAATAGCCATGACATAAAGGCTCCATTGGAGAAGAGGCAAGCTCCAAGTTGTGATCTGAGTTGCCTAAAGGACCACTCACTTCAATAGTGTATTAGAAGGGTTGTTTATGAGAAAATGATCAAGTGTGTTGGCTGCATGGTTAGGATTTTCCGGTATTCTTGTAGGTAAATGAAGAATCTGTTCAAGGTCATTAGTAATTGCAAAAGCCTCAGCATCTCGACCAACTCGGTCGGTGTGACTAGAAAATGGAAGCCAGCTGGAGTTGTGAACATTAAAATCACCAAGGAAAATTACTTCACTTTTAGGAAAGTTGGACTGGAGAAAGTCAAGTTGCAAAGAGAGGAAGTCAAAGAGCTCCAAGTGATTAGTGGAGTTGGGAGAACGGTAGGGACAACAGATAAATTTGACACAATGAGGTTGTGAGATTTTAAGCCAGAGAAGATCGAAAAGAGGAGATTCCAAATTATCAAGTCCCTGACAGGGAATATTGGAATGGACATATTCACAAGTACCACCTTTGAGGCGAAAGGAATCATACAACAAATAATTTGGGCAACTGAGATGAGCAGTAGTTGAATCTACCAATAACTGAGATTCTGTCAGAAAAAGTACATGGGGTTTGGCAGACTACAAGTGGAAATCACTGAGATTAAAATTGAGACCACGTATATTTGTGAAATGAACTAGGAAATGTTTGGGAGGTTTAGATCTTTTCACAGGTAAGCTTACTCTATTAGTTTGACAATTCATGGTGTATTCAATAGTAAGAAAAGTGGGGGGGGGGACATGCTGTATGAAGTAATGAAATTTTTTGATATGGAGTACACATGGTAAGAATATACCCAGGTCCTTGACATAACGTGGCCTTGACAATGCCTCAACATACACACTACTCGGATTCCCTCCAGTCACTATTTGGCAGAGTAGAGGTAACAAGATTATACATTAGTTGATCCGGAAGCCTCCTAAAGAGTTACCAATAGGTTCGGTCCGGTGTACTAACTAGAGGCTAGCCTGTGACACCGTTTTAGAGCTGTACCCTCGAAATGTAATGAAGATTGGATCTCGCCATGATGTTCATCATAACCTCAAAAGTCATCAGTCATACTGGCTGATGGAAGAGATCGGGAAGGGTTGACTGGAACGTTACTCTGGAGACTAAACATGGGTTGCACCACTTCAATCCTTCAATAAGCAAAGTGGTGGTATTGCACCAGTTGATGAGAGTCATCTACCAGCTAGTATTGCCTGGTAAAACAGAGGGGCGGCATTTCTCCATGTGGTGTGGGCACCACACCTCAACCCCTGGTTACGTTGGTTTACACCTGCATGGTCACCCACAGTGTGCTTGTGCACAGAGGTTATACCCAGGATTACTAACAGTCCCACCATTGTGAAGGTGCAAGCAGAGGATTTGGCTGTTACAGACCGTCCGGACTTTGCCGAAATTGGATCCACTTGACTTGAATGTCAGTTCCATCAGCGTTTTAGACTCCCAGGTAGCAGCTTGTCTGGCATATCTGAGAGAATGTCTATGACAACCTCAAGGACCTGCATAAATTGGTCTGTTATTTTTGCTACATTTCTGTTGTTATCACTTTTGTTGGCCATTCTGGAGTTATCATCTGTGGATTCTTGATCCTTTTTAAACACTGTTTAGAACAAAATTTTTTGTGGTATTACTTAGAAACAGCATCACCACATATATCTCTTATGCAGTCCTAAATAACATTTGTTCTGCTTTCTTCTTTTGTCGAAAATTTCATGACATCCATGTTTACTTTGGGTTGGCTACTTTAAAACTCTTCTTTTCAGTTCTTCATTACTTCACTGTTTTGAACAGGACCTGTGCAAATGAGATACAGACATTTATGAGATTATGATAAAAGTAGGTTTTTTTATACATTAATCATGTTTATAGTCAAGGCAGATAACTTACTGAATGCTCCTCGTGTTAATAAAAGTGTATTTTTTTCTGTTGCAGGTTTCATTCAAATGCAAGTCTTTATCCTGTTCTTCTCCTTTTGGCTCGTCTATATCCTTCACCAGTGGAAGGTTCAGATTCAACATTGAAACTAGCCGCATTCATTCCTCTTGTACAGAAAATTGCAAATAATACTGTGTGGAAGATTCGTGTTCTTGCTGCCAGGGCACTAGTGCCCTTAGTTTGTCCAGAAGATCACAGTTCTTTAGTATTGGAGCTCCTTTCATCTCTTCCTGGTAGTCCTTCTGAACATATATGTCAGAATAAATTACATGGGACCTTACTTCAGGTTAGAAGTTAAACCAAATATGATTCCTCTAGTTACTTGACAAAAGATATTCCCCTTTAAGACGGATTATTTTTAATAGTGTTTGGCTTTCAGCCAGAAGAAGTCAGACTGCACAAAAAGTCCCTCAAAATGTGCATTTTAATGAGAATTATATGTTTTAGTGTATATAGTATAGTTTTTTTTTATATTATTTAATTATATTTAGTATATATGTTTTACTTCAAACTAGGCCTAATTATTAGGCTGTATTAATTGTATGAGGTGTGGCAATAAAGTTCACGAACTGGTGCAATAAAAACAACACAAAATGTTGTTTTGTGTTGTTTTTATTGCACCAATTATATTTTATTCAAAGATATTCAAATATCTTTGAATAAAAATAAAACCAAAAATGGTTTTATTTTTATTCAAAGTAGTCACCAGCTGATTGAATGCACTCATTATATCATTATAAAAGTTTCTGAAGGTGTCCAAAGAGATGATATTCACTTCAGTGGTTACTTTTTTTTTTTTTTTTTTTTTTTTTTAACTTTATATCCTCTAACTTACCAGAAAGCCATGAAAGTTTAGTGAATACTGTAAATCTTTGAGTAAATCTAGAAAAGTTGGCAGGTCTGCAGTTAAAAAATTTATGCCTCGTGTTTGACACAAGATAATATTCAATATGTAATGGAAAACTGTTTATTTATATTATCTAAAAATTGACTAATTTGTTTTACCCTACTGTTTTGATATTTTGGTGAGATATTTTTATTAGAACTTGGCCCAAATTGGTAAAATGTTTTCTGCCATATACTGTTTTCTATAACCATCATGTTTGTATGTAAGAATTATCAAAAATGGTAAAATGGCATCATTTTTATCATAATTCATATTGTGAATACCTTCAATTAGTTGCCTGATATTGCACTACCTCAAATAATTAACACTTCACCAGTGGAGAAGACCATTGTTACTTATTCTTAGTGGATATTGCCACCCAGACAGCCATTTCAAGGCTGTCTGGGTGGTAACTTCCTAATACAGTAGACTCTCGATTTTCCGGGATAGATGGTGAAAAACAAATCTCGGATAATCGATTTCCCGGTTAATCCAAAAATACAAAAGTCCCCGACATACATAAGAGATATGTTCCAGGATTTCTTACTTCGTTGAGTTTTACGTAACTTGGGAATGACTAATAACATATTGCTACTATATTATTATTATTATTCACAAATCTGAATTCCGCGCGATACTTGTTAATGTTTGGCCCATTTTCATACATCCTTATTAGTTTAATTTTCTGATCCAAATCGATGGCTTTCCTTTTGTTGGTAAATTTACTAGTACTGCTGTCACTTATTCTCTTAGTCGACACCATGATAACGGTCAAAATGAAATTTCCTGAAAAGAACTTCACAGGGTTAAACAATTTGCATCTTCCGGGTTACCGGGCTTTTCTGTTTGTTCATCTAATTATAAACGGGTAGTAAACTCGATCTTATTGCATTTGCAATAATATGATGCTAATGCACTAACCTGTTATGGTTAGTTAATTTCCTGTAAGTTGAAGCTTTAACCCTGCATCTTTTCAGTCTATACTGTTTTCTATATTAATACCAGTGGTTGATCTGCAATTTGTTAAAAGTACACGAAATATTAATGCAGAAAATTCATTTAGCTCAACAGCTCTCTATTTAAAAGCCATCCTGTAGTAACCAGTATCGTTCATTACAGGATAGCTTTCACGCAATTGCATGACAAGTTATTTAATGTATGCAGCGTGTTACATTTCAGGTGTGATAATTTTATTTCTTAAATTAATTTGAATTTTTTCTCTTTCTGTAATTAATAGAAGTGAAAAGCTTACAAATAAATTAGTAATTAATTACTAATTAATCGCAAACATCTTTTTTTTCTCTCCAAAATGTAACACGTATATGCAAGATCTGTGATTTAATATATTAAACTGTCAGTGTTTGTGTAAGCCAGTTACTTATTTCTTCTTGGATAATAATAACAATTGAAATATAACACTTAATGTTTCTCTTGTGATTAATATAATATTCAAATGTTAACAATTCATGTTTAATGTATTTAGTAAACTGATAACCAAAAATGGGCAAAAAAATGCAGCAACTTTTATGTGCGAACTGAGTGCTTGGCTACTAGGCACCTTAGAGGGGATCCAATTGAAATCTATAAGTATATGAGGGGACAGTACCATGCATGAAAGCAAATTTTTCACTGTTTATAAATGATTCCAAAACTACTGACCATAAATTCAAATTATGGGGAAATAAATTTTGACTGGATTGTAAAAGGTTATGAAAATTTAACAAGTCACTGGCTGAATTTCTTTTAGAAATTTGTTTAGACAGCAAATTATTAATTACTGGAATAAGTTAACTCTGTAAATAGTTGAGGCTAAGAGTTTAGGGAAATTCAGAGGTCAGCTGGATAGTTATCTGCACTAGAAGTGAAATGCATAGGTTGTTTATTTTTTATATATTTATTTTTATATTTTTTTATTATTTATTTTTTGGTTAGTGCAACAAAAGCCTGTGGCTTTCGTGCACTATGGCTAGAATTTAGGAAGCGAATAACCTAATTTATCTATTGAGTGCCTCTTTTTTTAAATGCCAAATTAATAGAAGTGAACCTGTGAACCAGCCTCAGCACAGTAATGTGAAGCCACACTTTTTACATTTTGCACTTTCTTCATGGAGTATTACGTGTCTTATAGAATTACTTCTTGTAATTGCATTTGCACAGAATCCATCAACAGCAGCAAGTTTGCTAACAATTTCTTCTAAGGTATCTTTTTCCTTCTTAGCAAAATGCATTAATAATGTTTGTTTTTGCTTACCAGTAGACATGTTTTCTTCACTGTCCTCAAGTACTTTGTGCTTATAAATTCCACTGCCTGTTGATTCAGTCAATTTATCTATTGAGTGCCTCTTTTTTTTAAATGCCGAATTAATCCACCTGTGGACCAGCCTCAGCAGAGTAATGTGAAACCACACTTTTTATTGCACTTTCTTCATGGGAATTCTTAATAAAATATTGACAAACAAATGATTTTGGTTCAGATATTGAGGGAATAAAAATAAATAATTAGGCAGTAAAAATACCTCACAATATGGATGATAGATGGCAATTCAGAACTAAATCTATGGGCTGCATTGCTAGAATGTCAAATCTTAAATATTGTACTCTAAGAGAGAAAATTATTATTCTTTATTCAAAAATATCTTGCTCAGGAAATAAGTATAATTTCATATATTATAATGATTTAGTGAGTAACATTAGCATGTCTTCTTATTTTGGATATAGAAATTAAAATTTCTGGATTTACTGGGATATTTATCTAATACCTGGGATTTTCAAATCCAATAAAAGAATCAGTATCCTGGGAAAGAAACCGGGAAATTAAAAATGTTGAATGGTGCAACATTTAACACTTGACAAAACTAGACAAGACAACAGATTAGGAGATGCTACCTTAAAATAATGTTTCAGTGAGGGCATGTCTGCCCTCACTGAAAAATATTAGTATATTTTTCAAAATACAAATCTCAAAATACTCAATAAGTATTTTGAGATTAATTATAAATTTTTTAAGAAGGTATAAAGGAATTAAATTTTTTTATGCTTATGAATATCAGAATAGAGATATTGCCAAAAAATTTATGTAATGTAAATTATTTGGCAGTTAATGAGCCAGTTTTTAAACAAATAGTATAGAATTTAAAAAGAAAAAGACAGTGAAATAAAACTGCTTATTGTGATGCTTTCAATAAGTGTTTTACTTAATCATCCAAATAAGATTGTTGATACCTCCCTAAATGCATTATTCCTTTTGTTAGATTTTATATTTACTTAAAGAGAGTCCAAGGTTAACATTTCCTGGAAAAGAAGAATTTTGCATTCAACTTTCTGATTTGCTTTTAAAGCATTTCTCACTAGCTACCAGGTTAGTAAAATCCATTTGATTAATCTATATCAGATATCTTTTACGAATGAACTTTTCTTAGAATAATTACACTTGCTGTTGTTATATTGTTATTTTGGTTTTTAGGAGCATTAGCAACTAAGGCCATATTGCTCCAGGGATATGCGGTGGTCATTCCCTGACCTTTCCGCATCCTCCATATTTGGTGGTCACGGGCTCGAACCTCGGTCTAATCAAGAAGCGTGTGCTATGCACTGCTTCTTGATTAGACCGAGGTTCGAGCCCGTGACCACCAAATATGGAGGATGCGGAAAGGTCAGGGAATGACCACCGCATATCCCTGGAGCAATATGGCCTTAGTTGCTAATGTTCCTAAAAACCAAATAACAAACAAACCTGGCTACGGAGGCACCTAATTACACTTGCACGTGCCTACAATGGTTTTAGGTTCTGGCAAGTTATATATATCATTTATGTGTGCTGAGTTAAAAATTAATTTTCTCCATCAAATATAGACTCTTCATATAATTTTGTACTTTTATGATTTTGAATAAAGTAACCAAAGATTATATTGTATTTTTTATCATTAAGAATAAAACTGCCAGTTACTAATTTTTTTTTTAGTGTGATTATAACACAGAAGAGCTTTTCAGAAGTGTTCAGAATGCACAGCACAACATGACATTAGTAGAAGTGGACAGCGGAATTTAGGTGCATATCCATTTAACTAGTATACTGGTTAAATGGATATGCACCTAAAACCTAGGATGCATCGTCTTCAATGTTTTAATTTTCTGAACAATCCACATAAAGCTGCTTATTTTTATGTTTGTTAATATTATAGTGCCTTATGGTAACAAGTTGCTGCAATAATTTGTGGTAACTGTATTGTGAAAAAAAGAAAAATATTTAAAGGAAAAATATTACAGAATACAGCCAGGCCTCGCATAACACGATTTTCAGTTAACGCTATTTGAAAAAATTATACCACTTTTCACTTTACACAAAGCAAATTTCCAGTAACGTGATCTTTTTTTTTTTTTTTTACGGGATAGTTGAAAAGGATTTGAATCGCACGTTAAGCTTACCGCGAGTCGGACGGACAATAAACAAACGTTTGCCTGCTGCCCACCTCAGTGTGTTCCATCAACCATCGGAAGACGTGTTACTTGTTTTTCTCCTGCTAATAAAGTCAATGCACACTTGCATAAAAATTCAAATTTTTAAGTGAGCCAGATGAAAATGTTACTGCAAAGGAGATAACGGTAAAAGAACTAGATGAAATCTTTCGTATCGCAGAGAACCTCAAAAAAAAGGTTTTAGGTTCTCTCCGATATTTATTTCACCAGGGCCCGGAGAAGATTGTTGTCGGCTATCGGAAATTGATTGATGAAAAGAGAAAATCAACATTGTTCAAATATTTTCGAAACAGTCATTTCTTTATTGTGTATTTTATGTAAGAGGCTCCCAAACTTTCTTGGTTCACAGTGCCCTTAGTGTCTCGGTAATTTTTTCAAGGCGCACCCAGACCAAAAGAAATATCTAAAAGTTTCGTTTAGTAGTTAGGTCCAAACAACTTAATAAGAAATGCTGAAACTGTGAACTACCTCGAGCTAGTAGTTCGCGCGGTGTCCGACAGATGTTGAGTATCGTTGTGTTTCCCTCGAAAATTTTAAATATTCCTCAGCGCACAGTTTGGGAACTGCTGTTTTATGCAATAAACATTTAATTCCATAATTATTTTCATTATCTTTTACATTGTATACAGTTAAAAAGTTATTTAAAGGGTATTTTTAAAATTCTTTATGGACATTCCAGAAGGTCAAGAACCAATTATAATTTTTCCTATTGATTATTATATTCGATTAATGAGTTTCCATTTTGTGTGATATGCTCATGGCACAAATTAATTGCATTAATCGAGGCCAGCCTGTATGCTAAAAAGGTACATTTTGGGATGAAACTTGTGTAACCTGGATAAATCAAGTTTCACACGTGTTGAGCAGGTGAAAAAATTAAAATGAAGGTAAGAAAAAATCTACACATGTTGGAATTTTTTTACAATGATTAGGAACTTGCTGTCTTAAGGGAATTTCCTACAATCCAGCATGTAATTCTTCACCATTAATTTTAATTTATGTCCTCTGGTTCATTCAGATTCTGTTTATGGTACTAACTCTGTAGTCCACATATCCAATGTATGTGTGGGCAGTCTTTTTCCAGTTTCACTCATTTTTCTCACTCATCCCGGGTACACTGCCCATCTTTTTACCTTTTCAAGAAGCACCGTTTTTTTTTTTTTTTTTTTTTTTTTCATGACTTCCATACCTAGGCAGAATATTCTAGTTACTGTCTCACAATTGCTTGATATGTTGGAGTTAACTTCTCTCTCTCTCTACAAATAATTGTATAAAAAATCAACAAAAGGGCATTGTGGGCCCTCCTTGTTATCTTTCTGCACTGTGCAGATAACTTCACATCCACTTGTATCATAACCTCTAAATCCCTTTCTTTCTCTACCATTTTTAATCCAACCATTCCCAGTGTATAAGTTATTTTGGGATGTATTTTTCAGATGTAAAACCTGGCATTTTTGCAATAATAAACATAAGCCTGTCATAAACCTGAAGCCCATCTGAATAATATTGAAGTAGAAGCACTGCTTGATGATTATTAACCACTCTCCCAATCTTTGCATTATCTGCAAATTTTGGTACTGTTCCTTATCATCAGTATCATTTAAGAAAATGAGAAGCAGGTGCAGTTCCAACACTAATCTCTGGCGAACCACACTTGTAATTGTACCCCATTCAAAAAAAGTAACCATTGATTACAACATTTTGCCTTGCTGTCTTGTATCCATCCCATAATTATCTAAGAATTCTACCAGTGATCCTAATTATGTTCCAACTTATAATAACTTCTTATGTGGGATTAAGTTAATTTTTCTTCCTAAGTCCAGTAAATAGCGGAAAATTATTTCCTATATCCAGTTCATGAGGAACACAATCATAATAGTTTATCAGTTAGATAAACACTATTTTATCTTTAGAAAACTATTTCTGCCTATATGACCCTGTATAGCATTCTTAATCATTGCTTCATTATTTTTCCGTGCCACTGAAGTCTGATCAGTGTGTAATTACCCACTTTGTCCTTTGACTCACCACCACCAACTTGATGGATTGGTGATTCATTTGTATTTGTTCAATCCGAGGGAATTACCCTTGAATCTAATGAAGCCCTGTTGATTAACCTTAAGGGTTGATACATTCTTTGCCACTTCCTTTAAAATATCTGGCTATATGCAATTTACCCCATGACCCCCCCCCCCTACTTCAGGCTTCAAAAATTTGATGGAATTGTGTCCACAGTTGAAAAAAGAAGAATGAGTTGGTTTCAAAAATCTGAAGTATGGTTTGGCTTTATCTTGTTCAAAAATGAACAAGAAAGATGTCAGTATCATTGAAAATGTGGTTAATAAATTTAAAAAATGAGAGATGAGCTTGAAAATTCATTTCTTGCATTCCATATAGACTTTTTTCAGAAATCTTAGTTCCATCAGCAAGAACAGAATGACTGCTTCCACTATGATGTAAAAATTTCACCATGGTAGATCAATAAATGATTTAAGTCACAGTTTCCTATGCAAAGAGAGAGAGAGAGAGAGAGAGAGAGAGAGAGAGAGAGAGAGAGAGAGAGAGAGAGAGAGAGAGAATCATAAACATTTTCTTGCAATAAGGTAATACTGCATAGGAAATGTATTTAAATGAGGCAGGTAAATTAATTTCTGATCTTGGCTGTTTTGAAAATAAACAGAAATATATTTATTATTTTACTTATCTGGATGTGCAAGTTAGCCCAATGTGCCAACTTGCATATCTAGATAAGCAAAATAATACTCCATAATTGAATCATGTATACAAGTTTGTCATCATTTACCTTCTGCAAGGTGGAACTTGAGATCTCTTTTGAGATGTGTTTCTTATATATGATTTCTAGCAATATCCTAATTAAGATGTCATTTCATCTGGGAATGCACCTGAACATAATTGTAACATTTGTGTTTGCTTCTCCAAAGTTGAGATGTTTTATGTTACATTTTTTTTTTGTTGTTGTTGTTGTTCTCAAGGATGGAAGGTCAGTGAAATTACAGAACTCGACTCAATTTCTGAATGTTGTAATAATTTTCTCTGAATATCTGTTAAGAGTGCACTCCAAATGGGTAGAAGGAACAAAGCGGAAAAAAAAGGTAGTTTGGTGACTTTGAAATATGTCATGAATGACTGATAGTTGATTTTCCACAAATATAATAATAAAACTAAGAGAATGGTGACATTTTTTTAGACTGTATATTTTTTTATTTTAGGCCAGATTTCTCCCCCTCAACAAGTAGCAGCTTAGCACAATTGAATCTAACAAATGGAGTATTTAGTATCTTCATAACAGTTCAAACTTTAACTATAGTATAAGTAGTAACCAAGTCATATTTATCACAAACAATTCTTTTGCGTTTTGCTTATGTTTGAATGATATTAACAAAATGATCTTTTGCCGCTCTTTGTATTAATTCTTTAACTTTTTTTTTTTAAATTTTTTTAAGGACTGATATTTCATTTCCTGGCAGAGCAACATTTATTGATATACTTTATTGGACTGTGAGATTGTACCTCTGTAATTATCGTAAGTATTATTACTTTTTTGTCAAATATTTTACTAATCTTTTGTAAAAAAAGATATTATATGCAGTCATCATAAGTGTAGTCATTAAAGTGTGCTTTTAAGCTAGGGATTATTGCATTTTCCTTGTGGGGAAGGGGTGAGATGTTTTAAAAATGTTTAATATTTTGCATAAATACTGCATTATTAATTAGTATGAAAAAATGCTTGTGACAACCAAGAATGCTAAAAGTAAAGTCAGCTATATACATTGTAGATTCAAATTGGCAAGTGATATTAATAGAATTTATATTTTTTTTGGTCAAAAGGTATAAATCTTAACTCTCTAGAAGTTGAAAAATTTTTTTTCACAAAGCAGCCACATGCTTGGAAAGAGCAACCCTATTTTATAACCTTAAAAATTGGCAAGAAATAATTCAACATTGTTCAGTTTTGTTACCACCTTTATTTTCAATCTATTATGAACACAACCCTGAAAATTCCATTTTTTTTATTTTAGATAATGGTAGCATTAGAATTGGTAAGAAGGACTAATCAAAGTCCCTCTGAGAAACAGTTTAGAAGGTGAACTGTAAAGCTTTATGGATAGGCATATTGGGAACACCCAACTGATTTTTACCAGTAGGAGAGACATGTTGGGCAGATAGCTTGTATAGCCGAGACCTCCTATGAAGTAAAAATACTTAACGTCCAACATGATTACATCAAAATTCAGTCAGTGTACATCGCCCTTACCCCATCTCACATTCATGGTTCTTCAGCACATTCACCAAGATAGTAACTAATCTCCATACTATAAATTCCATCACACAACTCATGGTTTTACTCTCCTGTGATCTTGATTCTAGTCAAAAAGCCCTGCCTGCTTCAGGGAAGTAACAGAATTCTTTTAATTCCTTAATTTTTCAGATGATTCTTAAATGTTTTTTATTTTTATGTTTTATAACATTTGTTTTTAAAGTATGGACTTATTGTCTTCTCTCACTCAAAGATTTGGGTTGGTGATTCAGTGTATTTTGGGGTCTGGTTTGGGGTCTGCAGGCCTCCAGTTCTGGGGGTGTATTGGATCATTGAATTTGTCTACAAGTGTGAGGAATCTATATAAATTATTTGCATGGCCAATTCAACAATGGAGAGTATCAGCATAGAAGTGTTCTGGAGAGTATCAGCATAGAAGTGTTAGAGGTAATTCCTTTCTTTCTTAAACATCTGATGGTAAAAGTATCAAGGTTTTTTATTATTATTTATTTTTTTGATAGAGTCACAGAAAGTCCATTTTTTTTATGCCATTTTGCTATTTCTTATTAAATTAAATTAATGGATATTCTTTGGATTGGTGTAACATCAGAAGTGGGAAGTCCCCACAAGGATAACTTATATTGGTCCTTGTGCCGCTATTGTTTCTGATTTTCATAACTGATATCGAAGAAATAATAGAAAGCCGATGTCAAAATTTGCTGGTGATGTAAAGATTAGGAGAGTCATTATCATCATAACAATGGCTCTCCCAATCTTTACACTCATGATTAAGATGACTTGCTTTAAAACTGATAGTGATGTTTAATGCAGTAAAATGCAAGATTTACACTTAGGGAACAGCAATTTAAAAATAACTTATACAACTTGGTGGGGCTGAATTAAAAACAGTAGAGGGGGTTATGGGAAGATGTGAAGTCTACTGAGCAGTGTAATCGGGCAGCCAGGAAACCCAATGTCCGTGGTTTATCAAACAGTAACCATTAGATATGGGGAAGTCATAATCCCATTGTAACAGGGAATTGTATGACTGCATTTTTATACAAGAATGGAGACCTCACTTAAAGAAAGGCATTGAGCATCTGGAAAGGGTCCAGACATGGGCAACCTGCATAATGAAATCAGTAAAAGGCAATCATGTGAGGAAAGACATTAGCATTAGTAATGATGCAAGAAAGCAAGCTTATACAGCATTATCCAAACTAAAAAATTCCTTCTGATATATTGTTCAGTTCTTTCTTGAATTTATTTAAGCTCTCACCTTCCACGCATCTATTCTGCAATTATCCTTCCTCAGTTTCAATTTGTGCCTCCTCATTGTGTAGTCTGAGCCATAGGAAGAATTCCATCAGCATTATGCTTGCTCAATCCATTTAAAGCCTTATACACCTCAATCAGATCACCTCACAGGTGCCGTACCATCCCTTTATCCAGACACTGCAATTTGCAGGACTGGAGCCTTTCTTGATAAGAGCACTTCTTTGTTCCCCTCACCACTCTCGTTGCCCTTCTCTGTACTCTTTCCAACAACTCTACTCGTTCCTAAAATGAGACCTCCAGACCTGTACGCAGTATTCGAGGCATGGCCTAACCATTGTCTTATACAATGGGATAATCATCTCCTTATCCCTGCTAATAAAATTCCTGTATATCATTAACAAAATCCCATGGGCTGTCCTGGCAGTATGTCTGCATTGCTCAGAGAATTTCATATGGATTTCGCAAATATTACCTCCAGGTCTTTTTCATTCTCCACTACCCTGAGTGTAGTATCGCGCAGTTGGTATGTTACTCTGGAAGTACTGCTACCCATATGTAGTACTTTTTATATTTGTCAACGTTAAACTTCAGTTGCCACCTCTCAACCCATCTGCTCCACTTTTATAGATACTGTAGCAGTAGTGTATCATCTGCAAACTTGGACATTAAGCCTGATATACCTTCATTAATATTGATAAATACAGAAAACAATGGGTCCAACACAGACCCCTGGGGAACACCACTAATAATATTAGTCCACCAAGAGCAGTCTTCTTCCACTCAACCATCCCTTTATTCATAGCAGAAACTTGCCCTTAATGCCATACTGCTCCAACTTGTACAGTAGTCTTGCATGTGTAACAGTATCAAATGCTTTCCTAAAATCCAAGTATATGATATCAGAATTATTTTTTGCACCCAGTTCCTTTGTGACCACATTGTAGTATTCAATCAAATTGACCAGACAACGCTTCACCTTAACAAACCCATGCTGTATCTGAACTATAGCTTCAGTCTTGTCTAGATGATCCTGCATTCCTTCTTTAGCCAGTGACTCCTTTATTTTCCCTCAAAGAGAAGTTAAATTAACAGGTCTGTAATTATTCATTTCACCCTGTGATCCACCTTTGTGAATTGGGGATACATTCACACATCTCCAGTCTACAAGGATCTGCTCTGAATACACAGATGCCCTCATAATTATGGCTATGGCTTTGCTTACTTCCTTTGCTGCCTTGCTTAATATAATTGGATCCATCTCATCCACCCCACATGCCTTTCTTACATTTAACTTCAACAAGCAGGATTCCCTTGCTTAAAAAAAAAAAACATTTCACACATCCATTCCCTCTAAACGTTTGCCCAGTTCCTCCTTGAATTTATTTAAGCTGTCAACTTCCACAACAACAGATGGAAGTTTGTTTCAGAAATCAACTACTGGCTGGCTGAAGGCAAATTTCTGCATATCTGTTCTATGACTGTCTTTCCTCAATTTGAATTTATGCCACCTCAGGTTTGTAATCTGAGGAAGAATCCCTTCAGAATTGATTGAGCCTGGTCAACCCATTCAAAGCCTTGTACACCTCAATCAGATCACTTCGCAGGTGCCTAGTCTCCAGATGCTGCAATTTTCAGAACTTAAGCTTTTCTTGGTAAGACCACCCTTTTGTTCCCCTCAATAATCTTGTTGCCCTTCTCTGTACTTGTTCAAGCAACTCTACATTCTTCCTAAAACGAGTCTTCTAGACCTGTATGCAGTACTCAAGGTGTGGCCTGATCATTGCCTTATACACTGGTGTGCAAAGCTTAAGGACCAACACTTTCTAAAGGTTACAATCACAAAATCTTTACTTAAGGTACTACATAAGGTGCCTCCGTAGCCGTTGGGCAGGAGCAGCAGTGCGTAGCACACGTTTCTTGAGTAGATCAGGGTTCGAGCCCATGACCACCAAATATGGAAGATGCGGGAAGGTCAGGGAATGACCACCGCATATCCCTGGAGCAAAATGGCCTTAGTTGCTAATGCTCCTAAAAACCAAATAACAAACAACAATTCACGATATTACATTAATACACCAACCGTTGAATTAAAATAATTTAATACTGTACATTATATAAACAATACAGAGGATACTGTAACATAATCTATTTACAATAACTGATTGTGAATAAAGCCTAAAAACAAAATAAAATATAAAATTTTAAATGCAATAAAATATATAAGGATAAAACTGTACAATTGTAGCTTTTGGGGGCGTCCGCCTCCTTTCTCAACAAGAAATAATGCTTACGCAGCACATCCTTAAGTATCAGGTTCACGGCACATGTGGTTGATCAGCCGCATGAGCAAAAGCTCCTACACGTGCACCAAAACCGGAAGCAGCTCGAGAACGTGGTAAACTGAAATGCTCATCTTTTGAGAGGACTATAGCCTCAAAAAGGGGTGAAGCCACACACCCCTGTCCCTATTCATGGTATTGTTATCGGATGAGCAAATCCACAAACTCTCGAGCCACTTGCGGTCCCAGAACCTATGCGCCTGATCAAGGATGACAGCATTTTCTGGGGAGACCTGGTGCTGTCTTTCCCAAAAGTGTTAGCAACAGCAGACTTATCAAATTCTTCGTCGCCGCACGAAGAGCATGCATCGATATACGAACTGTGAGCTGGCAGACATGCGCCTAGTGTATGGATTAGCAGAGGGCAATGGATGAGCGGCTCAACGAATTTATAGAGAATGCTTCTCGGACAGACATGTACCGGATCACAGTTTGTTTGCGCATGTGCATCAAAATTTGTGCTATTATGGGTCATTTAGAGTAACAGGAGTAGTGCGGGCAGACCACGTTCGACGCAAACTCCTGCCATGGAAGAAAGTGTGTTTTGAATGCCATCCTACTACCAGCACACGTGCCGTTGCCTCTGCCTTAGGAGTGTCTCGTTGCAGTGTACAGCGTGTCTGGCATGACGATTCCTTACACCTGTTTCATCTCCAAAGGGTTCAGTTACTGCTCCTCCAAGATCATCCTGAACGTGTAGCTTTTGCGCAGTGGTTTCTCCAAGAAAGTGTTCAAGACTTGAATTTCCCAGCCTATATTTAGTTCACGGATGAGGCTTAGTTCACTCAGGAAGGCTTATTCAATCAGCACAATGCTCATGTGTGGGCTCATGACAACCCACATGGTGTGCGCCCCCATGCAGCACAACATCGCTTCGCAATAAATGTGTGGGCAGGTATGGTCGGTGACTGCCTAGTCCGCATGAATTCCAGAATGGTAACAGGTATGGGCCGATCGGATCTTTCTTGAACAAGTTCTACCAGGGTTCCAGCAAATGTGAGATGCAACATTTGGTTTCAACATGATGGGGTGCCTGCCCATTATGGAAGGTGTGTTCGTGACCATTTGAACAATCGTTTTGGACGTTGATGGACTGGCCGTGGTGGACCCGTTGCCTGGCCCCCCACACTCACCTGATTTATCGAGCCTTGATTTCTTTCTGTGGGGGGCCCTCAAATCTATCATGTATGAATCGCCTGTGGAGACGGAAATGGATCTCGAGGCAAGACTCATCTGTGCTGCTGCTACTGTAAAAGAAACTCCAGGTGTGTTCGACCGTGTCCGCCAATCCACACATGCATCGCGTCTCATGGTGGAACCTTCGAGCATCTGTTCTAACATCATGAAATGCATCCATCTCGTACTGCATTGTTAATATTATGTCAAATAAATGTTTCCACTAATTACTGTCTTGTGTCATTTCTGCTTCTTGTGCCTCTGCTACTACTTTCCCGTGACGTTTCCGGTTATGGGTTCTTATGTGATTCACATTCCTTTAGATGTTACCTACCTCCCCTAAACATTTGTACCAATATTTTTGAGACACCCTGTATATGATATCAAAATTATTTTTTGCATCCAGTTCCTTTGTAACCACATCATAATATCCTATCAGATTTGTCAGACAAGACTTTCCTTTAACAAACCCATTCTGTGTCTGAATTTTTTTTTTTTTTTTTTTATGTGAACCCCAAACACGAGAGGTATTAGAACCTATAGTACTTAGTACCTTGCTTGGGTTGGAGGTTGAGAAGACGAAAGAAGATATTTGTTGACACTGGACTTGAACTTCTGTAGATTGTAATTTTCAGGAAATACGTATGAAGGAAGGTTGTTCCAGAAAACGGCATTTGAATGAATATTTGAGGGAAGATGAAAAGTTGGATCTGTGGGTTTGAAGTTGGACAGTAAATGGATGTTGGCTGGTGGCGGCACGTGTTCGGACTGTTTTGAAAGGGAGAGCGGGAATTATAGAAGCTAATTCAGAAGAACACTGCCCATGGAAGTATCTGTAGAAGAGGCATGCAGCAGAAACAGTACGTCTATTAGAAAGCGAGTGGAGAGACTCTGTTAGAGATGACTCATTAATTAACTGCCCTCTTCTGAATGGAATCAAGAAGCCTGAGAGAGGTTTTGGGGGCACCACCCCAGATGTGGGAACAATATTCCATGGCAGGGCGGATTTGCGATTTATACAGAGTGAGTAGCTGTTGGGAAGAAAAGTAATGCCGAGAGCGAAAGAGAAAACCAAGTTTTTTAGATGCAGAGGAAGCAATATTAGTAATGTGCTTGTGCCAAGAGAGATTAGAAGTCAGGTTAATCCCCAAAAGAGACATATCGTTTTACCTAGAAATCGGAGTGTCACTAAAGATAAACATAGGAGCAGAAGAACCCTTTTTGCGAGATATAAGACAAGACTGAGTTTTAGAAGGGTTGAAATCAACTAAGTTGTCTTTGCCCCACTGGAGAATTACCTGAAGATCGCCATTTAAGGAATTGGTAGCAGATTTTCGAGAAGTTGAAGCTGATTGAGCAGGACAAGGTTTCTAAAAATGGAAAGTGGAATGCAATGTGCTATCATCGGCAAAACTATGGATAGGATTTCCAGTCAATGGAAGAAGGTCATTGATATAGAAGACAAAAAGAGTGGGGGAAAAAACTGAACCTTGGGGGACACCGGCATTAGTGGAGAAGTTAGAAGACAGAGAGCCATCACCCTCAGTGAGCGATCAGAGAGAAAACTGGATAACCAATTACTAAAAACAGTTGGCAAACCATAAGATGGAAGCTTGTTTATAAGACCTTTATGCCAAACACGATCAAAAGCCTTTGAGATGTCAAGAGCAACTACTTGTGTTTCACTGAACCTTTCCATTGAATTAGTCCATAAATGGGTAACATAAGCCAGAATATCACCAGTGGATCGACACTGAAGGAATCCATACTGGCGATCGTAAGTAATTGCAATGGGACGATAATTGAATGGGAGGGATTTGTCACCCTTTTTAGGAACTGCCTGAATATGAGCAAATTTCCAAGCAGAAGGAAAAACACCTTTGGAATAAGAAAGTGAAAAAAGGCGGCAAAGAATAGGAGTAAGTTCAGGAGCACAGGTTTTGAGAACAAGTGGAGAAATACCATCAGGACCTGGAGCTTTCTTAGCATCAAGATTTGTCAAAATCCTTCTGACATCCTTTTGACGGAACACCACAGGAGGCATTGAATGGAGTGTGTTGGGAATGGTGGGAGGTGTTTTACCAAGATCATTAATACATGAGCTGGAAGAAAAATGGGATGCTAGCAGGTCAGCTTTATCCTTGGCTGAAGTGACAACAGAACCATCTGATTTGGACAGAGGTGGAAGCAGAGATGAGCAAAAGTTGCGGCCAATAGCTTTGGCAAGAGACCAGAATGCTCGGCTACCATTAGGGCAAGAAGCAAGTTTTCTACTCTTAGCCTGTTCAAACTCTAGTTTGGACTGATTAATAACTGCTTTACAATTGTTGCGAGCTTTGGTGTAGGCAGAAAATGAAACTGAAGAATTAGAAACAAGCCAATTATGATATGCAACATTCTTTTCTTGAACAGCCTTAGCACATTTATTGGAAAACCAAGGTTTAGATAAAGGACGAAATTTTAAAGTAGAGTGAGGGATAAAGGATTCCATTCCTGCAAGAATAATTTCATTGACACGATCTGAGCGAACGTTGACATCAGAAGTTTTGAAACAGTAATCTGACCAAGGAAAAGAAGAAAAGAAATCTCGCAGGTCATCCCATTTTGCATTCTTGTAATTCCAAACAACACGAGGTTGGGAATAGCCATGAGATAAAGGTTCCATTGGAGAAGAGACAATCACCAAGTTGTGATCTGAAGTGCCTAAAGGACCTCTCACTTCGGCAGTGTACTTAGAAGGGTTGTTTGTGAGAAAAAGATCAAGCGTATTGGCTGTATGATTAGGATTGTCCAGTATTCTCGTAGGTAAATGAACAATCTGTGCTAGGTCATTAGTAATTGCAAAAGCCTCAGCATCTTGACCTGCTGGGTCGGTGTGACTAGAAAATGGAAGCCAGCTGGAGTTGTGAACATTAAAATCACCAAGGAAAATTACCTCACTGTTAGGAAAGTTGGACTGTAGAAAGTCAAGTTGCAAAGAGAGGAAGTCAAAGAGCTCCAAGTGATTAGTGGAGTTGGGAGAACGGTAGAGACAACAGATGAATTTGACACAATGAGGTAGAGAGATTTTAAGCCAGAGAAGATCAAAGAGAGGAGATTCCAAATTGCCAAGTCTCTGACAGGGAATATCAGAACGGACATAGGCACAAGTACCACCTTTGAGGCGAAAGGAATCATACAGCAAATAATTTGGGCATCTGAGATGAGCAGTAGTTGAATCAACCGATAACTGAGATTCTGCCAGAAAAAGTACATGGGGTTTGGTAGACTGCAAGTAGAAGTGGACATCGTTGAGATTAGAATTGAGACCACGTATATTTGTGAAATGAATTAGGAAGTCCTTGGGAGGTTTAGATCTTTTCGCAGATAAGCTTGCTCTATTAGTTTGACAATTCATGGTGTATTCAATAGTAAGAAAAAGTGGGTGGGACATGCTGTATGAAGTAATGAAATTTTTGGATATGGCGTACACGTGGTAAGAATATACCCAGATCCTTGACATAGCGTGGCCTCGACAATGCTCCCCCGCATACACACTACTCGGACTCCCTCCAGTCACTATCTGGCAGAGTAGAGGTAGCAAGATTATACACTAGCTGATCCGGAAGCCTCCTAGAGAGAGTTACCAATAGGTTCGGTCCAGTGTACTAACTAGCGGCCAGCCTGCGAACACTGTTTTAGAGCTGTACCCTCGAAATGTAAGGAATATTGGATCTCGCCACGACGTGCATCATAACCTCAAAAGTCATCAATCATACTGCATGATGGAAGAGATAGGGAAGGGTTGACCGGAACTTAGCTCTAGAGACTAAACATGGGTTCCACCACTTCAAGCCTCCAATAAGCAAAGTGGTGGTATTTCACCGGTTGATGTGAGTCATCTACCACCTAGTGGTAGAATTATTGCTGCAGTCTTGTCTAGATGATCCTGCAATGCATCTTTAACCAGCGACTCCATTATTTTACCCGGAACAGAAGTTAAACTAACTGGTCTGTAATTACTCGTGTCACCCTTCGATCCCCCTTTGTGAATTGGGGATACATTTGCACATCTCCTCGGGGGAGGCCGCATCCTTGGCCTCCCCCGAGTCCAAGGATGCTCTAATAATTATGGCTAAGGGTTTGCTTAGTTGCTTTGCCGCCTCCTTTAATATAACTGGATAGATCCCATCTACCCCAGATACCTTTCTTATGTTTAACTTCAACATTTCTCCTCCACTTTGCTCTCAGTTATTCCAAAATCATTAAGTATCCTGCTACAATTTGATAACCTTCTGCCATTTTCAAACCTTTATAATTCCTCATGTGTGAATGTAGATGCAAAATACTCATTCAGTTTGTTTGCTATCTGAGCAGGATCATCAACAGTCGAACCATCGATGTCAAGTGGACCAATCAGATTCATCCCCCTTCCTTTTAGAGTTTATATAAGTAAAGAAATCCTTGCTGTTTTTCTTAGCATCCTTTGCCAAAGGTTTCTCGTAATCTGCCTTTTCTTGCATTACCCTCTTTGTTACTTGAATACAGATTATCTTATATCTTCCATAGGTTACCTCCTGATATAAATTATCAGGAGGTGTCTCCTGATAATTTATATGCATCCCATGCAGTTTTCATCTCTGCCACAAGTCCTATTAGTTCATCTGACAATCATTTAGGCCCAATCCTTGAACAGTGTTTCTTAATTGGTATGGAAAACCTAGTAGCTTCCAAGATTAATTCTTTGAATGCTTCGCATTTAGAATTTGCTGTTGGTAACATCATCAGTTGGTCCCACCATATACAATTTAAAAACTGTCTGAGACCACTGTAGTCAACTTTACGAAAGCAAAAACTCTCCCCTTTATCCCTGATGGTAGTTACATCTTTGAGTAAATCCTACTTCAGTACACTGTGATCACGGCCACCTAGTAGTTCTGTTTTCTGTAAATTCTTAATGGATGAATAATCACTGCTTATGTGCCTAGTCCATATCACTGTATAATTGTTTGTGGTACTCATCAGAATCATTAGGCTTATAACACCATTCCTACCATCACCTTGGTTTCCTAGTGCTTGTGTCACACCAAACTGACTCAGCATTGCACTGTTCACCCATGTCAACTGGATGCATTTCCTTAGATTTTGTGTTTATTAACTAACACAAATCTATCTCTGTACCCATATTCCAATTCTGCATTTCTTATATCTGTGTCATATCCCAACAACAATGGCCTTTGGTGCCTTGACCAGCACCTCAAATTCATCAAATTTATTTACTATATTACTAGCATTGGTGTACATGTAAGTATACATGCACTTTATTCTTACTCTTAGTTACCCTAACACAGCCCACGTGTTTACTTGCTCCATGGTGACTCCCAGCACCTTTCTTTCCAGGCTGCTGCTCATTCCAGTGTTTTCATTCCAAAATTTTCATTGCTATGAAGGTTTCTAGTCTAAGGAACATAAATTCAATTTATGATGGGCTAAGAAGTTTAGGTTGGATTGTATGAAGTTTTCTTTTAGCCAACAAGTTGAACAAGATACCTGCACAGGTAGTTGTTGTTGACAATTTGAAGAAATTCAATGGTCATCTGGATAGTTATCTTCATGAGGAGTTTAACAGTCCATCTTGTTATCTACTTTTTATATATATTTTTTATCTTTCATTATATATTTTTTTATTATTATTATTTATTTTATATTTGTTTATTTTATGTATTTTATTTTTATTTATTTAATCAGTGAAATGAAAGCCTTGCACTATTTTGCTAATACTAATACCAAATATCTCTCTCTCTCTCTCTACTAATAATGAGTTTTATAGTATAATAATAATTTCTTTAAATATTCATTTTATTTGTCATAAAATGAAATCAAAGTTGTTTGCTCAGTTAAAATATTTTTTTGTGTATACTTATTTTCATGTAACTGAATCCAACTACAATAATAATTCTTTTTTTTTTTTTTTTTTTTTTTTTTTTCCATACTCTCAGACTTAATACACCCAATATTTCTTTCATTTCAGCTGATGTGCTTTTACAACTTACAAACCAGCAGCTTGAACTGGAAGTTTGTGGTCATTTGTTAGCTCCAGGAAAAGAGTTGTATCTAGTTTCTGCTGTTCGGTTTACTATGCTGATGTTAGTATACAGATCAATGTTAGGTATTAAGAATTTTGAGATATCCAAATTCATAGTTTCTGCACTTTCATCACCAAACTATGAAGTACGACTAGCTATTTTGAGAATAGTTAAGAAGGTAATTGCTACTAATGGGAACAGCAAGAACTTGGATACCGCTACCAATGCTGTTTATGATTGTGTATTTCTTGATGAAGAGGAAGATGATTACTCCATATATCTTCAATCTGTTTTTAATTCTGAGGAATTTTCCAAAATTTTATTATCATCAGATAATGAACTAAGTAAAATGTTGGTGGCAATGGCAACTGAAAGTGAAGACCATCTTGGTTGTCTGATAACAGTAAGTGTTTAAATTTATGGTTCCTAAAAATGATTTAGTATTATTATGCATTATATAATTGTGATGTTAGTAAAAACAGTGGTACAAATTTTTGTTCATAAACTTTAGTATTCATCAGCTAATAAATACATTTAATTATAATTTATTTTAGGGTACCACAAAGGTGGACCCAGGATGACAGAAACACTGATGATGATAAGTTATACTACCCTCTATATAATAAATATGGATCTAATTTAAAGTTGGTTTTACCCGAACTGCACAGACATTACTTTGCATTGGCGAGTTTGCTAGAGTTTTTTTTTTTTTTTGTTACAAGGAGAAGGTTGTCTGCATGATTGAATGAATCTTCTTTTTTTTTTTTTTTTTTTTGCAGGTGTTTAGCATGGTCTGCTGGCATGGGATTGGCACATATCAGTCTGCAATTTTTTTATTTATTTATATTTTTGTTTTGATGTCAGCAATTAGCATAGTTTGTTGCTGTGGGATTAATGCATACTGATATGTAGTGTGTTTTTTTTTTTTTTTCTCTGTAGTGTTTAGAATGGTTTGCTAACATTGGATGCACATCGCTAAAAAAATGCAGATCAGTTTGCATTTTTTTTTTTTTTTGTTGGAGGTGTTAGCATAGTTTGGTGCAGCTGGATTATTGCAAGCCATTGTGAATTTTTTTTTTTTTTTAACACTCTCAGTAGGGCAACCCAAGTGTGGAGGGTTTTGGTACTCACCTATATAGCACTACCTCAGGTGAGTGTGGCATTGATGTAGATCACAAAGACAGTTGAACTATTTACAATTCACTTAATTTGTGTAATTGTAGACATTGATACTAGGTGGATTTGGATGCAAGTCTAGGGACCACCGAAGAATGTATACATACATACCACCAGATAATTATTTAGAGTAGCTTACTTTCTCATTTACTTCTTTATTCTGTAAAAATGATTGTGGTGGAGGAGTCTTTATGAGAAAGTGATATGTAATGTCTCTTAAACTAAATGAATGATGTTATTGAAAATTTTTTAGAAAATACCTTGAAACTGCAAACAGGATATTTTATTTTTACAAGGATTGCAATATAGTATTGTTAACTAGTAAAAAAACAAAAATAATAGTAACAGGAAATATACAAATATGCATTATGAGAATTTTTTTTTCTTTAAAAAAATAACTACTTGTTTATATTTCTCATGGTTTCAATGATGTGAGTTAGCAGTCGTAGAGAACAGACGTGGGAGAAGGAAAGATTAAGAGATTAGTAGACAAATTTTTGTTTTTCCATAATTTGTTTAAATATTTTGTAATTTTCTTTCTGTAATTAAATACAGTCAGACCTCCATATAACAAAATCGATCATTCGCTTGAAAAAAATTTGTTATACAGAAATTTCATTATAAAGAAATATGACCTTTTCAATGAAGAAAAATATTGTAATTCAACTCAGAAATAAAAAGCCGTGAATTAGGGTTGAAATTGAAAGTGTCTGCAATTCTGCCCAGACACGATAGGAGGGAGTATATGATGACAGCCCTGTCAATCAATTCGGCCCTGGAAAGATTGTGCAGGGCTCAAGGGGTAGAATTTTTTTCAGCCTGGTCTGTACTTGTTAACAGGAGAGACTGCTTCTACAGGGATGGGATACACTTAAATAGAAAGGGTGCAAGAATGTTTGCTGATGCTATCGAGGCAATGTTAGGTGGGTCGGAAAACTGCTAGATTGGGGGGATACAAGGACTAATAGATTAACAGTAGCCACTGGCAGAGGTGAAAGTGATTCTTGCACTGCTTCTATTGGAATGAGCCGCAGCCTGGAAAATAAGATGCAGGATATTTCAGAGACTGCTGGGAATCATTGGGGTACAAGTAAACACATGGGTTGTGTTAGGGTAGCTAAGAAAAAGAACAGGTGCATGTATACTTGTGTGTACACCAATGCTAGGAGTTTAGTAAATAAATTTGATGAATTTGAGGTATTGCTCAAAACATCAAAGGCAGATATTGTGGGGATTTCAGAGACGTGGTGTCACACAGATATAAGAAATGCAGAACTGGAATTTGGGGAGTACAATGTCTACAGAAAGGATAGACAGGATAGGAAGGGAGGAGGGGTTATGCTATTAGTTAAAAAACACATAAAATCCAAGGAAGTGAAGCCAGTCGACATCGCTGGACAGTGCAGTGTCGAGTCAGTTTGGTGTGACATAAGCATTGGGAGATCAAAATTGAGAGTAGGAGTGTGCTATAGGCCTAATGACTCTGATGAGTATAATAAGAAACTGTTCGGAGAAATAGAGTGGGCCAGTAAATCAGAGAGTCTTATAATGGGGGATTTTAATTTCCCAGATATTGACTGGAATTTGGGGGCTGGTCACTCACACAGTAGCAAGGCTTTTGTGGATTTATTGGATGATTGTTTTCTACATCAGCATGTTCGGGAGGCAACTAGAGGGAGTAATACTCTTGATTTGATTATCAGTAGTGATTCTTCATGCATTAAGAATCTGCAGATAAATGAACCACTTGGTGGCAGTGATCACAGTGTGCTGAAGTGGGAGTTACTCAAAGAGGTAACTACCATTAGGGGTAAAGGGAAGGGGTATTGCTTTCGTAAAGGCGACTACAATGGACTGAGACAGTATTTAAATTCTATACAGTGGGATCAACTGATGATATTGCCAACAGCAAATTCAAAATGGGAAGCATTCAAAGAACTTATCGTGGAAGCTACTAGGCTTTACATACCAACTAAGAAATATTGTTCAAGGTTTAGGCCTAAATGGTTGTCAGATGAACTAATGAGGCATATGGCAGAGAAGAAAAATGCATGGGATACATACAAATTAACACGTGACACGGACGCCTATGATAGATACAAGTTGATCTGTAACCAAGTTACAAAGGAGGTTAGGCAGGCGAAGGCAGATTACGAGAGATCCTTGGCAAGGGATGCGAAGAAAAACAGCAAAGAGTTCTTTACTTATGTAAACTCTAGAAGGAAGGGGATGAATCAGATTGGTCCACTTGAGATCGATGGGTCAACTGTTGATGACCCTGCTCGGGTAGCTAACAAACTAAATGAATATTTTGCATCGACATTCACACATGAGGAGTTATTCAGCGAGGGGAATGCCAGAGGTGTATTCAATTCTAGCAGTAAGCTAGAGAATCTTGTAATAACTGAGAGCAAAGTGGAGGAGAAATTGTTGAAGATAAACACAAGAAAGGCACCTGGGGTGGATGGGATCTATCCAGTTATATTAAAGGAGGCAGCAAAGGAGGTAAGCAAACCCTTAGCCATAATTATGAGAGCTTCCTTGGACTCAGGGGAGGTACCCATTGACTGGAGATGTGCAAATGTGACCCCAATTCACAAAGGGGGATCAAAGGCTGACACAAGTAATTATAGACCTGTGAGTTTAACTTCTGTTCCCGGAAAATTAATGGAGGCACTGGTGAAAGAAGCACTGCAGGATCATCTAGACAAGACTTCAGTTATAGCTAGGACACAGCATGGTTTTGTTAAGGGGAAGTCTTGCCTGACCAATTTGATTGGATACTATGATGCAGTCACAAAAGAACTGGATGCAGGGAATAACTTTGATATTATATACTTGGATCTTAGAAAGGCTTTTGATACTGTTGCACATGGAAGACTGCTGCACAAATTGGAGCAGTGTGGCATTGGAGGCAAGTTGCTGCTATGGATAAAGGGGTGGTTGAGGGGGAGAAGACAGAGAGTGGTAATCAATGGACACTGCTCATCGTGGACTAATGTTATTAGTGGAGTCCCTCAGGGTTCAGTATTGGGGCCTTTATTGTTTTCTGTATTTATAAATGATATTGATGATGGTATATCAGGCTTAATGTCCAAGTTTGCAGACGATACGAAGGTTGGCAGGGTTGTCAAGGACACTACTGACACTATGCTGCTGCAACAGGATTTGGAAAGGTTGAGCAGATGGGCTTCGAGGTGGCAAATGAAGTTTAACATTGACAAATGTAAAGTACTACATATGGGAAACAGCAACCCCAGAGCAGCGTATCAACTCTGTGGTACTACACTGACAGTGGTAGAGAATGAAAGGGACCTGGGGGTGGTGGTGGTGCAGGCAGATATGAAGTTCTCTGAGCAGTGCAGACGAGCTGCAAGAGTAGCTCATGGTGTATTGTCAATGATATATAGGAATTTTTCTAGCAGGGATAAGGAGGTGATTATTCCCTTGTATAAGGCAATGGTCAGGCCACACCTAGAGTACTGTATACAGGCCTGGAGGCCTCATTTCAGGAAGGATGTAGAGCTGCTGGAACGAGTACAGAGAAGGGCAACTAGATTGGTGAATGGGACAAAGGGGTTCTCTTACGAAGAAAGGCTTAAGTTTTGCAAATTACAGTGTCTGGAAACTAGGCACCAGCGGGGTGATCTGATAGAGGTGTACAAAGCCTTGAATGGTTTGAGCATGCTCAATGCTGATGGGATTCTTCCTCTAGCTCAGAAAAATCACCTGAGAGGGCATAAATTCAAATTGAGGAAAGACAGATGTAGGATAGATGTGCGGAAATTTGCCTTTAGCCAGCGGGTGGTTGGTGGGTGGAACAGACTTCCATCCCTTGTCGTGGAAGTTGATAGCCTAAATAAGTTTAAGGCTCAGCTGGACAGGTATTTCGAACGAACAGAGGGGTGAAGTGGAAGTGGTTATTTTTATTTATTTATGTTACTTTTTTTTTTTTTTTTTTTTTTGGCTGATGCTGCATAAGCTTGCTTTCTTGCATCAAATGCCTCTACTAATGCTAATGCTAATGCTAATTACAATGGACAGAAGAGGCAAATTCATTGAGGAATTTATGAAATACAGAAAAATATGGAAAATAAATCAGAAATAAGTGAGAATAAAAAAATTTAGCATTTTAAACAATTAATTTATTAATACACTCATATTAAGAAATGACTACTTACATGATGTACACAATATATTAGTATACTTTTAAGAATAATGTCATAAAATATTTGGCTATTTTTTGTTCTACACTCGATTTTACTGTACATTGTTCATAAAAATGTCTGCATTTGTTAAAGCACTCAAATATATTTTCTGGCACATTTTCTTCACACTGAAGGCCTCAACGCAAAGTTTCAAATGCTGCCAGTGTTTGGAAGGTTTAATATTGACCTTATTGCCTTCAATTTCATACAACTCATCATCGATATTCTGACTAGTTCTTTACATACTCTCCAAAATGTTGGAGTCACTCAGATATTTAGCTATTATGACATCGTTATCAACTCCTGAAAAATTCTTCAAGAACAATTTCACCACTGATCAAACCTCTCGCTTGGAGTTCTTTCCAAGATTGTTCAATGTCTTATAGCAGTTCATCCCTCTCGTCGCTGTTAATTGGCGTTTTAGCAAAACGTGTTTTTGCGAAACAATTCTTAATCGTTGTTTCCATCACATCAACTCCAAACTTTTGCTAACACTGATATGCACATCCACATGTGGTTTATCCTATCTGCCAGCGGATAAGGGAAACCTTGAAGCCTGCCAAAAAATAATAAAATATTTTGAATACTTGAAAATACTTAAAAATACTTTGCACATCAACAAATCTATAACAGAATCTATAGGTTGGTTGGTTGGTTTCTATTCTCAGTATATTTTTTTCAGATGCACCTTCGGTAGTGCATCTTCAAATTCTTGATAATACCTTGGTCCATTGGCTGTAGTTTAAACAAGGTATTCAGATGGAAGAAAACAAGCTTCATATTTGTAAGTTTCGAAATTACTGAGTGAAGGTGGGCAGGGCAGTTGTCAACAATCAAAGCGATTTTTCTGTTTTCTTTCGTCATCCTTCTATCAAATTTTAAAATCCACTGTTCAAAAATTTCACTTGTCATCCAAACTTTTCTGTTGTAGTCCAACTCTAATGGCTTTACTCCTTTGAAACATTGGAGTTGTTTACTTTTGCCTGTTACCAAAAGCTTTAGTTTTTCATTACGAGCCATATTTGCACCAATCAAGACTGTAATTCTTTCCTTACTATTTTTACCACCTACACATTTATCACCTTTAAAAGTCTATCTTGTTCGGCAGACATTTAAAAAATAGACCTGTTTCGTCGACTTTAATATGTCTTTGGGCTCGTAGATTGGAAAGAAACGTTTTTCCCATAGACTGTACCCATAGGAAAGAAACGGTTTTTCAAAACCGTTTTTTTCCTATGGGTACAGTCTTCAATTACAACCCCACTTTCACCAGAAATAACTTTTTTTGAGTGAGCCCTGGCACTGCTTGTTTTCTGTTGTAAGCACCTTTTTAAATTTGTCCAGCCAACCAGAACTGGCTAGGAAAGTTTTATGCCTGAGAAAAAGATGTGTACTCCCTGGCCTTTTCTTTTCTTAATGGCCTGATATTGGCATGTTTTGGTCTTGAATCAACTTCACCCACTTAAAAACAGCTTCATCTTCTTACAGGCCTAATTTTTCATGCTTCCGACTGGGTCCCGTTTCTTTAAACAGTTTGAGAATCGAAACAAGGTTTTTCAGAATGGTTGATACAATACTAGCAGCGACACGAAATTTTAAAATGATTTTCTTTTTTTTTAATGCCCCGATCTGCACTATTAAGCACTTCTACTTTTTCCACTACACACAAAGATTTCCTCTTAGGCATTGTAAGGTTACTTGCACAGCAGCTAAAGCAAAACTGATTTAGGGACAACTTTTACCTACCATACAGAGACAGGTGAAATTTAGTGACAGTGTGGATGACTCATTTCTGTGAAACAACAGATGAATTTCCGGGATAAAGGAAAATCACTCTATCCTAATTCTCTAATAGGGTGCTCACAATAGAAAACAGGTTGACCAGAGCCAATGTCTGTGTCGGGAATATTCCTTAATCTTTGCCCACGACTGTGGACACATAGATAGCAGTTGACCAGCACGACTTTTCGGTACAGTAAATGCTTTACGGGCAACACTAAATTGTGGTATGCTCTTAAGAATTAAACTCTTTAGCTATTAAAAGCTAAAGTGATTAATTCTTAATTCTTTTAGCTCTTAATTTGTGCTTTCTACAGCGTCAGCTCTATTGCCTACAGGTCAGAGGTGTGAACAATGCATACCTAGGTTTCTCGAAATCATTTCATTATATGGAAATTTTCTTTGTTATACGGAAACTATTTTCAATGTAATGACCAAGGGGAAATCAAAAAATTCACTACGTAGAAAAATTTGCTATATGGAAGTTAATTAAAGAGAGGTCCGACTGTAGCTGTAATTTAAAGAATTTTGTGAAATTATTTCATAAAAAGTTTTGAAAATTTAATTTTTAACCTTCTAAAAATAATTCTTCTAAGTTACATTCTTTAAATTCAGTAGTAGGTAATGGTAACATCTTAATTACTGTAATATTTTTTAGTGTAATTCTCAATTGGCATTTTTTTTTCCCTTCCTTACATAAGGAATGTGCCAATCTCAAATTAAAACTTGTTGCATTATTAGTGACTCATTTCTTCAGTGACTCAAATCGATGGATTTGAGTCACTGAAGAAATGGGTGCATGCCTTAGGGACAAATATAATTGAGAACTTGCCAGGGAGTTTAGTATTTAATGGCATGCCAAGTATCATATACCTGATTTGGGGCCCCCAGAACAGAATAATCGCATGCACGCTGCTCTGGTTCAAGATGATTTAGTTTTATTGGGTGGTGCCATAATTGTAGAAATGGATATCTTGTTTTGTAATAAGTATTAGTAGTGGCAAATGATGCAAAAAAGCAAGCTCATAGAGCAGGGGTCGCCCAACTTCTTTGACCGTCAACCCCACTGCTCTGGTTCAAGATGATTTAGTTTTATTGGGTGGTGCCATTATTGTAGAAATGGATATCTTGTTTTGTAATAAGTATTAGTAGTGGCAAATGATGCAAAAAAGCAAGCTCATAGAGCAGGGGTCGCCCAACTTCTTTGACCGTCAACCCCTTCAAGAGTTTCTTGATTTTTTATCAACCCCCTCTATTTTACTATTACATAATTATAATAGAACAAGCAAAAAAGACGCTTATGTGAGTTTTTAGATTGTTTATTTTATAATTACAGTGTTTATTGTATGTATAATATAGTATATATTATTATAGTGGCTTAACATCAAAGGGATACGTTTTTGTTTTTGACGTCCTTCTTAACATTACATATTTGATAGGAGGGATAAATAATATATAAAATTTAATTTAGATAACAAAATACAATAATACAATCTTCCTTATATATATGAAAATAAGACTTTTTATTAACTTAGTACTGTATACAATTTACTAACGTCAATGTGAAGGGTGTGCTTCGTGACTCTTGACAAGATTAGCAATGTTGGGTTCAAAATTAGTAAGTTTCAGCCTTAAATCGCCACAGAATTGTATATCTAACTTATTTCTTTGTTTTGTTAAAATGGAATTAACATGGCTGAAACCAGCTTCAACCATGTACGAGCTTGGAAATGCAAGCAAAAAGGAGAATACCACTTCAGAAAGTTTTGGATATTTTTCTACAACATTTATATTCGTTCAAAAGTAACTTAAAGTCCTATTTTTAAAAAGCGTCTTAGCTTCAAGATCAACTGACAATTCAATAAGTTCATCTTTTAAGTTACATTCGATATTTTCAGTATCTGCAGAAAATGGCGTGATAATCCAATCTGGAATTTGCATGTTTTCAAAATCTGCAAAGCGCAATTTAAAATCATCGCTCAAATTTTGAAGATGTTTTTTGTATATCTCTAAGTCTTCATCTTTTACTTCCAATTGCCATAGATTCGAAAAGTACTGAAAATCTTTTCTTAACGATGATGAGTTAAATAAGGCTAATTTAGCTTGGAAGTCTAAAAGAATCGTCCGAGCTTGAATAATCGTGACATCTTTACCTTGTAGACGGGTCTGTACGTCATTAAATTTTGAAAAGTCCACCAAATAGAAAATATGTTACTTATTTCTCTTCAGTTCATCACTCAAAAACAAATTAACATCTGTAAGAAACTCTAGGGTTGAGTAGAACAACTCAAATCTTTGTAGACTTGCACCTCTAGACAACCATCTTACTTCAGTATGCAAGAGTAATTGGTTTGATACTTCATTTTTTTCACAAAGTTTGGCAAACAATCGTAATTTAAGAGAATGAGCTCTAATTTGATTAATAGATTTAATACACACTCTTAGAGTATCATGCAGTTCGTCACTGAGAGTTTTTGCAACCAAATGGTTTCACAGTACGTACACTGAACTTTTTCTTTCAGAAAGGCAGCGAAACGTCGATAATGGCCCACCATTGCAGGTGCACCATCTATGGCTACTGCTGTTATATTAGTAAATGGAATATCATACTTATTTAAATATTCCTCTAATCGCTGAAAAATTGTCAACCCTGTTCCATCACTTTCAAGATATTTTGCAAATAAAAATTCGTCAATAATTTAATGTTTGGTTTTACTATAATATCTTACATAAGCCATAAGAATATAAGAACTATCGAATGTAGATTCATCAAGTTGGATGGAGAACCTACTATTTTTGAGTTCTGATACTACATTTTTTTCTACATCTTCAGCCATTTCACCAATACGCCTTTTCATGGTATTCGCACTCAATGGTAAGCATTTTAAAACAGGGCCAGAATCTTTTTTCATTATGGTTTCAATTACTTCTTTGATTGCGGGTATAACAATGTCCTCTGCAATTGTATATGGTTTTCCTTTTTTTTTTTTGCTATTAAAAGAAATATTGTAGGAGGCTGTTAATCCTTGTTTACTGTCAGCTTCGGCAGGTGCTTTCATAAATGATTTTATAGTTGGTCGATGTGTGTATTTCTCTTTCAGTTCTTTAAAAAAGTCAAGATCTTTATATTTCTTATCGGGATGGAGTCTTTGAAGATGATCTTTCATTTTTGCTGGTTTCATTGCATCGTTACTAAAAGTTTTTTCACAAAGAAGACACATAGGCCTCGTTTCGTTTGTTAAATATTACCCGTACAATGATGTCTTATATTTTTCTATCGACCCCTAACAATGTTATATCGACCACTTTGGTGACCACTGTCATAGAGCATTAGCAAAAAAAAAAAAAAAACCTGCCCACCTCACCTGTCCATCCCCTCCAAGAATTTGTCTGGTTCTTAATTGAATTTATACAAACTACCCACTTCCACAACAACAGATGGAAGTTTGATCCAACAATCAACCACCCACTGACTGAAGGCAAAAATCCACCCATCTAATTGAGATTACTCAATACATTCAAGGCGTTAAACACCTCATTCAGATCTCCTTGCAGGTGCCTAGTCTCCAGGTGCTGCAATTTTCAGAAATAAAGCCTTTCTTGGTAAGAGCACTATTTTGTTTCCATCACCAATCTCATTGCCCTTCTCAGCACATGTTCCAGCAGATCTGCATTTTTCCTAAAATAAGGCTTTAAGACTTGTATATAGTTCTGCTTTCATGAGAAGAATCTGCATGATTAGCTTTGCTCTGGCAATGGACTGGTTGATTACATTGGCAAGTAGTTAATTTCCGTGGATGTGTTACTTTCCCAAGGACTGTCCAGAAGCTATCTTTCTTATGTTTGCTTTAGTTTAATATCATCATTATATCACTATATAAATTTGATAATTTTAATCAGATGCCTTTTTACAAGAAAGGTAAGACATAATTCCTATAAACTCCAGAAGTTATTAATTCAGTGATTGAATTTTGGGAAGAAGAAGATAACAAAAACAATTCGAAAAAAATTCCAATTGACCAAGTCTTTAAAGTATGCTGAATGAGCTAAGGGTGTAAGCATTAGCAGTTAAGAGAATATAGCAACAGAAACATCTATTTGATGGCTGTGAATAATCTTCAACTCCAAGTAAACATCAAAAGCAGGCAGATGATCGCAATATGATTTTAGTTGATTTTGAAAAATATGTGATGCATAATACAATCAGTAAATTTTATATTTCAAAGAAAATAGTTCCATCGGGATCAAAGCTACTACCCATACTAAAAGAAAAAATAAATTTTTGGTGGAAAAGGGAATCTCTATGACATATAATGCTATCAGCTTTCACTGGGAAAAAAATGGCACAATAAACAAAGCCTTTCTGCTGACAGAAAGGCTCGACATAGTGAGGTACCACTTTCTTACGATATGAGAAAGTATCATCAGAATGGAAAAAATATTTATGTAGATGACAGATTTGTGTGGACATTTATGTAACATGGGTAGACAGCAATCTCACTTTCTGTAAACATTGGTGACAAGAATGACAACATTAGCACTCAGGTGAATGTAAACTCTGGAAATTGTCTTATAGTCATCTATGCTGGTTCTTCGTCTGGATTTGTTGAAAATGATTTATTAGTTTATAAAGCAGAATCCACCACTGGTGATTATCATGTGTAAATGACCTATGAAAACTTTGTAGAGTGGATCAGAAGAAACTTCTGCCAAATATTCCAGCCAATTATGTCATTTGTCTCGATAAATGACAGAATTCGCTGGAATATTTGGTATGGTGTGAATCATCTGATTCATGCCATACCAAACTTCATGATCCTGTGCCATTCAAATATGCAACCAAGAAAACAATATTGTGGTTGACAAGCAGGAGCATTCCTCGCAGTTCTGACATAGGAAAACCAGTGCTTGTGCAGTTAATTTCTGAAAATGCTCCAGCTACAAAGATGTATAGAGCAGACATTTTGTTGGAGAGCGATTGTCATGATGTCATCAGATTGCCCCTTATTATTTTGACTTAATTGCAATAGAATATGTTTAGACATCTGCAAAATGTTTCATAGAGGAGAGGAACGTGAAGGAGATGTCAGCTTGCCAGTTCTTACTACTTCTTCAATGTGCTCTCTCTGCAGAGGTTGGCTGTCATCTTCACAATGGATGTACATGAGGTTGAAGCCCTAGACAATCTCTTGTTATGCCGATCATACCACTCTCTGAGGTTTGCCAGCCAAGATTTCCTTCTTCTTTTCCTTCAACTTATTTTTTCCATTGATCTTGCCCTGAATTACAACATCATTTGCAACATCTTATATTTATCATTCCTCATCATATGTCCTAAATATTTTAGTTCCCTTAATGGTATTAGTTATTTCTGTCATTTTCTTCATCCATTTCACGATCTCATCATTCTTTATCTTATCAGTCCATGACACTTAACATTCATCTATAACACCACATCTCAAAAGCATTTAACTTATTCTGGGTCTTCCTTATCAATCTCTAAGTCTCAGCTCCATAAAGGAGGGCAGAAAATAGATAACATCTCAGTATTCTTGTTTTTAAAGGAAGTGTAAGATCACTGCAGAATAGAAGATTCTTCATCTTAAAGAAGGCTGCACATGCTTGTTCAATTCTTGAGCGTACCTCTATAGAAAATGCGCCTCCGTAGCCAGGTGGGAAGGAGCACACACTTTTTGATTAGACTGGGGTTCGAGCCCATCACCACCAAATATGGAGGATGCGGAAAGGTCAAGGGAATGACCACTGCATATTCCCGGAGCAATATGGCCTTAGTTGCTAATGCTCCTAAAAAAAAAAAAAAAAACCAAATAACAAATAATAACCTCTATAGAATAGTTCCAGTCTTCACTTATCATTCATCCAAGATAATGATAACTTTTAACCCTTTCAATTTCTTTATTATTGATTGTAATTTTTGTTTGTACTTCTTTCTTGTTGAAATATTGGTTGAGTGGTTGAAATATTGAAACCATGTTATAAACTTGGGAAATAAAAAAAAAAAAAAAAAAAAAACTGGGAGGCTGATTTTATCTTTGAAAATCAAATTGCAAGATTAATCATAGATTTTTGAGTATATACTAGAGATTTGAAAGCGACAGCAGTGACAGTAGTTTATTAGATAACAGTGATTTGGAAGGCATTGATCCACTCTAAATATCAACAAAATACTTATTGTGTGAGTAGATAAAATTTTTATTTGTTAATTTTTGGCTTTTTTTTCATTGATTTACTTTTTTTCTACTTGTTAATTTTATTTTTTTATTAAAGTTAAATTTTTGTAACAATAAAAGTTTTGCTTATTTCACTGATTCCATTTTTTTAACTGAATAAAACATATGTTAATAAAAAAAATTTACAAAAGAATTAATGCTTACTAAAGAAAAAAAAAATTGACACAAACAATGCTCAGCAAAAGGCAACATATGGTGAAATAACTTTCAGACTTATGTCTTTAGGAAGGCTACTCATATACTTAGGGAAGGACATTACATGGTTGTTTTCCATTAAGATTATTACTATATTTAATACCAATGTTATACCATGTGAAGTAATAATATGGTTTATTAAGCTAATTGCCTAAACCACTATACATCAAGGTGACGTTACAGGCAACTTGCTGATACCCATCATCACACCATACTACCAACAGACTCCAACTTGCTGATGCTGCCAGAAATCTGATGTGCAGAAATCGGATGCATCAGATTTCTGGCAGAGTTAGCAAGTAGGAGTCTGTCGGCAGCATGATCACAAAGTTATTTAACTCCCTGTTGGAGTTTGATAAACTTCTGCTATTCTCTTTCCTAAAGAATTTCTAGTGTGTGAATGTAGAATACCTATTCAGTTTGTCAGAACTTTGAGCAGGATCACCAAACAGTTAAACCATTGATATCAAGTGGCCCAGTGTGATTCAATCCCTCCCTTCTACTGTTAATATAAGCCTAAGTGTCTCTCTTTGCTTTTGTTCTTTGCATTCTTTATCAGAAACTTCTCTTAATATGCCTTAGTTTGCCTCCATTTGACTAGTTTATATCTACCATAGGCTTCTATATCACTTGATAATTTGTATGCATCCCACTCATTTTTTTTCCTCTGCCATAGGGCTCATCAGTTCATCTGACATCCATTTAGGTCTAAGCCTCGAACAGTAATTCTTAGTTGGTATGAAAAGCCTAGTAGCTTCTACAATTATTTCCTTGAATGCTTCCTATTTAATGGTAAGCTCATCAGTTGGTACCACTTTGTAGAATTTAAAAATCTGCTGAGACCACTGTAGTCATCCTTAAAATAGCAAAAGCCTTTCCCTCTACCCTTGACAATAGTTATATCTTTAAGTAAATTCCACATCAGTACATTGGATCACTGTCACCCAGTGGGTGTTTTGCCTGCAGGTTCTTAATGCACAAAGAATTTCTGCTGATAACCAGATCAAGACTTCTGCTTCCTCTTGTTGCCTCTCTAATATGCTGCTATAGAAAATGGTCATCCAGTAAATCCGCAGAAGTCTTGCTAGAGTGTGAGTGACTAATCCACAAATTCCAGTCAGTATCTGGAAAGTTAAAGTCCCTCATAAGATTTTCTGATCTATTGGCCCACTCCCTTTCTCTATATATTGCTGTTTGGTATACTCATCACTGTGATTAGGCCTATAGCATGCTACTACTTTCATTTTCGTTTTCTGAGTATGCATGTCACACTCAACTGAATGAACATTGTGCTGGCTATCTATGTTGACAGGATGTACTGCCCTAAATGAAATATGCTTCTTAACTAAGAGCATAATCACTTTTTCTCCTCCTGTCCTGTCTCTCCTTCCTGTAAACATTGTACTCCCTGAATTAAATTTCAGCACTGGTTATGTCTGAATAGTAATAGTATGCGCCATAGGCTTTAGCTGTACTCACAAAGAGAAAAAAAAAAAAGACACCGTGCCTCTGTATCACCATAATGTTTGCATTTGATGATTTAATCATTACTTCAATTTATTTATAATGCTCCTAGCATTAGTATGCATGCACCTCTTCTTACTCTTAGTTGCCCTAACATAGCACATGTATTTACTTGTTCCGTGATGACAGAACCAAGGGCTTTCAAACATTGACCTGTACTTGTCAAAGTACAGGTCAATGTTGAAAAAAAGCTGTGAGTCAGGGTCGAATTTGAAAGTGTCTGCAATTCGCCCAGACATGATAGGAGGGAATATATGTGAGAGCCCTGGAGAGATTGTGCAAGGTTCAAGGGGCAGAATTTTTCTCAGCCTGGTCTGTGCTTGTTAACAGGAGAGTCTGCTTCTACAGGGATGGGATACACTTAAATAGAAAGGGTGCAAGAATATTTGCTGATGCTGTCAAGGCAGAGTTAGGTGGGTCGGAAAACTGCTAGCTTGGGGGATACATGGACTAATAGATTAACAGTAGTTGCTGGCAGAGGTGAAATGCAATTGAGGAGCAGCCTGGAAAGCAAGGCAATAGGGATTTCCAGGACTGCTGGGAGTCATAGTGGAACAAGTAAATACATGGGCTGTGTTAGGGTAACTAAGAGTATAAACAGGTGCATGTATACTTGCATGTACACCAATGCTAGGAGTATAGTTAATAAATTTGATGAGCTTGATGTGCTAGTCAAGACATCAAAGGCAGATATTGTTGAGATATCAGAGATGTGGTGTCACACAGACATAAGCAGTATAGAACTGGAATTTGGGGAGTACAATGTATACAGAAAGGATATACAGGACAGGAAGGGAGGAGGAATTATGCTATTAGTTAAGAAACACATAAAATCTAAGGAAGTGCATCCAATTGATGTTGGTGGACAATGCAATGTTGAGTCTGTTTGATGTGACATAAGCACTGGGAAAGGAAAAATGAGAGTAGGTGTATGTTATAGGCCTAATGAATCAGAGGAGTATAATGAACAACTGTGCAGAGAAATAGTGGGCCAGTAAATCAGAGTGTCTTATAATGGAGGATTTTAATTTCTCAGAGATTTACTGGAATTTGTGGTTGGTCACTCACAAATAAGCAAGGCTTTTGTGGATTTATTTGATTGTTTTCTGCAGCAGCAAGTTCGGGAGGCAACTAGAGGGAGTAATACTCTTAATCTGATTATCAGTAGTGATTCTTCATGGATTAAGAATCTGCAGATAAAGGAACCACTAGGTGGCAGTGATCACAGTGTGCTAAAGTGGGATTTACTCAAAGAGATAACTACCATCAGGGACAAAGGGAAGAGTTTTTGATTTCGTAAAGGCGACTACAGTGGTCTGAGACAGCATTTATGTTACCAACAGCAAATTCAAAATGGGGAGCATTCAAAGAATTTATCTTGGAAACTACTAGGCTTTACATGCTGTGTCTGAATTATTGCTGCAGTCTTGTCTAGGATCATCTAGACAAGACTGCAGCAATAATTCAGACACAGCATGTGTTTGTTAAGGGAAAGTCTTGTCTGACAAATTTGATAGGATATTATGATGGGGTTACAAAGGAACTGGATGGAAAAAACAATTTTGATATCATATATTTGGATTTCAGGAAAGCTTTTGACACTGTTGCGCATGGAAGACTATTGTGCAAATTGGAGCAGAATGGTATTAAGGGTAAGTTGCTACAATGGATAAAAGGATGGTTAAGTGCGAGAAGACAGAGGGTGGTAATCAATGGGTGCTGCTCTTCTTGGACTAATGTTATTAGTGGAGTCCCACAGGGTTCAGTGTTAGGTCCACTGTTGTTTTGTATATTTATCAATGATATTGATGAAGGTATATCAGGCTTAATGTCGAAGTTTGCAGATGATACAAAGGTTGGCAGGGTTGTTAATGACAGTAATGGCAGTCTGCTACTGCAACAGGATCTAGATAATTTGGGCAGATGGGCTAAGAAGGGGCAACTGAAGTTTAACCTTGACAAATGCAAAGTATTGCATATGGGTAGAAGTAACCACAGAGAAACGTACCAACTGTGTGGTACTACACTTAAGGTGGTAGAAAATGAAAAAGACCTGGGAGTAATTGTGCAGTCAGATATGAAGTTCTCTGAGCAATGTAGACAGGCTGCCAGGGCAGGTCATGGGGTTTTGTCAATGATATATAGGAATTTTGCTAGCAGGGAAAAGGAGGTGATTATCCCTCTGTATAAGGCAATGGTCAGGTCACGCCTTGAGTACTGCGTACAGGTCTGGAGACCTCATTTTAGGAAGGATGTAGATTTACTTGAGCGGGTACAGAGAAGGGCAACAAGATTGGTGAGGGGAATGAAGGGATCCTCTTACCAAGAGAGGCTTAAGTTCTGCAAATTGCAGTGGCTGGAGACTAGGCACCTGCGCGGTGATCTGATTGAGGTATATAAGGCCTTGAATTGATTGAGCATGCTGAATTCTGATGGGATCCTTCCACTTGTTCAGATTACGAACCTAAGGGGGCATAAATTCAAATTAAGAAAAGACAGATGTAGAATAGATGTGCGGAAATTTGCCTTTAGCCAGCGGGTGGTTAATTGCTGGAACATTGTTGTGGAAGTTGATAGGTTGAATAAATTTAAGGAGGAACTGGACAAGCATTTGGAGGGGATGGTGTGATTTTTTTTTTTTTTTGTCTGATGCTGCATAATCTCATACATTTGCTTTCTTGCATCACATGCCACTACTACTACTACATACCAACTAAGAAATATTGTTCAAGATTTAGCATTAGCATTAGTCGAGGCATATGGTGCAAGAAAGCGAGCTTATGCAGCATCAGCCTAAAAAAAAAAAAAAGCTCCCATTTCACTCCTCTGTTTTTTCCAAATACCTGTCCAGCTCAGCCTTAAATTTATTTAGGCTACCAACTTCCACAACAAAGGATGGAAGTCTGTTCCACCAACCAACTACCCACTGGCTAAAGGCAAACTTCCGCACATCTATCCTACATCTCTCTTTCCTCGATTTGAATTTATGCCCTCTCAGGTGATTATTCTGAGCAAGAGGAAGAATTCCATTAGCATTGAGCATGCTCAAACCATTCAAGGCTTTATACACCTCAATCAGATCATTGCAGGTGCCTAGTCTCCAGACACTGTAATTTGCAAAATTTAAGTCTTTCTTCGTAAGAGCAACCTATTCTTCCATTCACTAATCTTGTTGCCCTTCTCTGCACTCGGTCCAGCATCTCTACATCCTTCTTAAAATGAGGCCTCCAGACCTGTATACAGTACTCTAGGTGTGGCCCGACCATTGCCTTATACAAGGGGATAATCACCTCCTTATCCCTGCTAGAAAAATTCCTGTATATCATTGACAAAACACAATGAGCTACTCTTGCAGACGGTCTTCACTGCTCAGAAAACTTCATATCTGCCTAAACAATTACCCCCAGGTCCTTTTCTTTCTCTACCACTATCAGTGTAGTACCACAGAGTTGATACATCACTCTGGGGTTACTGCTTCTCATATGTAGTATTTTACATTTGTCAATGTTAAACTTCATTTGCCACCTCTCAGCCCATCTGCTCAACTTTTCTAGATCCTGTTGCAGCAGCATACTGTCATTAGTGTCCTTAACAACCCTGCCAACTTTCGTATCGTCTGCAAACTTGGACATTAAGCTTGATATACTATCATCAATATCATTTATAAATACAGAAAACAATGGACCCAACACTGAACCCTGAGGGACTCCACTCATAACATTAGTCCACAATGAGCAGTATCCACTGATTACCACTCTCTGTCTTCTTCCACTCAACCATCCCTTTATCCATAGCAGCAATTTGCCTCCAATGCCACGCTGCTCCAATTTGTGCAGCAGTCTTCCATGTGCAACAGTATCAAAGGCTTTTCTAAGATCTAAATATATGATATCAAAGTTATTCTTTGCATCCAGTTCCTTTGTGACTACATCATAGTATCCAATCAAATTAGTCAGACAAGACCAAGCTATAACTGAAGTCTTGTCTAGATGATCATGCAATGCTTCTTTAACCAGTGCCTCCATTAATTTCCCTGGAACAGAAATTAAACTAACAATATATGATATCAAAGTTATTCCCTGCATCCAGTTCCTTTGTGTCCACATCATAGTATCCAATCAAATTGGTCAGGCAAGACTTTCCCTTAACAAAACCATGCTGTGTTCGATCTGTAACTGAAGTCTTGTCTAGATGATCCTGCAGTTCTTCTTTAACCAGTGCCTCCATTAATTTTCCTGGAACAGAAGTTAAACTAACAGGTCTATAATTACTTGTGTCACCCTCTGATCCTCCTTTGTGAATTAGGGTCACATTTGCACATCTCCTACATCCCCCTGAGTCCAAAGAAGCTCTCATAATTATGGCTAAGGGTTTGCTTACTTCCTTGGCTGCCTCCATTAATATAACTGGATAGATCCCATCCACCTTGGTGCCTTTTTTATGTTTATCTTCAACAATTTCTCCAACCTTTTTTATGTTTATCGTCAACAATTTCAACAACAATTTAGGCCTAAATGGATGTCAGATGAACTAATTAGTCATGTGGCCAAGAAGAAAAATGCATGTGATACATATAAATTAACAGATGACACAGAAGCCTATGATAGATATAAGCTGGTCTGTAACCAAGTCACAAAGGAGATTAGGCAAGCAAAGGCAGATTATGAGAAATTTTTGGCAAAGAATGCAAAGAAAAACAGCAAAGAGTTCTTTACTTATGTAAACTCTAGAAGGAAGGGAATGAATCAGATTGGTCCACTTGATATCGATGGTTCAACTGTTGATGAGCCTGCTCAGGTAACTAACAAACTAAATGAATATTTTGCATCTACATTCACACATGAGTATTTATTCAGGGAAGGGAAATACCAGAGGTGTATTAAAGATATCAAAAGAAATCAAATGGTCAGGCAAGACTTTCAGGGATGGTTGAGTGGGAGAAAACAGAGAGTGGTCAATGGACACTGCTCTTCAGGGACTAATGTTATTAGTGGAGTCCCCCAGGGTTCAGTGTTGGATCCATTGTTGTTTTCTGTATTCATTAATGATGGTATATCAGGCTTAATGTCCTACTTTGCAGACGATACGAAGGTAAGTCGGCAGGGTTGTTAATGACACTAATGACAGTATGCTGCTGCTGCAACAGGATCTAGAAAGGTTGGGCTGAGAGGTGGCAACTGAAGTTTAACATTGAGAAATGTAAAATACTGCATGTGGGAAGCTGTAACCCCAGAGTAACATATCAAGTGCATGGTACTTCACTGACAGTGGTAGAGAGTGAAGAGGACCTGGGGGTAATTGTGCAGATATGTAGTTTTTCTGAGCAGTGTAGATGCTCTGCAAGAGGAGCTCCTAGTGTCTTGTCAATGTTATACAGGAATTTTTCTAGCAGGTATAAGGAGGTGATTATCTTCTTGTATAAGGCAATGGTCAGGCCACACCTTGAGTACTGTATACAGGTCTGGAGGCCTCATTTTAAGAAGGATGTAGAGCTGTTGGAATGAGTACAGAGAAGGCAACAAGATTAGTGAATGGAACGAAGGGTTGCCCTTACGAAGAATGGTTTAAATTTCGCAAATTACAGTGTCTGGAGACTAGGCACCTGCGAGGTGATCTGATTGAGGTGTATAAAGCCTTGAATGGTTTGAGCATGCTCAATGCTAAAACCATTCAAACCAAACCAACGTTTGAGAGGGCATGAATTGAAATTGAGGAAAGACAATTGTAGGATAGATGTGCGAAAGTTTGCCTTTAGCCAGTGGGTGATTGATTGCTGGAACAAACTTCCATCTGTCGTTATAGAAGTTGATAGCTTAAACAGATTCAAGGCAGAAACTAGACAAACATTTGGACAGAGTGGATGGTTGAAATGAGAAGGGTGTGTGTGTGTGTGGTACTATATAAGCTTGCTTTCTTGCATCATGTGCCCTTGCTAATGCTGATATTCCGTTTATCCTCCCCCTAAGCTAGCCATTTTTTGTTCTTTGCTGCAACAGTCAATATTGGCAAGGCGTGCTGATGGTAGGTAGCAATGTTTTAAACAAATGGGAAGCTAATGCTAGGGGAGACAAGCTTAATAACTTTAAGTGGCGTGTTAGATTAGTCAACTGTACAAGAATACTTATTTTGAACTGTGTCTTAATCTTAATAAATCGTGTTAATTTGGTATCCTAGTTAAGACAACTAACATTAACATAATGGTTCTAACATAAACATTCTGAAATATGGGATGATTTCACTATGGTATGTATAATATATTCGAGAAGGATAGACAAAAAAAAAGTGGGGTTGGGGTGGTCTTATCAAAAATAGCTTAAATGTGACACACTCACATGTAGTAGAGGCATATGATGCAAGAAAGCAAGCTTATGTAGCATCAGCCAAAAAAAAAAAAAAAAAAAAAAAATTTCACACATCCATTCTCTCTAAAAGTTTGTCCAGTTCCTCCTTGAACTTATTTAAGCTCCCAACTTTCACAATGACAGATGGAAGTTTGTAGCAATCAACCACCTGCTGGCTAAAGGCAAATTTCTGCACATCTGTTCTACAACTGTCTTTCCTCAATTTGAATTTATGCTCCCTCAGTTTTGTAATCTGAGGAAGAATCCCATCAGAATTGATTGAGCCTGGTCAACCCATTCAAGGCATTCAGATGCCTAATCTCTAGACGCTGCAATTTGCAGAACTTAAGGCTTTCTTGGTAAGAGGATCCCTTTGTTCCCATCACAAATAATCTTGATGTCCTTCTCTGTACTCACTCAAGCAACTCTACATAAATGAGTCCTCCAGACCTGAGCGCAGCTCTCGTGCATGTGCGAGAGAGGGAGAGAGAGAGACTGACTGACTTTAGATTCATGTGCAGTTAATATGCCTGTATGATATATATGTCGTACAGGTTTAAGAGCACAACATGGTTATGCTCTTAAACAATAGATAATGCTTTGTTGTAGAACTAGAGCTTGTTGTAAATTTAAGGAAGTTTTGGCCACATTTCGATGAAATTAGGTGTTTTATTTTTAAAGATCACCATGAAATAAGATTTGATTCATTTCCGTTATTTTTTCCTTTATTAATATTAATGCTGATAATTCGAAAATTGTAGATCTCTTAAAGTATCATTTATAACTGACACAGTATAATAGTGTAGCTTAATTTAATTTATTATGGTACTCACCTTTTTTTTATAATCTGCGTTGATGTTGGAATAAAATGGATGATAATTTTAAATTTAAGTTAGCATGAATAAGTTAGGATTTAAAAACAGAATTAAAATATGTGCAAAGAAGTAGAAGTGCACGTCTTCATCCTTGGTTGTCAATGTTGAAATTTAAAACAATTGAAGTTATATAGTTGGAAACAGAAGGCCAAAGCAGATGAAGGTGCGTTTAAAATAGTTAAAAGTATTTTGTATTATGACAATTCGAAAATTGTAGATCTCTTAAAGTACCATTTATAACTGACACAATATAATAGCGTAGCTTAATTTAATTTATTATGGTACTCACCATTTTATAATCTGTGTTGATGTTGGAATAAAATGGATGATAATTTTAAATTTAAGTTAGTGTGAATAAGTTAGGATTTAAAAACAGAATTAAAAATCTAACTTATTCACGCTAATTTAAATTTATAATTATCATCCATTTTATTCCAACATCAACACAGATTATGAAAAGGTGAGTACCATAATAAATTAAATTAAGCTACGCTATTATATTGTATTAATGCTGATTTATTTATTTTTAAGTTATGTTTTAATATTATGGTAATTAACTTTTTTTATCCCTGTTTTTTTAGATATATCAACTAATGTTCCACCTGCCATACACAGTGTTGTGTTTTTGGCCTGTCAGCAGTGACTTTTTACTGAGTGCAGAAGAGGTAATGCTTAACTGATATATCTTTTCAAGTTTGGTGTAATGTATCTGTAAGATAAAAAAATTTGAATTTAAAATATTTTTAAAAATATTTATAAAAATAGCTTTAATATTATATAACAGATGAGTGCATAACAGATGTATGGAAATATTAGCGGTTTATTATGTGTGAGTTAAGAGAAAGATAATAAATTTAACATTAAGAAAGAGATGGTAATGGGATGGGTAGTTGATTACTTGAATGCCCATGTAAATTGCTGCTATAAATTCAATGTTATGTTATGTTACACCTGCTCATATAAGTATAAGAAATTCTTGATATATGTTAAATTTTAGAGAAATATATAAGTAAACATAAAAAAATATATAAAATAATATCCTCCACAGCATAATTCAAGGTTTAATAAACATGCTGACTCTCTTGAAATTTACATGTGTATTAACAACATTCATGTGTATTTACAAGTGTATTAACCCTCTGTAAATTTACTGCACATCACTGATTATTTTGGAATAAAGTGAACCAATTAAGATGAGGAGAGGAAAAAACTATTGTAATAAGATAAAAAAATATGTTATGATTTGGAGAGGGTTATATATATATATATATATATATATATAGAGAGAGAGAGAGAGAGAGAGAGAGAGAGAGAGAGAGAGAGAGTACTTTCCTAAACTTTTTTTTAAAACCTTTAATGGTTTAGTTTGTTTAGAAATTGATATGAAATATATAAAAGAATCACTAAAGGATGAGGAATGTGATGGGCTTTCTACAGTTCTGTATCTAAAAACAGCCCACGTATAAACAAAATTTACCAGTTAAACAACCCCAGTTGGTGAGCCCTGCCCAGGGATCAATTTTAATGTTTATTATCGAAGGAAAAAAAAAAAAAAAAAAAGAAAAATTTAACTGAATGTAAACAATAAGAAACTATTTAGTATAAATACAGTTAGGTAGAAATATGTTGTAAGTTTTTTTTTTTTGTTAGCATTTGGAGACTATATTTAATCTAATTATTTTTATAACTGAGAGCAAAGTGGAGGAGAAATTGTTGAAGATAAACATAAGAAAGGCACCTGTGGTGGATGGGATCTATCCAGTTATATTAAAAGATGCAGCAAAGGAAGTAAGCAAACCCTTAGCCATAATTATGAGAGCTTCCTTGGACTCAGGGGATGTACCCATGGACTGGAGATGTGCAAATGCGACCCCAATTCACAAAGAAGGATCAAAGGGTAACACAAATAATTGCAGACCTGTTAGTCTAACTTCTGTTCCAGGGAAATTGATGGAGGCACTGGTTAAAGTTATAGCTCGGACATAGCATGGTTTTGTTAAGGGGAAGGCTTGTCTGACCAATTTGATTGGATACTATGATGTTGTCACAAAGGAACTGGATGCAGGGAATAACTTTGATATCATATATTTGGATTTTAGAAAGGCTTTTGATACTGTTGCACATGGAAGGCTGCTGCACAAATTAGAGCAGTGTGGCAGTGGAGCTAAATTGCTGCTATGGATAAAGGGATGGTTGATTGGGAGAAGACAGAGAGTGGTAATCAATGTACACTGCAATTCGTGGACTAACGTTATTAGTGGAGTCCGCCGACCGGGCTAGCCGGGTGGGTAAAGTGCCTGCCTGGCAACCCAAAGGTCGCGGGTTCGATTCCCGCCTCGGGCTTGGATCAAAGTACTGCAAAAACCTTGGGAGGTGCATTATGGCCACAGAAGCCTATGCGCCAACAACTACCAAAAAAAAAAAAAAAAAAAAAATAGTGGAGTCCCTCAGGGTTAGTGTTGTGTCCATTGTTGTTTTCTGTATTTATTAGCATTAGCATTAGCATTAGTAGAGGCATCTGATGCAAGAAAGCAAGCTTATGCAGCATCAGCCAAAAAAAAAAAAAAAAAAAGTAACATAAATAAATAAAAATAACCATTTCCACTTCACCCCTCCGTTTGTTCGAAATACCTGTCCAGCCGAGCCTTAAACTTATTTAGGCTATCAACTTCCACGACAAGGGATGGAAGTCTGTTCCACCCACCAACCACCCGCTGGCTAAAGGCAAATTTCCGCACATCTATCCTACATCTGTCTTTCCTCAATTTGAATTTATGCCCTCTCAGGTGATTTTTCTGAGCTAGAGGAAGAATCCCATCAGCATTGAGCATGCTCAAACCATTCAAGGCTTTGTACACCTCTATCAGATCACCCCGCTGGTGCCTAGTTTCCAGACACTGTAATTTGCAAAACTTAAGCCTTTCTTCGTAAGAGAACCCCTTTGTCCCATTCACCAATCTAGTTGCCCTTCTCTGTACTCGTTCCAGCAGCTCTACATCCTTCCTGAAATGAGGCCTCCAGGCCTGTATACAGTACTCTAGGTGTGGCCTGACCATTGCCTTATACAAGGGAATAATCACCTCCTTATCCCTGCTAGAAAAATTCCTATATATCATTGACAATACACCATGAGCTACTCTTGCAGCTCGTCTGCACTGCTCAGAGAACTTCATATCTGCCTGCACCACCACCCCCAGGTCCCTTTCATTCTCTACCACTGTCAGTGTAGTACCACAGAGTTGATACGTTGCTCTGGGGTTGCTGTTTCCCATATGTAGTACTTTACATTTGTCAATGTTAAACTTCATTTGCCACCTCGAAGCCCATCTGCTCAACCTTTCCAAATCCTGTTGCAGCAGCATAGTGTCAGTAGTGTCCTTGACAACCCTGCCAACCTTCGTATCGTCTGCAAACTTGGACATTAAGCCTGATATACCATCATCAATATCATTTATAAATACAGAAAACAATAAAGGCCCCAATACTGAACCCTGAGGGACTCCACTAATAACATTAGTCCACGATGAGCAGTGTCCATTGATTACCACTCTCTGTCTTCTCCCCCTCAACCACCCCTTTATCCATAGCAGCAACTTGCCTCCAATGCCACACTGCTCCAATTTGTGCAGCAGTCTTCCATGTGCAACAGTATCAAAAGCCTTTCTAAGATCCAAGTATATAATATCAAAGTTATTCCCTGCATCCAGTTCTTTTGTGACTGCATCATAGTATCCAATCAAATTGGTCAGGCAAGACTTCCCCTTAACAAAACCATGCTGTGTCCTAGCTATAACTGAAGTCTTGTCTAGATGATCCTGCAGTGCTTCTTTCACCAGTGCCTCCATTAATTTTCCGGGAACAGAAGTTAAACTCACAGGTCTATAATTACTTGTGTCAGCCTTTGATCCCCCTTTGTGAATTGGGGTCACATTTGCACATCTCCAGTCAATGGGTACCTCCCCTGAGTCCAAGGAAGCTCTCATAATTATGGCTAAGGGTTTGCTTACCTCCTTTGCTGCCTCCTTTAATATAACTGGATAGATCCCATCCACCCCAGGTGCCTTTCTTGTGTTTATCTTCAACAATTTCTCCTCCACTTTGCTCTCAGTTATTACAAGATTCTCTAGCTTACTGCTAGAGTTGAATACACCTCTGGCATTCCCCTCGCTGAATAACTCCTCATGTGTGAATGTCGATGCAAAATATTCATTTAGTTTGTTAGCTACCCGAGCAGGGTCATCAACAGTTGACCCATCGATCTCAAGTGGACCAATCTGATTCATCCCCTTCCTTCTAGAGTTTACATAAGTAAAGAACTCTTTGCTGTTTTTCTTCGCATCCCTTGCCAAGGATCTCTCGTAATCTGCCTTCGCCTGCCTAACCTCCTTTGTAACTTGGTTACAGATCAACTTGTATCTATCATAGGCGTCCGTGTCACGTGTTAATTTGTATGTATCCCATGCATTTTTCTTCTCTGCCATATGCCTCATTAGTTCATCTGACAACCATTTAGGCCTAAACCTTGAACAATATTTCTTAGTTGGTATGTAAAGCCTAGTAGCTTCCACGATAAGTTCTTTGAATGCTTCCCATTTTGAATTTGCTGTTGGCAATATCATCAGTTGATCCCACTGTATAGAATTTAAATACTGTCTCAGTCCATTGTAGTCGCCTTTACGAAAGCAATACCCCTTCCCTTTACCCCTAATGGTAGTTACCTCTTTGAGTAACTCCCACTTCAGCACACTGTGATCACTGCCACCAAGTGGTTAATTTATCTGCAGATTCTTAATGCATGAAGAATCACTACTGATAATCAAATCAAGAGTATTACTCCCTCTAGTTGCCTCCCGAACATGCTGATGTAGAAAACAATCATCCAATAAATCCACAAAAGCCTTGCTACTGTGTGAGTGACCAGCCCCCAAATTCCAGTCAATATCTGGGAAATTAAAATCCCCCATTATAAGACTCTCTGATTTACTGGCCCACTCTATTTCTCCGAACAGTTTCTTATTATACTCATCAGAGTCATTAGGCCTATAGCACACTCCTACTCTCAATTTTGATCTCCCAATGCTTATGTCACACCAAACTGACTCGACACTGCACTGTCCAGCGATGTCGACTGGCTTCACTTCCTTGGATTTTATGTGTTTTTTAACTAATAGCATAACCCCTCCTCCCTTCCTATCCTGTCTATCCTTTCTGTAGACATTGTACTCCCCAAATTCCAGTTCTGCATTTCTTATATCTGTGTGACACCACGTCTCTGAAATCCCCACAATATCTGCCTTTGATGTTTTGAGCAATACCTCAAATTCATCAAATTTATTTACTAAACTCCTAGCATTGGTGTACACACAAGTATACATGCACCTGTTCTTTTTCTTAGCTACCCTAACACAACCCATGTGTTTACTTGTACCCCAATGATTCCCAGCAGTCTCTGAAATATCCTGCATCTTATTTTCCAGGCTGCGGCTCATTCCAATAGAAGCAGTGCAAGAATCACTTTCACCTCTGCCAGTGGCTACTGTTAATCTATTAGTCCTTGTATCCCCCCAATCTAGCAGTTTTCCGACCCACCTAACATTGCCTCGATAGCATCAGCAAACATTCTTGCACCCTTTCTATTTAAGTGTATCCCATCCCTGTAGAAGCAGTCTCTCCTGTTAACAAGTACAGACCAGGCTGAAAAAAATTCTTCATAAAAGAAATTCATGAAAGAAATTCTTCAAAAAATTATTAATGATATTGATGATAGTATATCATATCAGGCTTAAATGTCCAAGTTTGCAGACGATACGAAGGTTGGCAGTCCCAGGTGCCAAGCGAATTCGAGGGCAAGCGTTCAAAGTACGATTATATAGCGATCTTTCTCTGCGATAAAAATTCATTTTAAGTTGTATCATTCTCTATTAGCAGTTCATTTATAATTGAGTTCTACACCTGGAAAGTTACAAGTAAGAACAGAAAGGAAATTCATCTTTATTTTTCATTACATATATTATTTTGTTTTACTAATCAACTAACTTATCTAACCACTTGGCTTCCTTGCGGCACTGCTCCTGCCTTCCTGTGGTGGAGCCAGAAACCTAGGAGGGAAAATCAACCCTCCAGGCCAAAAAGGAGCTAACCATGGACTGTGACGTTTACCCAGAGCTTGAGCAGCCTAGGCACTCATCCAGTACTGTCAGCGATGCTGACCGTGAAATTACACATGATGCAACAAAGTCTAAACGACTGCATACAGACACAGACCAACAAGAATGCCCATCATTCCTTATCTTACATAGCCTCTCGGACAAATCTATGTTTGTTTGTTTGTTTGTTATTTGGTTTTTAGGAACATTAGCAACTAAGGCCATATTGCTCCATTAATATGCGGTGGTCATTCCCTGACCTTTCCGCATCCTCCATATTTGGCAGTGATGGGCTCGAACCCCGGTTTAATCAAGAAGCATGTGTACGCACTGCTGTTCCTTCCCACCTGGCTACACTATGCACACTCTCTTACCATTTCTTATATAGAAATGTTTGGAAAATGTGGCGGGCTCTCCCAAAATGGTGAGAAGACTCAGATCTGGAGACCTCTTGGTAGAAACAGTAGGTCGTGCACATTTTGAGATACTGTTGAAACTAACGACATTTGGAGGACTACCCATTCAAGTCACCCCTCATGGAACATGGGTGTCTGGGTGGTGGTATCCATCTGAGAATAAGTAACATTAGTCTTCTCCTTAGGTGAAGCGTTACTTATTCGAAGTAGTGCAATATCATGGCAACTCGTTGTGAAGGTATTCACAATATGAGATATAACTTAAAATGATGCCATTTTACTAATATTCTGATTTATTCAGATATAGCTTTGTATTTCTGATGCTATATTTATACATAGTCTAGACTCTCCCATAGCTTGAGGCTTATGCCCTAAACGCTTTAGAGTCTAACATACTACATTATGTTTTACAGAGATATTAAATAGGTTTAGTAGCATTCATTAGCTTCTTATTTCGAATTTAAACCAGCAATTTTTAAAAGTTATGACTCCACTGGAGTTGTAACTTCCAAATATTGGCACCAGTATTGTTGAACTTTGTAGTCGATAAGAAATAGCATAATGTATATATATTTTGAACTGATAGCGTAAGGTATAAAGTAAAATTAGATAGCGTAATAAGAAGCACTGTATTAGGAATCAGTTAGCTTAGTATAGTATTATACTAAGAGTATAATTATATTTAATTTATATAATTTAAATATAATACTATACTAAGTATAATTATATTTAACTTAGTATAGTATTATATTTAAGTTGTATTTACATGGAAAACATGACCCAGCCTAGAGTTGTGAAGCAAAGATCACAGACTAGCGAGAGTGCTGTGACTTGGGGGAAAAACGAAGGGGACGATTCTGCATTGAATCACAGTCTCGAAAAATATGCAAAATCTGGAATGTTTGTCGACCTTTCTAAAACAGAACATGATCTAGCCAAGGAGGATGCCTTTGTGTGTGTGTGTGCGCTAGGAGTCTAGAGGTGTCAAGAAATTAGGTGGCAACTGAGCGTTCTGATGGGCGTCTATGAGAGCTTGAGGTTTAGGATAAATGCCCTTGAAGAATTTTATATTAGGGTACCCATCAAGCTCTCAGCTGTCCAGCTGAATGGCTGAGCTCACTCCTGTGCATCAGGCAACACAGCGGCAATCTCCAAGGCAGAATGCGCTGATCCCAAAGGAACTAGTTATTGTTGGTGACTATTGTCAGGGAGATGGGGAATATACTATGCAAGGAGGATATGTGGAACAGGACTAGGGTATGTCTGCCAGGGGCAAAAGTTGATGACGTTGTAGAGCAGTTATCATCTTTTAGGGGGAAAAAAATTTGATATTGTTGCACGTTGGAACTAATGACATTAAGAATAAAAGATCTGGAGATTTACTCAAGTACAGGTCAATGTTGAAAAAAAAAAGTTGCGAGTTAAGGTTGAATGTGAAAGTGTCTGCAATTCTGCCCAGACATGATAGGAGGGAGTATATGATGAGAGCCTTGTCAATCAGTTCGGCCCTGGAAAGATTGCCTTGATCAATTTGGTCAATTTGGTCAATTTGGCCGTGGAGAGATTGTGCAAGGCTCAAGGGGTAGAATTTTTTTCAACCTGGTCTGTGCTTGTTCAGAGGAGAGACTGCTTCTACAGGGATGGGATATGCTTAAATAGAAACGACCAAGGTGGAGATAGCATTGCAGAGTCTTTCATAATTTTTGTGTCTTCATCAGAGGTCAAAGACATTATGAAAGACTCTGCAATGCTATCTCCACCTTGGTCGTCTCTTCAAAAAAATTCATTTGGTTTACTTTTCTATCGTTACAATTATTTTTTCCTGTTACTTTCTTCCCCCCTTCGTTCACAACGTATATCACTCCCAGGGTACACCGTATTTTCATTAGTTCATTTCTATGCATAAACATCTACTTAGTGTATTTTATACTAATATATATATATATATATATATATATATATATATATATATATATATAAAATAAGACTTTTATTTTTTTTTTATTTTAGAAATTAATGTGGCTTTCAGGGAAGATGGAAGATACCAATCAGTGAGTATTATTAGTGTAGCATTATTATATTTATTCTAAATAATTTTGAAAGTTTAATGTTATTCATTCCATTCACACAACCACTAAAGTAAACAACTGTTGGGGAGTTTGTCCAATTTAATCAATTAATTTTTTTTTTCTGTACACTTCTCACTAATTGTATTATATGCAACTCAAATAATACAGCTTGTTATTTCATATTCATCATGTTATTTTGTAGTATTTTTATCAGACCTATATATGTTTTGCTTTGGCATCTAAATAAATGCCATAATGCTTTTTTCTTTTCTTCTCCCCATCCCCTCCACTTAGAGATGACATGTTTAATGCTATGCTCTTGTTCTCTCATCGATTGGCTGATATTTGTTATGAAAACATATTGGAAGTAAGTAGTCTAATTTTATTAATCTTAGAATAGGTATTATTTATGAATTTTGTAGTTGATGCCCAATTTTTCAACTCATAAAATTTATGGAAAACTTGTCTTTTATAGTTGACAGTAATTTTAATCACATTTGGGTTATATATTTTAAATACACTACAATTTGTATGTTGATAAACATACTGAATTATAAAGTCGTGGCTATTATATGTTTATTGATATTGTTCTTCAAAGCTGCTATTAGACAGACCTGGCTCTGTGTATCTTTTGTTCAAAACATATTAGTAGTGCAAATGAAGCAAGAAATCAGACTTATACAGCATCAGTGAAAAAAAAAATAAAATAAAACACTTCCCATATCACTTATCCATCCCTCTAAAAGTTATTTTGTTTTAGTTCTACCTTGAATTCAAACTACCCATCTCAACACCAGATGGCAGTTTGTTCCAACAGTCAACCATCTTTGTTCAGTTTGAATTTATGACTCCTTGTGTGTAGTCTGAGCAAGAGGAAGAATCTCATCAGCATTGAGCCTTCTCAATTCTTTCAGAGCCTTAAACACCTTGTTCAGATCTCCTTGCAGGTTAGTCTCCTTAGTCTTAAATGCTGCAGTTTGCGGAACTGGTACGAGAAAGAAAGGCTTCTTAAAATGAGGCTTAGACTGTATGTAGTACTCAAAATGTGGCCTAACTATTTCTTTATACAATGGGATAATCACTTCCTTATGCCTGCTGGCAGAATTGCTGTATAATTTGACAAATCTCATTAGCTGTCCTGGCATCCTGTCTGCACTGCTTAAATAACTTCATATCTGACTGAGCAAGCACTCTGTGGTCAAGTAATATCAGTGCATTCCTTCTCAAAGTGTTATCTCCAAAGAGCTTTTCAGGTGAACAGATTCTATTTTTTCAACTTCCATTTTATTTATTTATAAATTAGAGTAGCTCTTTTTATATTACAAAAAGCAGGCAGAAGCCCAGAAAGGAAATCCATCTTTCTGTTTCTTTTTATAACAGTACTAACAAACCAACTCGGCCACTTGGTCATCTTGTAACACTGCTCCTGCTTCCCTTTGGCAGGGCTGGAAACCTGGGTATTAAAGCTAACCCTGGGGCCAAATGGAACAAAACATGGACTATGACAACTTTCCACTGATTAAAGACTGCAAACCCAAATTCTATGGATATGCATCAAACTGATCATGACATAACCAACTAAAGAGAAGACTGAAGATGGGTGCTACCTGAGTAGAACATCCAAGTTTCTTGATTCTGCGTTCTTTAACAAACCAATCCGTATGCAATTTATTGCCTATGGACTGGATTGTTAAAGAATGCAGAATTTCTCATATAGAATTGTCTTGAAAGTGTAGCTGGGCCCACAAGAATAATGTGAAGACTTAAATCTGATGACTTGCTGATTGAGACCACCAGTCACAAGTCTCTCCTCTAACTCGCCTCATTTGGTGGAGTTCAGTTAGGGTGTCCCCACATGTCACACTCAATACTTAATATTCCTTTAGAACACATAAGTTATTCCTTTAGAACACATAAGTTCTAAAGGAATAATTTCAGAATATGACTCAATGAATGTCTCAGAAGTGGAAATTGTCCAGGATTAGTTGCACAGGCAAAAAGAATTATGCTGAAAAAAGATGACAAACTTATTGCAACTCTCAGCATCATACTGATGTTTAGTTCACCGAATCTACATTCATCAGTAAAAGCCGGGTATTTGAACTGAAGCATTTGTCTGTAAATTCTGAACCCTTCAATGTCATTCTTTCTCTTGCTGAGACTACACACATGAAGGGACATAAGTTCAGATTGAGGAAGGATGGTTGCAGGATAAATGTATGGAAGTTGGCCTTCAGCTAGCGGGTTGTTGATTGTTGGAATGTACATCCATCTGTTGTTGTGGAATTGAGTAGTTTGAATAATTTTAAACAGTCTATCAAGGTGACTCGTTATGTCCACACTGTGAATTGAAGGAGGGGTAGCATGCCCAAGCTTACTGTAATGCCAACTCTTTGCTTTGCCCCAAGTGTAAAGTCAATCATCTTGCCTTCTCTAAACTTGTGAGCAGTAGAAAGATAAAAAGACCCAGAGATACAAGACAGAAAAAAGTCTTGCATTCAGAAACAAGAAAACACAACAGCACACATGCCAAGACATACATGTGCTGAAACCTCTCAGAGTTTTAATTCCGTATCAGTTCAAACTGATATGGCAATTTTGCCAAGCGTCTCCATTTCTGTGGCCTCAATCTTTGCTTGCTTCTACACCTCAACCCTCAAAGCAGATAGGACTAACAATGCACCAATCTTAATAGCACCTGCTGCTTGTACAACTCTTGTAAGATTTGTCAAAACAGGAAACACAGATTCTGTTAGAAATACACAGACTCCTTCCTTATGGATACCACTGAAATTTCCATTCAAGACAAAATCTTGACTAGAAATTATCTATATCATGCTGTGGAGATCCATCCAGAGAATGATATGGAAATATGACCTGTTTTTCCAAAAAGAGATGAAATGAAAGTTAACCACCCCTAAGAGATTTTTAAAAAGCAGACACTCAGCTTCTTCATTTAAATCTGAACAATGAATAGCGTTGTCTAATGGAATTGCGGTGATGTCCATGAGATAATTAAACATAATCCAGTTTGCATCTGGTTTGTTAAAGAGTCTCCTGGATTTCATTTGATACCTCAGTTTATAAAAATACTGATGTAAGAATATCATGTAGAAAAATAAAGCTGCTAAATGGCAAATTTAGCTGCTTTATTTTTCCGTTATCCTCTCCACTTTTCATAGGAGCTTTCTACTCCTAGAGATCGTGAATGCCTAAGGACTGTATTTTCACATTTGTCTGCCTCAACTGTATATATATGATCCATCATTTCAAAAGATTAAAGCTGTAGCTAAAAAAATCCAAACTATTCTGGTGGTGTCTTGAATTTTTAAATGTAATAGTAGATTTGCCTTTTTGGGCAATGTTGTGCATCACTCAAAAGGGCAAATCCACTATTTATTTATCTTGTATAAAATTTTAAGTTCATTTTGTATAAATTTAATAAGATATTAATAACTTAGACAACACCATGGATAATGTCATTTGTCTCTAAGTTGAGCATAAGCCCAAGCTTTAAGGTTTGATACTTGGCCCTCAACCTTCAGTTGGGGAGGCAGAGATCTCCCCTAATTAAATATGAGTGCAGAGAAGCATGTGAATTTTATTTAAGAGGTTTTATGAATTTAGATTTCTCAAAGGTAACAAGTATGGTTTATCATGTAGTATCCATTTAAAATTATATGAAACATGATAACTGAAATAAATGAGTAATTTCTATTTTGATTTATATATAAAAAAAATTGACTTTTATATTTCAGTTGGGTTTCCACAGCTGAAAAGTAGTGAAATTACTTGATTCAAAAATAAAAATTCCAATTGTAATAGCATGTGTGTAGCCATGCACATTAGATGTCACTTATGTGTGTTAAATTTTAAAGTAGCATTAAATTCATTTCTCTTTTCTACACTGATATCATATATTGCATAAAACAAGTCATTGTGTATTTCACAGGAGACATGCATTTTATAACTAGTCAGTATGAGTAACACATGCAATGGGTAGATTCTGAGTAATGAGTTACCAGAGGTTCTGAGGCTAACTTGGAGATTTGCACCAACTGGGATATTTCCCAAGTCATCCCTGCTGTGTTAGTCATGGAACCAGAACAAAATGGTAAATATGTAGGTTGAACATCAAGATAGGTACCATCAATGTCAAAAGCCGACAGATTCATCCTCTTGGGGTAGCACAGTTGGTAGAAACAGCGTCCTCCCCACACTGGGTGGAAAAAACCTGAGTTTGAATCTTATCAATGATATGAGGAACTTTTATGGGCCTTTTTCACAATGTGGCTGAATTAGTCAGTCTCAGGTAAGAGTAGCATGGTTTTTTCCTCCCAGAAACTCTGGTTTTTCATCCAGCAAACAGCAAATAGATCACAGAACACACACATATTTACAGACATATGTAGTGCAATATGGCCTAAGTTGCTGATGTGCCTAAAACCCTGCAACAATCGAAAAATTAAATATCTTAGGCAGTAAAAAAAAAAAAAAAAAAAGAATTGGCAAGCTAGATAAACATGATATCAGTTATCACAGAAATCAAGAAGATCAATACAAGTGAGCTAATTATAAAAAATTATTTATTCTGGAAGTGATTAGATAGTATGAATCAGAGCTGTAATGCTCAATACTTCTATGTTGATATTAATATTTGTAAAATAATAAGAGGAGTTTACCTCAATATAGTACGTAGAACACTTCCATATGATATTCTCCAGAAATTAAAACGAAAACATCTAAAAACTTACATTAGAGTAAAAAATAATTAAAAACCAATTTAACACAATTAAAAATCAATTTAACGCAATTAAAAATATTAAAAAGAATCGAACGAAAATATTCAAAACGATTTTCCTTCCTATCGATACACACAATTATGGGAGATTTTTTGAACAGCTTGGTGCAAAATTACATTTTTTATTTAAAATTACATTAAATCAACACTAAGATACTTGGCCCAAAGTTACCATATTTCTTTTCTAAAATATTGCCTTCAAAACAACATTGTTCCAAAGTTTGCCAGGGTTAATTTAAATCAAACAATTTCAGGCATAAAACAACTAACACTGGCCACATCGCGTAATATCGTTAAACTTGCCTTAAAATCTCGATATTCGAATAAACAAAAATACCTTTACGAGGTTAGGAAGCTTCGCGATAAATTAAAAAATTATCTACATCCGAACGATTGGTCTGTATTGAAGACCTCCATAGATTTGCGACGGGAAGCACAAGCCTCAGAAATAAATAAAAAAAACAGACACGTTAAGGAAGGAAAATCGTTTTGAATATTTTCGTTAGATTCTTTTTAATATTTTTAATTGTGTTAAATTGGTTTTTAATTATTTTTTATTCTAATGTAAGTTTTTTGATTTTTTTCGTTTTAATTTCTGGAGAATATCATACGGAAGTGTTCTACGTACTATATTGAGGTAAACTCCTCTTATTATTTTACAAATTCTGGAAGCAATGTACAGTGTAACAACTTTTAATTTATTTATCAGGAAGTTTAATTGGCAAAGAAGCATTATCCAATGCAGTTATATGTGCAAAATTTTAGATGGAAAGATCAGTAATGATATTTCTGAAAAGGATGAAATAGGATTCTTTAATATCTTAGGAATAGCTAAGTAGGAAATGACAAATCAAATTCAATCTGCAAAGATATCTTAGAAAAATTTTGAAGAAAAAGGTAACCTAACATTAATGGTAAAAGACTATAATTTTTTCAAATTTTATTCTTAATTACAAACACAATTTCAGCATAAAAACCACCAGAAGTTTATTTACACGAAAATGACAAAATTAGAAGCACGATTTTTTGAAAATTAACAATGTAGACAGGCTTTAAAAAATTTGTATATGAGGCGTGCCAATAAAGTTCCCAGACTGGTGCAGTAAAAAGAATACAAAGTGGTTTTATGGAACACCTCAAAAATGGTTATATTTTTATTCAAAGTATGCATATATCCACCTACACTCTGATTGAATGCATTTATTACACTGTTATAAAAGTTTCTGAAAAGAGTCGGTGAAGGCATCCAAAGAAGTGATGTTCAGTTTGGCAGTTATGTTTTTTCTTGTGTCCTCAAAATCGTGAAGTCTCTTTCCTTTGAGCACTTTTCCCCTTGAGAAAGAGGAAAAAGTCTGCTGCTGCTAGATTGGGAGAGTAGGATGGATGATTGACTGTACAATGCTATGTTTCATCAGAACTGTCTTTACAACAAATGCCAAATGGGCAGGGGCATTGTCATACAACAAGAACCAGCTGTCTATCTGTCTCTTTCTCTCAAAATTGTGGCTTCCTCTGAGAAATGTGTTTCAAATAGTCTGAAGTACCTTTATGTAGAATGCAGCATTAACTCTCTCCCCTTCAGTTACAAATTCTTTGTGAATCACATCTTCCTGTTTGTTGAAAAACATGATCAGCGGCATCTTAATCCTGGACTTCTGTAAACAAAACCTTTTGGGCCTTAGTGATGATTTTGAAGTCCACTGCATGTTTTGATGCTTTGTCTCTGGGTTGTACTGAAACAATCAACACTTCAATGACAATACATTCAAAGAAATTAGATTGTTCTGCCAATCCTGGATGAAGTCTTCACATGATGACACTCTTCATTGCTTCTGCTAATCTGTGAGACACTGCTTTTTGCACAGACCTTCCTTTTCTCTAAATCTTCATGCAGAATTTAATGAATCTTCCCACTTATATCCTACCATAGTTTCTGAGATCAAATGATTATCTCTTGCCACAATTTCCCAAACTTTTGCAACTGCATTCTCATTTTGAGAAGTTGATGGATGTCAACTTCTTGGGTCATTGTGAAAATCCTCATGTCCATCTTTGAACCACTTATACCATTTAAACCATTAGCATGACTTAATGTTTCATCACTATTTTTAACACTTCATACATTTGTTTCAGATTTTTCTGTTTTAAAGAAAAATTTGATATTCGTTCGTTATTCCATTGCAAAATCATGACATGAAATGTTAACATGCTGCTAGTGAAGCTGGTTGTTATTACTTTCAACTTGTCAGCCTATTGGACAATCTCTGTACCATCATCTGTTGGAGGAAATTTGAACTACAACATACCTGTTGAACATGACTGCAACAACACCAGTCCAGGAACTTCATTGCCACACCTTTTATTTATCTTATGTGTGCATATATAATGTGCATTACTGTATTTTTTCCCCTTTTAATCCAATTTTTTTTTTTAACATGATATCATTAGGGCCGTTTAGGACAGCATGATGAAGTTGCTCTGACTTCACTGATAAAGTGGATGGAAATCTTAGAAAACAACAGTCTCCCTGATGAAAGTATTTCCCGAAGAATGAGTGTTGCCTATACTTTGTCATTGGCAGCAGATAATTTCTTTTTTATTTCTGGTGGACCATTAGGTAATATTTGTATTCATTTTGATATTGAAAGAGGAGGAATCCTAATTGGTTATTTTCAGCATATTTCTAAGAAATAGCTTTAAAAAAAAAAAAAAAAAAAAAAAACCCTCACTTGGGGAATCTATATTTCCATAATGACTGCACTCCACTGAATATTATGATAGTTTATTTATCTGTTAACTAATCACTTATATATTAAGGTAACATTTCAGGAACCTTGCTGGAACCATCCTCAGACTATACATAGGCTGTTTTTTTAAGCACAGAAAGAAAGAAAGAAAGAGAAAGAATAATCAACCAAATTACTATTATGTTAAAATTAATATTACATATGCAAAACAAACGAAAACATAATGGGTAATTACTGTATTTATGCATAGTACATTATGTATATACAATAAATCCTCACTAATCCGATTAATTGGGGGATAGGTCATCCAAATTAAGCCATAATCTGGATTAGCAAAGCAAAAGATAGCCTTAAAAGAACAAAAACTTAGAACACAAATAAATAAATAAATGGAAAATTTAATAAATAAAATATAGGTAATGCTCATGAAAATGAATAAAAAATATCACTGTAGAGTTTATTAAAAACTATAAAAAGACAATACATTTATCCGTCAATAGACGGATAAATGTAGTATCTTTTTATACATTTATCAGGTGGCGCTGGCGTTGCACATCAGTGCCACTTTGTTGCTGTGAATACCATTTAAATACAGCTTCCAGCAACGCTTATTTTGGCTCTTTTAATGTCTGTCTATTTGATACACTGCTTTTATCACTTCCCACATCGAATTTTAAAGAAAACATCTTTATAGATTCTTTTTGTTTTTTAATACCTGACAGTCTATAATAGGCCAACACCAAATTCTTCAGCAATTTTTTTTTCCAGGAACACCATTTTCAAGTTGTTCTAAAACCTTTTAGCTTGTTAATGATAGTTAAAGTGACATATTTTCTTTTTATTTCACATTTCAATTCTTTAGAACCCATAATTATATAAAATATGTTAACGTATAAAGTATGCAAATGAAGCGATATCAGCAATAACAAATAACATCCGTCTGACTCAGAATCAACAACAATGCTGAACACGCAAGACAATGTATGCTCTGTCACTCTCTATGCAGTCGTAGTGACCCATCTGCCTCCCTAAATCCTGTCTTTCAAAGTACTCAACTGTGAACAGAATTTTTCATATTTGATTGGAATTAACTGTAACTGATTAGCGAGGGTTTACTGTGTGTATGTATATATACAGTGGAACTTCTCTATTACGAACTTCTATTTAACGAATTTCTCTATATTACGAATTTTTTCGCAAAACATTGCACCTTGAAATGAAATTACATGTAAAATTAACCCCATATAACGAAGTGTTAGTCTCTCTATAACGAATTTTTAAAAAAATTAGTAAAAGCATTTTTGAAGATTTTCAAGCATTTACTGCTAAACAGCCGCTCAAATATACTGCCTCCTTCCCACTGAAATTTCGCATTAGCATCTGGAATTAAATAATCATCTTTTTAGTGAACACTTGTGGCCATTGACGCCCTTTGACGTCTTTGTTTCATTTTTGTTACAGTTATTAAACCAAATGGGTTATCTTAAAAGCGGTCGTAAACTTTACAATAAATAGGGTAGATTTGTAAATTGATGTTGGCTCAGGGGAAAGCGAAATTCGCTGTGGTAAACCTTTAGCATGCTGTGGCGGCAATACATAGAATGCTACCACAGTCGGTTTTTAGTAATGCCTACTGAGTGACATTCGCTTCTCACCTCAACTGTACCTCGTGACCTTCATGTCAATCATTATATGATATGTCCATTCTTGTCTAACTGGACCCCCAGTAGATGGTTTTCATGAATTTTTTTTTTTTTTTTTTTTCCGTTCGTCATCGATCACATAGGCTATATGCTCTTGTTTTTTTTTTTTTTTTTTTGAAAAGTAACATGCAGCATACGTTAATCATAAATTTTCTTTCATGTATATAAGAATGAAAGCAGATTAAAAGAAATTCATAAAGTCGTATATTTCTTCAAAGGGAGTGATACTGTTGAATTGGCAAGCGAACATCATTGAGTAGGCAGTACCTGTACTAACAATTCACTATATGGCCAGCGCAGCGAAGTTTCCGGTGTATGTATCGGCAAGAGCTGCAGTCCAGTAATTTTTACAATTGCGAAAACAGTGTCGAAGAGAAAGTGTTTAAGTATTAATGATAAAGCAAAGATTGTTATGATATTTTTCAGGGTTTTAAGAAAAAAGATGTTGCAGAGAAATATGGCATATCTGCAAGCAGTTTATCTACGAATTTAAAAAAATCGAGAATCAATTTTAAATGCAATTGAAGGAGGAGCAGACAAGAAGCGAATTAAGTTGTGTATATACGAAGATGTTGATAAAGTTGTTCTAAAATGGGTGCAAATGATACGTGAAAAGAATATCCCAATATCGAGCCTAATAATTAAGCAACAAGCTCTGAAATTTGCACAGTCCCTTGGACATACAGAATTTAATACGAGCACTGGGTGGCTAGATAAATGTAAGAAGCGCCACAGAATTGTGGAAAAGGTTATTTGTGGAGAAAGTGTTAATGTAAGCGAAGAAGATTGCAACAGTTGGAGGAACAATACCAGAAGATTTTGGAAGAATATGAGCGTAAGGATGTTTCTAATGCTTATGAAATGGGTTTATTCTTTAAATGTTTACCGAATAGAAGGATGATAAATGTTTTGGCGGAAAACAAAGCAAAGAAAGAATCGCTGTGCTAGTTGGAGCAAATATGACAGGAAGTGAAAAATTAAGACTTTTGGTCGTCGGAATATCAAAAAACCCAAGATGTTTTAGAGGCACAAAATCTTTGGAAGTTGACTACACCTTTAATAAAAAAAGCATGGATGACAAGTGATATTTTGAAGAATGGATATTAAAACTAGACAAGCGTATAACAAAAGAAAAAAGGAAAATCGTGTTGGTAACTGACAACTGTCCGGCACATCCTGCCAATATTTCTGCCAAACTTAAAAGTGCGAAGTTGTTTTTACCACTAAACGTAACGTCAAAACTCCAGCCAATGGACCAAGGCATTATTAAAAATTTTAAATTTCATTATCGAAAGAGAATAATAGTGAAGATTGTCAATGCATTATCAGAAAATAGAAACTTGGATGTTACAATTAACCTTAGAGATTGCATCTCTGAACTGGCAAAAGTTTGGACAAACGATGTCACTGAATACACTATTCAAAATTGTTTTTCGAAAGCGGGATTTGCATTGAATACAGAAGTTGAACAATGACTGGACGAACAAGATGAACTGCCCCTTTCACAACTGAAAAACTTTTGGACATTATTAGAATCGTCTGGAAACATCGAAAATGAAATAACAATGGATAGTTATGCTTATGTAGATCACAGCAGAACATCAAAATGAAGATGAAATACATTAAAAATAAATGTAGATTCGTTTTCATTTTCTAATTAGATAACAATTTCTAATAAAAAAAGATATTCTCTGTATAACGAAATTTCTCTATAACGAATTTTTTTGCGGATTTATCGAATTCGTTATAGGGAAGTTCGACTGTGTATATATATATATATTTTTTTTTTTTACCTGTTTGATTCAATTTGAGTAGTATAATTACCAGGATAAATAAAATAAATTAAATTTAAAGTTAATCACAATTTCTTAACAGTTGTTGTCAGCTTCCTGTTTGCCAATTGTCTCAATTACAACTGCACATTCTGGCAAGAGGGAGCTGTTAGCATGTTTATTTATACATGAGGTTTCTAATTAATTGACCACCATTTCATGTTAGAAACCTAAAAGGATAAATAAACTGTTCACAGCACCTTTTGGCAGAACATGCAGTCCGAATTGAGACTTCAGCAAACAGGAGGCTGGCAACAGGTAAGGAATTCAGATTAACTTTAATTTTAATTTATTCTATTTATACTGGTAATTGCTGACCGGGTTAGCTGGGTGGGTAAAGTGCCTGCCTGGCAACCCAAAGGTCGCGGGTTCGAAATCTGCCTCGGGCTTGGATCAAAGTACTGCTAAAACCTTGGGAGGTGCATCATGGCCACAGAAGCCGATGTGCCAATAACTATCAAAAAAAAAAAAAAAAAATCCTGGTAATTATATTATTCAAATTAAATAGAATAGGTAAAAAATAATAATATATATATTTTTTTTATGAAAACTCCAAACACAAGAGGTATTAGAACCTATAGTACTTAGTACCATGCTTGGGTTGGAGGTTGAGAAGATGAGAAAAGATATTTGTTGACATTAGACTTGAACTTCTGTAGACTGTAATTTTCAGGAAAGACATATGAAGGAAGGTTGTTCCAGAAAACGGCAGTTGACTGAAAAAACAAGGAAGATGAAAAGTTGGTTTTGTGAGTTTGAAGTTGGACAGTAAATGGATGTTGGCACATGTTCGGACTGTTTTGAAAGAGAGAGAGCGGGAATTATAGAAGCCAATTCAGAAGAACAGTGCCTATGGGAGTATCTGTAGAAAAGGCATGCAGCAGAAACAGTAAGACTATGAGACAGCAAGTGGAGAGACTCTGGTAGAGATTAATTATTAATTATACAAACTGCCCTTTTCTGAATGGAATCTAGCTAGAAGCCTGAGAGGGGTTTGGGGGGGCACCGCCCCAGATGTAAGAACAATATTCCATGGTAGGGTGGATTTGTGATTTGTACAGTGAGAGTACAGCTGTTTGGAAGAAAAGTAATGCCAAGAGCGAAAGGGAAAACGAAGTTTTTTAGATGCAGAGGAAACAATATTTGTAATGTGCTTGTGCCAAGAGAGATTAGGTCAGGGTACTCCCCAAAAGAGATATATCAACTTGCCTAGAAATCTGAGTGTCAACAAAGATAAGCATAGGAGCAGAAGAATCCTTTTTGTGAGATATAAGACAAGACTGAGTTTTAGAAAGATTGAAATCAACTAAGTTGTCTTTGCCTCACTGGAGAAGTACCTGGAGATTGGCATTTAAGGAATTGGTAGCGGATATCTGAGAAGTTGAAGCTGACTTCTCAAAATGGAAAGTGGAATGCAATGTGCTATCGTCGGCAAAACTATGGATAGGATTTCCAGTCAGCGGAAGAAGGTCATTAATATACAAGAGGAAAAGAGTGGAGGAAAGAAGTGAACCTTGGGGGACACTTGCATTAGTGGAGAAGTTAGAAGACAGAGAGCCATCTACCATCACCCTCAGTGAATGATCAGAGAGAAAACTGGATAACCAATTACAAAAAACAGTTGGCAAACCATAAGATGGAAGCTTGTTTAGAAGACCTTTATGCCAAACACGATTGAAAGCCTTTGAGATGTCAAGAGCAACTGCTTGTGTTTCACCAAACGTTTCCATTGAATTTGTCATAAATGGGTAACATAAACGAGAATATCACCAGTGGATTGACACTGATGGAATCCATACTGGCGATCTTTGATCAGATGGAAGGTTTCTAGATAGTTTAACAGTTGGTGGTTAATTGATTTCTTCATTACGTTAGCAAGAGTAGAAGTAATTGCAATGGGAAGATAATTAGATTGGAGGGATTTGTCATCCTTTTTAGGAACTGGCTGGATATGAGCAAATTTACAAGCAGAAGAAAAAACATCTTTGGAATAAGAAAGTGAAAAAAGGTGGCAAAGAACAGGAGCAAGTTCAGGAGCACAGGTTTTCAGAACAAATAGAGAAATACCATCAGGACCTAGATCCTTCTTAGAATCAAGATTTGTCAAAATCCTTCTGACATCCTTTTGACGGAAGACCACAGGAGGCATTGATTGGAGTGTGCTGGGAATGGTGGGAGGTGTTTTACCAGGTTCATTAATACATGAGTTGAAAGAAAAAAGGGATGCTAGCAAGTCAGCTTTATCCTTGGCTGAAGTGAAAATAGAACCATCTGGTTTAGACAGAGGTGGGAGCAGAGATGGGTAAAAGTTTTGGACAATAGCTTTGGCAAGAGACCAGAATGCTTGGCTACCATTAGGGCAAGAAGCGAGTTTTCTACTCTTAGCCTGTTCAAAATCTAGTTTGAACTGATTAATAACTGCTTTACAATTGTTGCGAACCTTTGGTGTCAGCAGAAAGTGAAACAGAAGAATTGGAAACAAGCCAATTACGATATGGAACATTCTTCTCCTGAAGGGCTTAGCACATTTATTGGAAAACCAAAGTTTAGATAAAGGACAAGATTTTAAAGTGGAGTGTGGGATAAAGGATTCCATTCCTACAAGAATAATTTCACTGACACGATCTGAGCAAATGTTGACATCAGAAGCGTTGAAACATTAATCCAACCAAGGAAAAGAAGAAAAGAAATTTCTCAGGTTATCCCATTTTGCATTCTTGTAATGCCAAACAACACTAAGTTGGGAATAGCCATGAGATAAAGGCTCCATTGGAGAAGAGACAATCACCAAGTTGTGATCTGAGGTGCCTAAAGGACCACTCACTTCAACTGTGTACTTAGAAGGGTTGTTTGTGAGAAAAAGATCAAGCATGTCGAATTTATGGTTAGGATTGTCCGGTATTCTTGTAGGTAAATGAACATTCTGTGCAAAGTCATTAGTAATTGCAAAAGCTCAGCATCTCAACCAGCTGGGTTGGTGTGACTAGAAAACAGAAGCCAGCTGGAGTTGTGAACAATAAAATCTCCAAGGAAAATTACCTCACTGTTAGGGAAGTTGGACTGGAGAAAGTCAAGTTGCAAAGAGAGGAAGTCAAAGAGCTCCAAGTGATTAGTGGAGTTGGGAGAATGGTAGAGACAACAGATGAATTTGACACAATGAGGTAGACAGAGAAATTTAAGCCAGAAAAGATCGAAAAAAGGAGATTCCAAATTACCAAGTCTCTGACAGGGAATATTGGAATGGACATATGCACAAGTACCACCTTTGAGGCGAAAGGAATCATACAACGAATAATTTGGGCAACTGAGATGAGCAGTAGGTGAATCAACCGATAACTGAGATTCTGTCAGAAAAAGTACATGGGGTTTGGCAGATTGCAAGTGGAAATGGACATTGTTGAGATTAGAATTGAGACCATGTATATTTGTTAAATGAATTAGGAAGTATTTGGGTGGTTTAGATCTTTTTGCAGATGAGCTTACTCTATTAGTTTGACAATGTATTCTCAAGTAAGAAAAAGGGTTGGGGGGTGGGGGCATGCTGTATGAAGTAATGAAACTTTTGGCATACACATGGTAAGAATATACCCAGTTCCTTGACATAACTTGGCCTCGACAATGCCCCCCCACCCCACATACACACTACTCGGACTCCCTCCAGTCACTACCTGTCAGAGTAGAGGTGTCAAGATTATACACTAGCTGATCCGGAAGCCTCCTAAAGAGTTACCAATATGTTTGGTCCGGTGTACTAACTAGCGGCCGGCCTGCGAACACCGTTTTAGAGTTGTACCCTCGAAATGTAATCTCACCCTGGATCTCACCATGATGACCTCAAAAAGTCATCAGTCATACTGCATGATGGAAGAGATGGGGTTGACTGGAACTTAGCTCTGGAGACTAAACGTGGGTTCCACCACTTTAAGCTTCTAATAAGCAAAGTGGTGGTGCTGCACCGGTTGATAAGAGTCATCTACCACCTAGTATTGCTGGTAACACAGAAGGGGTGGCATTCCTCCGTGTGGTGTGGGCATCACACCTCGAACCCTGCTTACGTTGGTTCCCACCTTGGTGGTCACCCACAGTATGCTTGTGCATGGGGGTTATACCCATGCACAATTACTAACAGTAATTGTGCATGTGTATTACTAACAGTCCCACCACCATCGTGAAGGTGCAAGCAGAGGATTTGGCTGTTACAGACTGTCCAGACTTTGCTGAAATTGGGTCCACTTGACTTGAATATCAGTTCCAATAGCAGTTTAGACTCCCAGGTAGCAAGTACAGCTTGTCAGGCATATCTGAGAAAATGTCTGTGACAACCTCAAGGACCAATGTACTAGCATAAATTGTATTTATCTACCAGAAGTTTTGTATATGTAATATTAATTTTAACATAATAGTAATTTAGTTTCTTTTTTCTTTCTAATCCTCAAAAAATAGCCTATATATGATCTGAGGATGAATTCCAATATGGTTCCCAAAACATTACCTTAATGTATAGTGATTTAGTTAATAGCTAAATAAACTTCTTAATATTCACATAGTATAAGAGTAGAGGTCATTATAGAAATGTAGGTTCCATGGAAAAACACCATGTAATATTATTCTCCAACTGTATTAAACTCAGTTATATCATATAAGTGATGTGAAGCCTTTAACTTTAATAGACTTGTAATTTCCAGTTTTAAAGAGCTTTTTTTTTTATTCAATGTAAACTTCTCTAGCTTTTCTCTGCTGGAGTATTTCCCTTACTCTTTTTGCATGGCAATAAATGAGTAACTGACCATATTTATATACATGTAATGAACCCTTCATCTAATTGGCCTTGCTTGTTAGTGAAGTGCAGTTTAAAAATTTTGTTCATGGCCAACTTTGAAAATCATTTTTGTCAGCAGTAGTCCCACTTTACAGTTCAGTTCTGCATCGTAATTATTTTATAGTATTATGAAATGTAGAATTCATATATCCTTGTATAATATATATGTTTAAAATTATCTATTGCTCATTTGTCAATGATGCCTGTTTGCATCCCATCAGAGACTAGAAAAGTTCTTAATGGTCTCTTCAATGAGAGTGTTATTAGCCTGTTTCAGTCTGAGAGAGTAGTAGTGGTAGTAGTCCTTTTCCCCTTGAGTTATTGAGTTTGTCAGCCCTCACTACCTGCAGATTGTCTCATGAACAGATAATAAAAACATAATGCACCATACAAGCTGGAGTTACTATTACAACTGGCTTGGAGTTGATGTGCCAAAAATTCTGAAGGGCAAGATCAAGCAGGTAATTCATGAACAGTGTTGGAGAAAATTTTTTAGTTTGAATTGATATGCAGCCCTATGGATCTGTTTATTCCACAAAAGGAAGCACCCCAGGACAGTAAAGTGCCAGGAGGGTGCTAATTACATAGCAGGGTATGAGGTACTATGGGCAGGGGGTTACATATACTGAACATGTAATCTCTTCCCGAAATATTATATACTCATTTTATATGTAATATATATTTGCACATTAATAATTTTGATTATACATTATGAAAATCATATATTTACATAATTGTTAATGAAGGCATATTTTTCTTAAAGTAGAAGGTTTTACTTATGATAATGCTGCAGTTGTCTTCCGATTGAAAGATTCTCAACGAGATTAACAGGAGAGAGAGAGAGAGAGAGCTGTATTTCCATTTTCATGGAATGGAAATACAATTCTCTGCATAGTAACAATTCTATCCTATTTTCAAAATCTTGGAGGTGGTTACTATTAGTACAGTGCAAAATCTAAAAATTGGCAATTGCTGGTTTTTGTACAACTAATTTAAACATGCACGTCAAATTAAACGTTAAGTCAAAGTATGTACAGGTACAGAGAGGGGGGCCTCAATAGTTTGTTCGTTCTGCAACACTAGGTGCCTACTTCTTTGCCAGTGTATCTACACTTTCTGACAGCTTTATTGGCATCATGAACTTAGAGTGTATTAGACCAAAATTTGTCTAATCACTGCTCTGATACATTGTGGCATGGAACCAACAAGGTATTAAGAAATAGAAAACAAAGGTTATTGGGCCATTCATGTAACAAAACTGTCCTCATTTCCTTGAGTGACATGAGCAGAGTTCTACTAGCAGACACACCTCACTGGTTCTTCCCACAGAGCTTGACGGGGTCGAGATATAGGGCTTACCAGAGCAGATGGTTGAAGTCTTCCTCGTTATTTTTAAGAGCCATTCTTTCACACATTTAGTACTGTGGATGGTTGCATTGTCATCTTGAAAGTACCCCTGTCCACAGGGGTAAACATGCAACATTGTGAGGTGTGTCTGATCCACAACAATGTTTAGAAATGTCTTAACTTTCAAATTGTCCTCCTTTCAAATCAGGGATGAAAATCTTGGAGACTGTACAAAGGTATGCCACAAAAAACATTCTCCAAACCATCACATCTCCTTTAGTAGCTCTTAATACATAATAGGATTGTTATGGTGCTTCGTGTAGTTTGCTACATCTGTACACTCTTCTATCAGTGCTAAATTGGAACTCACTGGAACACATAACTTGTTGTCAGTCCATCCACATCCTTCCTATGTCTTTCTGACACCATCTCAGCCATATTTTGTGATTGGTGTCTCTAAGATCAATTGCAGGGTTGCATGATTCTTTTCTCCCAGCAACTAGAGTTTTTTTTTTTTTTTTTTTTTTTTTTATCTTGCCAAATAGACAAACTGACTTTGGAATACTTTTGATTTGCAGATACAGTAATAGTGCCATGTGGTTTTATTTATCTTGCCATATAGTGTAAACAACCCATTTCTCCTTTCACTGGTATCTTATTTAGTCAAACTTCTTGTAATTCAGCAATGTTATCTAATCTTGGAATTTTGGATAGTCATGCATAAATGGCTGAAAGAAAGAAAGAAATGTTAAAATATGCATTCTTATTCTGCTGTTTGTTGTACTTAGTACTATACAGTGCATTCTGCATTGAGAGAAAAGTAACACAATACATGGAAAAGTATTATTATACAGTACAGTGAAAATCAAAAATAAAATAAAATAAATGATTTTCACTTTCAAAATTTTTCTGTATGTATTTGAACCAGTGTATAATTTTCATCCATTCACTTTGCTGCAGTTGCACTGAACAAAGGGGTGCTCTTACCAAGAGAGCCTTAAGTTCTGCAAATTGCAACATCTAGAGACTAAGCACCTGCAAGGTGATCTGATTGAGGTGTATAAGGCCTTGAATGGTTTCAGTAGGCTCAATGCTGATGGGATACTTCTGCTTGCTCAGATTAAGAACCCAAGGGGCCATAGATTCAAATTGAGGAAAGACAGTTGTAGAATAGATGTGCAGAAGTTTCCCTTTAGCCAGCAGGGAGTTGATTGCTAGAACAGACTTCCAACTGTTGTTGTGAAAGTTGATAGCTTAAATAAATTTAAGGCTGACCTAGACAAACATTTGGAGTGACCGGATGGGTGAAATGGGAAGGTTTTTTTTGTTTTTTTTTTGGCTGATGCTGTATAAGCTTGCTATCCTGCATCATATGCTTCAACTAATGCTGATTTCTTTCACATGCCATATTCAGAGGAAACATAGATAAGGAAACATTTACTTCTGGGCCATTTGCTTGTTTTTTTAGGTGACATTCAAGGAGGGCAAATGCAAACTAAATATACAGGCACTCCCTGAACTGGGAACAGTAAGATTACTATACTAACAATGACCAAAGCTCCTTTAAGATACTGTTATCTGATTACAGAACAACATTGGAATAATATGATGTGGTTACAAGGAACTGGATGCAAAAAATAATTTTGATATCATATATTTGGATTTCAGGAAAGCTTTTGACACTGTTGCACATGGAAAACTGTTGTACAAATTGGAGAGGTATGGCATTAAGGACAAGTTGCTGCAATGAATAAAAGAATGGATGAGTGGGAGAAGACAGAGGGTGGTAATTAATGGGTGCTGCTCTTCGTGGACTAATGTTATTAGTGGAGTCCCACAGGGTTCGGTGTTGGGCCCTCTGTTGTTTTGTATATTTATCAATGATATTGATGAAGCCTGATATACCTTATATCAGGCTTAGTGTCGAAGTTTGCAGATGATACAAAGGTTGGCAGGGTTGTTTATGACAGTAATGGCAGTATGCTACTGCAACAGGATCTAGATAATTTGGGCAAATGGGCTAAGAAAAGGCAACTGAAGTTTAACCTTGACAAATGCAAAGTACTGCATATGGGTAGAAGTAACCCCAGAGAAACATACCAACTGTGTGGTACTACACTTAAGGTGGTAGAAAATGAAAAAGACATGGGAGTAATTGTGCAGTCAGATATGAAGTTTTCTGAGCAATGCAGACAGGCTGCCAGGGCAGGTCATGGGGTTTTGTCAATGATATATAGGAATTTTGCTAGCAGGGAAAGGAGGTTATTGTCCCTCTGTATAAGGCAATGGTCAGGCCATGCCTTGAGTACTGTGTACAGGTCTGGAGGCCTCATTCAATTCCTACTATTAGTTCACACTCTCCCTATATATATTTATATATCTTGTTCAAATTTTCAGTCGTTAATAAAATATTTTTTATTCATCTACTCAAGTTCAAATACATTTTTTTAAACTTGTAGTGGATGACACTTGATGTTAATACAGTTTTTTTTCAAATATTAATTAATTAATTTTAGTTTTATATGGGAGAAAAAAATTTCTTTTATATAAGATATTTAGCAGGATATAAATTTAGGAATAAAATTGAAATCAACAGGCAGTAGCTCAATCGGTAAAATGCAAGGATTTCAGTATTTTTCACGTGAAGGTGAAGAATGCGAGTTCAATTCTTGCGAAAATCAATAATTTTTTGATAAATTTTTGAAGTCGAAAGTTTGTTGTTGACCTAAGTAGGAATTGACTTGAAAAATTTTTTTTTTATATTACTTGTTTTAGGAAGGATGTAGATTTGCTTGAACATGTACAGAGAAGGGCAGCAAGGATTGGTGAGGGGAATGAAGGGATCGTCTTACCAAGAGAGGCTTAAGTTCTGCAAATTGCAGTGGCTGGAGACTAGGCGCGCGGTGATCTGATTGAGGTGTATAAGGCCTTGAATGGGTTGAGCATGCTGAATTCTGATGGGATCCTTCCACTTTTTCAGATTACAAACCTAAGGGGGCATAAATTCAAAATAAGAAAAGACAGATGTAGAATAGATGTGCGGCAATTTGTCTTTAGCCAGCAGGTGGTTAATTGCTGGAACAAACTTCCATCTGTTGCTGTTGAAGTTGATAGGTTAAATAAATTTAAGGAGGAACTGGACAGGCATTTGGAGGGAATTGCGTGATTTTTTTTTTTTTTTTTTTTTTTTTTTGGCTGATGCTGCATAAGCTCATACACTTGATTGCATCACATGCCACTACTACTACTAATATGCATGAATGAACAATCTTCAGTTTTTTTTTTTTCCTATTCAAATACAAATAGAATTCTGCTGTATCAACTTACAAAACACACTAATAAAAAACACATTACCTCAGCTCAATGCTTTATGTGAATTGTGAGATTGCATTTTTAGTGACTAGCTCATTCACAAATACAGCTTTCACCAACTTTCTTGGCACAGAATAAAACATGCGCATTTCATCCAATCAAAATCAAGTTTGTGGTCTAGCACATTCATACTGAAAGGGGATATATAAAATGGAAGGCCCAATAACTTTTTTTTTTTTTTTTCATACTGGAATTCTTTGTTAACCAAAAGTGTGATAATTTGTTTTGGAAGTAAAGTCTGTAAACAGTTGATTTTAATGAAAATTAATTTTAAAGTTTTGCAGAATGAAAGTTTTGCACAATGAAATTTTTGTGAAAAAAAGCTGAAAACCTTAAGATTTTTCCTTTCAAGCCCAACTTATCTGTGAAATTCAGCCATCACAGAAACTTCTGTGATGGCTGAATTTCTGAAACCAAGCATGCGTCAAAAAAAAAAAAAAGTTGCAGCGTCTTGAAACTTGTGACTATTGAAATGGTCTTTATTCGCACAAACCCCTGTATAAGTTAGAATTAATGGAGGCATATGATGCAAGAAAGCAAGCTTATGCAGCATCAGCCAAAAAAAAAAAAAAAAAAAACTCCCATTTCACCCCTACATTCATTCCAAATGCCTGTCCAGCTCAGCCTTAAATTTATTTAGGCTATCAACTTCCACAACAAAACATGGAAGTCTGTTCCACCAAGCAACTACCCACTGGCTAAAGGCAAATTTCTGCACATCTATTCTACAACTATCTTTCCTCAATTTGAAACTGTGCCCTTTCAGGTTCCTAATCTGAGCAAGAGGAAAAATCCCATCAGCATTCAGCTTGCTCAACCCATTTAAGGCCTTATACACCTCAATCAGATCACCTCGCAGTTGCCTACTCTCCAAGCACTGCAATTTGCAGAATTTAAGCCTTTCTTGATAAGGGCACGGCTTTGTTCCCCTCACCAATCTTGTTGCTCTATTTTGTACTCGTTCTAGCAACTGTACATCCTTCATAAAATGAGATCTCCAGACCTGTACACAGTACTCTAGGTGTGGCCTAACCATTGCCTTGTATAACGGGATAATCACCACCCTGTCCCTGCTAGCAAAACTACTATATATCCTCGACAAGACCATGACCTGCCCGTCTGCACTGCTCAGCGAACTTCATATTTGACTGCACAATTACCCCGAGGTCTTTTTCACTTTCCACTTCCCTGAGTGTAGTACCACACATTAAGTTACGTTTCCCTTTGGTTATTGCTACCCATATGCGGTACTTGGCATTTGTCAATGTTAAACTCAGTTGCCACTTGCCCAACTTATCTAAATCCAGTTGGAGTAGCATACTGTCTTTACTGTCATTAACAACTGCCTGATGCCAACCTTTGTATCATCTGCAAACTTGGACATTAAACCTGATATACCTTCATCAATATCATTGATAAATATACAACACAACAGTGCACTCAACACTGAACCCTGGGAAGCTCCACTAATAACATTTGTCCACAAAGAGCAGTTTCCATTGATTACCACTCTCTGTCGTCTCCCACTCAACCATCCCTTTATCCATTGTAGCAACTTACCCTTAATACCATACCTCTCGAATCTCCAATTTGTACATGTTGTCCATGTGCAGCAGTATCAAAAGCTTTTTTGAAATCCAAGTATATGATATCAAAATTATTTTTGACGTTCAGTTCCTTTGTGACCACATCATAGTATCCAATCAAATTGGTCAGACAAGACTTCGCTTTAACAAACCCATGCTGTGTCTTAACTATTACTGCAGTCTTGTCTAGATGATCCTGCAATGCTTCTTTAACCAGTGATTTCATTATTTTCCCCGGAAACAAGTTAAACTAACAGGTCTATATGTGTCACCTTTTGAACCCCCTTTGTGAATTGGTGATACATTTGTACACCTCCACTCCATTGGTACCTCCCCTGAGTCCAAGGAAGCTCTCATAATTATGGCTAAGGGTTTGCTTACTTTCTTTGCTGCCTCCTTTAATATAACTGGATAGATCCCGTCCACCCCAGGTGCCTTCTTTATGTTTAACTTCAACAATTTCTCCTCCACTTTGCTCTCAGTTATTACAAAATCACTCAGCTCCCTGTTAGAGTTTGATAAACTTCTGGCACTCCCCTCATTGAATAACTCATCATGTGTGAAGAAAAGTAACGCCGAGAGTGAAAGAGAAAACCAAGTTTTTTAGATGCAGAGGAAGCAATATTTGTAATGTGCTTGTGCCAAGAGAAATTAGAAGTCAGGGTAATCCCCAAAAGAGATATATCATTTTGCCTAGAAATCGGAGTGTCACTAAAGATAAGCATAGGAGCAGAAGAATCCTTTTCGTGAGATATCAGACAAGACTGAGTTTTAGAAGAGTTGAAATCAACTAAGTTGTGTTTGCTCCACTGGAGAATTACTTGAAGATCGGAATTCTTCAAGAATTCCGATCTTCAAGCAGAATTCTTGAAGAATTACTTGATGGTAGCAGATTTTCGAGAAGTTGAAGCTGATTGAGCAGGACAAGGTTTCTCAAAATGGAAGGTGTAATGCAATGTGCTATCATCGGCAAAACTATGGATAGGATTTGCATTCAGTGGAAGAAGGTCATTAATATACAAGAGGAAAAGAGTGGGGGAAAGAACTGAACCTTGGGGGACACCGGCATTAGTGGAGAAGTTAGAAGACAGAGAGCCATCTACCATCAACCACAGTGAGCGACCAGAGAGAAAACTGGATAACCAATTACTAAAAATTGGCAAACCATAAGATGGAAGCTTGCTTAGAAGACCTTTATGCCAAACACGATTGAAAGCCTTTGAGATGTCAAGAGCAACTACTTGTGTTTCACAGAACCTTTCCATTGAATTAGTCCATAAATTTGTGACAAAGCCAGAGGGATTTGTCACCCTTTTTAAGAACTGGCTGGATATGAGCAAATTTCCAAGCAGAAGGAAAAACGCCTTTGGAATAAGAAAGTGAAAAAAGGCGGCAAAGAATAGTAGTAAGTTCAGGAGCACATGTTTTGAGAACAAGTGGAGAAATACCATCGGGACCTGGAGCTTTCTTAGCATCAAGATTCGTCAAAATCCTTCTGACATCCTTTTGACGGAAGACCACAGGATTCATTGAATGGAGTGTGTTGGGAATGGTGGGAGGTGTTTTACCAAGATCATTAATACATGAGTTGGAAGAAAAATGGGATGCTAGCAGGTCAGCTTTATCCTTGGCTGAAGTGACAACAGAACCATCTGGTTTAGACAGAGGTGGGAGCAGAGATGGGCAAAAGTTTTGGACAATAGCTTTGGCAAGAGACCAGAATGCTTGGCTACCATTAGGGCAAGAAGCGAGTTTTCTACTCTTAGCCTGTTCAAACTCTAGTTTGGACTGATTAATAACTGCTTTACAATTGTTGTGAGCTTTGGTGTAGGCAGAAAATGAAACTGAAGAATTAGAAACAAGCCAATTACGATATGCAACATTCTTCTCTTGAAGAGCCTTAGCACATTTATTGGAAAACCAAGGTTTTGATAAAGGACGAGATTTTAAAGTGGAGTGTGGGATAAAGTATTCCATTTCTGCAAGAATAATTTCACTGACACGATCTGAGCAAACGTTGACATCAGAAGTTTTGAAACATTAATCCGACCAAGGAAAAGAAGAAAAGAAGTCTCGCAGGTCATCCCATTTTGCATTCTTGTAATGCCAAACGACACAAGGTTGGTAATATCCATGAGATAAAGGTTCCATTGGAGAAGAGACAATCACCAAGTTGTGATCTGAAGTGCCTAAAGTACCTCTCACTTTGACTGTGTACTTAGAAGGGTTGTTCGTGAGAAAATGATCAAGCGTATTGGCTATATGATTAGGATTGTCCGATATTCTTGTAGGTAAATGAATAATCTGTGCAAGGTCATTAGTAATTGCAAAAGCCTCAGCATCTTGACCTGCTGGGTCGGTGTGACTAGAAAATGGAAGGAGCTGGAGTTGTGATCATTAAAAATCACCAAGGAAAATTACCTCACTGTTAGGAAAGTTGGACTGGAGAAAGTCAAGTTGCAAAGAGAGGAAGTCAAAGAGCTCCAAGTGATTAGTGGAGTTGGGAGAACGGTAGAGACAACAGATGAATTTGACACAATGAGGTAGACAGAGAGATTTTAAGCCAGAAAAGATCGAAAAAAGGAGATTCCAAATTACCAAGTCTCTGACAGGGAATATTGGAATGGACATATGCACAAGTACCACCTTTGAGGCAAAAGGAATCATACAGCGAATAATTTGGGCATCTGTGATGAGCAGTAGTTGAATCAACCGATAACTGAGATTCTGTCAGAAAAAGTACATCGGTTTGGCAGACTGCAAGTGGAAATGGACCTCGTTGAGATTAGAATTGAGACCATGTATATTTGTGAAATGAATTAGGAAGTACTTGGGAGGTTTAGATCTTTTCCCTGATGAGCTTGCTCTATTAATTTGACAATTCATTTTGTATTCAATAGTAAGAAAAGTTGGTGGGACATACTGTATGCACTTCCTTAAATTTTGTGTTTCTTAACTAATATCATAACCCATCCTCCCTTTCTGTACACATTGTACTCCCCAAATTCCAATTCTGCACTGCTTATGTGTGTGACACCACATCTCTGATATTCCAACAATATATGCTTTTGATGTCTTGACTAGCACTTCAAGCTCATCAAATTTATTAACTAAACTCCTAGCATTGGTGTACATGCAAATATACATGCACCTGTTCCTACTCTTAATTACCCTAACACAGCCCATGTATTTACTTGTTCCACTATGACTTCCAGCAGTCCTGGAAATGTCCACTACCTTGCTTTCCAGGCTGCTGCTCATTCTAATAGAAGCAGTGCAAGAATCACTTTTGCCTCTGCTTGCATCCACTTTTAACCTTTTAGTCTGTGTATTTCCCCCCTCCCCCAGACAAGCAAGTTGCTTAGATATTGCACTATTGGTGCAGCTGACATTAGGAAAAGGTTCACATGTCATTTATTTGTCTTATCCTATAAATAAATGTAAGCTTAGTCAAGGTCATTTGTTTTAAAGTAGTGTATTACCTTGCAATGTTCACTGCAGTTTAAAATCAGCTGGCCAAAATAAAAAATAAAAAAAAAAAGTAGGCACAATAGTCCAAGTGCTTTCACATATAATGTACAGTCATTTTATTAAACTCTCATTACGTGACTTTTTGCTCAGAATTTGTACTTGAATTTTTAACATATTTACTTATTTCATTTGCATTATTTAAATAATGTAAGTTTCAACAAAGTTATTAAATGTAGATAAATTTTATTTCCTAATGCACAGTGAAAATGCAAGTACTGTACATCTCAATGTTGAAATTAATTTTACCTGTATGGTGTAATGGTAAAAAATTTCAGATTATTTAAAGCTTAATGATTACAAGTAACATTTAATATGATGTGTGATTTTGCTGCAAACTGCTATTTGTAATCATGCTGTAATTAAATAGCTTGAACAAATAGGAAAATGCTGAAAAGAAATAAAAAAAAATGAAATTCAAAGTCTATACTTATTTCTGTCACCACAACACTGTACCAACTCGTGCAAAGTGGTGTAACTACAGCTGGGATAGGACAAAGACTCCATATATATACAAAAAGAAAATGTTGACTCACTTTAGGAAGAAAATGAAAAAATATGAAAAATCTCTTAAATTTCTTTATCTTTCATATGATTTTTGCACACTACCATCTGCATAACTATATGCTAGTGTATAGATTGTATCTTCTTTCATCTTCACAACCTTCAACCCATGTGCAGTACTAGGTACTATTGGTTCTAATACCTGTCGTGCTTGGGTTTTTCATTAAAAAAAATAATAATTCTACTGTATAAGGCAATTGTAAGACCACATTTGGAATACTGTGTGCAATATGCAGTTTGTAGACTGAAACCTTCCTTGATAAGAGCACCCCTCTTTTCCCCCCACTAATCTCATGTAGAGAAGGGCAATAAGATTGGTGAGGGAAAAAAGGAGTGCTCTTACCAAAAAAAGGCATCAGGTCAGAAAATAGCACCACATGGAGGTGCACCTGTAAGGTGATCTTATTAAGGAGTTTAAGGCTTTGAATCAATTGAGCAATCTCAATGGTGATGGCATTCTTCCTCTTGCTCAAACCACAAACACATGGGAGCATAAATTCAACTTGAAGAATGGTTGCAGGATAGATATATGGAAGTTTGCCATAAGTCAGCAGGTTGCCAATTGTTGGAACAGACTTCTATCTGTTGTTGTGGAAGTGGATAGTTTGAATAAATTCAGGAAGAACTAGACAGACTATTGGAGCGGATGGACAGATGATGTGTGGAATTTTTTTTCTTTTTTTTTCTTTTTGCAAATAAATTAGAATTACTTGAGGCATATGATGTAAGAAGGCAAGCTTATACAGCATCAGCCTGAAAAAAAAAGAAAAAACTTTTCCATTTGCTCCAAACATTTGTCCACTTCTTCCTTGAATTTATTTAAGCTATCAACTTCCACAGTGACAGATGGAAATTTGTTCCAGCAATCAAGCTGGCTAAAGGCAAATTTCTGCACATATATTTGACAACTGTCTTTCCTCAATTTCAGTTTGTTCCCTCAGATTTGTAATCTGAGCAAGAGGAAGAATCTCATCAGCATTGAACCTGCTCAATCCATTCAAGGCCATATACACCTGAATCTGATCATGTGCCTAGTCTCCAGGTGCTGCAATTTACAGAACTTAAGGCCTTTCTTCATAAGAGCACCCCTTTGTTCCCCTCACCAGTCTCGTTGCCCTTCTCTGTACTTATTCTAGCAACTCTACATCCTTCCTAAAACGAGGCTTCCAGATCTGTGTGCAGTATTCAAGGTGTGGCCTGACCATTACCTTATACAAGGGGATAATCACCTCCTTATCCCTGCTAGCAAAATTCCTGTATATCATTGACAAGACCCCATAAGCTACTCTTGCAGCCTGTCTGCACTGCTCAGAAAACTTCATATTTGGCTGCACAGTTACCCCAGGTCTCTTTCATTCTCCACTATCCTGAGTGTAACACCACACAGTTGGTACATTTCTATGGGGTTACTGCTACCCATATGCAGTATTTTGCATTTGTAAATGTTAAACATTTTTGCTTTTCCAGTACTTACGTCACACCAAACTGACCCAACATTGCACTGTCCATCTTTGTCAACTCAATGCACTTACTTAGATTTTTTGTGTTTCTTAACTAACAGCATAACTCCTCCTCCCTTCCTATCCTGTCTATCCTTTCTGTACACATTCTAAATGGGAAGCCTTCAGCGACTTAATTTTGGAGGCTACTAGGCTTTTCATTCCAACTAAGAAATACTGTTCAAGTTTTAGGCCTAAATGGATGTCAGATGAATTAATGAGGCTTGTGACAGAGAAGAAGAATGTATGGGATGCATATAAAGTATCAGGTGACACAGAAGCCTATGGCAGGTATAAACTAGTCTGTAATCAAGTCACAAAGGAGGTTATGCAGGCGAAAGCAGATTACGAGAAATCTTTGGCAAAAGATGCAAAGAAAAACAGCAAAGAGTTCTTTACTTATGTAAACTCTAGAAGGAAAGGGATGAATCAGATTGGACTACTTAACATAGATGGGTTGACTATTGATGATCATGCTCAGGTAGCTGATAAACTGAATGAGTATTTTGCATCTACATTCACACATGAGGAGTTAATCAATGAGGGCAGTTGTTGTTGTTGTTGTTAAATTTGTTGGTGCATCAGCAACTTAGGCTTTAATGCACATGAGGGGAGTGCCAGAAGTTTATCAAACTCTAACAGGGAGCTAAGTGATTTTGTAATAACTGAGAGCAAAGTGGAGGAGAAATTGTTGAAGTTAAATATAAATATAAGTGGACGTGATTTATCCAGTTATATTAAAGGAGGCAGCAAAGTAGGCAAACCCTTAGCCATAATTATGAGAGCTTCCTTCGCCTCGGGGAGGTCCCCATGGACTGGGGTTTGCAAATGTATCACCAATTCCCAAAGGTGTTCAAAAGGTGACACAAGTAACTACCGACCTGGTAGTTTAACTTGTGTTCCGGGAAAAATAATGGAATCACTGGTTAAAGAAGCATTGCAGGATAATCTAGACAAGACTACAGTTAATAGTTTAGACACAACATGGGTTTGTTAAAGTTAGGTCTTGTCTGACCAGTTTGATTGCATACTATGATGTGGTCACAAAGGAACTGAATGCCAAAAATAATTTTGATATCATATACTTGGATTTCAGGAAAGTTTTTGATATTGTTGAACATGGTAGACTGCTGTACAAATTGGAGATATATGCCAGGCATTAAGGGTAAGTTGCTACAATGGATAAAGAGTGGTAAACAATGGACACTGCTATTTGTGGACAAATGTTATTAGTGGAGTTCCCCAGGGTTTGGTGTTGGGTGCATTGTCGTTTTGTATATTTTTCGATGATATTGATGAAGGTATATCAGGTTAAATGTCCAAGTTTGCAGATGATACAAAGGTTGGCAGGGTTGTTAACGACAGTAAAGACAGTATGCTACTCCAACTGGATCTAGATAAGTTGGGCAAGTGGGCTGAGAAGTGGCAAATGAAGTTTAACATTGACAAATGCAAAGTACTGCATTTGGATAGCAATAACTGAAGGGAAACATAACCAAATGTGTGGAACTACACTCAGGGAAGTGGAAAGTGAAAGAGACCTGTGGATAATTGTGCAGTCAAATACGAAGTTCACTGAGTACAAGACTCCATGACCTGCCCTGGCAGATGGACAGCCAGTAGTAGTAGTGGCATGTGATGCAAGAAAGCAAATGTATGAGCTTATGCAGCATCAGCCAAAAAAAAAAAAAAAAGTACAAAACAATTCCCTCTAAATGTTTGTCAAGTTCCTACTTAAATTTATTTAACCTATCAACTTCCACAATGACAGATGGACGTTTGTTCCAGCAATTAACCACCCGCTGGCTAAAGGGAAATTTCTGCACATCTATGCTACATCAATTTGAATTTATGCCGCCTTAGATTCGTAATCTGAACAATTGGAAGAACCCATCAGAATTCAGCGTGCTCATCCCATTCAAGGCCTTGTACACCTCAATCAGATCACCTCGTAGGTGCCTAGTCTCCAGCTGCTGCAATTTGCAGAACTTAAGCCTCTCTTGGTAAGAGCATCCCTTCATTCCTCTCACCAATCTTGTTGCCCTTCTCTGTGCACACTCAAGCAAATCTTCATCCTTCCTAAAATGAGGCCTCAGACCTGTACGCAGTACTCAAGGCGTGGCCTGACCATTTCCTCATACAGAGGGACAATCACCTCCTTTTCCCTGCTAGCAAAATTCCTGTATATTATTGACAAAACTCCATGACCTGCCCTGGCTGCCCGTCTGCCTTGCTCAGAAAACTTCATATCTGACTGCACAATTACTCCGAGGTCTTTTTCATTTTCTACCACCTTAAGTGTAGTACCATACAGTTGATACGTTTCTCTGGGGTTACTTCTAACCATATGCAGTACTTTGCATTTGTGAATGTTAAACTTCAGTTGCCACTTCTAAGCCCATCTGCCCAAATTTTGTAGATCCTGTTGCAGTAGCACCCTACCATTACTGTCATTAACAACCCTGCCAACCTTTGTATCATTGCAAGCTTTGACACTAAGCCTGATATACCTTCATCAATATCATTGATAAATATACAAAACAACAGTGGACCCAACACCAAACCTTGTGGGACTACACTAATAGCATTAGTTTAATAACTAATAACATTAACAAGGCAGATCATGGAGTCTTGTCAATGATATATAGGAATTTTGCTAGCAGGGACAGGGAGGTGATTATCCCATTATACAAGGCAATGGTCAGGCCACACCTGGAGTACTGTGTACATGTCTGGAGGCCTCATTTTAGGAAGGATGTTGAGTTACTAGAATGAGTACAAAGAAGGGCAACAAGATTTTTGAGGGGAAACAAAGGGGTGCTCTTACCAAGAAAGGCTTAAGTTTTGCAAATTGCAGCACCTGGAGAGTAAGTACTTGCAAGGTGATCTGATTGAGGTGTATAAGGCCTTGAATGAGTTGAGCAAGCTGAATGCTGATGGGATTCTTCCTCTTGCTCAGACTAAGAACCTGAGGGGGCACAGTTTCAAATTGAGGAAAGATGGTTGTAGAATAGACGTGCGTAAATTTGCCTTTAGCCAACGGGTACTTGGTTGGTGGAACATACTTTCATCTTTTGTTGTGGAAGCTGATAGCCTAAATAAATTTAAGGCTGAGGTGGACAGGCATTTAGAACGAATGGAGGGTTGAAATGGGAGGCTTTTTTTTTTTTGGCTGATGCTGCATAAGTTTGCTTTCTTGCATCGTATGCCTCTACTAATGCTAATGCTACTCTCCAATGGGAGATATGTTGTGCAAGAAGAATAGGTGGGATAGGACCAGGGTATATCTGTCAGGGGAAAAAGTAGATGATGTTGTAGGGCATATGTACTCTTTTAAAGGCACAAAACGTGACGTTGGCACTAATGATATTAACATTAACAGAGGCATACGATGCAAGAAAGCAAGCTTATACAGCATCAGAAAAAAAAATAATAACTGCCCATTTCACCCATCCATTCCCTCCAAACGTTTGTCTAGTTTTTCCTTGAATTTATTTAAGCTATCGACTTCTACAACAACAGATTAAGAGTAGGAGATCTGAGGACTTACTTAATAAGTACAGGGTAATGTTGGAAAAAAGTTGCAAGTTAGGATTGAAGTTGTCTGCAGTTCTGTCCAGACACAATAGGAGGAAGTACATGTTGAGAAACTTGTCACTCAGTTTGGCTCTGGAGAGAATGTGGAAGGTGAATGGGGTAGAATTTTTCTCAGCTTGGTTTGTGCTTGTTAACAGGAGAAAATGTATCCCATCCCTTGTTAACAGGAGAAAGTGTATCCCATCCCTGTTTTTACAGGGATGGGATACACTTAAATAGAAGGGGTGCAAGAATATTTGCTGGAAAACTGACAGCATACTAATAGATTAACTAACATAATGCAGGGTCACAGTGAACAATGTAAAACAAAGTCAAAATAGAATACTGTTCACTGAAATTATACATTCTTCAATCTGTAATATGCGTTAGTTCTGCAATAGCATTGCTCTCTCTCTCTCTCTCTCTCTCATTCACACACACACACACACACACACACTTTTTTTGTTTTCTTGTTTTTACTAATCCTGTAAAAATCTCAAATACACCCATCAGCATAATCTCCTGCCCCCCCCCTCTCTCTCACAATATCAGCATAATCTCCTGCCCCCCCCCCCTCTCTCTCTCTCTCTCTCTCTCTCTCTCTCTCTCTCTCTCATAGTGGTCATTTTGAAATATAGAAATGAATATATTTATACCAAATCATATTTCCATTAGCAACTGTGCATCAGACCCTTTTAACATTGACACATTTTAGAATGGGATGCTCCAGCTTATTACCAATGTTGTATTTATTCTGATTGAAGGATATTTTACGTAAGTCTGGATAACCAATGAAGAAGAATGCTTTACTGTATATGAAGAAGTTGAGGTTTGAAAGACATTATGTATAATTAACACCCAAACATTTGATAACTTATACACTTAGCATTACTTGCTAAGCATACACTTAGCATTAACAAAAAAAAAAAAAAAACCCCCTTCCCATTTCACAAGGCAAACTTTTGCACGTCTATTCTACATCTGTCTTTCCTCAATTTGAATCTATGCTCCCTCAAGTTCTTAGTCTGAGCAAGCGAAAGTATCTTGTCAGCATCAAGCCTGCTCAAACCATTCAAGGTCTTATACACCTCAATCAAATCACTTCGCAGGTGCCTAGTCTCCAAGCACACTGTAATCTGCAAAACTTAAGCCTTTTTTCATAAGCACACCCTTTGTTCCTCTCACAAATCTTGTTGCCCTTCCTCTGTACTCATTCTAGCAACTCTACATCCTTCCTAAAATGAAGCCTCCAGACCTGTATACAGTATTCAAGGTGTAGCCTGACCATTGCCTTATACAAAGGGATAATCACCTCCTTGTCTCTGCTAGCAAAATTCCTATATATCATTGACAAAACTCCATGACCTGCTCTGGCAGCCCGACTGCACTGCTCAGCGAACATCATATCTGAATGCACAATTACCCCCAGGTCTTTTTCATTCTCCACCTCCCTGAGTGTAGTACCACAGAGTTGGTACGCTTCTCTTGGGTTACTGCTACCCATATACAGTACTTTGCATTTGTCAATGTTAAACTTCACTTGCCACTTCTCAGCCCATCTGCCTGACTTTCCTAGATGCTGTTGCAGTAGCATATGGTCTTTAGTGTCATTAACAACCCTGCCAACCCTTGTATCATCTGCAAACTTGGACATTAAGCCTGATATACCTTCATCAGTATCGTTGATAAATACACAAAACAACAATGGGCCCAGCACTGAACCCTGGGGAACTCCACTAATAACATTATTCCATGTAGAGCAGTGTCCATTTATTACCACTCTGCCGTTTCCCACTCAACCATCCCTTTATCCATTGCAGTAACTTGTCCTTAATGCCATACCGTTCCAGTTTGTACAGCAGTCTTCCATGTACAACAGTATCAAAAGCTTTCCTGAAATCCAAATATATGATATCAAGATTATTTTTAGCATCCAGTTCCTTTGAGACCACATCATAGTATCTAATCAAATTGGTCAGACAAGACTTCCCCTTAACAAACCCATGCTGTGTCTGAACTATTCCTGCTGTGTTCACTAGGTGGTCCTGTATCACCTCTTTAACCAGTGAGTCCATTATTTTCTCTGGAACGGAAGTTAAACTAACAGGTCTATAATTATTTGCCACCTTTGAACCACCTTGGTGGATTGGGGATACATTTGAACGTCTGGACAATGGACAGATGTGCAGATTTGCACAATGGCTTCCCCTGACTCTAAGGATGCTCTCATAATTATAGCTAAGGGTTTGCTTACTTTCCTTGCTGCGTCCTTCATTATAACTGGATAGATTCCATCTGCCCCAGATGGAATCTATCTGGGGCAGATGGAATCTGCCCCAGATAGATTCCATCTGGGGCAGATGGAATCTATCTGGGGCAGAATCACTGTGCTGTTAGTTATCACAAAATCACTTAGCTCCCTGTTAGAGTTAGACATACATCTGGCATTCTCCTCCTTGAATAACTCCTTGTGTGTGAAAATAGATGCAAAATTTGCTGTTTTTCTTTACATCCTTTGCCAAAGATTTCTTGTAATCTGCCTTCGCCTGCCTAACCTCCTCTGTGATTTGATTACAGACTAGCTTATATCTGTCATAGGCTTCTGTGTCGCTTCTGTGATAATTTATATTCTCCCCCATGCATTTTTCTTCTATGCCATGAGCCTCATTAATTCATCCAACATCCATTTAGACCTGAACCTTGAACAGTATTTCTTAGTTGATATGAAAAGCCTAGTTGCCTCCAAGATTAAGTCCCTGAAGGCTTTCCATTTAGAATTCAACATTGTTAACATCATCAGCTGATTCCCCTGTATAGAATTTAAAAACTGTCTGAGACCACTGTAGTCACTTTTATGAAAGCAAAAGCCCTTCCCTTTAGCCTTGATGGTAGATGTTGGAATTACATCTTTAAGTAATTCCAACATCAGTACATTGTGATCATTGTCACCCAGTGGTTCCTTTATCTGCAAATTCTTAATGCATCAATAATCACTGCTGATAATCAGATCAAGAGGCAACCAAAGGGAGTAACCCTTTGGTTGCCTCTCGAACATGTTGCTGTAGAAAACAGTCATAGAATACATCCACAAAATTCTTGCTAGTGTGCAAGTGACCAATCCACAAGTTCCAGTCAATATCTGGAAAGTTAAAATCCCCCATTATAAGACATTCGGATTTACTGGTCCACTTTATTTCTCTGCACAATTGCTCATTATACTCATCAAATTCATTAGGCCTATAGCACACACACCTACTCTCATTTTCCCTTTCCCAGTGCTTTTGTCACACCACACTGACTCAACATTGCATTGTCCACCAATGTCAATTGGAATCACTTCCTTGTTTCTTAACTAACAGCATAACCTCTTCTCCCTTCCTGTCCTGTCCTGTCCTGTCTATCCTTTCTGTACACATTGTTACTACCCAAATTCCAATTCTGCACTGCTTATATCCGTGCAGCACCATAACAATATCCGCTTTTGATGTCTTGACCAGCACATTAAATTTATTTAGTATACTCCTAGCCTTGGTGTACATGCAAGTATACAAACACCTATTCGTACTCTTATTACCCTAACACAGCTTGAGTATTTACTTGTTCCATGATGACTCCCAGCAGCTTTTGAAATCCTCAGCAACCTGCTCTCTCTTGTTAGCAAGCACAGACCATGCTGAAAAAAATTTTACTCCTTGAGCCTTGCACAATCTCTCCAGGGCCGAACTGATTGACAAGGCTCTTATCATATACTCCCTCCTATCATGTCTGTGCAGAATTGCAGACACTTTCAAATTTAACTAGCGACTTTTTTTCAGCATTGACCTGTACTTGTTAAGTAAATCTGCAGATCTGTTACTCTTAAGGTAATTAGTGCCAACATGTACATCAGTATAACCTTTTTTCCCCTTAAAATGTGATATCTGCTCTACAATGTCATCAACCTTTGCCCCTGACAGACATACCCTGGTCCTGTTCCACCTATTCTTTTTGCATACTATATTCCCCGTCTCCCTGACAATAGAGTCACCGACAATAACTAGTTCCTGTGGGACCAGCGCATTCAGCCTAGAGATTGCTGCTGTGTTGCCTGATGCAGAGAAGTGAGCTCTGGTGTTGAGTTGGTCAGCTGAGAGCTTGATAAGCCCTCATATTAATTTCTTCGAGGGCATTTACCCTACACCTCGAACTCTTATAGACTCCCATCAGAATGCTGAGTTGGCACCTAATTTCTTCACTTGACTACATGTTATATTTTCAGCTTTAAATGGTTTATTGAATTACTGAAATATAAATTAGATAAAGATTTAAACCTATTTCCTATTAAATAACAAACCTGGTATACTAAATAATATTGCATTCTTATTGACATATCAGATACAACTTTGGTTATCTGTTTTCAAGACAATTTGAGCAAGTTACATGTCTCTTCCAATTTCTTTTTAACTGATATCTAAGTTTGCTTGTTTGTTTTGGTTGCAGTCTTGAATATCTGTTACCCAAGCTTGTATCCAAATCATCAACAAAAATACAGTATTATTATTTAATATGTTGGGTTTGCTTTTTTTTGATAGAATATAGATTTATCTTTTGTCTTATTTTCATTACAGGGTTCAAGAAACCATTCAGAATTGCATAAATAACATGGAGTATGTATATAATGAAGTGTATAACTTTTTAAAAGAAATTTATGTAATTATTCAACCACACTTTTCATAAAATATAATAAATTTAATATAATACTAGTATAATATACTTGATTAGTATATGAGTATAATCAAGCTGATGACCATGAGGATAGAAGTAATTTATATGTAAAAGCCATTTTTTTTTTTTTTTGTCTTGTAAGTATAATAAAGTGTCAATACAGATAAAGCCTTTTTATTTTTTTATTTGCATGTGACATAGTCAATAAAACAGTTGCCCTCTGGAGATCTTTTATTTGCCTTTTGCAAGATGATGAACCAGAAGTCAGGAAGGTGGCAGGAAGTCTGTTATGTCATTTGAACAGTTTTGTTTCTGAGGGTAAGTTACATATATTTTAGGAAGCACCTGCAATAGTTCAGCTTTATCAGTTATCTGATAATATTTAATAAGACATTTTCTATACTTTTTATAGTAATTGTTAATGACAAATTTAAACTAATTAAATTAATAAAATAAATATTGTTACTCACTTTATATTTGAAGGAGAAAATATTAAAGAGAAGGAAAATAACTTGTGTGGGAGGCTCTTGGAAAGAATGGCATCCAAAATTCTATCAATGAAAGGATAGATATTCCCCATATTCCTTATTTATCGGGGATGGAAGATTGGACTAGGTACAAATATAAAGGAGGGAGGGGGTGAGAGAGAGAGAGTGAGTTGATACTTGGCTGACAATCCCTTGGACTTATATTGTTTGATGATGGATATATACTCCATTATCTGTTTTTGCAGATGACCCTTATGTAGCCTTTGCTAATTTTTTATGGCATAGTAAAATTCTTAAAAAGTTCCAGTGCTTTTCTTATCCAGCTCTTGCTTCCTAAGTTCTTCAAAATTTTTCCCAAGGCTTAAATTAACAAAGATAGTCAATTGCTAAGAGAGCAAGATATCGATGCAGAGAACAGGTAAGTGGTGTAACAATAATTACATTATTTTTACTTTGCTAGCATTGCCTTTTGGACCCTATAATAATTATTGCACATAATGCATAGTTAATATTTACAGTTTATTTTAACATTTATTTAAGTCCATTTTTGACTATTGATGAACTGAGAGATATGCACAATTCTCAGGGATTATTTTATATTTTTGATCACCATGGATAAATTTTAATAATTTCTTTTACATCATATATAATTTATTTTAGGAGGTATTTCCATTTGAAATTTCAAAAATAAATAAAAAAAATAAATAAAAGTGGGCTATACAAATGATTTCAAATCAAAGTCTGAGGCTAATTAACATACAGTACAAATGTACTCATTTTAAATCTCCAGAAATTAGCTTTATAATGATATAATGCTGCAGTAGCACGCTAAACATTTTCAAGGTCATAACAGAAAAAAATTATACCTTACATTTTTCAAAATCTAGAATTTAAAAATTTTGATAAAAAGAAATATCATAGACCAATATGCATTTAACATTCTCCATAGATTTTAAAGTAGAACTGTTTAAATATTCTGAGAAGTCTTGGATATTTTGATATGTCAGAAACATGAAGGTATGCAGTTAACCTGAAAGTAGACTACCCTGTTTGTTTAAGGAAGCATGTTTCATATTGATTTGGTTACTTTCATATTAATTGCTTACTGTCACATTTCTGACGTACTGTGATAACAATTATAGAGAGTTTATAATCATTTTAATCATATAGCTTTTTTTTTTATAATGAATTTCTGACATAGTCACTTGGAGTTGAAGGATGTCACCTACATATTTTACTTGATAGTTGTTCTAGAAAATATATGGAATGGCTTAATTATTTTTTATTTTTTTAAAATATATTATAGTTAATGTTTCATGCCAGTTTTGATTATCTTAATAATCAAAACTGACTGATTATTTGATTTAGAAAAACAGGTTTTTAAACTCGTACCGCCTACAGGGACTTACAATTATAAATGAAAACAAAGTTGCAAATTTCAGTTACCTGAGAAGACATTTCAGTTATCTTTTGGTCTTGGACTGTGGAAACAAGAGTAGAAACTTAAGAAATGAGTTTATAACATGCTGCTGCTGCAAAACCATAAATCAGAGTTTTTCTGTTATTTTCAAGGTCAGTAATTGAAGCACATAGAGCTTCAGTTGGCACATAAACATTGCACATAAACATCTAATTGAGTAATAGATTTCCCTCCTGCTGTAGCAAGTCAATGCACACCTGTATTAACTCACTGCAGCATCTTGGCACCTCCGTAGCCAGGTGGGCAGGAGCAGCAGTGCGTAGCACACGCTTCTTGATTAGACCAGGGTTCGAGCCCGTAATCACCAAATACAGAGGATGCGGAAAGGTCAGAGAATGACCACCGCATATCCCCGGAGCAATATGGCCTTAGTTGCTAATGCTCCTAAAAACCAAATAAACAAACAAACTGCAGCATCTGTGATTCTAGTTGTTAGTTTTGCGATGTGCAAAACTTTTGTCTGGTATATTGAATCTCTAATAAACTGCCCACAATAAGAAATAAAGAGGTATTGATATTTGGTTATCAATCTATCATCCATCAACATGGGAAAAGTCTTAAAAAGAGCTTTATGAACTAATAGGTCCACTGTGGATCTGTTACTTCATAAAGGATACAGCAACGTCATCCTTTGGGAGGATAGTGCTCTATCCTTACAAAAGATGTATAGTTCCATTTCCTGCAAAATCATGAAATTGTCCTGCATAAGACAGTACATTATGAAACCTTAAGAAACATCTTTTACTTTTAAACGGCATTTCTGTAACTAATTTTTCTGGAGACCCTTAATGTTTAATGATAGTTAAAAACTGATATTTATATTTATTAACAGGAGATGATTATTCCTCTGACAATTCCTACTGTGAAGGAGCAAATGTTGTTTCTGCAGCAGCCTTAGACATTGCAGTTGAACACTTTGTTCAGCATTTTGGTTCAATAAATGGATCTCTTTGCATCAGTACTCTCATAGGATGGATGCTAAGTACTGATGTGATGGATCTCTCCTTTCAGGTTTGTAATACTATATTTAGTTTGTTGTTAGTATTGTAATGCTAACAGCATATAAAAACATGCTTTCTATAAGTACTTGAATAAAATGGAAAAAAGTTTTTAATCGATTTAAAAAAAACAAAAACCTTAAACATTTTAAAGTAGCTTTAAATTGTGATTAAAATTTAAAATCAATTTTATCAAATTTTTGATAAATTAAGACCTTTATGCACATTTTCTCCTTGATTATGAAAATGACTTCAAAGTATTCCTATTTGTCAGAGTTTTGAAAAACTTCATTGTTTATATTAAAAGTCTTAAAAATCATTAAGAGTTATTAATGACTCTGTGTGACAGGTTGTGAACACTTGCTGTGATATGTTTGGAATAGTTGGGTTTCATTGTAGTATAAATAGTGCTGAACTGTGATGTGGCACAATACTACATTAAATTCAATGTGAAGTTAATGATTTTTATTTAGCATACAATTTGAAATCAGTTGTGTCTTCTGTGTTTCTATAATTCATCACGTGTGCAAATGAAATATATATTGTGTGAGAACTGGAATGTACATCAGTGTGTTAATAAACTGAAAAGTGGTTATTATATTTGTGGAAACAGCACAAAAGAACTTCTTCTATGATCAAGTGTAATGTGGAATAATATAATACAAATGTACGTGAAGTGCAGAAGGGGTGAAAGGTAATGAAAAAGTATAGACAAGCAAATGGTATAGGGGATGGTAAATTCTAGCGGAGGGGAAGGGGAGAAAAGATGTTCAAAGTACTATTTAGTTATTTATATATTCCCTTTCCCCCCCTCAGTCCCAGTTCATTTTTGCATTAATTTTTTCAAATTCTTTCACATGTTTAACCACTACTTCACTTCCACTTTCGACTATCCCTTAAACCTTAAACTTCTCTTAGTGTCTGACACCTTGTGTGCTTTTCATTTTCACAGTCACTTTATTTATTCTACAGTTTTTTTTTTTTTAATAAAAATATTTGTTCGAAAATATTTGCCTATCTTGCGACTGGCTGCGGAGATAGAACTAGTAAGTATATATTTTGTACTAATTTATCTAAATGTATATTGTTTCCATAAGCAGTCCATGTCTGACTATATAGCTAATGGGAGGTGAAGTTAGGAAAGTACTTAGGATAGCAATATACACTCCTGTCCTCATATTGCACTAATAGCTCAGAGTGTTGAAGAATTTTAGGGGAAGAATAGTGAAAAGAATATGATTGAAGAAAATTCAGTTGGTGCCCAGGTAATAAGGGGGTGCAAGTTCCAGTACATATTAGTAATGGCCCTGGATTGGGTAGAGATATGAACTATTAAAATTAAAAATATATAAACCATCTAAAATTAAAAATTAGAAGATAACTGACAGATATATGTGAAACCTTCTAATTTTTAATTTTGAGTTTTTAATGTTAGCTGGTTTATATATTTTTAATTTTAATAGTTAATAGCTTTAGGGTTTTAATTAAGCATTAGTGTAGACATTACTATAACATTTCGGATATACAGAGATACAAAGATATCTCCTTCCAAATTGCAATAACCTACCCAATCCAGGGCCGTTACTAATACAGATGGGAACTTGCACCCCCGGATTATGTGAGCACCAACTGTATTTTCTTCAATAATATTCTTTTCACTGTCCTGCCCCCTAAAATTCTTCAGCATGCTGAGCTATTAGTGCAATACAAGGGAAGGAGTGTCTATTGCTAACCTAAGTACTTTCCTAACTTCGCCTCCTCATTAGTTCATTTGCTCATTAGCTATATAGTCAGACATGGACTGCTTATGGAAACAACATACATTTAGATAAATTTAATGCAGATTTTCTCTATGATAGGATATCTCACTCTTTTCAGTGTTATTGATGGCTTAATTGGTGCTTTAGGTCACAAGCATTACCTATGAAGACTTAAAGTTTTTATAGATTCATTAAAACATAGTTTGAAAGCTGTTGTGTAATGGACATATCTATCCATCAGTACCTATTGGACATGCTTTTCTTTTGAAGCAAACCTATGAAAATATGGAATTCTTCCTCAAAAAAATTTAATTTTGTGAGATAACTGTAAAATTTGTTGTTATCTGAAAGTCATTGTGCTTTTATTGGGTTTATATCTTGGCTTCACAGAAGTTTGCATTCTTGTGTGAATAACACAACAGAGCAAGGGATTTCCATTATACCTGGTGTCCTCTAAATATGTGCAGTAAATTGGAGGGCAAGTTTTATGACCAAAACAATGAAAAAATGTTATATAAATATGAGTCTAGAAATGTTTAACAAAGTGGAGCCATTTCAACACTTTGTACGCCATAATAAATATTTTAATAGATCATCACATTGCACACCCTTTACCAGGTTCTTGTTCACATGCACAGTTACTAAGAACAAGTAGCACAAATTTGCCTATCTCAAACTGCAGACATGTCATATGAGGAATCTCTAATGCAGTAGCTGGCATTCTTACAACCAGTTGTTTCTTCAGCACCTCCATTAATTCCTACTTAATCTTATTGTTGAAAAGCCCATTCAGTTCTCCTATGTTTCTCCCCTTATTTCTGTTTAAAGCAGCCTGGCTAAATTTCTTGATGTAAAAGGCTTCTTTTATTATCCTTTCTTCAGAGTATTTTTTTTTCAACCCTATTACCACAAATTTCCAATTACTATATGACTGAGCACACCCCAGTGCTCTCTCTGCCACTTCAGATTCTTTGATATTCACTTTTACCACCTGCTAGTTATATTCATCAGTCTGAATTTTAAATTTCTCCATGTTACCACATTTACCACATTTAAGCTTATTTTGTGCATATTACATATCTTCTATTATAATCTGGTGTGATCTTTGAACAAACCCCTCATTTTATTAAATGTCTTAAAAAGCACCTCAAGCCATATTATTATTATTTTTTTTTTTACTGATTTTTTTGTTTTTCACCGATTCTTTTGTATACAGAATCACTATCACTCTTTTCTAATCAGAATTCTGTGTTGTGTTATTGTTTATATTTGAATATTTTTCTGTATTCTTGATATCTTAGTTACCCATTATTTAATAATAAATCTGTAGTAGTGCTGATTTCATATGTGATTTTCAAACATGTAATTAAAGTTTTGATAATACATACCTATTTTAATTTTTTTGCAAGTGATAACACAAGTTAAACTAACAGGTCCATAGTTACTTGTGTCACCTTTTGAACATTTGCACACCTCAATTCCATAGGGGACCTCTCCTGAGTCCAAGGAAGCTCTCATAATTATGGCAAAGCATTTGCTTATTTCCTTTCCTGCCTCCTTTAATATAACTGGGTAGGTTCCCATCCACCCCGGGTGCCTTCCTGATGTTTAACTTCAACAATTTCTCCTCCACTTTGCTACCTGAGCATGATCATCAATAGTCAACCCATCTATGGGGTGCCTCCATAGCCAGGTGGGAAGGAGCAGCAGTGCGTAGCACACGCTTCTTGATTAGACCGGGGTTCGAGCCCGTCACCACCAAATATGGAGGATGCGGAAAGGTCAGGGAATGACCACCGCATATTCCCGGGGCAATATAGCCCTAGTTGCTAATGCTCCTAAAAACCAAATAACAAAACAACAAAAAGAAAAACCCATCTATGTTAAGTGGTCCAATCTGATTCATCCCTTTCCTTCTAGAGTTTACATAAATAAAGAACTCTTTGCATCCTTTGCCAAAGATTTTTTGTAATCTGCTTTTGTCTGCCTAACCTCCTTTGTGACTTGATTACAGACAAGCTTATATCTGCCATAGGCTTCTGTGTCACCTGATAATTTATATGCATCCCATACATTTATCTTCTCTGCCACAAGCCTCATTAATTCAACTGACATCCATTTAGGCCCGAACCTTGAACAGTATTTCTTAGTTGGAATGAAAAGCCCAGTAGCCTCCAAGATGAAGTCTCTGAAGGCTTCCCATTTAGAATTCAATGTTGGTAACATTATCAGTTGATCCCACTGTACAGAATTTAAAAACTGTCTGAGACCCCTGTAGTCACCTTTACGAAAGCAAAAACCCTTCCCTTTAGCCTTGATGGTAGTTATATCTTCAAGTAATTCCCATATCAGTACATTGTGATCACTGTCACCCAGTGAATCCTTTATCTGCAAATTCTCACTTTTAGTGAGAATTTGCATGAATGAATTTGAATGAATAATCAGTGATTATTCATTCGCATGAATAATCACTGCTGATAATCAGATCAAGAGCATTGTTCCCTCTGGTTGCCTCTTGAACATGCTGCTGTAGAAAACAATCATCCAGTAAATCCACAAAAGCCTTGCTTATGTGTGAGTGACCAACCCACAAATTCCAGTCAATCTCTGGGAAATTAAAATCCCCCTTTATAAGACACTCTGATTTACTGGCCCACTCTATTTCTCTGCACAATTGCTCATTATACTCATCAGATTCATTAGGCCTATAACACACACCTACCTCATTCTTCCTTTCCCAGTGCTTACATCACACCAAACAGACTCAACATTGCATTGTCCACCAACATCAATTGGATGCACTTCCTTAGATTTTGTGTTTCTTAACTAGCAGCATAACCCCTCCTCCCTTTCTGTCCTGTCTATCCTTTCTGTACATATTGCACTCCCTAAGTTCCAATTCTGCACTACTTATATCTGCCTTTGATGTCTTGACTAGTTCAAGCTCATCAAATTTATTAACTATACTCCTAGCATTGGTGTACATTCACCTGTTTCTACTCTTAGTTACCCCTAACACAGCCGATATATTTATTTTTTCCACTATGACTCCCAACAGTCCTGGAAATCTCCATTGGCTTGCTTTCCATGTTGCCGTTCATTCCAATAGAAGCAGTGCAAGAATCACTTTTGCCTCTGCCTGCGGCCACTGTTAACGTTTTAGTCTGAGTATCCCTCCCAAGCTAGCAGTTTTCTGACCCACCTAACCCTGCCTCTATAGGATCAGCAAATATTTTTGCATCCTTTCTATTTAAGTGTACCCCATCCCTGTAGAAGCAGTCTCTCCTGTCAACAAGCACAGACCAGGCTGAAAAAAATTATATCCCTTGAGCCTTGCACAATCTTTTCAGGGCCGAATTGATTGACGAGGCTCTCATCATATACTCCCTTCTATCATGTCTCGGCAGAATTGCAGACACTTTCACATTCAACCCTAATATAAAAGGCATTGTGAAAAAAAACAAGAAGAATCAGCAAAAAGTCTGATCTTCAGGTGATCTTTAAGCCATTATAGATAGGCAAATTGGGAAATTAAAATCCCCCTTTATAAGACATTTGAAGAAGAATATTAGAACATTTGAAACACATAGATCTACACCTCCTGGCATGTGCCCAGGCATATAGTGATATCAAATTTTTGGTAATGGTAGGTAGGGGAAAAAGAAATATAAAAGACTCCTCTTATATCAAGAAATTTAGCCAAGTTGTTTTGAACAAAATAAGAGGAGAAACAGAGGGAACTAACTATGAATGTGTTTTTCAACAGAACAATAGACTTTAAGAACCCTAGACACTGCAACCATAGAACCTTGAAAGCCTCTTATGACATGAAATTGGCACTTTGAGAAAGGAAAATTTGTACTGCTTGTTCTTATTCACTGTGCATGTAAACAAACACCCAGTAAAGGGTTTGTGCCATGATGGTCACTTATTCAATTCTTGTTAGCATTAGATGGCAGAAAGCAAGCTTATGCAGCATCAGCCAAAAAAAAAAAGGAAAAAAAGAAAGACTCCAATTTCACCCCTCTGCTCGTTCCAAATACCTGTCCAGCTCAGCCTTAAATTTATTTAGGCTATTAACTTCCACAACAAACGATGGCAGTCTATTCCACCAATCAACTACCTGCTGGCTAAAGACAAACTTCCACACATCTATCCTACAACTGTCTTTCCTCAATTTGAATTTATGCCCTCTCAGGTAATTATTCTGAGCAAGAGGAAGAATTCCATCAGCATTGAGCATGCTCAAACCATTCAAGGTTTTATACAACTCAATCAGATCACCTCGCAGGTGCCTAGTCTCCAAACACTGTAATCTGAAAAACTTAAGCCTTTCTTCATAAGAGCAACCCTTTGTTCCATTCACTAATCTTGTTGCCCTTCTCTGCACTCATTCCAACAGCTCTATATCCTTCTTAAAATGAGGCCTCCCGATCTCTATACAGTACTCAAGGTGTGGCCTGACCATCGCCTTATATAAGGGGATAATCACCTCCTTTTCCCTGCTAGAAAAATTTTTTTTTTTTTTTTTTTTTATGTGAACCCCAAACACGAGAGGTATTAGAACCTATAGTACTTAGTACCGTGCTTGGGTTGGAGGTTGAGAAGACGAAAGAAGATATTTGTTGACATTGGACTTGAACTTCTGTAGATTGTAATTTTCAGGAAATACGTATGAAGGAAGGTTGTTCCAGAAAACGGCAGTTGAATGAATAAATGAGGAAGATGAAAAGTTGGTTCTGTGGGTTTGAAGTTGGACAGTAAATGGATGTTGGCTGGTGGCGGCACGTGTTCGAACTGTTTTGAAAGAGAGAGCGGGAATTATAGAAGCCAATTCAGAAGAACAGTGCCCATGGAAGTATCTGTAAAAGAGGCAAGCAGCAGAAACAGTGCGTCTATGAGAAAGCGAGTGGAGAGACTCTGTTAGAGATGAGTCATTAATTAACCTAACTGCCCTCTTCTGAATGGAATCAAGAAGCCTGAGAGAGGTTTTGGAGGCACCACCCCAAATGTGGGAACAATATTCCATGGCAGGGCGGATTTGCGATTTATATAGAGTGAGCAGCTGTTTGGAAGAAAAGTAACGCCGAGAGCGAAAGAGAAAACCAAGTTTTTTAGATGCAGAGGAAGCAATATTAGTAATGTGCTTGTGCCAAGAGAGATTAGAAGTCAGGGTAATCCCCAAAAGAGATATATCCTTTTGCCTAGAAATTGGAGTGTCACTAAAGAAAAGCATAGGAGCAGAAGAATCCTTTTTGCGAGATATAAGACAAGACTGAGTTTTAGAAGGGTTGAAATCAACTAAGTTGTCTTTGCCCCACTGGAGAATTACCTGAAGATCAGCATTTAAGGAATTGGTAGCAGATTTTCGAGAAGTTGAAGCTGATTGAGCAGGACAAGATTTCTCAAAACGGAAAGTTGAATGCAATGTGCTATCATCGGCAAAACTATGGATAGGATTTCCAGTCAATGGAAGAAGGTCATTGATATACAAGAGGAAAAGAGTGGGGGAAAGAACTGAACCTTGGGGGACACCGGCATTAGTGGAGAAGTTAGAAGACAGAGAGCCATCTACCATCACCCTCAGTGAGCGATCAGAGAGAAAACTGGATAACCAATTACTAAAAACAGTTGGCAAACCATAAGATGGAAGCTTGTTTAGAAGACCTTTATGCCAAACACGATCAAAAGCCTTTGAGATGTCAAGAGCAACTACTTGTGTTTCACCGAACCTTTCCATTGAAGTAGTCCATAAATGGGTAACATAAGCCAGGATATCACCAGTGGATCGACACTGGCGGAATCCATACTGGTGATCGTTGATCAGACGGAAGGTTTCTAGGTAGTTTAAGAGTTGGCGGTTAATTGATTTCTCCATTACTTTAGAAAGAGTAGAAGTAATTGCAATGGGACGATAATTGGATGGGAGGGATTTGTCACCCTTTTTAGGAACTGGCTGGATATGAGCAAATTTCCAAGCAGAAGGAAAAACACCTTTGGAATAAGAAAGTGAAAAAAGGCGGCAAAGAATAGGAGTAAGTTCAGGAGCACAGATTTTGAGAACAAGTGGAGAAATACCATCAGGACCTGGAGCTTTCTTAGCATCAAGATTCATCAAAATCCTTCTGATATCCTTTTGACGGAAGACCACAGGAGGCATTGAATGGACCGTGATGGGAATGGTGGGAGGTGTTTTACCAAGTTCATTAATACATGAGCTGGAAGAAAAATGGGATGCTAGCAGGTCAGCTTTATCCTTGGCTGAAGTGACAACAGAACCATCTGGTTTGGACAGAGGTGGAAGCAGAGATGGGCAAAAGTTGCGGCCAATAGCTTTGGCAAGAGACCAGAATGCTCGGCTACCATTAGGGCAAGAAGCAAGTTTTCTACTCTTAGCCTGTTCTAACTCTAGTTTGGACTGATTAATAACTGCTTTACAATTGTTGCGAGCTTTGGTGTAGGCAGAAAATGAAACTGAAGAATTAGAAACAAGCCAATTACGATATGCAACATTCTTCTCTTGAACAGCCTTAGCACATTTATTGGAAAACCAAGGTTTAGATAAAGGATGAGATTTTAAAGTGGAGTGTGGGATAAAGGATTCCATTCCTGCAAGAATAATTTCACTGACACGATCTGAGCAAACGTTGACATCAGTAGTTTTGAAACAGTAATCCGACCAAGGAAAAGAAGAAAAGAAATCTCGCAGGTCATCCCATTTTGCATTCTTGTAATGCCAAACAACACGAGGTTGGGAATAGCCATGAGATAAAGGTTCCATTGGAGAAGAGACAATCACCAAGTTGTGATCTGAAGTGCCTAAAGGACCTCTCACTTCGGCAGTGTACTTAGAAGGGTTGTTTGTGAGAAAAAGATCAAGCGTATTGGCTGTATGATTCGGATTGTCCGGTATTCTTGTAGGTAAATGAACAATCTGTGCTAGGTCATTAGTAATTGCAAAAGCCTCAGCATCTCGACCTGCTGGGGCGGTGTGACTAGAAAACGGAAGCCAGCTGGAGTTGTGAACATTAAAATCACCAAGGAAAATTACCTCACTGTTAGGAAAGTTGGACTGGAGAAAGTCAAGTTGCAACGAGAGGAAGTCAAAGAGCTCCAAGTGATTAGTGGAGTTGGGAGAACGGTAGAGACAACAGATGAATTTGACACAATGAGGTAGAGAGATTTTAAGCCAGAGAAGATCGAAGAGAGGAGATTCCAAATTGCCTAGTCTCTGACAGGGAATATCAGAACGGACATATGCACAAGTACCACCTTTGAGGCGAAAGGAATCATACAGCGAATAATTTGGGCATCTGAGATGAGCAGTAGTTGAATCAACCGATAACTGAGATTCTGTCAGAAAAAGTACATGTGGTTTGGCAGACTGCAAGTGAAAATGGACATCGTTGAGATTAGAATTGAGACCACGTATATTTGTGAAATGAATTAGGAAGTCCTTGGGAGGTTTAGATCTTTTCGCAGATAAGCTTGTTCTATTAGTTTGACAATTCATGGTGTATTCAATAGTAAGAAAAAGTGGGTAGGACATGCTGTATGAAGTAATGAAATTTTTGGATATGGCGTACATGTGGTAAGAATATACCCAGATCCTTGACATAACGTGGCCTCGACAATGCTCCCCGCATACACACTACTCGAACTCCCTCCAGTCACTATCTGGCAGAGTAGAGGTAGCAAGATTATACACTAGCTGATCCGGAAGCCTCCTAGAGAGTTACCAATAGGTTCGGTCCGGTGTACTAACTAGCGGCCGGCCTGCGAAAACCGTTTTAGAGCTGTACCCTCGAAATGTAAGGAATATTGGATCTCGCCACAACGTTCATCATAACCTCAAAAGTCATCAATCATACTGCATGATGGAAGAGATAGGGAAGGGTTGACCGGAACTTAGCTCTAGAGACTAAACATGGGTTCCACCACTTCAAGCCTCCAATAAGCAAAGTGGTGGTATTTCACCGGTTGATGAGAGTCATCTACCACCTAGTACTGCCTGGTAACATAGAGGGGCGGCATTCCTCCATGTGGTGTGGGCGCCACACCTCGACCCCTGCTTACGTTGGTTCACACCTGGGTGGTCATCCACCATGAGCTTGTGCATGGAGGTTATACCCAGGATTACTAACAGTCCCACCATCGTGAAGGTGCAAGCAGAGGATTTGGCTGTCACAGACCGTCCGGACTTCGCCGAAATTGGGTCCACTTGACTTGAGTGTTACCCGAATATCAGTTCCATCAGCGTTTTAGACTCCCAGGTAGCAAGTACAGCTTGTCTGGCATATCTGAGAGAATGTCTGTGACAACCTCAAGGACCTCAAGGCTAGAAAAATTCCTGTATATCATTGACAAGACACCATTAGCTACTCTTGCAGACTGCCTGCACTGCTCAGAAAACGTCATATCTGCCTGCACAATTACCCCCAAGTCCTTTTCATTCTCTACCACTCTCAGTGTAGTACCACAGAGTTGATACGTTACTCTGGGGTTACTGCTTTGAAATATGTAGTACTTTACAATTGTAATGTTAAACTTCATTTGCCACCTCTCAGCCCATCTGCTCAACTTTTCCAGATCCTGTTGCAGCAGCGTACTGTCATTAGTGTCATTAACAACCTTGCCAACCTTCGTATCGTCTGGAAACTTGGACATTAAGCCTAATATAGCATTAGCAATATCATTTATAAATACAGAAAATAACAATGGAACTAACACTGAAACCTGAGGGACTCCACTAATAACATTAGTCCAAGAAGAGCAGCGTCCATTGATTACCACTCTCTGTCTTCTCTCACTCAACCATCCCTTTATCCATAGCAGCAATTTGTCTCCACAGCAGCATTCTTCCATGTGCAACAGTATCAAAAGCCTTTCTAAGATCTAAATATATGATATCAAAGTTATTCCCTGCATCCAGTTGCTTTATGACCACATCATAGTATCCAATCAGATTGGTTAGACAAGACTTCCGCTTAACAAACCCGTGCTGTGTCTGAGCTATAACTGAAGTCTTGTCTAGATGATCCTGCAGTGTTTCTTTAACCAGTGCCTCCATTAATTTCCCTGGAACAGAAGTTAAACTAACAGGTCTATAGTTACTTGTGTTGCCTTTTGATCCTCCTTTGTGAATTGGGGGGGCTTAGAGTGGAACAGGTATTCTGCGTGTTATCAGGCACTCAGTCTAAAACACCGATGAATCCAATATCTTTCTATTACAGAAGATTTAGGAGAAGCCCGGTTGGCCTGCCTCCCTAAAATCCACTCATGCACACCTTCTCGATAGTAAGCCCTGTTGCGTCACTTAGGTGGCAACGAACATGTAGAGTGGTTCTCTTCAAGATGCCTGGTTAGCGTGAAGAGGAAAAGACGAAACCCTCCAGAATATGACAGCATGACAAAACAAATGGCCCTCAGTCCCCATTGGCTTTCACTCCCCCTCTTAAGGCAGCGAGAGGATCAGATTGGAAGCAGAGGGTGCTAAGAATCTCTGGGTATGACCAGGCTGCCATGCATGGAAACTGAACTTGGCCTGTTACAATGTAAGATCGTTCATCGGTGAAGACAGGATATTACAGCTGGGAAAGGAACTAGAAAATGTTAATTGGAATATCATCGGTTTGGCTGAAAGAAGAAGAAGAAATGAATCACTTATAAGTTTATCAAGTGGAAATCTGCTAGACACCAATGGAAACAGTGAAAGGAGTGAATGTGGAGTTGGGTTTCTGGTACATAGAGATTTAAAAAGACATTTTGGAATTCAAAAGTACATCACCAAGGGTATCAAGACTAATACTCAAGATTTCTAAGATGTACAAGCTAAAGGTTATAATGATTTATGCACCAACATCGAGCCATGATGATGAAGAGGTTGAAGAAATGTACACAGAAATTGAGAGTCTACTAGATGAGCAGAAAACCCACTACACTATTATTATGGGGGACTTCAATGCTAAGGTTGGAAAAAGAAAACAGCGCAGAAAGGGGAACTATAGGAAATTTTGGAATTGGTGAAAGAGGTGAAAGACTTGTGGAATTTGCAGAATCTCAAGGATTGTCAGTAATGAACACTTTTTTCAAGAAAAAGGTGAACAGAAAGTGGACATGGAAGAGTCCAAATGGATTAACAACTAATGAAATCGACTTCATCCTCACTAACAGAAGATATATTGTGAATGATGTTACCATCCTGAATAAGGTAAATGTTGGAAGTGATCACAGAATGGTAAGATGTACACTTGATATAGATGTAGGAAAGGAAAAAACTGACTAGAGTAAATAACACAAAGGTCTTTGAGATAACAGAAGAGGAGAAAAAGCAGTATGTACTGGAACTTAAGAACAAGTTTGAGCTTCTGCAGACTGCTCAAGACCAAGATATCGACGAGGAATATTACAACTTTCTGAAAGTGATAAAGCCCAAGAAACCTATAGGGTAAAAGAAATCCAAAGAAGAAAAAATTAGTCAAGAAACACTTGTTATGATGAACCGAAGGCGAAAAATGAAGAGCAAGAGAAACACTGACAAGGAAAAAATTGAATATACTGAGTTATGCAAAGCCATTAGGAAAGAGACTCAGAGAGGGCATAAGAAGATTTAAAACAAGAAAAGTAGAACAAGCATTAAGGGAAAACAAAGCACTTAAATCAGCAGCCATGAGCAGTAATCCCAGAAAGACAAATGATACTGAAATGGAAGAATAGCGATGGTGTACTTATAAATAGAAGGCATAATTCAAATAGCAGAAGACTACTATTGAGAATTATACATGGAGCGAGGAAATGATGCCAGCAGTGGAGAAGATTGATCGCAAATTAGCAGTACATACGACATACCCGATATTTTTCCTGATGAGGTAGAACATGCATTGGAGAAAATGAAGAATCAGAAAGCCCAGGGTGAAGTACTGTAGAGTTGTTAAAATTGGGAGGAAGAGACATAACACAAAAACTGGCAAGGCTCTTCACAAAGTGCATTAGAAAAGGTGTGATGGGTAAGCAGTGGAATAATGCAATCATAGTTTTGCTGCATAAGAAAGGAGATAAATCAGAAATTGGAAATTATAGACCAATTAGCTTGTTATCCCACATTTACAAGTTGTTCACAAGGGTAATTACTAACAGATTAGAAAGAATACTGGATGAGAATCAACCGAAAGAGCAAGCTGGCTTTAGGACAGGATTCTCAACTATGGATCACCTTCACGTAATATCACAGCTAAACACCATTATGCTTGGCATTTGTGGATTGTGAAAAGGCATTTGACTCCATACAGCATAAGGCAATGTTTCGGGCAGTGGAAAGACAAGGCATATATTATGATTCTGAAGAAAATATATGAGAATGCTATCTCCTTTATTAGACTAGACAAAGACAGTAGGAAATTTAAAATCGAGAAAGGAGTTCAACAATGAGCACAATATCTCCGAAGCTGTTTACTGCTGCCCTTGAGGAAGCTTTTAGAAGATTAGACTGGTCACAGAAAGGAGTCAATGTGAATGGAGAGTACCTAAACCATTTACGATTTGCAGATGACATTGTGGTCATAAGCCACGATCCCAAAGAATTAGAGGAAAATCTTAATCAGTTATGCACAGTTAGTAAGGATTTTGGACTAAAGATGAATATGGCTAAAACAAAAGTAATGATGAACAAGTATGGCATAGAAAGGGACATAATGATTAAAGGAGCAATAATTGAAAAGGTGGAGTCATATACTTATCTGGGACAAGTTATTAGCTGTAATAATGATAAATGGCTGGAAGTCAAGAGAAATATAAATTTTGGATGGATAGCATTCAGGAAATATAGTCACATACTGAAGAGCAATATCCCAGTTTGCCTGAAATGTAAATAATAAACCAATGTATATTCTGCGCCATAACTTATGGAAGCTAAACTTGGGCACTCACCAAAAGAATGGAAGAGAAGCTGAGAACTACACTGTGAAGAATGGAACAAATTCCATTGTCAGGGAAACGGGGAACGTGCTATGTAAAAAAGGTATGTCTGCCAGGGGCAAAGGTTGATTACGTTGTAGAACAGATATCATCCTTTAAGGGTACAAATGGTGATATTGTTGTACACGTTGGCACTAATGATATTAAGAGTAGGAGACCGGCAGAATTACTTAACAAGTACAGGTCACTGTTGAAAAAAATCCGTGAATTAGGGTTGAATTTGAAAGTGTCTGCAATTCTGCCCAGACACTATAGGAGGGAGTATATGATGAGAGCCTTGTCAATCAATTCGGCCCTGGAAAGACTGGGCAAACCTCAAGGGGTAGAAATTTTTTCAGCCTGGTCTGTACTTGTTAACAGGAGAGACTGCTTCTATAGGGATGGGATACACTTAAATAGAAAGGGTGCAAGAATATTTGCTGATGCTATCAAGGCAGTGTTAGGTGGGTCAGAAAACTGCTAGCTTGGGGGGATACAAGGACTAATGCATTAACAGTAGCCACTGGCAGAGGTGAAAGTGATTCTTGCACTGCTTCTATTGGAATGAGCAGCAGCCTGGAAAACAGGATGCAGGGTATTTTTTAGAGACTGCTGGGAGTCATTGCGGTACAAGTAAACAAATGGGTTGTGTTAGGTTAGCTAAGAATAGGAACAGGTGCATGTATACTTGCATTTACACCAATGCTAGGAGTTTGGTAAATAAATTTGATGAATTTGAGGTATTGCTCAGAACATCAAAGGCAGATATTGTTTGGATATCAGAGACGTGGTGTCATACAGATATAAGGAATGCAGAACTGGAATTTGGGGAGTACAAATGTGTACAGGAAGGATAGACAAGATAGGAAGGGAAGGAGGGGTTATACTATTAGTTAAGAATCCAAGGAATCACATAAAATCCAAGGAAGTGAAGCCAGTCGACATCGCTGGACAGTACAGTGTCGAGTCAGTTTGGTGTGACATAAGCATTGGGAGATCAAAATTGAGAGTAGGAGTGTGTTATAGGCCTAATGACTCTGATGAGTATAATAAGGAACTGTACAGGGAAATGGAGTGGGCCAGTAAATCAGAGAGTCTTATAATGAGGGATTTTAATTTCCCAGATATTGACTGGAATTTGTGGGTTGGTCACTCACACACTAGCAAGGCTTTTGTGGATTTATTGGATGATTGTTTTCTATCAGCAGTTTGGGAGGCAACTAGAGGGAGTCGTACTCTTTATCTGATTATCAGTAGTGATTCTTCATGCATTAAGAATCTGCAGATAAAGGAACCATTAGGTGGCAGTGATCACAGTATGCTGAAGTGGGATTTACTCAAAGAGTTAACTACCATCAGGGGTAAAGGGAAGGGTTTTTGCTTTCGTAAAGGTGACTACAGTGGTCTGAGACAGTATTTAAATTCTATATGGTGGAACCAACTGATATTACCAACAGCAAATTCAAAATGGGAAGCATTCAAAGAATTTATTTTGGAAGCTACTTTAAATACCAACTAAGAAATATTGTTCAGGGTTTAGACCTAAATGGATGTCAGATGAAATAATGAGACATTGTTATTGTTATTTGGTTTTTTTTTTTTAAGGATCATTAGCAACTAAGGCCATATTGCTCCGGGATATGCGGTGGTCATTCCCTGACCTTTCCGCATCCTCCGTATTTGGTGGTGACGGGCTCAAACCCCGGTCTAATCAAGAAGCGCGTGCTACGCACTGCTGCTCCTTCCCACCTGGCTACGGAGACGCCTCTAATGAGACATGTGGCAGAGAAGAAAAAGGCATGGGATACATATAAATGATATGGAAGCCTATGATAGATATAACCTGGTCTGTAACCAAGTCACAAAGGAGATTAGGCAGGCAAAGGCACATTATGAGAAATCCTTGGCAAAGCATGCAAAGAAAAACAACAAAGATTTCTTTACTTATGTAAACTCTAGAAGGAAAGGTATGAATCAGATTGGTCCACTGGATATTGATGGTTCAACTGTTGATGATCGTGCTCTGGTGGCTAACAAACTAAATGAGTATTTTGCATCTACATTCACCCATGATGAATTATACAGGGATGGGAATGCCAGAGTTGAGTTAAACTCTGGCAGTGAGCTGGATGATTTTGTAATAACTGAGAGGAAAGTGGAGGAGAAATTGTTGAAGATAAACATAAAAAAGGCACCCGGGGTGGATGGAATCTATCCAGTTATATTAAAGGAGGCAGCAAAGGAAGTAAGCAAACACTTAGCCATAATTATGAGAGCTTCTTTGGACTCAGGAGAAGTACCTATGGACTGGAGATGTGCAAATGTGACCCCAATTCACAAAGGAGGATCAAAGGGCAACACAAGTAATTATAGACCTCTTAGTTTAACTTCTGTTCCAGGAAAATTAATGGAGGCACTGGTTAAAGAAGCACTGCAGGATCATCTTGACAAGACTTCAGTTATAGCTCGGACACAGCATGGTTTTGTTAAGGGAAAGTTTTGCCTGACCAATTTGATTGGATACTATGATGTGGTCACAAAGGATCTGGATGCAGGGAATAACTTTGATATCATATATTTGGATCTTAGAAAGGCTTTTGATACTGTTGTACATGGAAGACTGCTGCACAAATTGGAGCAGTGTGGCATTGGAGGCAAATTGCTGCTATGGATAAAGGGATGGTTGAGTGGGAGAAGACAGAGAGTGGTAATCAATGGACACTGCTCATCATGGATTAATGTTATTAGTGGAGTCCCTCAGTGTTCAGTATTGGATCCATTGTTGTTTTCTGTATTTATAAGTTTACAGATGATAAGAAGGTTGGCAGGGTTGTTAAGAACACTAATGACAGTACGCTGCCGCAACGGGATCTAGAAAAGTTGAGCAGATGGGCTGAGAGGTGGCAAATGGAGTTTAACATTGACAAATGTAAAGTACTACATATGGGAAGCAGTAACCTCAGAGTGACGTATCAACTCTGTTGTAATACACTGACAGTGGTAGAGAACGAAAAGGACCTGGGGGTAATTGTTTAGGCAGATATGAAATTTTCTGAGCAGAGCAGAAGGTCTGCAAGGGTAGCTCATAGTGTCTTGTCAATGATATACAGGAATTTTTCTAGTATCGATAAGGTGGTGATTATCCCCTTATATAAGGCAATGGTCCTGCCACACCTTGAGAACTGTATACAGGTCTGGAGGCCTCATTTTAAGAAGGATATAGAGCTGTTGGAACGAGTACAGAGAAGGGCAACAAGATTAGTGAATGGAACAAAGGGTTGCTCTTACGAAGAAAGGCTTAAATTTAGCAAATTACAGTGTCTGGAGACTAGGCACCTGCGAGGTGATCTGATTGAGTTGTATAAAACCTTGAATGGTTTGAGCATGCTCAAAGCTGATGGAATTCTTCCTCTTGCTCAGAATAATCATTTGAGAGGGCATAATTTCAAATTGAGGAAAGACAGATGTAGGATAGATGTGCGGAAGTTTGCTTTTAGCAGTGGGTGGTTGGTTGGTGGAGCAGACTTCCATTCTTTGTTGTGGAAGTTGATAGCCTAAATAAATTTAAGGCTGAGTTGGACAGGTACTTGGAACGAATGGAGGGGTGAAATGGGAGCGTGTTTTTTTTTTTTTTTTTTTTTCCGGTAAGCTTGCTTTCTTGCATCATATGCCTCTACTAATTCTAATGCTAATATTGGGAATCAGACTGTTAGATAAGAAGAGAAACACATGGATTAGGCAGCAAACTCAAGCAAAGGACATTCTTATCAAAACTAAAGAACTAAAATGGTCTTGGGCAGGACACATAGCTCGAAGACATGATGACAGATGGACTAAGAAAATAACAGAATGATATCCAAGAAGAGCTAGAAGAAAACCTGGAAGACAAAGGCGGAGATGGATAGATGAAATTCATGAGTTTGTGGGTAGTAAATGGATGGCCATTGCACAAAACAGAAGGAACTGGAAAGTTGCTGTAGAGGCCTTCATCTTGCAGTGGATTGAAAAAATGCCTGAAGATGATCATGATGATGATGATTGAACATCTCCAGTCCATGGGTACTTCCCCTGAGTCCAAGGAAGCTCTCATGATTAAGATATTACAAAATCTCTGTTATTACAAAATCATCTAGCTCACTGCCAGAGTTTAGTTCGCCTCTTCCATTCCCCTCCCTGAATAACTCCTCGTGTGTGAATGTAGATGCAAAATACTCATTTAGTTTGCTAGCCACCTGAGCAGGATCATCAACAGTTGAACCATCAATATCCAGTGGATCAATCTGATTCATCCCCTTCCTTCTACAGTTTACATAGGTAGAGAACTCATTGCTGTTTTTCTTTGCATCCTTTGCTAATTTCTCATAATCTGCCTTTGCCTGCCTAATCTCTATTGTGACTTGGTTACAGACCAGCTTATATCTATCGTAGGCTTCTGTGTCACATGTTAATTTATATGTATCGCATGCATTTTTCTTCTCTGCCATATGTCTCATTAGTTCATCTGACATCCATTTAGACCTAAACCTTGAACAATATTTCTTAGTTGGTATGTAAAGCCTAGTAGCTTCCAAGATAAGTTCTTTGAATGCTCCTCATTTTGAATTTGCCGTTGGTGACATCATCAGTTGGTCCCACTGTATAGAATTTAAATACTGTCTCAGACCATCATAGTCACCTTTATGAAAGCAAAAACCCTTCCCTTTACCCCTGATGGTAGTTACCTCTTTGAGTAATTCTCACTTCAGCACACTGTGATCACTGCCACCTAGTGGTTCCTTTATCTGCAGATTCTTAATGCATGAAGAATCACTACTGATAATCAGATCAAGAGTATTGCTCCCTGTAGTTGCCTCCTGAACATGCTGATGTAGAAAGCAATCATCCAATAAATCCACAAAAGCCTTGCTTGTGTGTGAGTGAACAACCCATAATTTCCAGTCAATATCTGGGAAATTAAAATACCCCATTATAAGACTCTGATTTACTGGCCCACTCTATTTCCCTGTACAGTTTTTTATTATACTCATCAGAGTCATTTGGCCTATAACACACTCCTCAATTAAAGACACTTTTTTTTTTTGTAGTGTACGAAGTGTTAGAATAACTTATTAATTCACCCTAGCACTAAGTTAACCACTGTAGGCCTGAATAGTTTGGAATCGTGATGGTTGGTTGGGTATAGTTGTTAAAGCATGGGGAGATTGCATATTGCTTCAGGATTAGAGTAAGATATTTTCAGCTTTTATGTATTGTATTTCACAATTTAGCACATACCATACATGCAGTTAAATATAGGACACTACTTAAAAGTATATTTTTGGTATAATATATTATCAGGCACGTGTGATGAAAAGTGTAAATTACTAACAGTATTTCAGTTTGCAGATATGATTTTCTGTTAACTTTAGTTTATTATTGGTGATTACATTTAATTTTTGCAATTAATTACTGCTCTTTCTCTGTGTTTCAGGGAGATGAACAACCCTTTGACAAAGGTGAAATGAATGTATTTGCCGAAGCCTTGCCATTTACAACAATCTCTTGGAAGCATCTAATCAAATTTTTATATGAATGTAAAACACTTGGAAATATTAACATTCCTAAGTGGGTTGGATTTAATAACAGGTACTATGACAAAGAGCATGGTGATTGTATACCACTAGAAGCCATTCTTGAAGCTTGTTTAAATGAAGCAAATGACATAGCCAGTGGGTTTGATGCTAGCAGCAAGTTGCCTTTCATTAGGCATCAGTTTGATTCTGATCTTATTAAGCTCTTTCAGTTAATTAGTGTTGTGACATGTCTCTTGCAAACACACTCTCTGTCAATGAGCAAACAGTGCCTAGTTGATAGCATTCAAAAGAAATTGAAGTCTGTGCATTATCCAAATAGTTCCATAGATGCAATTTTGAAGGAAATCAGTTACATTTATTTTAATCATTGTTTAGGGCATCATGAAAATTAATGGACTGATTTAGGGTGTATATATATATATACACTGTGTGTGTGTGTGTGTGTGTGTGTGTGTGTGCTTGTGTACACACACACACACACACACACACACACACACACACACACACACACACACACACACACACACAGTGTTTTATATAGTATTTTTTAAACTTTAGCATTTTATTTTAAAATTTTATTACTCATTTTTATAATTATGTTTGCAGAATTTTAATAAGTATGCACATGTGTATTAGTTATACAAGTGAAGCTTGGTTTATGCTATAGAGGCATTCTAAACTTAGGCCATAAATCAAAAGTAAAAAAAGTAAAATTGACAAAAGCCATATGAGCCTTTGGACTCTGACTTTTTCCATGTTTTAACTTTGTGGACAAATTTTAAGACAAGTTTTTGGGTGATATTTCTTCATTACATAATTTATAAATTTTTTAGTGCTGTAATAACTTTTGTTTGAAAATTAATTTGTAATTTTCAAATATATAATTCTGTGGTGGTGGGGGAGTTTCTTATGTAATGCTGTATTGGGGCAGAGTATGTTTATCTTGTGAGCAATCAGATGAACACAGGAAATAAATAAAAAAACATTTATTATGCGGACATCTATTTACACATATACACTAAATTGGTGATCATTACAATTAAATTTTCAGTTTCCTTCCTCATTTAAATTTTTGATATCTTCACTTTCTTTACTTCACAAAATTTTTTTTATTTGGACTGCATTGTCACTCAATTACTAATCTAAATCAATCATAATCCATCTTCAGAGCTACCACCATAATTACTGATCTTAATTCCCTAATGGCATATTCATTATTACAAACACTTTTCTCTTCTAGTGTAAACTTTTTTTTTCTTTTTTTTTAATATTACTTAATTTATTCTGCTTTTTTTCACCTAACATCATCCAGATCCTTTATTCACTTTCCATTACTTTTAAATGAAACATAAATTACCAGCTGTTCTATTCTTCGTTTTAATTTATTATTATTATTTTTTTCGTTTAGCTTAGATCTGTCACAATACTGTTCTGAAAATGCCTAATCGAGGGATGTGCATTTTTGGATTCTTCCATCCATTGATTCTTTTCTCCCTCTAGTACAAGAAATCTTTATATCAGGACGTTTCTATTGGATCTTCTAATTACAGAACAGTTCTCCATAATAGAATTGCTTTTACTGAACTAGATTATCACCAGCAACTGAACTAACTTCCAAGACAGGAAAGTACCTGTAGATTTTTATTCTGAAAACTCTTTTATTCATGATGAACATTATAACAGCATGAAGATGGCTAAAGCAGGATTAAGTATCTTAAAAAGTATCATTTCTGTACTTCAGCTATGCCTTTCTCATTTCTTTCAATGCTGCTCCTATCAGATGTATCTTTCCATGTTCCCACCAAATCTCACTCTATCCTCCAACCCTCCCCCACCCAACTCAATTTTCCTATTTGAAAACTTACTTATATATTTCCCTTCTAATTTCATATCCTTGTCACTCAAACCAGCCAATCGGAATTCTCTTCTACAATGTGTTAGCATTAGCATTAGTAGTGGCATACAATGCAAGAAAGGAAATTTATACAGCATCTGCCTATAAAAAAAATAAAAAAAATCTCATTTCACCTAGCCATTCACTCCAAGAGTTTGTTCAGTTCTTCCTTGAATCTACTTAAGCTACCAACTTCCACGACAGATGAATGTTTGTTCCAGCAATCAACCACTTGCTGGCTAAAGGCAAATTTCTACACATTTATTCTGCAACTGTCTTTCCTCATTTTGAATTTATGTTCCGTCAAGTGCATAATCTGAGAAAGAGGAAGAATCCCATCAGCACTGAGCTTGCTCAAACCATTCAAAGCCTTATACACCTTGCAGGTGCTTAGTCTCCAAATGTTGTAATTTGCCCAACTTAAGCTCTTTCTTGGTAAGAGCACCCCTTTGTTTCCCTTACCAATCTCATTGCCCTTCTCTGTATTTGTTCGAGCAGCACTACATCCTTCTTAAAATAAGGCCTCCAGACCAGTATGCAGTACTCAAGGTGTGGCCTGACCAATTGCCTTATACCAGAGGATAATCACCTCCTTATCTCTGCTAGCAAAGCTCCTTTATATCATTGACAAAACTCCATGAGTTGCTCTACTACTACTACTCTGAAAACTTCAGAGTAGGGTGGATGAAATAAAGAGTGATAACAATTTATATAAATGTCTGTCTTTGAAAACACCAAAATACATACAAAGCAAGGAGATACAGACATTAATGTACTAAATGTGCATACAGTAAATTAGCATTAGCAAGGGCACATGATGCAAGAAAGCAAGCTTATATAGCATCAGCCAAAAAAAAAAAAAAAAAAAACCCTTATTTCACCCATCAAATACATATGTACTATGCTTTCTTAGTGTATATATATACAAATGTGCTTGGGCTTAATGTGGAGACAAGGGCTCATGCATTTATAAATGGCATAATAATGAGCAAATTCCAACAAAATATGTATTGAATTTTTTTTTTATTATAAATAGCATTAAAATGAAAGCATGTCAATGGATTCACATATTATGAGCTTCACCTGTATAAAATGTAACAATAAAAGCTAAATTGTGATAAAGCTTTTCTGTTTCATACATGTGGTTTAACCATATACTTTATTTACTTTTAATAGCCACGGTTTTAACTATGAGTTTTTAATTTGAAAAATTTATGGTTTGGCCACTGTTTTCTTAAGTAAGATCATGAAGCTTTGCTGGTATAAAACTTGGATGTAATTGAATTCTTTTTAAACATTAACTCAATAATATACTCTTTATCATCTCAGATTCACAATGTGTTAGAAATAAGTTCATCTCAATGCAGAATATGGAATAAATAAAAGGTAGCACTTCACTGGGTTGTAACAAGAATTATTTTCATCACATATATTGATCCTATCCAGGGGTTGTCCTGAGTGACGCTGAAACTATAGTCTATTTTTTTTTTTCAGAGTTTAGTTTTTGCATTCACTCATTTTCATAATACAGGTTCCCTGAGTGGAAGTATATTGTGTAGCTCATAGTATATTGTTTTTGGAAATTGCATCTGTTCTCTATCAGTTTGTCTGTGTTGCTGGAAGAAAAACCATGCCCCCTCACTTGGCTATGGTCTAAAGAAAGCCATAAATGTTCCTTACATCATTGGCAGGAGGGTCCATTAATGATGCAAGGATTGACACATATCAAGGATCTTAGTGACCAAACAATAGCCCTCTCTTCCAAATCTTCCATAAAGATGTCTGCCATAAGTGGTGAGAGAGGATCCCCATACTTAATCTGTATGTCTGTATGTAAAATGAATTTTTCCTTCAAATTTTAAATACCCTTGTTCCAAAGCCAGTTGTAATTATTTGATTATCATTGAATTAAACAGTATCTTGTTCATTTGCCAAATTCTAATGTCCCACCGCTCTTATTTTAATTTTTACTATTCCTATAGCTTCTATTGCTGAGATATTCATGACCTTGTCTCTTCTTCAATCAAACCTGCCATGACAGTGTTGTTAAAATTTTCATTCTTTATGAAGTTGATGAAATCAATCAAATTTTTTATGTGATTATTTTTGAATGGATTCAAAATAGGAGCAAACTTTTTTTACCTGAACTGTATTTACTGCGAACAATGGGCCTGATGGCTACAGCTGTTTGGAAGAAAAGTAATGCCCAGAGCAAAATAGAAAACCCAGTTTTTCAGATGAAAAGGAGGCAATATTTGTAATGTGCTTGTGTCAAGAGAGATTAGAAGTAAGGGTAATCCCAATAGAGATATATGATCTTGCCTAGAAATCAGGGCGTCATTGAAGATAAGCATAGGAGCAATAGAATCCTTTTTGTGAGATATAAGACAGGACTGATATCTTTTTCCCATTGGAGAATTACCTGGAGATCAGCATTTAAGGAATTGGTAGTGGATATTTGAGAAGTTGAAGCTGTTTGTGCAGGGCAAGGTTCAATTCGCAGTACTGAACAGAAAAATATGGATGGCTTAGTGCCGGGATGCTTTATATACCCACTTGGCGCCTCCGTAGCCAGGTGGGCAGGAGCAGCAGTGCGTAGCACACGCTTCTTGATTAGACCGGGGTTCGAGCCCATGACCATCAAATACGGAGGACGCAGAAAGGTCAGGGAATAACCACCGCATATCCCCGGAGCAATATAGCCTTAGTTGCTAATGCTCCTAAAAACCAAATAACAAACAAACATATACCCACTTGTATATAATGTCTATTAAAAAATCTCGACACTAAGCCATCCATATTATTCTCTTCGGTAGCATGAATCGAAAACACCCTTCTCAAAATAGCAATACTCTTTCCTTTCACTTTATTATGAAATTAATCTTTATTAATTTCAGTTTTGAAAATTACCTCTTTCCTAATGCATTAGGGAGGGGTAAGCTTACATAATGCAATCTCAATAAATATTTAGAAATAATTGTGGTTATTTGACATGCTCACATGCGATGAAGTCAAATTTTTAACTAGAAACAGTATATCCTTGTACAAATGAAACTGCACCGATTCTTCTTTCAAACAGCTATCAACAATGCTTTCCCCATAAAGTTGAACAAATTTAGCTACTGAAGTTTGTTTTTCCTACAGGAATGTGAGCATATTAATTGATTTTTATTCTGTTCTTTGGGAACAGAATAAAATAAAATTTTTTTCCTTTCTGTTCTACTTAGAAAATCTATCATTTTATAGAAAGTGTTTACCCAGGAAAAATAAGTGTTTCTTGAAAAACAGAACATTTTCACACATTTTGATTCATGAAAGAACTTCTTTCTTGACTGTTTTATCTTTTCTCTGCTTCTAAATGCAAGTCCAATATCTTTTTCATAGGATTCTCTTAATAATTCCTTTCCCATTTTAACAAAACTCATGAAAATTTCTTCATTGTATTTGCTCAATACATACTCATTAAGGCAGAACAGTGAAGCATAACATTGATTCAGAATGGTTTTTGTATTTTTATATTAAAATGCTATCAACAAGTCCATATTAGAACAAAGTGCATTCTAATGAAAGTGAACTAATATATTTAGGCAATTCTTCCTAAATAGATAAGTTCTTTCTTTAAGTTTTTTAGCTTCTCTTTTCGTATCCCAATGCAGGGATTTACATTCTCTAAGGCTATTCATGCAAACTTTATAACCAATGTATATTTACAGCTTTAAAACAAGCCGAAAAATCTTTTAGTACATGAAGATTTTAATTCCTTTCACACATGAAGCTTTTGCCATCTGGATGAAGTACTTAAAAAAATTAAACAACATTTTGCAAAAGGATAAAAATGCATAAACACTCCTTAAGAGCCTTTTATATCTTTTACAATTACAAAATTAAGGCTGTGCGTGGTGCGTGTGTGCATACACACACACTGTCCTGCCAATAATATCCAGAGATCTACATATCTAAAAATGATCTTTATTTACAGGAAAGCCAATAATTTTAATGTACCATGACCCTTTATGACAGCCTCTGGTGTGGAATGCTCTCCACCAGTTTTTTGTGTCAGATGTCATCCGATATTTTACATTTCGCCTTTGTCAAATCAGCAACCAGTTCAGCTCTGTGTTTTGTACAGTCTCATCTCTCTCTCTCTCTCTCTCTCTCTCTCTCTCTCACACACACACACACACACACACACCCCCCTGGTGATCCGATTCATCCCAGAGGTTTTGTATGGGGCTGAGGCCAGGGCTTTTTGACACTCATATCCTTAAACGAGTTTACATCACAGCATGCAAACAGTATGACATAGTGTGGTGTGTTGTCCTGCTGATACAGGTATCGGACTTCCTGACGTACTCATAAGTAATGCTTTATTGTCCAGGACATCTAGATAGACTTCAGTATTCGTTGTTTTGTCCAAAATGACCAAAGGTCTCTGGCTAAACCATGAAAAACAGCGTCAGATGATTATGCTACCTCTGCCAAACTTCATTGTCAAGGACAATATGGTCTGACAGGTAGTTTTCTCTGGGCATCTGTCACACCCAGGCACAACCATCAGACCATGGTAGACATGTACCCATGACCCTTCACTCCAAAACACTGCTTTCAATTGGTGTGTAATTCAAGAAAAGAGGGCCTTACACCAAGCTAGTTGGAGCTAGCATTAGTTGGGCTGACTAGTGTCTTGTGGATGGCTGCATGATCATAGTAACCCTTTTCACCATACAGGACCTCAGTAAGATGACCTGTGTTCTGAGCATGAATTCTGATGTTTCTGAGTTCAGAGCATTTCATCAGCTTTAGAGGTTTTACAGGTAATATTTTATTGTTTCAGCACCTGTCATCTATCTTCAGTGCCGTTGAAATGTCATATACAGATCAATTGCTTATGTGGTACTCTTATTATTCCAAGCTGTAATACTATTAACTCCATTGATCGTGGCATCTTACATTTACAATTGTACTGCTGTCTCCTCGAGAATATTTATAGTTGTGCCTGACATGGTGCTTGGGCAGAACATGACCATCAATGGAGGGTGGCCAGATATTAATGGTAGGGCAGTGTATATGGCTTGCGCACCCTCTTATATAATGGATTTTTGAACTCCATTCTACAAACCAGATACATTTTCCAGATTACCATGTCTATCTGACAGCCTATCATTTGACATCTCTTTTTTTTTTTATTTATAAATAGTTTCAGGCAAATATTTCCACCATGCCTTTCTAATGCTAAAAATGTTAATGCTGGTTCAGCATTGGATTACAAAACAGAATTTATCTTCATTTCAACAATCGGGAATTGAGTCAACAATAATTAAGAAATGTTTATTTTTCTTTATTATTCTTAGTATTTTTTCCTGATATTTTTGCCAATATATTTATAAATTCTTCATAAGCAGGTTTAGATAAATAAGAATCTTTACCTTTCCCACAATTTGCCATCATTTTAATATGCTGCTCATGGATGGATTGAATTTTCCAAGGAAACACGTGTTAGCTAAAAACAAGTTACATTGGTTTTATGCTTTGTCACAAAAAAAGGCAAGTTATTTTCAGAAAGGAATTTAATGACGAATTAAATTATACTTTGAAAAACCTTTTTGCCAATAACTCTTCTCACCATCAAATTGTTTCTTTAAATGTTTATCCAATCAATATTGACTTGTCCTTCAACTGTGAAGTTTTGACACTATTACTGAAGAATTTGGTGATAGTACCACAACTTCGTTCATGACTTGACAAATGCTGAGCACTCCAGTTGATATATGCTACCAGTAAAGCAGAATCTATGATTTGGTTTCCATAAGGCTTACAATATAAACAGAACACTTTACAACTTTGGGAAAATAAATGTCATTTTCTTTTATTTATTTATTTTTTTTATTGTTTTTTTCTCATGGGTTGGTTTAGTAGAATAAAAAGGATCATGGGTCAGATTTTTTTTGAAATTTCAATCATCATTTTGGTGAGGCAACTTTTTCAATGAGCACATAAATTTTAAGAATTGTTGTTATTTATGATCTAATCGGTGAGATCAATAGAATATTCCAGTGCCTCGGTTTGCACATCTGGGTTAGCTGGGTTCTGTTGTTAGTTTTTAACATGAGAATATCTTAGACACAAATAAAACCAAATGCAGAAGTGCTGGTTTTAACCAAAGGGGAAAAAAAGAGAACTCATGACCATCATTAAGCAAAGGAAAACAAGCTATCGCGGTGACCTTCTGAGACATGACTCTATACAAAAAAGAGCTGATGGATGGGGTGATAGAGGGGAAAGAGGAGTAAAGGACAACAGAGAAAGACCTGGATTACCAACATTGAGGAATAGACTAATCTTTCTTATAAAGACTGTGCAAGGGAAGCACAGATGCGAAGCTATTGGATACTCATGGCAATCAATCTCCTAGATGGAGACGACATGTGAAGAAGAAGAAGTGGTTGGTTTCTTTTGTTAGACACTGACCATTCCAGCTATGTTCATGCTTAGTTTTTAAGTTAACCAAGTCTTTTCTCTCTCTCTCTCTCTCTCTCTCTCTCTCTCTCTCTCTCTCTCTCTCTCTCTCTCTCCCCCCCCCCAAGTTTCTGGGGAAAAAAAACCCTCACCCAAGACTGAATAATTTGGCCATGATGTGAAAAAAAAATAAAAAATCAGATAGAATTTTCTCATTATCAATGAACTTGGAATCCAGTCTTTTGTATGTCTGGAATGCAAAAGGTTGATACTGATTATAATAACTGCTACCTGTGAGAGCATTCTTCATGAAAGATAACATGACATGATCCTTGCTTCCAGTAGAAAACTGTTACCAGATGTTCTCTGCCAGGCCGATTATGGATCAAAGAGCATATGTACCATATTTGAAGGTTGCTGTTTTTACACTCTATAAAAGTTTTTAGCTGAATCAGGTATTTAACTCTTCCATCTTTATATTCAGTTAACCCAGGCACAGGTGTGAAAAGGATTACTCTTCCTCCAATCGATCGGGAACCCCCATTTGTCTACATCTGAAAAATCAGTACTTTCCAAATTTGAAAAGTACAATCAAAAACTAATTGAAACTGTTCACCTTTTTGATGCTGCTTTTATTTTCAACCATTTCTGAACACAACCATGACAATTTGATTTTTTGTATCAAAAGCATATATTGTATTTCTAATTAATTTTCGAAATTAAAACTCCCTGTAGGTCTCTTGATGAGCAAAATACAAATTTAAAAACTGTGCACTTTAACAGACAACTGCAACTGCACAAAAGCTGTCACTAACAGGAGTACCCATGTATGCACATCAACAGTTTCATTCTAGATGATGCCTCAATGTCACAAAGGTAAAGAGTGTTACCAATTGAAGGAAAGCATGTGGCAGTAAACAAAACTTTCTCTCAATAACTGAAAGTGACACATGCCAATCACCACGTACATATAATTATGTTGAACTTAATTCATGAATATTTCCTAATTATACAATAATTAAGAGATTTCTGGTATTTTCAGTGGAGTAATCAAAGAAAACGTTTTCAAAAACAGCTATTAGGAGTTTCAGCTCTGTGGATGGAGTACTGAAGAGCACAAATTGCTGAAATATTACTGGGGGGGGGCTAAAATTGGGCCTGCCATGGGGTTAAAGTCTCTTTTTGCACTGAAAATAGCAAAAAGAAACTTTTCCAATAGTGACAGATTATAAAACTGATTATAATATGATGTTGTTTCAAATCTGTACTTAGGTTTATGTAAATATGATTATTGTAGTATTTCTTAAAGACAACTACTGTCAATGATAAAGGGAAGGGCTTTTGCTACAGTGTCTCAGACAGTTCTTAAATTCTGTGCATTGGGACCAACTGATGTTATCAACAGCCAATTTTAAATGGCACATTTGGGGAAATAATTGTAGAATCTACTAGGCTTTTCTTATCAACTAAGAAATACTGTTCAAGGCTTATACCTAAATTGATATCAGATGAACTGATGAGACCAGTGGTAGAGAAGAAAAATGCATGTGATGCATATAAAGAAGTGTTACAAAAGCCTGTGGTAGATATAAACTAGTGCATAATCAAGTCCCAAAAGAGGTTAAGCAAGCTAAGTCATTATAAGTCTCTGCAAAGGATGCAAAGATTTTGATTTTTGATTTGGTAGTTGTTGGCGCATCGGCTTCTGTGGCCATATTGCACCTCCCAAGGTTTTTGCAGTACTTTGATCCAAGCCCGAGGCGGGAATCGAACCCGCGACCTTGGGTTTGCCGGGCAGGTACTTTACCCACTCGGCTAGCCCGGTCGGCAGGATGCAAAGAAAAGCAGCAGAGACTTCTTTACTTATATTAACAGTAGAAGGAAGGGGGTTGAATCACATTGGCCCACTTGATGTCGATGATCCTGCTCAGGTTTCTAACAAATTGAATAGGTATTTTGCATCTATATTCATTCACACATGAGGAATTCTTTAGGGAAGGGAATGCCAGAAGTTTATCAAACTCTAAGAGGGAGCAAAATGATTTTCTGATAACTGAGAGGAAAGTTGAAGAGAAATTGTTGAAGCTAAACATAAAAAAATGTGGCTTATCTATCCAGATATATTAAGGGATGCAGCAAAGGAGATAAGAAAACCTTAGCCATGATTATCAGTGTATCTTTGGATTGAGGGGAGGTCTCTATGGATTAGAGATGTGTGAATGTAACCCTAATTCATAAAGGTGGGATCAAAGAGTGACACGAGTAATTACAGACCTGTTAACTTAACTTCTGTTTTAGGGAAAATAATGGAACCACTGGAGCCTCTTGGATTTCAGGAAAGCTTTTAATACTGTTGTACCAGTGTGGCATTAAGAGGCAAATTACTGCTAGGGATAAAGGGATAGTCGAGTGGGAGAAGACAGAGTGGTTATTAATGGACACTGCTTTTGATGGACTAATGTTATTAGTGGTGTCCTCCAGTGTTTAGTGCTGGTCCATTGTTGTTTTCTATATGTATTAATGATATTGATGAAGGTATATCAGGCTTAATGTCTAAGTTTGCAGATGATGCAGAGGTTGACAGTTAATGACAGTAATAAAGATAAGTTACTGCAACAAGATCTAGAAAAATTAGGCAGAATGGCTGAGAAATAGCAGTTGAATTTTAACATTGACAGATGTAAGGTATTGCATATGGGTAGCAGTAATACTAGATTAACACACCAGCTGTGTGGTACTCACTCAGGCAGTAGAAAATGAAAAAGACCTAGGGGTTATTGTGCAGTCAGATATGAAGTTCTCTGAGCAGTGCAGACATCCTGTGTGTAATAAAAAAAATTGTCAAATCGAAAGCAGCTTGCCCCCAGTGTCCAACACTGAACATTTCTTCTGAAAACATCCTGAAGGCCTGTGGCATTTCTTCACAAAAACTGTCTGGCACTTAGTGTTGATAAATGTCCCTCTTATGGTAGACATAAAATCTGGTGTAGAAAGGGTATTAAAGGAGGAGATTGAGCACTTCGTAATAATAGGCCATTCTTGCCATCTTATTAATTTGTGCACTGAAAAGGAAGATGCATACCTTCCTGTAAAAGTGGATGATTGTGTGGTAGACATTTACTACTATGTAGAGAGAAGTGCCAGAAGGAAAGATAGGTTTGAACTGATGCATATCACTAAAGTAAAAAAATTTTTGTTCCTGTGTCTACATGCTGGCTCGCTTTGGTTAAATGTATATAACTAGACTTGTAAACAGTGACATCTCTATTTAAATTAGAAGTTAGAAGTGATCAGGAAAGTCACACAATATCTTTTCAGAATTATCAAATTTGAAAAGTACAACAAGCGATAACTGCAGTGGCGGACAAAAACTGCATCAATTGTGAATTTTGCAAATAATGTGTTTTGCCCTGCATTATGATTGCAGAAATGTTCGAAATGCATTTGTTAGATGGGATATATATCTCTATGAATTAAATCCAATAAAAAGACTACACCTGATAGACCTAATTGCCATAAATATCTTCCCAAAGGGTAAAATGCATAATTAATGGAAATATGAGAAATCATGCAAAAGGCAATCCTAACATTCCATTTTTTCCATTTATTTGTACACACAATTCTTTACATTTTATATACAAGAACTTACAGAGAATATATATATACAATTTTATATACATTAGCATTATCATTCTCATTATACCTATATATATACTATATTATATATGAACATGTGTGTGTGTGTGTGTGTGTGTGTGTGTGTGTGTGTGTGTGTGTGTGTGTGTGTGTATGTATTACCTGTATCAAGGGTGGCTCCTAGGCCTTAGCCCATCTCCACCTTGCACGTCTGTGGTGGTGCAGAAACTCAGCAAGCTTATTATCGCTTGTGTATGTCCACCTTGCCACCAGGGAGCAGCCAACACCCAGGCAGCCGCTGCCTGCCCCCAGGCACAAGCAGCCAAGCCTGGGTCTACTATTACCTTTAGTGCCATGGGCACAAATCCCACACCCACCGGAGATAGTGCAATACCAGTGGGTGCCAGCAATCCCGTCCCCAGGTTGCCCAAACCTGGAAACCAGCAAAAAAAAAAAAAAAAAAAAAAACGAAGTAAATATTTACATATGTACAAAAGATAATAAAATTTTGACTCTAAATCCTAGTAATACAATTCAATTTACATATCTGACAAGTCATCCTATTTATATTTAATGGGATACCAACATTTATATTAACTGCTCAGCTGTCAGATTTATACTCGATTTTGGATTTGAGTTCTTAGTTGAAGTCTTTTCTTAAAGACCGATTCTGCAAAGGTCTGGAAAGTCTCAAAGTTTGTTTTGTTCTCAACTAGTATTTTCACGTTGTCCTCAGCTAGACCTGGAACCTGATTAAGCAGCAATACTCGATGGTCTGTATATTGCGGACAAAACAGTAAAACATGGATCCAGTCCTCCATTTGACCACAGGTGCAAAAAGGATCCGGCTCCAATCCTCTGTCGAAAGGTTTGGCCCTCAGAGATCCATGGCCTGTTAATAAATACGTCGTAAACATGCTTGGTGCAAACCACGAAACAGAAGGTTGAGCAGAAGCAAACTCAACATTTTCAATATACTTCTTTGTGACATCGCCGTGCACAGACTCATTCCATCTACTTTGCCAAATACTAATCATTTCACTCCATAATCTTTTCCGTTCTGTCTTTAAGTTACTAACTGGGTCGGTTGTAATTCCCATAATAGATACCTGCAGTCCTTTCTTATGTTTATAAATCATGCCACAGTATAAAATAAATAAATCTAAAGGCAGTTCTCCTCCAAGAATTTGGAGGGCATTGTTTGATACTGTACGAGGGGCATTGTTTAGTGCCAGAAGCATTGTCCTTTGAATTGATAGTAACTTGTTTTTAATTTTCACCTTAACGACGTTCTGGTGCCAAATACCTGCTCCATACGAAACTATAGGCAGAAATATTGCTTTATAATATAGTTTCAAGGTCTTTTTATTCAAACCCCAGTCTCTTTTGGAGATTCTTATGACCGAAGCAGTAAAATTTCTAATTTTTTCCTTCAGTTTGGTGACATGAGGGAGAAAGGTTAATTTATCATAACAACCAAAGGCAATCCTAACAACCAAACATACATTTTATTGCATTTACATGTACAAACTGAAATGAGAAGTTAACATAATAGTATTCATCATTATCATTATCATCAGCCATTTTCAATCCACTGCAGGATGAAGGCCTCTCCAGCAACTTTCCAGTTCTTTCTATTTTGAGCACTGGCCATTCATTTACTACCCACAAACCCATGAATTCCATCTATCCAACTCTGTCTATGTCTTCCAGGTTTGCTTCTAGCTCCACTTAGGTACCATTCTGTTATTTTCTTAGTCCATCTGTAATCATGTCTTCGAGCTATGTGTTCTGCCCAGGACCATTTTAGTTCTTTAGTTTTGATAAGAATGTCCTTTACTTGAGTGTGCTGCCTAATCCATGTGTTTCTCTTCTTATCTAACAGTCTGATTCCCAGTATAATTTGTTCCATTCTTCGCTGTGTAGTTCTCAGCTTCTCTTCCATTCTTTTGGTGAGTGCCCAAGTTTCACTTCCATAAGTCATGGTGGGGAGTATAGATTGGTTCATTATTTTACGTTTCAGACAAACTGGGATATTGCTCTTCAGTAGGTGACTATATTTCTTGAATGCTATCCATCCAAAATTTATTCTTCTCTTGACTTCCAGCCATTTATCATTATTACAGCTCATAACTTGTCCCCATATGACTCCACCTTTTCAATTACTGCTCCTTCAATTTTTATTTCCCTTTCTGTGGCATACTTGTTCATCATTACTTTTGTTTTAGCCATATTCATCTTTAGTCCAAAATCCTTACTAAGTCTGCATAACTGATTAAGATTTTCCTCTAATTCTTTGGGATCGTGGCTTATGACTACAGTGTCATCTGCAAATTGTAAATGGTTTAGGTACTCTCCGTTTGCATTGACTCCTTTCTGCGACCAGTCTAATCTTCTGAAAGCTTCCTCAAGGGCAGCAGTAAACAGCTTCTCAGATATTGTGTCTCCTTGTCGAACTCCTTTCTCTATTTTAAATTTCATACTGTCTTTGTCTAGTCTAATAAAGGAGGTAGCATTCTCATATATTTTCTTCAAAATCATAATATGTGGGGTATCTATGCCTTGTCTTTCCATTGCCCAAAACATTGCCTTATGCTGTATGGAGTCAAATGCCTTTTCATAATTCACAAATGCCAGGCATAATGGTGTTTTATATTCATTTGCTTTCTCCATTACCTCTGATATTACGTGAAGGTGATCCATAGTTGAGAATCCTGTCCTAAAGCCAGCTTGCTCTTTTGGTTGATTCTCATCAAGTATTCTTTCTAATCTGTTAGTAATGACCCTTGTGAACAACTTGTAGATGTGGGTTAACAAGCTAATTGGTCTATAATTTCCAATTTCTGATTTATCTCCTTTCTTATGCAGCAAAACTATGATTGCATTATTCCACTGCTTACCCATCACACCTTTTCTAATGCACTTTGTGAAGAGCCTTGCCAGTTTTTGTGTTATCTCTCTTCCTCCCAATTTTAACAACTCTACAGTACTTCATCTTCCCCTGGGCTTTCTGATTCTTCATTTTCTTCAATGCATGTTCTACCTCATCAGGAAGAATATCGGGTATGTCGTATGTGTTGCTAATTTGCAATCCATCTTCCCCACTGCTGGCATCATTCCCTCGCTCCGTGTATAATTCTCTATAGTAGTCTTCTGCTATTTGAATTATGCCTTCTCTGCTGTTTATAAGTACACCATCACTATTCTTCATTCTTCAGTTTCAGTATCATTTGTCTTTCTGTATTACTGCTCATGGCTGCTGATTTAAATCCTTTGTTTTCTCTTAATGCTTTTTCTACTTTTCTTGTGTTAAATCTTCTCATGTCTAAGTCTAATGGCTTTGCATAACTCAGCATACTCAGTTTTTTCCTTGTCAGTCTTGCTCTTCATTTTTCGCCTTTGGTTCATCATAACAAGTGTTTTTTGACTAATTTTTTTTTCTTTGGATTTCTTTTTCTTTATAGGTTTCTTGGGCTTTATCACTTTCAGAAAGTTGTAATATTCCTCGTCGATATCTTGGTCCTGAGCAGTCTGCAGAAGCTGAAACTTGTTCTTAAGTTCCAGTACATACTGCTTTTTCTCTTCTTCTGTTATCTCAAAGACCTTTGTGTTATTTACTCGAGTCAGTTTTTTCCTTTCCTTTCCTACATGTATATCAAGTGTACATCTTACCATTCTGTGATCACTTCCAACATTTACCTTATTCAGGATGGTAACATCATTCACAATATATCTTCTGTTAGTGAGGATGAAGTTGATTTTATTAGTTGTTAATCCATTTGGACTCTTCCATGTCCACTTTCTGTTCACCCTTTTCTTGAAAAAAGTGTTCATTACTGACAATCCTTGAGATTCTGCAAATTCCACAAGTCTTTCACCTCTTTCACCAATTCCAAAATTTCCTATAGTTCCCCTTTCTGCGCTGTTTTCTTTTTCCAACCTTAGCATTGAAGTCCCCCATAATAATAGTGTAGTGGGTTTTCTGCTCATCTAGTAGACTCTCAATTTCTGTGTACATTTCTTCAACCTCTTCATCATCATGGCTCGATGTTGGTGCATAAATCATTATAACCTTTAGCTTGTACCTCTTAGAAATCTTGAGTAATAGTCTTGACACTCTTGGTGATGTACTTTTGAATTCCAAAATGAATTCCAATAACCTGAGGATCAAGGAATTCTTGTGAGCTCTTGACATAGCCACATCACTGCATAGGTCTTCATTTTGGTGACGCTTGGATGCTGCTGAAATGTGAGGCCCTCATCCCATGTTAAGCCTAAATCCTTGTGACGACTTTTCCTACAGGTTCCTGTTCAATATAGATTTCTATTTTATTCCTTAACCTTTTGTTTGTAAAGGTCATTTGAGCTGATTTAGCTTATTAAGTTCTAAACTGATTGGATCTAGATACCTTTCTAGTTGTGCCTTTTGATTGGCCAGTTGATTGATAGTAGCTGCTTGATCAGGATTAGATGTTGTTATGTACAGTTTAATGTTATCCGCATAAGACAAAAAGTCCTGTTGTGATGTAAGGAAATGTTCAAGATCTTCAGCGAACATAAGGGGGAATGGACCACTCCATGCGATGCTCCTCTTGTGATCAGGCATCTATATTGATAGCTTTGATGAGTTACTAGGAGCCATTTAGGTTTTATAATGCTTCTAAAATCCATAGAGCATTACCAGTAATGCTAAAATACTTCTCCAAGATACATATTATTGCATCAGTACTAACGCAGTCATATGCTGCTTTCACATCGAAGAAGGCGATATCAAGTTGCATTCAGCAGCTGAGGGTTCTTTTTATTCTTGTCAGTATGTCAAGTAAGTTGGTACTAGTACACCTGCCTTTGATTATTGTGTGGAGATAGGGAGGCCTATGATTGAAGCAGTGTTCTGTTAGCACAGGGTGAATGGCCTTCTCAAAGAGATTCAGGAATCCACAACTGATGGCGATTGGCCTTTGGTCCCTTCAGATGCTTATATTGGTACTGGGCACACAAAATATGTATTCCAGATTTTTGAGGGATCCACTCTGGTGACAGTTTGATTAAAAATATGCACCAGAATATCAACAATGTAGACACTTCATAGTTGCAGAATGAAACTTGTCTGGACCTACTGCTGACTTTAGCAGTAGCTTATTTATGATCTCAAGATGGTGAAATTAGTTATTACTGGTTTGCTTGTGGGGGCCTATCACTGGAAAGACGGACTGATTATGCTGCTCGAAGTCCAGTTTTGCCCATTCCACGAAGGTCTTCTCATCCATTGTAGACTTTTCGAGTAAAGGCATGTATTCTTTTTGAGTGTTTCATTCTGTCAATCAGCTTCCTGTGAGCCATTATTTTTTGCCTTAAAGATAAAGCTCAGCCTTTTATAGCTGGTGAGATCCTGTTGACTATTAGTCTTTTCTACCTTCGGTAGGCCTTCTGCTTGCGATGAAAAGCAAGTTTGATGTCAAAACTGAACCACGGGGATGTTCTGTATGTGATCCAAACTACTTTTGTTCCCCCTGCCAGCATTTGTCTGAGTTCTTCAGCTAAGCAGGATAAAGCTTCCCTCAGAAGGAGGGTATATAGTTTCTGCCAGTTAAAAGGTATGTAGATTCTGCCAACAATTGGGATATGGTCTGACTGGAACTTAAAGAAGGGTGACGACATAATATGCATAGTGTACAAATTGTGATAGAGTAGACTTAAGGTATTATTGCCTCTAGTTGGAACATCTACCAGTTGTGTGAGCCCTGTCGTGTGAAGGATAGAATCAAGGACCCTTCTAGCATCTTGCTGCCTTGGCAGTGGCATGTTAAAATCTCCTGTGACAACAGTAGGGATTCCAGAAACAAGGTTAGAGATAAACCACATGTGGAGTTCCGACCTCATGTCTCCATTGTGGTCTGGGGGGTAGATAGACTACACATACTTGCACTTTATTTGTTTCATTAGCAAGAATTATATACAGGATCTCAAAGTTATCTGTTTGGTTGTATTTCATTTTCTCCATCAAAAAATGTGGTAAAACCCATGTTTAGTCTCTAGAGCAAAGTTTCCAGCATCTCCCTCCCCCCATACTTCTCCTTCAATCCATGCACGGTACTAAGTACTATAGGTTTTGATACCTTTCGTGTTTGGGGTTTTCATAAAAAAAAAATCATCTTTATGGTGTATGGCTACATCCCACTTCTCTTGGAGCCTCTCGAGTTCACTACAACATTGTACTGCATGGGTTTTTTTTTTTTTTTTTTTAGGAGCATTAGCAACTAAGGCCATATTGCTCTGTGAATATGCAGTGGTCATTCTCTGACCTTTCCGCATCCTCCATATTTGGTGGTGACTGGCTCGAACCCCGGTCTAATCAAGAAGCGTGTGATACACACTGCTGCTCCTTCCCACCTGGCTACGGAGACGCCACTGCATGGGTTGGGCAATGATATCCAGCTAGTTCCTTCTCAAGGAGCCGCCATGTTTCAGTAATGCAAATGAACTCATCTAGCTGAAGGAGAGACTGTGATGTAACAAGGCTTCTGACATTTTGTGTAAACAATTTAACTGATAGTTCCTCTCCAAATAAGGCTTGACCAGGGTTCTTGGGGCCACTGGTCACGGTCTAACACCAGTGGCAACTTTAACTTCTCAAGTCTACTCGTGCTCAATTCAGATTTTAACCATGTGGCTGAAACGTCTGAAGTGAAGAGGGGGAACGCATGAGTGGGCAGAGTCACAACCTGTCAATCATTGCCTTCCCCGGCTTCTCGCTGCCATTTTTTAAGGGTACCATTCTCTGGATTCAGACAATAAATAAATAATTATGGATTAAATAAGAAATAATTTAACTTGCCTATTTAAACATAAACTCTAATTGTCTTGGTTTTAATGCAAATTCTTCTAAAATCATGTCATGCAATTCATTTTTTCTTTCAAAATCACCAAGTATTTCTTTCTCTATTGATATTCAGGCTAGCAATGAGAGCCGTTCCTGAGCTATTGTATTCCTCAAATAGGATTGAATTTGATCAAGAACTGAGAAACTTCTTTCATTTGTAACAGAAGTTACAGGTATTAGTGTATAGTGTGTTCGTGTCTAACGGCACCAGGGGTTCCCCCCCCACTATCTCCATGTGGTATACATTGTCTTGTGATACAGAACACTGTAAAGGCCAGAGATTTAAAAGTTATGGATTGTGTAAGTGTAGTGTCGTGTATCGTTGTTCTTCTGACCATTTAGCTGCTAGACCCCTGCTGCGGCCCAATGTTGTCCACACTATGCCTCGTGGAGGCAGACCAGGTACACCAGTACAGTCAGTCCTCATATAACACGTGTTTACACTACACAAATTCGATCATACACGATTTATAAATAGGGGAACAATATCTTATATAACACGAACCGAATTCGCTTATGCATGATTCGCCTTTGTGTTTACAAGAAATGGCAGTCGAATGCGGAATCACCAAAACTGAACGCAACACGATTGGAATGAAGAGAAGATTCTGAAAATGTATTTATGTTTTTTATATCAGTGAAGGGGAAACACATTTCACCATAATAACGTAAAAACCCACACAATTCCAACTATCGGTATAATCGCAAATGCAATTAGATCGAGTTTACTACCAGTTTATAACAGATTCCACTAGCAGGAACGCAACTGGAAATTGTTTATTGTTTTGTGTGTTAGTAACTCCTAGAAATGTGCCTCAGTAAAATGTGAGGTGTTAATAGTGTATCTCTGCCTTTACAGTATTATTTATTCAGTTGCTACATGCACGCAGCTTTGTGTATCGAGCGTGCCTTCTTGTTTTGTAATTGTGCTTTATTCCCTAAAAATGAGTAAAATACTTAAAAGGTGTGAAAAGGAAGCGTCCTGGTGAAGACACTGCAGATTCAGAGAGAAAAAGAAAAGCAATATCGATAAACAGAGGCGGACTGAGTCAAAAATTCTTACCCCAGAAAATTTATAGTGGCCTCATACTATTGTTTATGGCCAAAATCACATCTGGTGTGACTGGCACACCACACCAGCCAGTGTGTATGTGCCACCGGGGTTTCCCTGATAAAAGAAAAAATATGAAACTGTAAACCGCTTTGAGCGAAATGAAAGACCATGTGATATTGCACGTGCTAAAGGCCTAAACGAGGCAATGCAGAGAATTACAAAGAATGCAGAGAAAATAACAACTTTCATAGCAGGAACAACTCAAAGTGTAATTAAAATCCATTAGATTAAGACACAAAGAATTGGAAGAGATGGAACAGCTGTCATCTGTTTGGATAGAAAATCAAACAAAAAACAAGTTTGCTTAAGATAGAATCAAAAGCATTAGCAATATTTTATTACGGTAATTTATTGTGTTTGGTAATGTTTTGGTTACAAATGTGTATTCGATCTTGGGTGGTCGGCACCTAACCCTATTTTTCCCATAGGGCTGTTGTTTATATTGCACGATTTTGCATTGCACGAGGGTTTCTAGGAACACAACTATCGTGCTATACGAGGACTGACTGTATTTAGATATTTACTCTGGCAGGTCCTGCCACCTAATTTCTTGAGATTTCAGTGGCAAGGACCTAAAATAAAAAAAAATAATAATAAAAAATAATAAATAAATAAATAATAATTTAATAGTACAGTAAACCCCCGCTATTCACGGTCGCTGATATAACATAAAATGAAACCTAAAAAAATGTGAATTTTAAAGCGCCGTGAACATTTACTGCCATAAAAAACATGGGCGTGGCTAAAATTATCTTTTCCGGTCAAAACAGCGCTCAGTGGGTGGGGAAGAGGAGTGACAAAATCGCGAGCGTGGATGTTTCTCGCTAATCCTTGTTCGGTATGTGTTATGCACTTGGCATGGAAGGTTTCGTCGTTCGTTTTTAAATTTATATGCTTTTAAAATTGAATAAATTTATAAATTGATATGCTTACAAAATTGATAAATCTACCGTTTTGCAGTGTAAAACAGACTTTTTCGAGTGTGTTAACAGAAGAAAGTGACTTTATTGTGGACAAGTCCTTTCTAACCCGTACAAAAATATGGCTACGAATAACAAGGGAAATGTGATGTTGTTGTTTGTTATTTAGTTTTTAGGAGCATTAGCAACTAAGGCCATATTGCTCCGGGATATGCGGTGGTCATTCCCTGACCTTTCCGCATCCTCCATATTTGGTGGTGACGAGCTTGAACCCCGGTCTACATCAAGAAGCTTGTGCTACACACTGCTGCTCCTTCCCACCTGGCTACGGAGGCGCATGGGGAAATGTGAATGTGAAATTATCAAAGAAGGTGATGACATTGGCGAATAAAATTGAGTTATTAGACAATTTCTAATGGTGAAAGTGTCTTCTCAGTGGCAAAACATTATAAAATCAATAAGTCAACGGTATGATCAATCAAGAAATTGGAAGAAAAAAATCCGCCGTAGTGTCCGTGAAAACGCGCTAATTGCTTCAAAAATTTGCTCTGTAACTCGTGATGTTAAATTAGAAAAAATGGAAAAACCTTTAAATCTGTGGATAGAAGACCGAACTCAAAATAAAATTCTGTTAAGTTCACTCATCATTCATGAAAAGGCAAAACTCCTTTATCAACACTTTAGCGAAACTGGTGATAGCACTGGCGGGATAAGTTTTTTAGCTAGCAAAGGCGCTAGTTTGAAATTTCTAATAAATATTACATTTAGCATTAGCATTAGCAGAGGCATTTGATGCAAGAAAGCAAGCTTATGCAGCATCAGCCAAAAAAAAAAACCCACTTCCACTTCACCCCTCTGTTCGTTCAAAATACCTGTCCAGCTGAGCCTTAAACTTATTTAGGCTATCAACCTCCACCACAAGGGATGGAAGTCTGTTCCACCAACCAACCACCCGCTGGCTAAAGGCAAATTTCCGCACGTCTATCCTACATCTGTCTTTCCTCAATTTGAATTTATGCCCTCTCAGGTGATTTTTCTGAGCTAGAGGAAGAATCCCATCAGCATTGAGCATGCTTAAACCATTCAAGGCTTTATACACCTCTATCAGATCACCTCGCTGGTGCCTTGCAAAATTTAAGCCTTTCTTCGTAAGAGCACCCCTTTGTTCCATTCACTAATCTTGTTGCCCTTCTCTGTACTCGTTCCAGCAGCTCTACATCCTTCTTGAAATGAGGCCTCCAGACCTGTATACAGTACTCTAGGTGTGGCCTGACCATTGCCTTATACAATGGAATAATCACCTCCTTATCCCTGCTGGAAAAATTCCTGTATATCATTGACAATACTCCATGAGCTACTCTTGCAGCCCGTCTGCACTGCTCAGAGAACTTCATATCTGCCTGAACAACCACCCCCAAGTCCCTTTCATTCTCTACCACTGTCAGTGTAGTACCACAGAGTTGATACGTTGCTCTGGGGTTGCTGTTTCCCATGTGTAGTACTTTACATTTGTCAATGTTAAACTTCATTTGCCACCTCTCAGCCCATCTGCTCAACCTTTCCAGATCCTGTTGCAGCAGCATAGTGTCAGTAGTGTCCTTGAGAACCCTGCCAACCTTTGTATCGTCTGCAAACTTGGACATTAAGCTTGATATACCATCATCAATATCATTTATAAATACAGAAAACAATAATGGACCCAACACTGAGCCCTGAGGGACTCCACTAATAACATTAGTCCACGATGAGCAGTGTCCATTGATTACCACTCTCTGTCTTCTCCCCCTCAACCACCCCTTTATCCATAGCAGCAATTTGCCTCCAATGTCACTGCTCCAATTTGTGTAGCAGTCTTCCATGTGCAACAGTATCAAAAGCCTTTCTAAGATCCAAGTATATAATATCAAAGTTATTCCCTGCATCCAGTTCTTTTGTGACTGCATCATAGTATCCAATCAAGTTGGTCAGGCAAGACTTCCCCTTAACAAAACCATGCTGTGTCTGAGCTATAACTGAAGTCTTGTCTAAATGATCCTGCAGTGCTTCTTTAACCAGTGCCTCCATTAATTTTCCTGGAACAGAAGTTAAGCTCACAGGTCTATAATTACTTGTGTCAGCCTTTGATCCTCCTTTGTGAATTGGGGTCACATTTGCACATTTCCAGTCTATGGGTACCTCCCCTGAGTCCAAGGAAGCTCTCATAATTATGGCTAAGGGTTTGCTTACTTCCTTTGCTGACTCCTTTAATATAACTGGATAGATCCCATCCACCCCAGTTGCCTTTCTTGTGTTTATCTTCAACAGTTTCTCCTCCACTTTACTCCCAGTTATTTCAAGATTCTGTAGCTTACTGCTAGAGTTGAATACACCTCTGGCATTCCCCTTGCTGAATAACTCCTCATGTGTGAATGTCGATGCAAAATATTCATTTAGTTTGTTAGCTACCTGAGCAGGATCATCAACAGTTGACCCATCAATATCAAGTGGACCAATCTGATTCATCCCCTTCTTTCTAGAGTTTACATAAGTAAAGAACTCTTTGCTGTTTTTCTTTGCATCCCTTGCCAAGGATTTCTCGTAATCTGCCTTCGCCTGCCTAACCTCCTTTGTAACTTGGTTGCATATCAACTTGTATCTATCATAGGCTTCTGTGTCATGTGTTAATTTGTAAGTATCCCATGCATTTTTCTTCTCTGCCATATGCCTCATTAGTTCATCTGACATCCATTTTGGCCTAAACCTTGAACAATATTTCTTAGTTGGTATGTAAAGCCTAGTAGCTTCCAAGATAAGTTCTTTGAATGCTTCCCATTTTGAATTTGCTGTTGGTAACATCATCAGTTGGTCCCACTGTATAGAATTTAAATACTGTCTCAGTCCATCGTAGTCGCCTTTACGGAAGCAATAACCCTTCCCTTTACCCCTAATGGTAGTTACCTCTTTGAGTAAATCCCACTTCAGCACACTGTGATCACTGCCACCTAGTGGTTCATTTATCTGCAGATTCTTAATGCATGAAGAATCACTGCTGATAATCAAATCAAGAGTATTACTCCCTCTAGTTGCCTCCCGAACATGCTGATGTAGAAAACAATCATCCAATAAATCCACAAAAGCCCTGCTAGTGTGTGAGTAACCAGCCCCCAAATTCCAGTCAATATCTGGGAAATTAAAATCTCCCATTATAAGACTCTCTGATTTACTGGCCCACTCTATTTCCCTGTACAGTTCCTTATTATACTCATCAGAGTCATTAGGCCTATAGCACACTCCTACTCTCAATTTTGATCTCCCAGTGCTTATGTCACACCAAACTGACTCAACACTGCACTGTCCAGCGATGTCGACTGGCTTCACTTCCTTGGTTTTTATGTGTTTCTTAACTAATAGCATAACCCCTCCCCCCTTCCTATCCTGTCTATCCTTTCTGTAGACGTTGTACTCCCCAAATTGCAGTTCTGCATCCCTTATATCTGTGTGACACCACGTCTCTGATATCCCAACAATATCTGCCTTTGATGTTTTGAGCAATACCTCAAATTCATCAAATTTATTTACTAAACTCCTAGCATTGGTGTACACGCAAGTATACCTGCACCTGTTTCTATTCTTAGCTACCCTAACACAACCCATGTGTTTACTTGTACCGCAATGGCTCCCAGCAGTCTCTGAAATACCATGCATCTTGTTTTTCAGGCTTCTGCTCATTCTAATAGAAGCAGTGCAAGAATCTCTTTCACCTCTGCCAGTGGCTACTGTCAATCTATTGGTCTTTGTCTCCCCCCAAGCTAGCAGTTTTCCGACCCACCTAACACTGCCTCGATTTAATATTAAACTGTTTCTTATTTTCATTTCGATGCCATATGCTTGCATTTCACTATGTACTGCATATGTACATAGTCATATTATGAAGGTACATATAATACATACATAGACAAAATTTTAGACTAGTTTTTCTTATATATTTCATACTTTGGAACAGAACCCCTTTATTACTATACGAGCCATAACTCAGTATTTGTGTTTTCGGTATTCGCGGCATTTCTCAGGAACGTAACCCCCGCGAATAGCGGGGGTTTACTGTATTGGGAAGCAGTTGCTGAAAGGTTAGACCGAAAGGGGTTTTCGTATGCAGTTGGAATTTTGACAATTTTTTAAAATTTTGACATTGTATGGGGCGTTCGCTGGTGTTTAGGCAGAGTAGGCGGGGGGGGGGTCAGAAATATTGAGCCAATAGGAAAGGCGACCCCAGATCAAAGTTTCAAATTTAAATTTAGACTGTGGGGTTATGCTGTGAAAGTGAACAGAGTAGGGGAGAGACTGAAGGTGGAGGAAACAGGAAGTAAGGGGTCAATAGAGGAGGTGACCTCTGTGGTCAGTGGAGCAGGCCCATGTCCCACCAGGAGGAAAAGGAGGGTGAGGAGTAGAAGAGACAGTGAAACCATCCACTCCCCTCCCCAGGGAAGTGGAAAGAAAGTACCATGCAAGAGAGCACAGGTATAGGATCTCCTGTGGCAGCAGAGCTGCAATGAGGTCAAGTCCATGGTAGGTCTATTTAGGTTCTAGTTCTTCTAAAGAGATGTCAACTTCTAGGGTTGTGGGTTATTCCTGGGACAAGTCCCGTACTGCAGTTCAGGTTGTTGAGGTTGCACTTGCAGTCTGTCATCAAGTTTTTGATTTTAATCTTTTTCTGTTTAAAGAGGAGAAATGTTGGTTGGTGATATCTTTTGTCTTTGGGTTGTCATGGTCGTGTGGCATTTCCTCTTTTCCTCAGTGTATGGCAATTTGCACCCTTCTTCTCGCTAAGAGATCCTGGGGGAATTGTGACAATGCTTTATAATCTTCTTCCGTTTCAAGGAGGAGAAATTCTTGTCCTCTTGGAAGATATCTCACTTTTGTAATCAGAATACATCTTAGGTCTTCGTAGATGGGACAGTCAAACATAAGATGGTTCCAGTCTTCTATCTCTCCACAAGTGCAATGTGGGTTTTCTGTGAGTCTGAAGCCAGCGAGCTTTGCATTGTGAAGGGGCCATGCCCTGTTATTAAATATGTTGTATGAAGTCCTGGGAAGAACCATGATGGTGATTTCAGGTATACTCTATTTGTCTGTGGAAAAATCTTGCTGGTGATCTCTCCTTTGGTGGTACCAGCCCATCTGTTTTGCCACTCCTGCAGCAGGTGGTTCTGTAGATGTACTTTTTCTGCCTTCCTATTATTAGTGGGATCAGTTGTAAAATTCAGGAAGATAACTGGGACTCCTTTGGAAAGGTAATAGAGCATTCCAGTTCTAACGATTTCTAGGTCTAGTGGGAGCGTTCCTGCTATTACTTGTAACGCTGGGGTACTCACTTAGGTACTGCAGGCGCGGAGGATGGATCACTGGGTAGAATCCAGCATTCTTCTATTTACTACTAGTGTGGGCTTATCATACCATATAGCCGAAGCATATGAGATTGCTGGGATGAAAACTGTCTTATAATAGAGTGCCAGCATTCTCTTGTTGAGGCCCCAGTCTCTACGTGAGACCCTGACCACCAGGGCCGAGTAGTTCTTGATCTTCATTCTGATGTATTTAAGGTGTGGCTGAAAGGATAGTTTGCTGTCTAGGAGAATACCTAAATATTTGAGCTGTGGCGCCAGTTTTATCATGCTCTCGTCGGTTTTAATTTGAGGTGGTCTACGCAGGTCGAGGGAGCCTTTAAGGAGAATGGATGAGGTTTTTGCAGGTGATATCGTGAGAAAGTTCTTAGCTGCCCAGGTTTGAAGCAGTCGAAGGGTATGGTTGGCCAGGGTCTCAAGCTGAGCTCTTGAGTTTGCTTCCACTGTAAGGATGAGGTCGTCCGTGAAAGCCTGGGATTTGACTTCTCCCAGGTCCATCCTCAAGAACTCATCGAAGACAATGTTCCAGAGCAATGGGTCCAGCACAGACCCCTGCGGACAGCCTCTGTAGATCTGTTTTACTACCTTCTTGTACGGTATTGACCTCGACCTTTCTCTGTGATAGGTAATCTTTTATGGTGTTGAATAGATTTATTGGCACCCTGGCCTCCCTCAGCCTGCCAAGGACACTCGGCCACCAAAGTGAGCCAAATGCCCTGGCGAAGTCGATGGAGATCAGGAGGAAGTATTTCATGTTGCATTCCCTTGCTCCAATGAGCAGGTTTTTCAATGCATCTGTCATGGAGGAACCTGGTTTGAACCTATATTGGTTCACCGCTGGTAGTCCTGCTGCTTCGTAGTGCTGGGAAATTCTTTTATGCAGTAATCTTTCATATAGTTTACTCACCACTGATAGAAGTGCAATGGGTTTATACGAGTCTGGAGTCTCTGGCTGTTTGGTTGGGTTCTTCAGAATTAACTTAATATTTGCTGTCTTCCATTCAGTTGGGTCTTTTCCTGCTTCCATACAGCAGTTAAACAGATCCAGCAGAAGGTTCGGTGCATATTCAGCTACCTTTTTAACAATTTCTGGTTCAATCAGATCTAAGCCTGGACATTTCTTGGTTTTGATCTCTGTGACGGTTACCAGGAGCTCCTCCCATGAGAAAGGGGGCTCCTGCCGTGATGTGTCATAATTCTGGTTTTCTTGGCACAATTGGTGCTGTTCTTGTTAGAACGGTATAGCTGGGTCCTTGAAAATAATGCCAAGAATATTTTCCATTGACTGCTCCCAAGTTGTGGTGAGCACACCCTGTGGTGTCCGAGTGGATGTTAAAACTTCGCCTCTGGGGAGTTTATTGATGGTGACTTTGTAAACCACCCCCAGGGGTTAGCATTTCCTGTTGTGGAGACCAAGCCCTCCCATGAACTCTTTTTACTTTTCTTGATAGTTTCTGTATAACGATTCCTGACATTTGTGTAGTGCTGCCTAAGCACTTCAACTTGTATTACAGGTATTGTGAGCAGAAGTTGAATTAGCCTTGTTGTTTCTGACAAGGCGGATAATAATCCTGTTTCATGAAATAGTTGTAAAAGAGCATTGGCTGATTTTCATTTTCTAAAATCGCTGTCACGATAATCATATTTTGGTTCGTTGATTAAGGACTTGTAATTATTATAGTGGGATGTTTTGGAGAGCATTAAGATGATTCACTTGAAAATGTTCAGAAAATTCGTGAAACATGTTCACATCAGTCAGCTCAAAAAACACAAAATCTTGAATGCAAGCAAATCTTTCTCTCAATGACTAATATATTTTCAGTCAATTCAAAATACATGGTTTTGTAATTGATTGGCCTTCTTCTAGTTTTTTTTCTTGGTGGAGAATTTGTATCGTTTGACTGTTCTACATCTTTCGTGGTTTCTTCAAAAATATTGCAATACGATTCTTCAGTGCGACTACACTCAGTGAATTCAATGAAGTAATTTATCTTCTGTAGGGCAAACTTCATGTCAAGTTGCTTACATTGCAAAAGATCAAATAGTTTTTCTGCTTGGGATAATGTATTTTCAAAGCAATTGATGAAAAACACGAAACTGAAATCGTTTAATTTTATAAGCATATTATCTGCTTCATTTAAAGTGTCTTCATACCATCTTGCACTGTCATCCAAAATACTTTGGAACGCATTCATTAGAGCTTCACAATGTCTTTTAATTGATGACACTGTTCTAGTTCTATAGCACCACCTTGTCTCACACAGTGATGGTATGTTAACATTGAACTCTCTGAGCACGGCTTTTCATTTAGTACTTGATGAAGAAAATTTACTGAAAACTCGAAGTTGTGAAAATTAAACTTTTACTCCATTAACTTTCTCTGACAGTTTACTTAAAACTAAATTCAGTTTATGCACATAGCAGTGAATAAAATATCTGAATTTAAAACCCTTTTCTCTCAGCTTCATATGAACCCTGTTATGTTCATCACTGCTGACCCATCGTACGTGTGACTGACCAGCTTGTTCTTTTCATTGTTAAAGGTTTCTAAAACGCTTCCTATCATTTCGGTAAGTCTTGCAGTACTTCTGTCTAAGGTGACATAATAAAATCCCCAAAATCTTTGATACCCTGAAATATATCTAATTATTATAGATAGTTGGGCATGCATTGCACAATCTGTCATTTCATCTGCTTGCACTGAAATAAACTGGGTATTTTCAATTTCATTTCGAATGACACTGCCGATAACCTTATCGATGGCAATTACCAAGTCATTCTGAATTGTACTAGAATTACCCGAAAATTGTTTAGACCCTTCCTTCGTTGAAAGCCATGATGCAAAAACACTGTCCATTCCCGCAAAACAATTTAAGAGCTCACAATAATTACCTTTATTTAGGTTATTTTCTCCTTCATTATATCCATGTAGTGGCAGTTCTTGCTTACATAAATATAAGACTGCATTGGCTAATTGCTTTAAATATTTTCTATTTTCTTGAACTTGTCTATTATAAATTTCTCTTTGGAGCTTCGCGGCACTACTAATGGCACATATAATGTCTATCTGACCAAACGTTTTCAAACACTTATAATTATTCAAATGATGTGAAGATTTTGCGTGATAATTGCTGTCGCTCAAAATATTTATAAAATTAGAATAACCAGTATCTGGGCTGGAATAGTAAACACGGCCAGCAGTACAATTTTTCACTCGAGAGGCTTCCACATAACCAATCTATTTGTTTGTACCATTTATATTGAAATGAATGATTGCCTACTTTTGTCTTAATTAATGGCTGGGGATGGCCTGTCTTAATAATTTCTCTCTGCTCAGTGATGTTTCACCTTCCAAATGGTTTTTCTTTCAATGATAACAAATTATCCATCTTGGATAGGATTTCAAAATAATAATAAAAATTAATAATATGTAACAATAATTGTTAACAATCACAGCACTATATATGCAGCGAACTGGCATGCAAAACAACAAACTGAAAGAAAACAGGAAGCAAGATGCTACCTATCACTAGTATTTTAAATTAAAACTCTTACCAAGCCGATCGACATTGGCCTGAGTTGAAGTATTTCGTCTTTATATAAATAAGTATAAATAAGTCATTAATAGACATGGGTCTAATGGTTCCTGGGATTTCTCCCATCTCCGCATATGTTCTCTGTATCGGTCAAGCCAGAGATTTCAAAGTGTGCGGGATATGTACTATGTAGTATGTTGTTCCCATTATTTATCCGGCCTGTTAGCCGCTGGGCCCCTAGTGGGGCCCGACGTTACCAAGCCAGCCGGGTGTTACCAGTGATCGAACAGTACTCTGGCAGATCCTGCCACCTACTTTCCTGGGATTTCAGTGGCTAGGACCAAAATAAATAAAATAAAAATTAGAAAAATAAATAGTCGCGAGGATGTTTTATTGTGAATTTGGGTTTTTGCTTTAGGAGCACTGTTTGGGGTTTTACGCTGAAGGTCTTGATAAAGCCTAATTGGGTCGGGCAAGAATTTTGGTATGGCTTAGAATTTTGATGTAGGGCTAATCGCTGTGTGAGATGACAGATTTGGGTGGGGAGACAAAAGGCTGGGGGGTGAAATAGGAAGCAAAGGGGTCGATAGGGAAGGTGACCCCCCCCCCCCGTTTTTCAGTGGGGCATGCCCATGCCTCACCAGAGGGAAATAGGGTTGGCAAGGGGGAAGGGAGCATGTGTCTCTCTCTCCCCCCCCACTAGAGATTAGGGTTTTAAAGAAATCTCGCAGGTGCGAGATTTGATAGCCAGATGGCACTCTAGTTCTGATGTCATTCCAGTTTTCATCATTTTCAGGAACTTCATTGTGGCATGTTTGTATCAAGTCAGAGATGGTTGGCCGCAGGATTCTTGCTTTGGTCTCTCCCAGGAGGAGTAGCCCTGCGCAGGTCTCTTGGTTTCAAATGGCGTGTCTATTTCTTCATTCTGAGATTTTATTCTTTTGCTCTTGCTTTGACTCTTCTGTGTCTCTCCTTTATTTTTACTTTGTCCATGACATTTGGTTTGTGATATATCTATTGGGTGTTATTATCCTCCTGAGGATCAGGTTGCATTCAGATAATTGTTTTCCTTCTTGTGAATAATTGTATTGCAAAGTTAGTTAGTGCTGTGTACTCTTCCTGATTGTCCAATAGTCGGGACTCTTGGTGGATTGGGTTATATTGAATTCTTACAATAAGACTTGCTCTTATATCTTCATAGTTGTCGCAGTCATGCATGACGTGACTCCAAGTCTCTGGTTCTCAACATGGACAATTCCTGTCTTCTATTATGCCCATTGTGTTTAGTTTATCTCTGAACAGGCCGTGGCCTGTTAATAAGTAGATAGTGTTGAGGCCCGGGTATATCCATGCTAGTGCTTTTGGGTACATTTTTGTTACAAGAGGAAGAAATTTGTGGGTTATTTCTCCTTTGGTGGTTTCATTCCACCTTGTCTGCCAAATGTGAGTTAGGTGTGCATCAATTCTTTTTTGCTCCTGCTTCCAATCATTGGTAACATTGAGGGTTAAGCCGTTAGTTGTAATTGGTATTGCCTTTTTGTAATAATACATTAATCCAGTTCGTACTACCTCTAAATCAAGGGGCATTACACCAGCAATGACCTGAAGTGCTGCCATACTAGTTGTATTGCTTGCCCTAGTGATGGTTAGTAGTATGTTCCTTTGTATTGTTTCTAATATTTTCCTATTTGTTGCTGTGTTGGCCTTCGTCATCCATACAGGTGGGCCGTAGATAATTGCTGGTATAAATAAGGCTTTATAATATAAGGAGAGGGTCCTCCCCAGTCCTTTTGCGTTATTCTTAGTATGAGTCCTGTATATTTGCGTATTTTCTTCCTGAGAAACTTTAGATGGGGTTTAAATGAGAGATTGCTATCTATAATTATCCCTAGGTACTTTATCTGTTTGATTAGTCTGACAGTGGTACCTTCTATTTTGATTTGTGGCGGCCTGTTTAATTTAAGCTTTCCTCTAAGAAGGACGGAGTTGGTCTTTTCCGGTGCTATTTTTAGATTGTTTATTTTGGCCCACTACTGTAGAGTTTGCAGTGCTTTGTTTGCTTGCTTTTCCAGATTTGCTCTTGAGTCCGCTGCTGTGGATAAGATCAAATTATCAGCAAAGGCCTGTGCCTCCACATCACCCAGGTCCTTGCAGACAAAGTCATCTAGAACAATGTTCCACAGGAGTGGCCCCAGGACCGATCCCTGGGGGGGGGCAGCCCCTGCGGACAAGACAGGTGAGGCTAGCATAAGGCGTGAGGATCTGCACTTTCCTGTTCGTGAGATAGGATTTTAGGCTGTCATAAAGATTTTGTGGCAAAGATGCAGCACAGAGCCTTGCCAGGACGTTCGGCCACCAGAAGGTGTCGAACGCCCCAGCAAAGTCCACTGCAATCACTAGAAAATACTTGTTGGTGCATTGCGTGGCTTTGTTGAGAAGATCCAGAATTGCATCTGTGGTTGAAGAACCCTGTTTAAAGCCATATTGTTTTGGAGTGCTGAGATTTGCTTCTGTGTAGTAGTGTTCGATTCTCTTGTGCAATAGCCTTCGTAAATCTTGCTAATAGGGCTATCGGTCTATACGATGTTGGTAACTCCAGTGGTTTTGTTGGGCTTTTTGGTATCAATTTTAGTATAGCTGTTTTCCATTGAGTTGGGAAGTGGCCTTGTGCCAAGCAGCAGTTATAGAGTGGCAGAAGGAGTTGGGGAACATATTTTGCTGTCTTTTTAATCATTTCTGGTTCGATTAGATTTGAACCTGGACATCGCTTGTTGTTTGTTCTGCTTGTAGCCTCTTGTATCTCTTCAAGAGTGAATGGTGGTTCTCTTTGAGTGTTTGCATATTGCGCGTTTGTTTGGCATATTTCTGTCTGCTCCAATGTCATCTCTGTTGGCGGTTCCTGTATGATTGTTGCAAGAATATTTGTTACTGAGTCTTTCCACGTTGTGGTCATAGTGCCTTGCGGGGTTTTGGTTGCCATTGTCACTTCACCTCTGGGCAGCCTGCTGTTTGTGATTTTGTACACAACCAGCAGGTGTTGTAAGTATTTCCTGTTGTTTGGACAAAGTTATGCCAACTTTCCCTTTTGCTCTTTTTGATTTTGTCTGTGTACTGGTTTCTGAGTTGACGAAATCAGTTTCTCAACTGGGCAACTTCCGCTGCCGGCCACATTCTTCTTGCCCTTTGGAATTCTTTTTGTTTCGCTTGTACTATCTTTCTCAGTCTTCGGAGCTCTGGTGTTGGGTAGTCTTCTTTTCATGGCTACTTCAGCTGCCGTGGTAATCATTTCGGTCACTTCTCTTTGCAGTGTTTCTGGGTTTTCCATCTCAGGAGCCAGATTTCCGTGCGTTTCCATGTAGAGTTACTCCTGGTTACGGAGATTCTCTTTAAATATGTCCCAGTTAGCTTTGTGAACATTGAATCTGCTCTGCATCTGCCTTATTATCGGTGTTCTTTGTAGGTTTCTTTTTATGGAGTATGTAATTGTCCTATGGTCAGATGTTGACCAATCACTTTGGACTGTCCAGTCTGTGATATAATTCTCTATATTTTTTGTTACCATAGTGACGTCTATGGTTGCTTCCCAAAATATGTTCCAGAGTGTTGGGAGACAGAAGGGTTGGTTAATAACAGTGAATATCGCGTTTGTTAGAAAGTCTTCCAACTTCTGTCCATTAGCCATTCCTCTGCTGTCAGGGGTGCGGCTATGCGACAGTGGTGGTCTGCAGTTCACGTCTGCCCCAATAATTATCTTGTGTCCTTCTAAGATTGATTGTACGTTCTCTAAATACGCCGTGGCAAAGTAAATTTCTATGCCAGGTCTACAGTAGAGAGCTATGACGTAAATGATTCCAATCGAAGTGATTAACTGGGCACAGGCTGCCCAAGCCTTGCAGAGCTGCTGGATTTTTGTAACAGTTATATCTGTATTCCTTGCAATTATTGCCGCCCAAGGCGTATCCTCTGTGCAGTGCACAATTTTGTAAGATATGGGGTATCCTCTCACCTGTTTTTGGTGGGTGTACGGTTCCTGTACAATTATGAGGTCAGTGTTTTCCTCATCTGCCTTCTTTCTGATCTGCTCGACCACTGACCGAGCACGCTGTGCATTAAGTTGTTGTATTTTCAGTATCCCGGTGTTGAAGGTTTGTTTAGGGAGAGAACCCATAATCAATCCTGGATTGGTATAACTCCTTGGTTCTGATGTATGTTGGACATTTTGTCTCTTAAGGAGTGCACATGCTCTAACTTAAGGCTTTTACAGTTGGCGCAGACAGGTTCGCTAGCTTTATTTGGACAGTTTCTAAACTCGTGCCCTTTTTCGGAGCAGTGGCCGCAGGTTGGTTCCTTCTGCGAGCAGGTGTGTGTAGTGTGGCCAAACTTACAGCAGCGAAAGCACTTTGGAATGGTCACATGCTCTCTGTAGCGCAGACAGCTCCACTCGATGTAGATTCTTGATTGTGCCTTGATCGCTTGCCAAGCAACTGGGGCCAGATCGACTGTCCAGTTGCTGTCAATCCTATTTCTTGCTTTTGTTTTAAATTTTGGTATTATAAGATTTTTGGCCTCTTTGTGTGGGATCTCATGTTTTAGATTCTTTTTGTAGATCTCTTGTGCTAGCTGTTCAGCTGTCATCTTGGAGTCAACGTCAAACACGACTATGGAGTGACCCTTTTTCTTTGGGATCTCCGCCCTTAACCCGAGCGTTGTTTTATTTTGGTATTTGTTAGGATCTGTTCGGCTTCTTCTTTACTTGCCGTTTCTATTACTATCCCCGGGTTTCTAGTTATTCTTATTGACTTAATCCTTGTTTTCAAATTCTCTCTTCATGTTTTCAATTACCTTTTATTTTATTTATTCACTGGTTTTCTTTTCCTCCTCCGTGGGACGCAGGATTACTAGATTTGGTGTTTGTAATAGCGTTTTTCTTTTCTGAGTTGGACATTGGTCGTATTTTCTACCTCTTGCGGTGTACTCCTCAGTGCATTGGCATAGGATGGGGCGCGTTGTTGCATTTGAATGCCTCCATCAGCCTTGTATGTTTCCAGAGCTGCAATAGCTTTCTGATGTTCTACATTGGTTTGCAGTAGAATTGTCTTGAGCTTTGTCCATTGTAGGACTATTTTAGCTCTAATCTCAGAGGAAATTCTACTACTGTTGTCTCTCATTATAGTTTCTAGTGCCGCTCTGAGTACCAGCATTTGATCGAGTACTGTTCCCTGCAGGAGGGTGGGGTCAAGGGGAACCCTTTCTCCCCTTGTTTTTGCTCTTCCGCTCCTTTGCTAGGTTCCTGGGCACCTTTAGCTTCTCTGGTGCTTCTTGTTTTTCTCGGTCTGAATTAGCCGAAATAAGTTTTGGTTTTGTTCTTTTGCCGATTGTTTTGTTTCTTCTGGGTTTTCTGCCCTCTGATTAATATCTATGTCTTGATCTGTGTCTTGGATTGTCAGTAAGGTATCTGGATCGGTTTGATTTCTGTTGCTCATTATTTTTGTGTCTTCTGCTTCCATTTCACGTATATTTCGTATTATCGAGTTATCTGATTTAACGAGTTTATCCATTTTGTAGGGACTTCAAGAGCTTTTGAATGTCACCTTTCACAAGTCAGGGTAGTAAAAAATGGAAAAGACCTGGGAGTAACTGTGTACAATCAGACATGAAGTTCTCTGAGCAGTACAGATGGGCTACTAGGATAGCTGATGTGGTTTTGTCAGTGATATACAGGAAGTTTTCCAGCAAGGATAAATTATTCCACTCTATGAGGCAATGATAAGGCCACGTCGTGAGTACTGCATACTGGTCTGGAAGGATGTGGATCTGTTAGAATGGGTGCAGAGGTGGACAAGAAGATTTATTATTATTATTATTAGCCATATGGTGCAAGGAATCCTGAGGCTTATGCTGCACCAGCAAAAAAAAATTGTGAGAGGAACAGAAGGATACTCTTACCAGGAGAGATTTCAGTTCTGCAAATTGCAGCATCTGGGAACTAAACATCTCTAAGGAGATCTAATTGAGGTGTTTATGGCTTTGGATGGACTTATTAAACTAAATATTGATGACATCCTTGCTCTAGCTAGTATAGCACATATAAATATAATAATATATTTATAACTTATAAATATATTATTATATTCAGTTAGTATAAATCTGGTATAAATATATAAGCATATCAGTGGAAGAGGTACTGCAGAGGAATGTAGTTTGTATTTTGAAGAAAACCAGAAAATGATTCACCTCTTCCTAAAAGTATAAGGTTATGCATACAAATGGCATACAAATTGAAGTAGTAGAAACTGTTATAGAATCTTCCTGAAATCAGTAATTTCATTAGTTTCATTCTCAGGCCTTTTCCAAATGTGTGATGATTAACAAGCCATAATGCATCACAGAAGATATTTAGTTCAGTACATAACCTAAACATATTTCCGTGCAGTTTTTACTTTATTTATTTTACTGTCATGAACTTTTCATAAATATATACAGCTGTCTGTAATTTGGAATTGAAATCACTTTAGTAACCTCCATGAATTTTGAATAATTATTATTTTTTTGTACTACTTGGAGAAACGTTTGCATTTCAACTTTTCTAGTATTAATAAGAAAAAAAATGTTTCTTGTTCTCAAAACAATGGGGGGAAAATAGAAACTGGAATTTTTATTCTGCAAATCACTTTTTTGTGAGGGGCGGGGGGGGGGGAAGGCAGCATTTCTCCTGTTAAATGATTCTTAGTCTGGGTTTTCTAGACCAGTCTAGACTAACTAAGACTCTGTGACCTTGGCAGTTGCTATGGCAACATCCTCCAACTGGCAGTTAGCATTTTACTTACATGAAATGCATAAAGTTCACATCAATGTTGTTTACTATATAAATTTATCCAATGCAGTTTGAAAGTGCGTATGTTAAAAGGATAACAAAAATGACATTAAAAAATGTGAATACAGAGAAAAATGATAAAATCACTGAGTTCCTCATACTGGCATCTTTTTTTTTTTATTTGTCACTGAATTCTGCAGACATTCTGGGCTATTAAAGCATATTTTTCTTTCTGTGTAATGTTAAGTCACAGTTTGTGAAATGAATATAGAAATTATAGAAATCCTCACAAATCTACTGCCTGACTTATTTAAATCAGCCAATAGATGATCACAGGAATAATTGAAATATTGTCTTTCTTTCAAAAATAATAAAAAATTAAGTTTTTCATTAATTGCATCCATGGTCATGGCAAGTGTATTAGATAATTCCAAATTATGGGATGTTTATCTGAAAATATTTAGTATTAGAATAAAATCAAATTTTTGGTTTTTGCTATTTATTTATACATCACATAGTCATTATTTTATCTATAAAATAATAAAACATGAAAATTATAAAGTAAAAATTTAATTTTGTTACACTGTTAATTTTAAGACTAAATTAACAGTTGAAACAATTGAAAGTTTTTCATGGTTAGTTCTAAACTGTGTAATTTTTTTTTCCCTCTCTAATAGAAGAATCAATTTAGTTATGAAAACATTATGAATTTCAGCAGTTGTGTATTTCACTTCCATTGAAAAAGTTTTCTCTTGCTACCCAGTGCATTTCTTTTGCTGATACAATCAGACTAATACACCAAATACGGAGGATGCGGAAAGGTCAGGGAATGACCACCGCATATCTCCAGAGCAATATGGCCTTAGTTGCTAATGCTCCTAAAAACCAAATAATAACAACAACAGACTAATACCATGTCATTGTATATGTTTTTTACATAAAACTGCTGTTTTATGTAAACACGACAGTTGAAACCGATATTTCAACTGTTGATGATCCTGCTCAGGTTGCTGACAAAATGATTTTGCATCTACATGAGGATTACTTTAGGGAAGTGGAGGCCAGAAGTTTATCAGACTCTAAAAACAGGGAGCTAAATGATTTTGTGATAACTGAGAGGAAAATGGAAGAGAAATTGTTGAAGTTAAACATAAAGGCACCTGGAGTGAATGGGATCTATCCAATTATTAGGGAGGAAGCAAAGGAAGTAAACCCATAATTATGGGTTTGCTTAGCCATAATTATGAGAGCATCCTTGGATCCAGGGGTGGATCCCGTGGACTGGAGATGTGCAAATGTATTCACAATTCACAAACAGGGGTTCAAAGGGTAACACAAGTAATTACAGACCTGTTAGTTTAACTTCTATTCCAGGGAAAATAATGGAGGCACTGGTAACAGTAGTGCAATATGTAGACAAGGATGCAATTATACTTCAAACACAGCATGGGTATGTTAAGGAGAAATCTTGTTTGACCAATTTGATTGGATATTATGATATGGTCACAAAAGGAACTGGATGCATAAAATAAGTTTGATATCATATCCTTGGATTTCAAGAAAGCTTTTGATACTGTTGCACATAAAAGACTGCTGTTGTACACATTGGAGCAGTGTGACATTAAGGACAAGTTGCTGCTATGGATAAAGGGATGATTGAGTGGAGACAGAGTGGTAATCATTGGACACTGACCTTTGCAGACTAATGTTATTAGTGGAATCCCCCAGGTTTCAGTGCTGGGCCCATTATTTTTTTATATTTATTAATGATATTCATGAAGGCATATCAGGCTTAATATCCAAGTTTGCAGATGATACAAAGGTTGGCTGGGTGATTAGTGATGGTATGCTACTGCAACAGGATCTAGAAGAGTTAGGCAGATGGGCTGTGAAATGGCAATTGAAGTTTAAATTTACAAATGCAAAGTACTGTATATGGGTAGCAGTAATCCCAAAGTAATGTACCAACTGTGTGGTATTACACTTTGGGGTAGTGGAAAATGAAAAAGACCTGGAAGTAATTGTGCAGTCGGATATGAAGAGTTCTGAGAATACAGACAGGCTGCCAGGACAGCTCATGGGGTTCTGTCAGTTCTATACAGGAATTTTGCTAGCAGTGATAAGGAAGTGATTATCCCATTGTATAAGGCAATGGTCAGGCCACATCTTGAGTACTGCATACAGGTCTGGAGGCCTCATTTTAAAAAGTATATAGAGCTGCTGGAATGAGTACAGAGGAGGAACAAAGCAGTGCTCTTAGCCTGCTTAGAGAACTTCATGTTGGAAGTTCTCTGAGCAGAAAAATGAAAGCTAGGGATAACTGTAGTTATCCCTAGCTTTCATTTTTTCTTCACCACCTTGTGTGGTGGAGAAAAAAACCTAGGGATAATAAGAGTAATCACAGAATAACATACCATTTGTATGTTATTCTGTGATTACTCTTATGCAGTACCTTGAATTAAACCTTAGTTGCCACTTCTCAGCCCATCTGCCTAATTTTTTAGCTTATTTGTGTTCACGAGTAATTACAGATCTGTTAGTTTAACAGACACTCAGCATTTCTAATATGCTAAGTGTCTGTTGTCTTTGCTATGTCCATCTGCATGTAAGAACTCATCTCCCACTGACTGGACAGATTTTTGTGAAATTTTATAATTAGCTTTTAGAAAGATTTGTTGAGATTCCAAATTTCATTAAAATTGGATAAATAGAAATCCAGCAATTATTTCTTTTTTCATACAATTTGTAAAAAAAGAAATTCTTAGATTAAATGTAGTTTTAAGGCAATATTGTTAGCTTTAGACAGTCTGTGCATGCTTTGCATGTATGTATTTTTATGTAAGAATGTGGATATGTAACTCCTCACTTTTGAGGAGATACATATCTACATTCTATATACACACACAGAGAGAGAGAGAGACTTAAAAAAGTGTGTGTATATATACACACGTGCAGGACCGATCATGTGAAGTGAATGTTAGTGGTGTGTTACTGGGGGGGGGGGGTTGTCACGTGTCCAGTGTGAGAGGTGTTCTCTGGACTTCTGTGTTGCAAAATGAAAATAGGGAGTTCAGGAGCTCCTAATATTTTTCACCATCAGTGCACTTAAGTTCTGAACATTCCTCTAGCTTAATATATCTATCTAGTGGTAAAGTTGGACAATAATCTCGTATATTCTGAATATTTTAAAAGGGGAGGGATCACCCCACCAATAAAATATTGTGATTTGGATTAGCATTGTGTTATATTAGACTTCAGTTATGCAAATTAGCTTAAAATCTCCAATGTTGCAAAAGCTTTTCTTGATTCTACAACTGGTTTTTCTCTGGTGTAAATGAAGAGTTAGCAGAGAGAGACAATTATTTCAAACAAAACATTTAATGTAACAAATTAATAAACAAACATACATCACACCTTCCCTCCAAGAAGATTAAAAAGATTAAAGACGTGAGCATTCTAATATTACATATGCAACATTTATGAGAATAAGTCAACATAATAATTAGTTATAGTGGTCACTCGTTTGAGTCCATATTATAGTAATTTCGCATAAGTAGCCATTGTCATTGCTTTACATAGAAAATGTGTTATTGGAAATTCAGTTCATTAGCCATATATGTTAAGTTACCAGAATACTAAGAAACAAAAGATATACTAGGCATAACACATTAAGAAGAAATATATTCTTAAGAAGAAATCATCATTCATTATGGGTAAGAATTAACATGCATATTTTCTATTCAGTTATCATTTCCTCACAATCCTTTCACTCTTATGAAAAGGGATTCTCACTTACCCCATTCTTCTCTCTCGCTCCCTTGCTGTCCTCTCATGGGCAACTTCATCCGGAGGAACTGGGTGGTGGTGGTGGCGTCTTTCTCCTTGCCGACGACACTGACACCATACCACAAAGAAATACTTTCACGACATTTTTCGCACACTATAGTCAAAAACTGCTTCGACAACAGCTCCCAACACTCTCCTTTCCTTCCACTCAACTCTTTGGCTCTCTCCTCTCTTTCACTTTCTCCCCTTTACTCTTTTTCACTTTTTCCCCCTTGGGTCTCCCAGGAACCGGTTTTTTAAAGGGAGAAAATCCTCCCTCCAGAGTTATATAAACCTGAGATCTGATTGGACTCTCCAGTACTCATCTTGTGCACCTGGACGGCATGTGATGGAAAAGGAATGATCACAATGCCCCCGCCCCCATCTCTCTCAATCTGTGTCCGACCCTGTCTGGTGACTACCCGAAGTGCCAAGCACATTTCCACATTTGGCACAACTGCTGATACCCATACACGTGAATATCACTAAAGGCATGTGACTTATGTCCAAACTAGAAGCTTAAGGCTTCTCTGTTTATAATATACGTTATTTTAAGAAGCAGCTCAGTAGAACTTCGTGAGAGTTTTGCTTCTATGCTTCATTATTAATGGAGTTGCTAATTGAATATTACAAGTAAAAGATTCTGTAGAAACCCTTTGTAAGTGGGCATAACAAAGGAATAGGGGAGTACCCAAACAACAAAAAAAAAGGTTAACTTTGAAATAAGAAATATGCAAAAGGGGTTGGGGGGAGTTTCAGAAACAATTAAAACAGGACAATTGAACGTCATTATGACAAGTGTTACCTTATGCACTGCAGCTGAGAAACTGGCTAAACATATGGACATTAACAATTACAAAGCTAGCGATGGCAATTTCTAAAATGCCACAGTTTTTCAGAAATCGCCATGGCATGTGTAACAGGAAAGAGCATGGTGAAGCTGGGTGTGCTGCAACACATTTAGTTGAGCCTTTCAGACTCCACTTCAATGAACTGATAAAGAAGGAGGGCCTGCCCTTATCCCACGTGTATAATGGAGACAAGACTGGGTATTCTGGCGGACCCTACCAAAAAATACTCAGGCCTTCAGAAATGAAGACAAAACTCCTGGCAAGAAAATGAGCAAGGAGCGTTTTTCAGCTTTATACTGTGCAAGTGCTGATGGCCTCCATCACCTGAAGCTGGCTGTCGTGGGAAAATCAGCATGTCCACATATTTTGAAAGATTACATGATGCACTTGCCTGTTACCATTCAATGCCAGCATATTTTCTGACTGGGTTTTCAAACATTTTTTCCCTGAAATATGTGGATATCAGCAAGAGGTCTTACAGCTGGCTCCCAATGACTTAAAGGCTCTTCTTTTATTAGATAATGCTCCTGCTCACAGTTGCTGAGAAATTAGTCAGCAGTGATGACAAGATCCATACCACGTTTCTTCCTCCTAATACAACCTCCCTAATGTAACCCATGGATTAAGGAGTCATAGTTTCATGCAAGAGGCTCTATCAGTGATGGTACCTCATTGAGGAGGAAGAAGACTTAACTGAAGTCATCATTGAAGAGGAAGAAGACAACTGAAGACACAAGAGGCCAGTGTACTCTGCAAAACATAAAAGATTATAACATCAAGTCAGTAATTTACAACTTTGCTGACTTTTGGAATGATGTAAAAATCCCACACTGGCTCATGGTTGGAAGAAGTTGCTTTTTGACAATGATTCTGACATTGATTTTGAAGGGTTTAGCCTGCTGAGTTCCACCAAATGCTACACCATGTGGGAGAGAGAGAGAGAGAGAGAGAGAGAGAGAGAGAGAGAGAGAGAGAGATGTTACAGTGGAGGACATAACTGACTGGCTAGAGGAAAGTGAGGTGGATCCAGATCTTGAAACCAGAGGAGATTGCTGATGAAGTGAAAGCAGGTGACATTGAGGGGATGTCCAGTGCAATGATGAAGAATAAGAAGAAATTATTAACAAACCAAAAGGAACAGCAGTACGAGAGACACTTGACCTTGTCATTCAGTATGTCAGCCTCTCAGACAACAGTGAAATCCAGCCCCACTACCACCATTTACGTACATTAAAAAGGTTGTCATAAAGGAGCAGTATAAGGGAGGTAAACAGATGAAGCTGGACACATTCTTCACACCTGTTGCTGCTCCTGCCCCCATCTTTGTCCCAGCCTGCCTCATCATCATCACAGCAGGCCACTTCAGTGGAACTAGGAAGCTCCACTTACTCAGAATAAATTATTCTGAGTCACACTATACGATCACAGCACAACAAACTCAGTTCCATCTCCATCAAGATAAGAGAAAGTAGTTTTTGATTTTTGTTTTTGTTACATTATTTATGTATTCTAGTATATTTATTTTTACATATTGTACTACTTACATTGCTTATAAGTAATGTATGTGCATTGTGTGTACACTACCTGTTATATTAATTATGTTTGCTAAGGGTACTATACAGCTTAAATGTTTTGTTAAATATTCATTCGGAAAATTCAGACTCCTGAGTTTTTCGGACAAACCTTCTCCCCCTATTAGTCTGTAAAATCGATGTTCATCAGTATATATTAAACTGAAAACTCTAAGTTTAGAGAACAAAAACCTATAGTTTTATTAAGTGTTTTATAAAGTTATAATTTTAGTAGTTAATTAATGAAGGAGATAACTATATTTACTTTTCTCTTCTATTAATCACAGAAAAAGAAAATGAAATTCAATTAATTTAAGAAAAAAAATTTAACATGTCTGAAATGTAATGCACTTCATACGTTAACTAACTTTTTCTAGGTCTTGTTGTAGCATTGCTTTCTGCCATTAACCACACTGGCAGCATGGTTAATGGCAGAAATTTGTATCATTTGTTTGGAAACAGTGAACCCTGTCTGGTTGAATTTGTTATAAAGCCTGTAGATAAATAACTTGCTTGGGAGAGTTGTGTTGAAGGTTCACCAATTCCATGTTCTTATTCTTTCAATATTGTTCGAATACTCACTTGCATCAGCTGTCAAATTTGTAGTCCTCACTGTCTACATATCATTTACCTGTAAATAAAAATAAAATAGGCAACTATATACCTACTTTTACCCCATACTATATATACCAAGTCTCCATTTAGGATGCTTTCTGTATGCTTTTTGACTTGGTCTTGCTGCAACAAACAAAAGATCTCTTAGATAAAAGTGAAGTAAATAGCTAGTATGAAATAAGCACATAAGCCATAAAATCCAATAAAAAAGGATGAAAAAGAATGCATGGCTGCCAATGTGTAGTAGCAGCACATTCTTTCTGTACATGCATTTTTAATGTATGCAGTGCTTTTCAGGGATTCATTTACTGTGTATATCAAGAAATTACTGTGTATATTTTATTTGTAATGTAATAAACAACAGGAAAATCAGTAATATCATATGATACAGAGTTCAGGAAAACAAAATATTTAATAAATTAATATACAGTATAGTAATAGACAGGTATAAATTACAAAAAAAGAGGGAAAAATCAAAAAAAGAACCAGGTACAGTAATAAGGCCTGGAAATTAGCGCGCTCCTGAAACATAATTAATTCATTCCTATTTGCAATATTTATTAGTCTATTAATGAAAACCGTTATCGTAATTGTATCGAACAGATTTGCAACTAAACCTAGAAATGGGTAAGCTGGCATCTGTCCTGGCACACAACTGACCAAGAAATGGTTGTTAAGGGATTGGGTTTTTTTTTTTTTTTTTTTTTTGTCGTGCAACTACTTAATCGGTATTATGTACAATGTTGTTGTTATTGTTGTTATTTGGTTTTTAGGAGCATTAGCAACTAAGGCCATATTGCTCCGGGATATGCGGTGGTCATTCCCTGATCTTTCCGCACCTCCGTATTTGGTGGTGACGGGCTCGAACCCCGGTCTAATCAAGAAGCGTGTGCTACACACACTGCTGCTCCTTCCCACCTGGCTACGGAGGCACCCTATGTACAATGTTGTGATATTTTTATTATGTATAATGTTCTATACAATTGTGAGTTCACATGCACATGCCAATTTGCATGTTGTGTAGTCATTGCAAAAAAAAAAAAAAAAAAAATATTCCCTAAAGCAAGCAACCACTCAATCACACATAGCCTCACCCTCTGTAAGTTGACAATGGAAGTTGTCCCAATGTTTCAAAATGCTGCTTAAAGCACACATTTATATTTTGCATCAGTCATGGAGGGAATGGGAGGGTTAAAGGCTCTTGATGGGTGGAGATTCGTCTGTTACTGATTTTCTGTGGAGCTAGCTGCAGTGACCACTGTGTGCTTATGAGTTACTGTTGCCATTTTAGAATCTGGTGGCTATTCTAATCAATATTCTGAGGTTGTCTGGGATGAACGTTGGATAAAAAAATGGGTTCTGTGGTTGCCTCTTCCTCCAATGTTTGGGATCTTCTCTAATTCAGGAATCTAACTTTGTGGGGAGGGATCGTTCTGGAGTATTTTGGAGTGTTTCTGGAGGGTTTAGTAGCTGTCGTAAATCTGTGTGTGTGTGTGTCAAGTGACACCAGGGGTTTTCCCCTATCTCTGCGTTGCTTGCATTGTGATGGGTGTGCCAGTTTGCTGGAAATGCCGGAGATTTAAAAGTGTATGGATATTGTACATGTGTAATGTTGTAGCCACTGGGCCCCCTGCTGAGGCCCAATGTTGCCCCACTTTTGCCCTGTGGAGGCAGACCAGGTACATCAGTATTATAATTATTCACTCTGGCAGGTCCTGCCACCTAATTTCCTGAGATTTCAGTGGCTAGGACCTAAAAAAAAAATTCATTTAATTAGTTTTATTTCAATTGCAAAGGGTGATGTCACTTGAATAGGAAAGAGATAGGAAATAGGAAATACGTAAGTTAATTTGAACGTATTTAAATTTAGGTGTGTAAGGCATTCGCTTGCATTAAGATAGAGAGGGAAGACTGAAGACTGGGGGGTGAAAGGCAGAAGAATGAGGTCGATAGGGAAGAGGACCTCAAGGATGTCAGTGGGGCATGCCCATGAAGAAGAGTGGAGATGGGGAGGAGACAGCGAATATAGTGTGTTTCAATCCTCTGTCTTAGTAGTTGTTCTAGTACTTTGCTGAGGATGGAGAAAAGTGCTATCGGGCAGTAGGATTCTGGTTTATGTGGCTATTTTGATGGATTCTTGAGTATTAATTTAATTCTGGCAACCTTCCAGTCTGAAGGGAACCAGCCAGAATGGAGGCAGTGATTATACAGGTCCAAAACCAGGTCAGGGGTGTATTCAGCCGCTTTCTTTTCCATTTCTGACTCCACCATATCTAGTCCTGGAGTTTTCCTGTTTCTTACTTTTCTTACAGCTGTTTGAAGTTCAAGGTGTGTGTGAAGGGCTCCTCCACTTGAGGGGTCTGGTAGGCCTCGTTGGCTTGTCATAGCAGTTGTTGTTCGCGAGTATCTTCGCCATTCAGGGATTTAAAGGTGGAATTCGGGATCTTGCCAGGTTTTAGTCATTTTGCCTTGGGGGAGTATTGTCGAGGGCATCACTTCCCCTCTAGGCAGTTTGTTCATGGTAATCCGATATATTATGCTCCATGGATCAGAGTTGCCCACCATGGAGACCAGGTGCTCCCAAGACAGCCTCTTCCACTGCCTGATCATTGCAGTGTAGGTGTTTCTGGCTTCCCTATACTGTTGCCCGAGGAACTCTATCTCAGGGGGCAGCCAGTCCTGCCTGGCTCCCTGGAAGGCGCTCTCTTCCAGTTCATCTGTGCTCTGAGTACATCAAGTTCTCATGACCACCACGGGACAGAGCCTGGCTGTGGGTTCCTTCTTTTAATCGTCTGATTGGCAGTGCTTATAATGGCTCTGTCACCGCACGTTGATGTATATCTTCTTTAAATTTATCCCAATTCACTTTGTTAACCGCATACCTGTGCAGTTTGTAATTGTTTGTAGGATCACAGTGGATTGTTCTTTGCATTACAAAAGTTACGGCCTGGTGGTCAGAGGCAGTCCAGTCCTCTTGTACCATCCAGTCTGTTAGATGACAGGCAAGTGATCTGGTTGCCATTGTGGCATCCAGGGTGGCTTTCCAGAGAGTCGAACTGAAGGTGGGTAAGTTGTTGGGTTGGTTCAAAACCACAAAACTGCTATTGGTTAAAAATTCCTCCATGTGTTGCCCGTTTCTGTACCCTCTGCGTTCCGCGGTCTCGCTGTGCCACAAAGGTGAGTGGCAGTTCAGGTCAGCACAGACAACTATTCTGGCTCTAGGTAGCTTGGTGAGCACTTGTTACAAGGAGAATGTCCTCACCCGGGCAACAGTACATGGAGATCACATACAGTTCTCATAGTGATGATATTATGTGTGTGCAGGAGTCCACTCAGAACACAGGTGGGTAATCTTCGTCACTTTAATGTTAGAGTTTCTCACCACTATAGCTGCCCAGGGGGTCGCTCCATCCACCTGGGTGATCTTGTATTTGAGTAGGTATCCCCCGCATAGTGCTGGCACAGGTGTAAGCTTCTTGAAGTAGTATTATGTCAAGGTTTTCTTCCTCTGCCTTCTGCCTAATCTGTGCTGCAACGGCAATGGCCTGCTGTGCAGTTAGCTGGAGAAATTTGATATAGCTTGTGTGGTATCCTTTAGGAAGAGTCCCCCCATAATGGATCTTTAGCTGTTGTATGCCTTTTGCTTTTATATAAACTGGGCATTTCTTGTCTCTGAGCGACTGTGTGTGAGGGAGCCTCTGCCACTTGCAGTTGACACAAACTAGATCATTTGCTTTATTCAGGATGTTTGCAAAGTTGTGCCCCTTCTGAGCACAATGTCTGCAGGTTGGTTCTTGTTGAGTGCATGTATGCATGGTGTGCCCAAATCGGCAACACCGGGAACGCTTCAGGACTGTGATGTGTATATTCTTGTTTGTTTGGTGATCTCATGCCAGGCCTCAGGGGCCAGACCGAGCACCCAGTTTGTGGAGCCTCCTCTTCCGCTCTTGGTTTGGAATCTCAGCATTATAAGGCTGGTAGGTAGTTCCTGTTGCGGGTTTCATCTGTACGCTCCTTCACGTCAATGTCAAATATGAACCAATATGCCTTACGATGGCATATTGGTTCAGGTTGGAAAAATGGGGTTTCCGAATTAGCGGGAATCTGTCAGTGGATCCTTGTAGGGGAGAAGAAAAGAAGCTCTCTGTTGAAGATTTGGGCTATCCCCCACAGTCACGTGAGGGGGAGAACAGCCATTATAAAGTTTATGGAAGGTTGGTGGGGGATTACAAAATACGTTCTAAGGCAGGAAAAATGGTAAACAATACATTGGTGGAGCACTTTTGCAGCTCAAGCTTGGCACGATTTGGGGCACTTCCCCAGTCAAGTGCAACCTACCAGCATGGCAACCACTTTGGTGCCTCTCTGACAACAAAGTCTAGTCTGACAACAAAGGACACAGATAGAAAATGCTGATAAATTGCTAAATTCCCAGTAAGTTAATAACGTTTTCTCACCTAGGGAGTCCTCATATGAAGATCAATCGATGAGCACACTTTTCTTGAATAATTAGACATTTAAAACACATATTTAGATACAAAATTCAGGAGTGCTGAAAATTGTGACTGCACATAACAGCAGCCATATTGGCTCTGGACAGATAGGAGCTGTGTGTGTGTTATTAGCATTGTTAATATTATTATACATATATTTATACATGTAGGGGTGATGTTTAATATTTTGTAAACTTCATGTTTAGCCAATTTTCATTTAATTTGCTACCAAGATCAGAATAGTTTGTTTCAGAAATATATTTTTTCATATTCTCAGTAAAAAAAATTTTTTTCACTGAAAATGCAGAGAAATGTTAATTTACAAATATTTTAATTTAGCATTGTAAATGCAATTCTTATTGATTTTTATGGGTTCTTGTTGTGCCTCAAAAAAAAAAAAAAAAATTCATTCCTGTACCACTAATCAATGTGCTGCATTCATCTTTTGATGTTATGTAGAGGGAGCTAAGTAAGCTCCCTCTGGAAATTAAGTATAGTATAATTAATATTATGGCCATTGTCTTAAAAAATTTAATTTTTTTAATAAACCCTTAAAAATAAAAATTTTTTTTCTTTTAATTTTTATAAAAATTTTCAATAAAATTTTATGGATGTGGTTATTAATTCAGTAAATATAGTATTTGTAATGTGATATATGGAGACCTCCATAGCCGAGTGGTCAGGAGCAGGAGTGCAGTAGCACACGCTCTTTGAGTAGACTGGGGTTCAAGTCCCTACCAACCCGCACTGGACCAGCGTGGCAGATTATGGTCCATTTCCCTCAGCATGAATTGTGAATTGTTGAGGAGGCTTCCATCCTGCAGTGGGTTGATAATGGCTGCACTTTACTGCTTTTTTATATGGATATTGAACATGACTGCCTTTCTAGTAAATATTTGTTTAAAAATTTTATTTATATGAAATCCAAAATTTCTGTTTGCAATTTTTAAGGCATTTTTTACTTATCTGTATGCTAATAATTAAAGGCAACTGTCTGTAAATAGAGAGCATTATCATTTGCTGCGCACTTTTTTGAAAAGAAATAATTATATTGGGTAATTTGAATATTATCACATGATGTACTGTTACATCTGGTCAATCATGTCTGAGCAAGCATGAATTGTTGAAAACTGTTTTAAGTGATCATTTGTATACTTAAAAGGTTTTTTTTTTTTTTTTGCTATCCAACTTTAATTGAATATGCTCTTGTACATAAAGAAAGACCTTTCTGTGTCAAATTGTATCTATTTGTACATATTTCTGTTATTTAATCGATTATTTTTAATTTATTAAATTAAAACAATTTTTTGATATACTTCCTTATTTCATTATATAATTAACATTCTGCAACAGCAGCAATAATATATTTACAGTATAGAGTTCAGATCTGAAGTAAAGGGGCCACCTTCAAGGACAAGAATAAAGAATTCTGATTCTGATAGTTAAAAATAGATAAATACAATTTTATGAAATTTATAACACTTTATAAAAGTGTTTAAATAAGTTATTGATTACATTATTCAGATTTAAGTTGTGTTGCATCAGTTATGTATTCTTTTTTCTTTTAAATAGAATCAGCTTAATAATGTTGGAGCATTCATATGCCATTCAGAATGATTACATTCTACCAGTCAAGTTGCATTGCCCATCATTCTGGATCTACTTTTCATGCAATTGGTATTAAAAATTCTGCATTCACATCTTGTTTCATTAATCTGCCATTTACCTAAAAGATGAGCAGAACGTTATAGAAGTGTTTCCTCTTATAAGAAGATGAAACACTTCTATAAAGTTTAAAGGATTTAAACTTTTAGCAAAGCTGTTTGTTTCAAAGTAGCCATTTGTATTTATTGAAGACAATTTACTTAATATCAAGGTAATGCATGGTAGCTTTAAGTTCATTCTACTTGGTGGTGTAGCATCTTATGGCACAGGTTGTGCAGCTGCACCAGGGATCCTGATCTCTGGGGGAGCTCAAAGGAAAAACAGAAAATTACATTTAAACAATAAATAAATTACATTGCACCAGGGACTCATAATGACATGTTACTTGATTCTACTGTGAGCCTTAAAACCATTATAAACCCTGAAGAGGAGGAGGAAGTCCTTTTCATAATTTTAAAATTCAAAAACTCTAAAATTCTCCACTAATGTTAGGAACCACCTCTAAACTTACAAAACTTTAATTATTTATATTTAATTAAAGTTTATAAGTTTAGAATAATTAATTAGTCTAAACTTAAACTTTAAATATAAAAACCTGAAAAAAAAAAAATCCTCTTTTTTTTATTTTTTTTTATTTTTTAGGTATTTATGCTCAAAATTTGTCACTTGAAGTTAAAAACTCCCGCAAAACCCCAAAAATGATCATCCTAGTATTGCATATTTATATATAGACAGGCTATAAATAAGGCATTAATCAATGTCTTTAATAGTCATTTAGTGACTGTTTGCCATATTAAAGCATTCTCAAATCTTTCAAATAGTTTTTCTATACCTCGTCCTCTTTCTCCGGATTCAATATTCTTAGCTTTATAATGGCCTTTACTCTGCTTATTTTAAGTAGCATTTATTCACCTTAGCCAACTGAAGATTCAGTAGCAGCAAAAGACCGGCTCTTGGGTTTGTTAACCCCCCCCCCCCTTCAATATAATTTGCTTTCTGTCCAGCTTGGTAGACAATCATCCTCTTTCAATTTACTCCAATACAATTTGAACTCAAAATTTTTAATGAAATCCAAATAAAGTTGATTAGAATCATGCAAATGGTGTAGCTTTGGAAATGAATAGTGATTCTAATAATGAATATTTTTGTAATAAATATATAATACTCTTTCTTACATTAGGTGATAACATATTTTATTTTATTTGTTCTGTAGATAGTGTTTTTATAATGGAATATTATATTAATGGCATTTACAAAGTTTAAATAAAATAGACCAGTCAAGCCCCAAAATTAGGGCTTGGAGTTCTGTGGGCTTTTGATGCTAATTGGGTTTCAATTAATTTCTAGATTTATGAAATATATTGTGAGAGAGATATCAGACCAAATGAAATGCATGTTATTATATACAAAAGTTAAGTTACAACCATGTTTTTTTGTTGTTGTTGTTTTTGTTTTAACATAATTGCATCAGTTTTTACGTTGAATTTGTTGCTCTGGTGTTATTAAATAACAGTAGGGGTGTCAAATATTATACATCTGAATATAGCATCATTTAACTTTGGAATATGCACTTATAATCTATACAATTATTCACTACACCATGCATCTGAATAAGTTTTTCTTTTGTAGAATGAAATGTAGATCAAGAGAAAGTGAATTATCAGCAAAATTACACCACAATAATAAATTCATTATTTTGGTGTAATTCACCTTCTAAAAGAAGAAAGTATTAGAATCCTATATAAAAATAGGCTAAAGGATAAAATTAAGCCAGCTACAAACAATATAGAAAGTGATTGGGAAAATATTAAAGAGGCCATACTAAATGCAGCCAAAAAATGCTTGGCATTTCAATGACAAAAAAATAGAAAGTGGTTTTGAACCTGGCAGGCAATCTGAAATTGTTAACTGATAAAAAATAAATGAACATGTAGAATTTCTATACACACAGTAGGAACATGGATGATTATATAGAATATAAAAACTATGCCTAAGTTAGAGCAGTCTCAAAAAATTTTTTTTAGAGAAAACCAGAGCAAATATGTTAAAACACTGTATTACTGGACCACAGAGACAAGGCTTCATTCAAAAAGTATTCAAAAAATATTACAATCAATAGAAAATGACTAAGAATAAATTTAATCCCAAAAGAATACTGTTACATATTATTATGGAATGGAGAACACCAAACAAATGTTAATATTAACAGGAAACAAAAAAATTAGCCTAATAATAGATGTTGAAATATAAAGGATCTAGAAATGTTTAAAAAAATTGAGAAACATGAAAAAAGTCCAGGTATATACAGCAGCCTTTGCTTAAAAGAAAAACTATTAACTTGTTTAACAATGCAAAAATTTATTTTTATTTTGTTACACAGAGCATTAATAAGAGACTGGAGAGACTGGACGTCGACTCGAGAAACGTCTCTCAGAACATAAAAGGGCGATCCGTTTGGCAGATGTAGAACACTCAGCTATCGCCGAGCATGTCTGGACAACCCACCACGACATCGACCCACACCGCGATGTCGTGGTTGTGGACAGGTCCCACCATTACCTGAGGCGTACCTGGTTGGAATCGCTAAATATAAAATGCTCGGACACCGCTTTGAACAGGAACAGTGGTTGTCAAGTTAACCCCATCACAGAGTCAGTAATTCTATCCATAGACAAACGCTGGCCACGTCACCACCATACGTCACAGCCACAAACATCAACAAACAATTAACCACGTGCCTCACGCACCATCCTGGCAGTGCATCTCTATTCCAACTGCCATCCAAGTATTTTAATCCGATGAAGGCTGCCACCCAGCCGAAAGCTAATTTATTTATTGTAGTTTTATTAATGCTCTGTGTAACAAAATAAAAATAAATTTTCGCATTATGGATCCAGAGCACGTAGGCCTGTTTTATTATTGTTTAACAATATTCTGACGTTTCAGCAGATCCAAAAGAAATCAGAAAGAAGAATAGTAATGAACTTTTTTATATACATTTTATGTATATAAAAAAGGAACCAAAGTAAGGGTGCAAACTACAGTCATAACATTGTTGACAACAGCTTCCAAACTATATGAAACATTTTAAAGAATAAATCAACTACATTCATAGAAAATTATCTACAGGAAGAACAGTATGAATTAAGAATTGGAAGAGGCTGCACAATGCCATTTTTACAATTCAACAAATTATGGCAGGGCTGCAAATAGGGGTGCATTGGATGTGCTGCACCAGGGCCTCCCCAGTCAAGGAAGCCACCAAAGTCTCAACATAAATAAATGAAGCCCTTTAACCCCTTTTGCATCCCGGCCCCAAGTACCTTTGCATGGTCCTGAATTATGGCAAAAGAAAAGAATTTAATCTGCCCACTTCATTTATTGATTATGAAAAAACATATGACAACCTTCATTGAAATATATATTGTGAAAATCCTATAAATAAATCACTACAACTAACAGAAGCATAACAATAATAACAAATATACATATCAATTTTTGTAGCCTCTTACCACAAAGAATATGCTGTTTAACATTTACATAAATAAAACCCTAGAAGGATGGAATCCAATTAACAAAGCATTTAAAACTAAAGACTATTCTTTACGTGGATGATAAAGTTTTAATTGCTACATAAGAAGATGAACTTCAAATTGCAACAAATAACTTGAACAAAATAACTAAGAAATATAAAATGAAAATATCAAAGTCAAAAGCAGTGGATTTGTTGAAATAATATTCAAATAGCAGAAATAGAACTTAATGAAAAAATAATACAAAAGAAAAACAAAAGAATTTTATTAATATGTTTTTTTTTTTTTTTTTTTTTTTCTGGTATTATGCAATACTGGCTCTAGACAGGTGTGACAGGTTTCCACTGCATCTGGCCCCATACTTTGGCCTGACCCTGCATGCACTCATAATGAAAACAGAGTCTAGCCCAGATATCAGGCTTGAACATTAATCCTTTTATTGACATGGCTTTAAAGCTAAAGTAGTGGGCACATTGGTGCAGAGAATTCACCAAATCACATTTTTGGGATAAATGCAAGAAATTGTTGAAACTGGGGAAACAAACTTTAAAAAAAAAGTATTCTTAATTAATATTAGTATTAAAATGGTATTTTGCAAAAAAAAAAACACTATTGTTCCAATTATCAAAAAGTGCCCATCCAGTTCTTCCTTGGATTTTGTCACTCTACAAGACCTTGGTCACCCTTGAGGATGGCCTATTCTAAATGATCAGCAGCATATCACATGAAGGTAAACATCATAAGATCTAGTCTATTTCTTTCTCTAAGATTTTATGGTTGTGCCCTCTGGTTCTTGTCTCACTCATCAGTGAAAATATTTCTCCCTCATCTTTAGAAACAAGTTTTGTGATTGAAAAAAAAAAAATATATTTCCCTAAGTTGACCATCAGTTGAACTGACTGAAATGAAACCAAAATGAAAGAACGCTCAATGGAATGAACACATTATTTTTCAAGTCTAAATTTTACCCCAAAATGGAGCCCTTAAACAATTTTTTTAGTTTTTAATTTTTTTTACTTTTCTAGTAAAAAAAAAAAAAAAAAAGTAATGATGCATATAGGGGAAGCATATGAAGGGCTTTTACCATATTTATGGAATACAAAATTTTTGCTTTTTTTTTTTTTTTTTTTTAATTCACAAGTTTTTCTGTGTAATCTTGTTGCTCTGTAATGATATAATTATTATATTATTTATATTTTTTGTTAATAAAGAGATCCACAGACTATTAATTTTCAGTGCCTCACAGTTATTTTGCACCTGGCTGCACACATTGTGCACACTGCACCTAGTATAAGACAGAGTGCTGAATAGCTTCAGAATACGACTATTACTTTAAAATGATCACTAATGATTTTTTTCCCTTCAGTTTATAAAGGAAAACTAAGTTTCTGTATTTCTCAAATAAGAATACAAATAATTGCACTTTCAACTAGTGAAACTTAAGTATGACATAACTGGTGATGAGAAAAATTATTTTCATAATTGAATGATTAATAATTGATTATATGTAAATTAGTGATTATGAAATCAATGCTAATGGTTGAGATTGTTTGAGATATATATATGTATATATAAAAATAGGGATAAATGTAAAAGTTTTTTGCCAGATTAGATTAATGCCATCAATAGTAGATTGTACATTACATCAGTCTGTAATCTAACTACATAATCATCATTGTATTATATATTTATATATTATTACTAATTACATGTTTATTTCCAGGGTATGGCCTTGTAGACCTACATGGGTTATCTTAGTCTTTATAAGTTATTTTGGCCTTATGGCCTGCTGTATACTGTTATGTTTATATACATATTTAGCAGCTATATATTACATATTATTCTTTTACTATAATAACTATATATATATATATATATATATGGATGGAGGAATTAATGGTCTGATAAACATGCAAGGATGGAAGCGAAATTTACACAAAATGCCAAAACTAATAGGAGAAGAATAGCAGAAATAAGAAAAATTGTAGGTGTGAAAAAAAAGAATGTGAATATCCTATATGTTATAATGAATTAAAAGAATTATAGGCTGAATTTAAAAGCCAATTAGAGAGGAGGGAACTGTAAAATAAAATAATTAATACAAAGTGATTAAACAAATAAAAGGTGAACTAGCCAGCATCAGAAATGAGTGGGCAAATTTAGCTATAAATTGATCGAAAAAAAGGGTAGCAAAAATTTGATGTTAGCTAACATAAATATTTATATGTGGTCAGGTATTTCATCAGGGTACTACACCTGCCCATGTATCAAGAACTTCTTTTCTATACTTGTCCATATCAGTGGAAGAGAAGCAAATTAAAGAATAAAACTAAGTGGGATAAAGCAGCAACACTCTCACAAAATATGGACAAGGTGTGTTGCTGCTTTATCCCACTTAGTTTTATTCTTTAATTTGCTTCTCTTCCACTGATATGGACAAATATAGAAACGCAGTTCTTGATGCATGGTCATGAATAGTCCCCTGAAGAAATACCTGACCATGTATCAATATTTAAGTTACATCAGATTTTTGAATTTTTGCTACCCTTTTTTCGACTTAGAGCTAAATTTGCCCACCCATTTCTGATGCTGGCTAGTTCACCTTTTATTTGTTTAATCACTTTGTATTAATTATTTTAATTATTTTACTTTACAGTTCCCTTCTCCATAATTGGCTTTTCAATTCAGCCTATAATTCTCTTAATTCGTTATACCATATATATATATATATATGATATTCACATTCTTTCCTTCTTTTTCACACCTACAATTTTTTTTTGTTTCTGCTATCCTTCCCTATTAGTTTTGGCATTTTGTGTAAATTTCACTTCCATCTTTGCACTTTTATCAGACCCATTAATTTCTCCATCCATATATGTACTTTTGCATCCTTTACTGCTGCTTTGCACATTCAGGTGCATCTGTCATATCATCCTTATCATTATTACTTTTATCTATCAACTGACACGTCTCTTGTTTAAACTTATACAGCAGGCCCCCGTTATAACGCGGTTCGCTATACGCTGATTCGCTATAACGCTGTTTTTATATTATAACCCGTATCTGACTATAACGCTGTCACAGATCACTATAACGCTCTTTTACAGATTACATTTTTGACATATTTAATGATATCGTTTCATTTGATGGAGTCAATAGCTTGAAAATGAATAGCAAAACAGCATTAAAACGTTTCCCACGCTCAGTGAAATTTAATTGCAGTAAGTGACTTGTTACGTAGTTCTGAGATCAACATTTTAAGAAATGATCAAATATATTGCTTGTAATATTTGCGTTATAATGCATTTATCCGAAGTCTAGTCATCACTCAGTACAGTATTAGACATTGTGCGTAACGGAAAGTTTACTTGAACATTGTATCATAATTAATTCAACCAATGCAGTTACATTTTCGAAGAGCTAATAATGACCGATAGGAATGAAAAAGCAACAACGTCTGGGCGCAGTAAGAAGACCATAAATGTAAGAAAAAGCCTGAATTTGAAAATTAAATTAGACGTTTTGAAGCGAATCGATTCCGGTCAACGACAAGCGGATGTGTGCCATAATTTAGGACTTGCAACTTTAACTGTAAGAACAATTATAAAAAAAAATAATAAAGAATTAATTTTAGCAGCGGGAAAGATAGCTGTTCCACTGCAAGCAACTAGGGCTAGGCCGACTATTAGGATTGAAATGGAAAGACTTTAATTTTATTGAAGATAATATTCCAATGCAGAATTCAGTTAAGTTAAATACAGTCGATTCCGGTTATTTGGGACACATCGGGACTGTGCATTTTGGCCCGATTAAGCGGCTGCCCCAATTATCCGAAGTTTCACGTAAATAGTTAAAAATACAATTTACCCCCCCCCCCCCACCTTTACAATTAGTTCACTGTACAATCAAATCACGTTACGACGAACTCAAAATAGTAAAGTACCGTTCACTATACGATGTGCAGTAAGCGCCGTTCATTATGATCACGTTTGTGAATTGAATTTTAATTCTATTAAACAGCGATTCTAATTAGCGAAAATAGGAGGAATATTATCCACAGGCTATAAAAGTAAAGATATATCAAGCACAAATTTACCCTTTATTACCTTACCAATTAAAAAATTAAATGATACGTGAAAATCGGAAGAATATACGTGATAATCGGAATAATTAATACGTACTGTAATATGTACATACTAACTAAACTAGTTGACATTTCTGTTCACTGACATTTGTTGGTGGGGACTGAAATTTAAAACAGTAAAAAGATAAGCAATCAATAACAAAGAGGGCACACACAAATTGCAAGTAACACAACACGCGCAAGTGAGAACGGAGTAACAAATTAGGAAGCTTTAAAAATAGGAATGAAGAGAAGATTCTGAAAATTATTATTTTTTTTTTTTGATTGAAGATTCCATGGAAGTGTAAACACATTTTACCATAATAACCCACAGAATTCCAGCTGTCGGTATTATCGCAAATTCAATAAGATCGAGTTTACTGTCCGTTTATGATAGATTGCACTAACAGAAAAGCCTAATAAACAGGTGATTGCTAATTGTTTTATGGTTGTGACCTCCAAAAATCCGACCGAACTATGTGGTACGGTCGGAGACAATCGTAGGGTAATCTCCAGTGCTGAGGTCTCCTGCCCCGATTAAACGGCATTTTGTCCCAATTAAGCGAAGTAAACCCTGGCTATTTTCTCGATTGGTTTTTGTTTTTTAAGATTTGCCCCAAATAAACGGCTGCCCCGATTAACCGGTGGCCCAAATAACCGGAATCCACTGTATTAAAAAAAAAAAAAGAGAGAGAGAGAAAGAGATTAGCCAATATGATGATCTGAAGAAAACTCGCCTAAAAAAAAAAAAAAATGTGGAACCATTTAAAACTGGTAAGGGCTGGTAGAATAGATTTAAAATCCAGGGAGAAGCCTAGTGCAGATCAAGGAGCTGAAACTTTCAAAAAAGGACTTGTTAAAATTATTGAAGAGGGGTATTATGTGTTATACTGCTCAACAAGTTTTTAACATAGATGAAGCATGACTTTTGTGGAAACGAATGCCTAAAAGAAGTTTCATATTGAAAGAAGAAAAAACATGCCAAGTCTCAAAGCGGCGAAGGATCAGTTGACTTTATTGTTGGGTGGTAATTAAACTGCGGGCCATTTAAAATTAATACCCCTTTTAGTTTATTTGGAAGAGGGCCAAAGTTCAACTCAAAATCCACACATTTTTCATGATTAAATTCATCCATTAAATTAAATCAATTAAATTCATTATTTTACTTCGAATTTTAAGTTTACTTTTGATACGCAAGTAGTTACCACATAATTATACGTATGTAATGCAGAATATTTGAATATTAAATATTTTGACCGACATTTGTGCATCTTTTCATTACTGTTTATTATTGATTAGGAAATACCTATGGCACCGACCCCCAGCTCATAAATACATATGTTACCTTATGGGAACATATGTATTTATGAGCGGCGCTCGCTTAGTGCGGATTCACTTAGCGCTCTGTTTTTCCGGAACGAATGATCAGCGTTAAGCGGGGGTCACCTGTATATATATACACACCGATGAGCCAAAACATTATGACCAGTGAGTTGTTATGCAAATCTAAGCAACTGCAGGTAAACTACGGCATGTGCACGGGTCAGGACACGGTAGAAAAAACACCTGATACTGAGCTCCGTTAATCAGTGTTACTCTTGTTCTTCAGATGGGAAAGGCAGCAGACTTAAGCGAGTTTGACGAAGGCCAAATTGTAATGGCCAGGCGACTGGGTCAGAGCATATCTGAAATGGCACAGCTGGTAGGATGCTCATGGTCAGCCGTGGTTAGTACCTACCGAAAGTGGTACGAGGAGGGAAAACCCCCCACGAACCACCGGAAAGGTGTTGGACAACCATGACTCATCAATGCTCGAGGTGAGCAAAGGCTCTCCTCCCGTTTTTTTTTTTTTTTTTTAGGAGCATTAGCAACTAAGGCCATATTGCTCCGGGATATGTGGTGGTCATTCCCTGACCTTTCCGCATCCTCCATATTTGGTGGTGACAGGCTCAAACCCCGGTCTAATCAAGAAGCGTGTGCTACGCACTGCTGCTCCTTCCCGCCTGGCTACGGAGGTGCCATGGCTCTCCCGGATGGTACGTGGCAACAGAAGGGTGACTGGTGCAGCTCGCTGGTGATGGTAGTAATGTGTCACAACACATAGTACATCGAACCCTGCTGAAAATGGGACTGCATAGCCGCAGGCCACTTCGAGTGCCCATGCTAACCACCAGCGACAGCGCCTACAATGGGCATGTGAGCATCGAAACTGGACCTTGAGTGATTGGAAGAAGGTCGTCTGGTCCAATGAATCACCTTTCCTGTTGCACCATGTGGGTGGCTGGATACTGGTGCGTTGTTTACCTGGGGAAGTGATGGTACCTGGATGCACCGTGGGACGAAAACAAGCCGGTGGCAGTGGTGTCATGCTTTGGATGATGTTCTGCTGGGATACTCTGGGTCCAGAGACCCATGTGCCGGGCACTCTGACGTCTACTACCTACCTAAACATCACTATTGTATCACATAACTATGTGGAGATGGGGGAAACCCCTGGCACTGCTTGACCCTAAACACACTTTACCTAAACATCATTGCTCGGTATCAGTATCCAGCCACCCACATGGTGCAACAGGAAAGGTGATTCATTGCAACAATCTTCCCCTCTGGCGGTGCCGTCTTTCAGCAGGATAATGTGCCATGCCCCACCGCCCGGATTGTTCGAGACTGGTTCGCGGAACATGAGGACTTCCAGGTATTGCCCTAGCAATCAAATTCCCAGACATCAATCCCTTCGAGCATCTGTGGTTTGTGTTGGAACAGCAACTCTGATCTGCGGCATCTCAACCACGGACCTTACAGGAGTTAAAGGATCTGCTGGTTACGTGTTGGTACCAGATACAACAAGACATATTTAGAAATCTTGTAGAATCCGTGCCTCACTGGGTACAAGATGTTTTGGCTGCATGTAAAGGACCAACATCATATTAGGTAGGTGGTTATAATGTTTTGGCTCATCAGTGTGTATATATATATATATATATATATATATATATATATATATATATACACACAGTAGAACCCAGATAAGAAATTCCCTCACAAGAAGTTTTCCCCTGTATTAGGTTTGGTTTCTTAAGTCCCAATTTCACCTCTATATATTGTAATGTATTATTTTCCCATTTATAAAGCATACAGAGTCTATTATTATAATGACGTTTTCCTTCTTAACAGGTTCTTTAAATATAGAAATTCTTTATTTTTAATATTAAAAAACATAAAACAATATACAGGAAGCCTTCGATTTACGATGGTGTTAGGTTCCTGGAGGGACATGCGCAAATGGAACCCTTTATATAATGGAGTCAATTGGAAATCACAGGATTAGGTTCCGGGCACCAAAAATTTTACCTACCACTTTGCATCCATTGTTTTATTTTATTAGCATTCTTCATAGTTGTAGTAATAGTCGATGGAGGCATATTCGTAGCCCTACACACATTAGGGCGGCTTTCACCAGATTCCATCCTCCGATTATTGCACTAGGATTCAATGAACTTCTTTTACCAGACATGGCGTTTCTTTATTCTTTTAAATTAAAAACTTTATAACATGATTGGCAAAAACTGCACACGGATATCACTATTATTTTTATTTAATTGTGCTATTAAGCACAATTAATAAAAAAATGCTAGCATAATAAATTTCCAACACGTGTAAATAGCGTAAACAACAACCAACTGAATGGTTCACCGCATGGACCTTTACTACCTGCATCCACGATTGGTTACTTTGAGGGCGGGAATCTTTCTCATCTCTGATATGGATGTACTAATTGCTGATTGGCTCAGATTGTCCTAAATCACATGAACAGTGGATAGCACAGTATGATGCCGATAAATTTTGTCTGACGATTTTAAACTTTCAATTTATAAAAAATTTGCAAAATAAATAAATATAAAAATGGCATTGTGATTAGTGATCAGCACTATTGCAAATCAGTGCAAAACGAGGGCTACCTTTAAACGTTTTGGTAATCGAACAAATTAGTGCCAAGCATCATTTTAGTTCGTAGTATTTTACCGAAATAGGTGAAATGGCATCATTTTTGATATATTTCATATTGTGAATGCTTTCACAACAAGTTGCCCTGATGTTCACTACCTCCAATAACAATAAGCAGTGCTTCGTCAATGGAGAAGACTAACGTTACTTATCTCGAATGGGCAAGTGCTGCCTATTTGAGAATCCAGTGTTGGACCGTTGCTTATTCAAGGAAGGTCAATATCAGGGTAACTCGTTGTGAGGGCATTCCAATATGAGATATAACAAAATGATGCCATTTCACCTACTTCGGTCAGTGATTTACTACAAACTAAAATAATGCCACTCATTAACTTGTTCGATTAATGAATTTTCCATAGTCTGAGGCTTTTAGCCCTAAAAAATTTTTAGTATAAACATTTTGATATAATGGAAGTGACCTATTGCAATTGTTTTCATCGATATCCATAATTGGATAGCTTCGACCACGTGAAGCACAGTGAAGCATTTGCCGTTAAGTTTTGATGGTTGTGAAGAGTTCTCAATTACTTAGTGGATTGTTGTTCTGTCTTATTGTAATTGTGACCTTTTAAGGTATGTTGAAGCTCAAAAGGAGCTCATCCTTCCAACTTAGTAATGAGTTTAATGAACAGAACGTTAAGCAATTAAAAATCCCCAGTTTAAAAATGTTTTCCATAGGCAGAATAAATGTTTATAAATTCTGAAATAGTACTTAAAAATGATGTTTAAACTTATGTATGTGTATCTTTTAATTTTTATTTGTAGTTAATATTTCATACTCTTAGATCATTTTACCTTCTAAGAAGTTTTCCCATGTAAGAAGTTGTAAACCTCCAGTCCCATGGAAAACTTCTTATCCAGGTTCTGTTGTGTGTAAAATGACTGAATGGAACTATTGCACAAGTATTAACAGCACTTTCATTCCGATAACATCAGATAATTTCACCACTGTTGTTTTTTTTTTTCATTTCAATATCATAATCACTTAATTTGCATATAATTGATTAAAAAAATTTCTTATTCAATTATTTTGATTGAATCTTGATTATGCCCATCACTACTTCTAACCAGTGTTATTATCAATGAGTCAAAATAACTATATAAGAAGAAGTGACTTACCCAATAGCTAGTTAGCATTAGCAAAGGCACATGATGCAAAAAAGCAAGCTTATATAGCATCAGCCAAAAACAAAACCTTATTTCACCAATCCACTCGCTCCAAACGTTTTCAAGTTCTGCCTTGAATCTATTTAAGCTATCAACTTCTACAACGACAGATGAAGTTTGTTCCAGCAATCAACCACCCGCTGCTGGCTAAAGACAAACTTCCGTACATTTATCCTACAACTGATCTTTCCTCAATTTTACTTTATGCCCTCTCAGGTGATTATTCTGAGCAAGAGGAAAAATCTCATCCGCATTGAGCATGCTCAAACCATTCAAGGCTTTCTATACCTCAATCAGATCACCTCGCAGGTGCCTAGTCTCCAGACACTTTTAATTTGCAAAACTTAAACCTTTCTTCGTAAGAGCAACCCTTTGTTCCATTCACTAATCTTGTTGCCCTTCTCTGTACTTGTTCCAACAGCTCTACATCCTTCTTAAAATGAGGCCTCCAGACCTCTGTACAGTACTCAAGGTGTGGCCTGACCATTGCCTTATACAAGGAGATAATCACCTCCTTATCCCTGCTAGAAAATTTCCTGTATATCATTGACCAGACACCTTGAGCTACTGTTGCAGACTGTCTGCACTGCTCAGAAAACTTCATATCTGCCTGCACAATTACCCCCAGGTCCTTTTCATTCTCTACCACTGTCAGTGTAGTACCACAGAGTTGATGCGTTACTCTGGGATTACTGCTTCCCATATGTAGTACTTTACATTTGTCAATGTTAAACTTCATTTGCCACCTCTTACCTCATCTGCTCAACTTTTCTAGATCCTGTTGCAGCAGTGTACTGTCATTAGTGTCATTAACAACCCTGCCAACCTTTGTATCATCTGCAAACTTGGACATTAAGCCTGATATACCATCATCAATATCATTTATAAATACAGAATACAACAATGGACCCAACACTGAACCCTGAGGGACTCCACTAATAACATTAGTCCACGATGAGCAGTGTCCATTGATTACCATTCTCTGTCTTCTCCCACTCAACCATCCCTTTATCCATAGCAGTAATCTGCCTCCAATGCCATACTGCTCCGATTTGTGCAGCAGTCTTCCATGTGCAACAGTATCAAAGGCCTTTCTAAGATCCAAATATATGATATCAAAATTATTCTTTGCATCCTGTTCCTTTGTGAACACATCATAGTATCCAATCAAATTGGTCAGACAACACTTCCCCTTAACAAACCCATGCTGTTTCTGAGCTATAACTGAAGTCTTGTCTAGATGATCCTGCAATGCTTCTTTAACCAGTGCCTCCATTAATTTCCCTGGAACAGAAGTTAAACTAACAGGTCTGTAATTAACTGTCTACCCCTTTGATCCTCTTTTGTGGATTGAAGTCAGATTTGCACATCTCCAGTCCATGGGTACCTCCCCTGAGTCCAGGGAAGCTCTCATAATAATGGCTAAGGGTTTGCTTACTTCCTTTGTCACCAACTTTAATATAACTGGATAGATTCCATCCACCCCAGGTGCCTTTCTTATGTTTATCTTCAACAATTTCTCTTCCACTTTACCCTCAGTTATTACAAGTTTAACTAGCTTACTTCCAGAGTTGAATACACCTCTGTCATTCCCCTCCCTGAATAACTCCTCATGTGTGAATGTAGATGCAAAAAATTAATTTAGTTTGTTAGCTGCCTGGGCAGGGTCATCAACAGTTGAACCATCGATATCAAGTGGACCAATCTGATTCATCCCCTTCCTTCTAGATTTAACATAAGTAAAGAACTCGCTGTTTTTCTTTGCAACCTTTGCCAAAGATTTTTCGTAATCTGCTTTCGCCTGCCTAACCTCCTTTGTAACTTGGTTACAGACCAGCTTATATCTATCATAGGCTTCTGTGTCACATGTTAATTTATATGTATCCCATGCAATTTTTTCCTCTGTCACATGTCTCATTAGTTCATCTGACATCCATTTAGGCCTAAATCTTGAAAAATATTTCTTTGTTGGTATGAAAAGTCTAGTAGCTTCCAAGATTCATTCTTTGAATGCTTCCCATTTTGAATTTGCTGTTGGTAACATCATCAGTTGTTCCCACCGTATTGAATTTAAATACTGTCTCAGACCACCGTAGTCACCTTTACGAAAGCAAAAACCCTTCCCTTTACCCTTGATGGTAGTTACCTCTTTGAGTAAATCCCACTTCAGCACACTGTGATCACTGCCACCTAGTGGTTCCTTAATCTGCAGATTCTTGATGCATGAAGAATCAAACTGATAATCAGATCAAGAGTATTGATCTGATTATATAACTCCCTCTAGTTGCCTCCTGAACATGCGGCCCAAAGAAAACAATCATCCAATAAATCCACAAAAGCCTTGCTAGTGTGAGTGACCAATCCACAAATTCCAGTCAATATCCAAGAAATTAAAATCTCCCATTATATGACACTCTAATTTACTGACCCACTCTATTTCTCTGCACAATTGCTCATTATACTCATCAGTCATTAGGCCTATAACACACACCAACTCATTTTTCCTTTCCCAGTGCTTATGTCACACCAAACAGACCAACATTGCATTGTCCACCCACATCAATTGGATGCGCTTCCTTAGATTTTATGTGTTCCTTAACTAACAGTATACCCCCTCCTCCCTTCCTGTCCTGTCTATCCTTTCTGTACACATTGTACTCCCCAAATTCCAGTTCTGCACTGCTTATGTCTGTGCGACACCATGTCGCTGATATCCCAACAATATCTGCCTTTGATGTCTTGACTAGCACTTCAAGCTCATCGAATTTATTAACTATACTCCTAGCATTGGTATACATGCACCTGTTTCTACTCTTAGTTACCCTAACACAGCCCATGTATTTACTTGTTCCACTATTACTCCCAGCAGTCCTGGAAATTCCTATTGCCTTGCTTTCCAGGCTGCTGTTCAATTGCATTTCAATAGAAGTAGTGCAAGAATCCCTTTTACCTCTGCCATCGGCTACTGTTAATCTATTAGTCCATGTATCCCCCCCAAGCTAGCAGTTTTCCGACCCACCTAACTCTACCTCAATAGCATCAGCAAATATTCTTGCCCCCTTTCTATTGAAGTGTATCCCATCCGTGTAGAAGCAATCTCTCCTGTTAACAAGCACAGACCAGGCTGAGAAAAATTCTACCCCTTGAGCCTTGCACAATCTCTCCAGGGCCGAATTGATCGACAAGGCTCTCATCATATACTCCCTCCTATCATTTTTGGGCAAAATTGCAGACACTTTCAAATTCAACCCTAACTCACGGCTTTTTTTTTCAGCATTGTCTTGTACTTGTTAAGTAATTCTGCTGGTCTCTTACTCTTAATATCATTAGTGCCAACATGTACAACAATATCACCCTTTGTGCCCTTAAAGGATGATATCGCCCTACAACGTCATCAACCTTTCCCCTGTCAGACATACCCTGGTCCTGTTCCATCTATCCTTTTTGCACAATATGTTCCCCGTTTCCTTGACAATAGAGTCACCTACAACAACTAGTTCCTTTGGGACCGGCGCATTGTGCCTTGGGGGTTGCCGCTGTGTTGCGTGATGTTCAAGTGCAAGCTCTGGCATTGATGTGGGCAGCTGAGAGCTTGATGGGCCCTCAATTTAAATCCTTCGAGGGTATCCACCCTGTCGTTCAAGCTCTCATATAAGCCCATAACAATGCCGAGTTGGCACCTAATTTCCTCGCACTCCTTACAAAGACATTCCCCTTGGCAATATCATGTCCTATTCCTGATTGCTCCGCAAACATCAAACAAGCAGTGCATATCAATAGACTGACTTAAAGGACAACACCCCCCTCAGTTTTCCCCTGAGCCACAGCACTTCCACTAGTTTGAGCCTTTTGCTTTGCTGCTCTGGTCTGAGTCATGATTTCTATTCAAGTTCAATAAAATTTCAATATAAAATATAACCCTAAACCTATATCCCAATGCAGTTATAATACTATATATATATATATATATATATATATATATATATATGTATGTATTTCAGTATCGAATATTATTTCCAAGTTACGTTATATGACTTTCTTATCCCCTGTCAACTTATATATATTAATTTATGATGTTACGTTTGTAATAACTAGGTCGCTATATTTATTTAGTTAAAAAAGTACAATTCAATTGACAATGAAATTTAATAAATTTTACTGATTAATTGATACTACTATACTCACTATCTAGTTTTCCGTTAAACCTTACTCTAGCACACGTATCTTATAACAATGGCGGCAAGTTACGAACGGTTAATCTACGGACACAAGATATTATTTACTTTCCAAATTGCACTATCTAAATTCAAAATAAACCACGGAGTTTGACTAGGTCTATAAGCTACTTATAGAAAATAATTTAATCTAACAATTAAGTCAATAAAGCAGCTAAGTATAATTAAAATCTTTTCGTTCGTGGGAGCTGCAAAACCTGTCCACACGTGGATTTTGATACCTTACCGATACTAAGTAATAACCTACAAAATCTCTATCTAAATTCAATTTAAACTAAAGCTTAAATTGAATTTGGTTTGATTGCCTTTCCTTTAATAAAGGACATCTGTTTAAAGGAGACTTAGCTATTCAGTTTCATAATGAGCTAATATCGGTTCTTACAACCAAAATGGCATCACTGATGTCCTCACTAATTGCTGTAATTTTTTTTTTCTGGACATCTGGTGTGTGAATGAAAAAAATTCTGTTCTTCCACCATACTGAATGTATACTCAATAAACTTTATATTGCATCATATTAGGCACAAAATGATTTCTGTTGTCAAGCCATAATGGATTTAAGTAGATTTCATGTGAAAGACATATCATGGTTACATAATTATAAAGCAATAAAACACTTAACTCCACATGATAAACAGATAAAATTATATATTATTAGTTTCTAAATGTAATACAATTACTATAAAATAAGTTCCAGATAGTCGAATAATCTTGTCCTAAAATCTGCTGATGTTTCAGGACCTCTTTGGCCTCCATTTTCAAGTCTAAACCTGCCTAGAGAAGAAAAGAGGAATAATACATTAAGTTTTAAAACTCAAACCATAATTTTTGAAACCTCTGATTTTAGATGTTTCTAACATGACTAAAAAGAAAGGCAACTGGGTGATTAGCTCTTTTATTAAATGTTAACAAAAAAAAAAAACTTAATAAAAATGAGAAATTTATAAGAAAGTAAAAAACACCAAAAACATGACTAAAATATGTTCTACCCTGATGTTAACAAAACTAATACCGAAGTTCTAGTGCAGTGAGCCACATTAGCATTAGTAGAGGCATTTGATGCAAGAAAGCAAGCTTATGCAGCATCAGCCAAAAAAAAAAAAAAAAAAAAAACCACTTCCACTTCACCCCTCTGTTTGTTCAAAATACCTGTCCAGCTGAGCCTTAAACTTATTTAGGCTATCAACTTCCACGACAAGGGATGGAAGTCCACCAACCAACCACTCGCTGGCTAAAGGCAAATTTCCGCACGTCTATCCTACATCTGCCTTTCCTCAATTTGAATTTATGCCCTCTCAGGTGATTATTCTGAGCAAGAGGAAGAATCTCATCAGCATTGAGCATGCTCAAACCATTCAATGCTTTATACACCTCTATCAGATCACCTCGCTGGTGCCTAGTCTCCAGACACTGCAATTTGCAAAACTTAAGCCTTTCTTCGTAAGAGCACCCCTTTGTTCCATTCACTAATCTTGTTGCCCTTCTCTGTACTCGTTCCAGCAGCTCTACATCCCTCTTGAAATGAGGCCTCCAGACCTGTATACAGTACTCTAGGTGTGGCCTGACCATTGCCTTATACAAGGGAATAATCACCTCCTTATCCCTGCTAGAAAAATTCCTATATATCATTGACAATACACCATGAGCTACTCTTGCAGCCCGTCTGCACTGCTCAGAGAACTTCATATCTGCCTGCACAACCACCCCCAGGTCCCTTTCATTCTCTACCACTGTCAGTGTAGTACCACAGAGTTGATACGTTGCTCTGGGGTTGCTGTTTCCCATGTGTACTACTTTACATTTGTCAATGTTAAACTTCATTTGCCACCTCTCAGCCCATCTGCTCAACCTTTCCAGATCCTGTTGCAGCAGCATAGTGTCAGTAGTGTCCTTGACAACCCTGCCTACCTTTGTATCGTCTGCAAACTTCGACATTAAGCTTGATATACCATCATCAATATCATTTATGAATACAGAAAACAATAATGGACCCAACACTGAGCCCTGAGGGACTCCACTAATAACATTAGTCCACGACGAGAAGTGTCCATTGATTACAACTCTCTGTCTTCTCCCCCTCAGCCACCCCTTTATTCACAGCAGCAATTTGCCTCCAATGTCATACTGCTCCAATTTGTGCAGCAGTCTTCCATGTGCAACAGTATCAAAAGCCTTTCTAAGATCCAAGTATATAATATCAAAGTTATTCCCTGCATCCAGTTCCTTTGTGACTGCATCATAGTATCCAATAAAATTGGTCAGGCAAGACTTCCCCTTAACAAAACCATGCTGTGTCCGAGCTATAACTGAAGTCTTGTCTAAATGATCCTGCAGTGCTTCTTTAACTAGTGCCTCCATTAATTTTCCTGGAACAGAAGTTAAACTCACAGGTCTATAATTGCTTGTGTCAGCCTTTGATCCTCCTTTGTGAATTGGGGTCAGAATTGCACATCTCCAGACTGTGGGTACCTCCCCTGAGTCCAAGGAAGCTCTCATAATTATGGCTAAGGGTTTGCTTACTTCCTCTGCTGCCTCCTTTAATATAACTGGATAGATCCCATCCACCCCGGGTGCCTTTCTTATATTTATCTTCAACAATTTCTCCTCCACTACTACTCTACTCTCAGTTATTACAAGATTCTCTAGCTTACTGCTAGAGTTGAATACACCTCTGGCTTTCCCCTCGCTGAATAACTCCTCATGTGTGAATGTCGATGCAAAATATTCATTTAGTTTGTTAGCTACCTGAGCAGGATCATCAACAGTTGACCCATCAATATCAAGTGGACCAATCTGATTCATCCCCTTCCTTCTAGAGTTTACATAAGTAAAGAACTCTTTGCTGTTTTTCTTTGCATCCCTTGCCAAAGATTTCTCGTAATCTGCCTTCGCCTGCCTAACCTCCTTTGTAACTTTGTTACAGATCAACTTGTATCTATCATAGGCTTCTGTGTCATGTGTTAATTTGTATGTATCCCATGCATGTTTCTTATCTGCCATATGCCTCATCAGTTCATCTGACATCCATTTAGGCCTTGAACAATATTTCTTAGTTGGTATGTAAAGCCTAGTAGCTTCCAAGATAAGTTCTTTGAATGCTTTCCATTTTGCATTTGCTGTTGGTAACATCATCAGTTATTCCCACTGTATAGAATTTAAATACTGTCTCAGTCCATCGCAGTCGCCTTTACGAAAGCAATAACCCTTCCCTTTTCCCCTAATGGTAGTTACCTCTTTGAGTAAATCCCACTTCAGCACACTGTGATCACTGCCACCTAGTGGTCCATTTATCTGCAGATTCTTAATGCATGAAGAATCACTGCTGATAATCAAATCAAGAGTATTCCTCCCTCTAGTTGCCTCCCGAACATGCTGATGTAGAAAATAATCATCCAATAAATCCACAAAAGCCTTGCTAGTGTGTGAGTGACCAGCCCCCAAATTCCAGTCAATATCTGGGAAATTAAAATCTCCCATTATAAGACTCTCTGATTTACTGGCCCACTCTATTTCCCTGTACAGTTTCTTATTATACTCATCAGAGTCATTAGGCCTATAGCACACTCCTACTCTCAATTTTGATCTCCCAATGCTTATGTCACACCAAACTGACTCGACACTGCACTGTCCAGCGATGTCCACTGGCTTCACTTCCTTGGATTTTATGTATTTCTTAACTAATAACATAACCCCTCCTCCCTTCCTATCCAGTCTATCCTTTCTGTAGACGTTGTACTCCCCAAATTCCAGTTCTATTTATGTGTGACACCAAGTCTCTGATATCCCAACAATATCTGCCTTTGATGTTTTGAGCAATACCTCAAATTCATCAAATTTATTTACTAAACTCCTAGCATTGGTGTACACGCAAGTATACATGCACCTATTTCTATTCTTAGCTACCCTAACACAACCCATATGTTTACTTGTACCGCAATGACTCCCAGCAGTCTCTGAAATATCCTGAATCTTGTTTTTCAGGCTTCTGCTCATTCCAATAGAAGCAGTGCAAGAATCTCTTTCACCTCTGCCAGTGGCTACTGTTAATCTGTTCGTCTGTCTCCCCCCAAGCTAGCAGTTTTCCGACCCACCTAAAACTGCCTCAATAGCATCAGCAAATATTCTTGCACCCTTTCTATTTAAGTGTATCCCATCCCTGTAGAAGCAATCTCTCCTGTTAACAAGTACAGTCCAGGCTGAAAAAAATTCTACCCCTTGAGCCTTGCACAATCTTTCCAGGGCCGAATTGATCGACAAGGCTCTCATCATATACTCCCTCCTATCGTGTCTGGGCAGAATTGCAGACACTTTCAAATTCAACCCTATTTCACGGCTTTTTTTCAAAAGTGACCTGTACTTGTTAAGCAATTCTGCCGGTCTCGTACTCTTGATATCATTAGTGCCAACGTGTACAACTATATCACCTTTTGTGCCCTTAAAAGATGATATCAGATTTATGCCTCAATATATTAATCTCATGGACACAGATTATTATTAGTTGCATTAGATGCAAGAAAGCAAGCTTATAAAGTATCCACCAAAAAAAACCACCTCTCACATCACTTCACCCAAACCTTTTTTTAATTTTCTTAATTCTTCCTTTATTTAAACTGTCCACTTCCACATCAGATGGATGTTTGTTCCAATAATCAACACCACCCTCTGATAGAAGGCAAACTTCAACACATCTATCCTGCACCCATCCTTCCCTATTTTAAATTTTATGCCACCTCATGTGTACTCTGATCTTGAGGCAGAATGCCATCAGCATTGTGCTTGCTCAAGCCATTCAAAGCTCTAAACATCTCAATAAGATCACCTCACATTTACCTAATCTCAGTATGCTGAAATTTGCAGAACTGAAACCTTTCTTGGTAAGAGCACCCTTTTGTTCCCTTCACCAAACTTGTTGATCTCTGCACCAATTCCAGCAGATTCAGCTTCAAGTTCTCGAAAATCTGCTGCCAGTTCCTTAAATGCCGATCTTCAGGTAATTCTCCAGTGGGGCAAAGACAACTTAGTTGATTTCAACCCTTCTAAAACTCAGTCTTGTCTTATATCTCGCAAAAAGGATTCTTCTGCTCCTATGCTTATCTTTAGTGACACTCCGATTTCTGGGCAAAATGATATATCTGTTTTGGGGATTACCCTGACTTCTAATCTCTCTTGGCACAAGCACATTACAAATATTGCTTTCTCTGCATCTAAAAAACTTGGTTTTCTCTTTCGCTCTCGGCGTTACTTTTCTTCCAAACAGCTGCTCACTCTGTATAAATCGCAAATCCGCCCTGCCATGGAATATTGTTCCCACATCTGGGGTGGTGCCCCCAAAACCTCTCTCAGGCTTCTTGATTCCATTCAGAAGAGGGCAGTTAGGTTAATTAATGATTCATCTCTAACAGAGTCTCTCCACTCGCTTTCTCATAGACGTACTGTTTCTGCTGCATGCCTCTTCTACAGATACTTCCATGGGCACTGTTCTTCTGAATTGGCTTCTATAATTCCCGCTCTCTCTTTCAAAACAGTCCAAACACATGCCGCCACCAGCCAACATCCATTTACTGTCCAACTTCAAACCCACAGAACCAACTTTTCATCTTCCTCATTTATTCATTCAACTGCCGTTTTCTGGAACAACCTTCCTTCATACGTATTTCCTGAAAATTACAATCTACAGAAGTTCAAGTCCAATGTCAACTAATATCTTCTTTCGTCTTCTCAACCTCCAACCCAAGCACGGTACTAAGTACTATAGGTTCTAATACCTCTCGTGTTTGGGGTTCTCATAAAAAAAAAAAAAAAAAAAAAGATTGTCCTAAAACGAGGCCTCCAGAGTTATATTCAGTACAAGATGCAGCCTACCCATTGCTTACACATCAGAATAATCACTTCCTTGTCCCTGCTATCAAAGTTACAGTATATCATAGATACATCTTGTGAGCTGTCCTAGTAGCTGTCTGCATTGCCCAGCGAACTTGCCTTTCTACACAATTAATCCAGGTCCTCTCTTTTTCATTTTTCTCGAGTGTAGTACCACAGAGTTGGTACATTAATCTTGGATTACTGCTACCCATAGGCCTTGTATTTGTCAATGTTAAACATTCTACTGCTATTTCTCAGCCCATCAACCTGATGACTGTCATTAACTACCCTGCTAACACCAACCTTTTTATCATCTGCAAATGTGGATGTAAAGCCTGATATACTGTACCTTCATTAATATCATTGATAAATATTGAAAACAACAATGGGCCCAGCACTCAACCCTGGAGAACTAATAACAAATAACTAATCAACTAATAACATTAGTTCACAAAGAACAGTGCCCATTGATAACCACTCAATCTTCTTCCACTTAACCATCCCTTTATCCTATCATTGACTTGCCCTTAATGCCACATTGCTCAAATTTGTACAGCAGTCTTTTATGTGCAACAGTATGAAAAGCTTTTCTAAAATCCAAGTATATGTTATCAAAATTTATTTTTTTCCATCCAGTTCCTTTGTTACTGCATCATAATATCCAATCAGATGGGTCAGACAAACTTGCTCCTTAACAAATCCATGCTGTGGTTGCAGTAAACCCTTGAATTTAAAGATGCCCTCATAATTACGGCTAAGGATTTGCTTACCCATTTTCTGTAATCTGATTGGGTTGATTTCCTTAATGTAATTGAACAGATCCCATCCACCACAAGCACTTTTATGTTAAACTTCAATAATTTGAAGCTTAACTGGATGCAACAAAATCATTTGGGATACTGTTAAATTTCAATGAACTTCTGGAATTTTGCTCCCTTAAGAAATCATACTTGAATGTAGATTCAAAATACCTATTCAGTTTGTCAGCAGCCTGAGCAGGATCATCAACCTCAAGTGAACCAATGTGATTCAACTCCTTCCATCTACTTATTAACTATAAGTAATGAAGTCTTTGTTTTCTTGGCATTCTTTGCCAAAGACTCCTCGTAATATGCCTTAGCTTGCCTAACCTCCTTTGTGACTTGATTGCAGACTAGTTTATATTTGCTATAGATAGGCTTTTGTATCACCTGATAATTTATATGCATCCCATCCATTTTTCTTCTCTGAAACAAGTCTCATCTGACAACCAAACAACAATGGGCACAACACCGAACCCTGGGGAACTCCACTAATAACATTTATCCACGAAGAGCAATGGATACTGCTCTTCGTGGACAAATGTTATTAATGGAGTTCCTTAGGGTTCGGTGTTGAGCCCATTGTTGTTTTTTGTATATTTATCAATGATATTGAAGAAGGTTGGCAGGGTTGTTAATGACAGTATGCTACTCCAACTGGATCTAGATGGGCTGAGAAGTGGCAACTGAAGTTTAACATTGACAAATGCAAAGTACTGCATATGGGTACCAATAACCGAACAGAAATGTACCAACTGTGTGGTATGGAAAGTGAAAAAGTCCTGGGGGTAACTGTGCAGTCAAATATGAAGTTCGCTGAGCAGGGCAGGTCATGGAGTCATCAATGATATATAGGAATTTTTCTAGCAGGAATAAGGAGGTGATTATCCTTGCCTTGTATAAGGCAATGGTCAGGCCACACCTTGAGTACTGCATACAGGTCTGGAGGCCTCATTTTAAGAAGGATGTAGAGCTGTTGGAACGAGTACAGAGAAGGGCAAGAAAGTCTTAAGTTTGCAAATTGCAGCACCTGGCGAGTAGGCACCTATGAGGTGATCTGATTAAGATGTATAAGGCCTTGAATGGGTTGAGCAAGCTGAATGCTGTTGGGATTCTTCCTTTTGCTCAGACTAAGAACCTGAGGAAGCACAGTTTCAAATTAAGGAAAGATAGTTGTAGAATTGATGTGCAGAAATTTGCCTTTAGCCAGCGGGTAGTTGATTGGTGGAACAGGTTTCCATCTTTTGTTGTGGAAGCTATGCATCCCGTGCATAATATGCATAACCTAAATAAATTTAAGGCTGAGCTGGACAGGCATTTGGAACGAATGGAGGGGTGAAATGGGAGGCTTTTTTTTTTTTTTTGGCTGATGCTGCATAAGGTTGCTTTCTTGCAATGTATGCCTCTACTAATGCTAATTTAGGTCTAAACCTGGAATGGTATTTCTTAGTATGAAAAGCCTAATAGCTTCTACAATTAAGTACTTCCATGAATACCATTTTTAGAATTTGCTATTGGTAACATCATCAGACATTCTCAGTGTATAGAATTTAAAAACTCTGACATAACCATAATCACCCTAAATATGTTAATCTTTGTCTTAATCTCTGTCCCATTTACCCACATCCTGGTGTAAAAGACCAGAGTTCGAGTCGATGACATGAGGAATTTCTATGGGACTTTTACACAATGTGGCTGAATTAGTTGGTTTCAGAAGAAGGAGGCATGGTTTTTTGTCTATTAAAGAGAACCCACACGAAGGGTGGTTGAGAAGAGATGGGTTTGTAGGTACATCTTGTTATGAAAACTGCTATAGTTCGGATTTTTGCAGTATCTACAGGCTAACTAATTATTTTCTGTGAACCAATCCCACCTATAAACCCAGTTTCTCCATACTTGGAATCAGTGATCAAAATTTTACCACAAACAGAGCCAGACCATGATATTTCCACTCTGGGCAGAAAGATTTTTTGGCACCCTTTTACTAAGGAGATAGATATATATATATATATTTCTTGCTTCAATGTTATTCTGTTTTTGGCACCCTGGGCCCTACTAGCTCGTGCCTTAATCTGGCACTGACTGCGAAATTCAGTTAATAGGAAATATTTGTGAAAGTTCTGTGCATTTTTAATTAACCAGTTTCCACTGTAGTTTAGCATTAGCATAGGCATATGATGCAAGAAAGCAAGCTTATGCAGCATCAGCAAAAAAAAAAAAAAAAAAAAAAACACTTCCATTTCACCCTTCCGTTCATTCGAAATACCTGTCCAGCTGAGCCTTAAATTTATTTAGCCTATCAAGGGATGGAAGTCAGTTCCACCAACCAACTACCCGCTAGCTAAAGACAAATTTCTGCACATCTTTCCTACATCTGTCTCCTCAATCTGAATTTATGCCCTCTCAGGTGTTTATTCTGAGCAAGAGGAAGAATCCCATCAGCATTGAGCATATAGAGGTGGCTTTATCCACCTCTATCAGATCACCTCACTGGTGCCTAGTCTCCAGACACTGTAATTTGCAAAACTTAAGCCTTTCTTCATAAGAGCAACCCTTTGTTCCATTCACTAATCTTGTTGCCCTTCTCTGTACTTCTTCCAACAGCTCTATATCCTTCTTGAAATGAGGCCTCCAGACCTGTATACAGTACTCAAGGTGTGGCCTGACCATTGCCTTATACAAGGAAATAATCACCTCCTTATCCCTGCTAGAAAAATTTCTGTATATCTTTTACAAGACACCGTGAGCTACTCTTGCAGCCCGTCTGCACTGCTCAGAGAACTTCATATCTACCTGCACAATTACCACCAGGTCCTTTTCATTCTCTACAACTGTCAGTGTAGTACCACAGAGTGAACCTCTGCTTTTCATCATTTAGAAATGGAATCCTTCCATTTGAGGACTGTGCTGAGGTGTTCTTGCACCTGTGTACAAAATAAGCTTTGGCTCCCCTTTTCATAAATTTTGAAGCCTAACAGTTGAACACATTTAAAACTGGTGAATTAGGTAATAAGCGAATACACCTGGGTACATTACAATTATAATTCACCAGACATTGTTTAGATGTAAATACATAAATGTTTAATAATATATGTTCATGTTATGTTTAATAAAAATATGTTCGTGTTATGTTTAATAATTATGTTCATAAGAATATTCATTAATTATTAAAATAATATTTGAACATAAAAGTAAATGTAAATCTGATTTTACCCCAGGGGCTCATATCAGCATTAGTAGAGGCATACAACGCAAGAAAGCAAGCTTATGCAGCATCAGCCAAAAAAAAAAAAAAAAAAAACCTCCCATTTCACCCCTCCATTTGTTCCAAATGCCTGTCCGGCTCAGCCTTAAATTTATTTTGGCTATCAACTTTCACAACAAAAGATGGAAGTCTGTTCCACCAATCAACCACCCACTGGCTAAAGGCAAATTTCCACACATCTATTCTACAACTGTCTTTCCTCAATTTGAATCTGAGCAAGAGGAAGAATCCCATCAGCATTCAACTTGCTCAACCCATTCAAGGCCTTATACACCTCAAACAGATCACCTTGCAGGTGTGGCGCCTCCGTAGCCAGGTGGGCAGGAGCAGCAGTGCATAGCATGTGCTTCTTGATTAGACCGGGGTTCGAGCCCGTGACCACCAAATATGGAGGATGCGGAAAGGTCAGGGAATGACCACCGCATATCCCCGGCAATATGGCCTTAGTTGCTAATGCTCCTAAAAACCAAATAACAACAACAACAGCAGATTTACAATTGCCTTATACAGTGAGACTATGACCTCAGTATCTCCACAGGATAATGTTCACTAAATCATCGATAGGATGCCTTGGGCTTTCCTGGCTGCCTGTTTCACTGTTCAGAAAACTTCATATCTGTCCTTATTATAACTCCCAGATACCTTTCTTCCTCTACTGTTTTTAATTCAACTCCACCAAGTGTGTAATTTATTTTGGTGTTACTATTCACAAAAGCGTAAAGACCTTGCATTTTGCTGCATAAAAATATAGCTGCCAACTGACCACTGCAGTCTGTTCAAGTCCTCCTGAAGGAGTGCTGCTTGCTACCGATCATTAACTACTCTACCAATGTTTACGTCGCCTGCAAATTTTGACCTCAAGCATTTTATCTCATTGTCGATGTCATTTATGAAAATGAGAAAACTGGTCCAAGAACCGATCCCTGAGGGACCCACTTCTGACTGAAGCAGTCTGAAGAATATCCATTAACCACAAACTTCTGCCTTCTGCTCTGCAGCCACCCGGCAATTAATCATAGAATTTTTCCAGTAATCTCAGCATGTTCCAGTTTATACAAAAACCTCTCATGAGGGATTAAGTCAAAGCCTAGCTAAAATCCAAATAAGTTAGTCCCTACGTCCAGCTCATGAGTAATTGTGTCAAAATAGCTTACATAGCTTAAACATGATTTTCCCTTAACAAAGCCATGTTGTGTGTTATTCAGAATCCCATATCTATCTAAACATCCCTGGATGGCAATCTTACTCATTGCTTCTAAGATTTTTACTGCCACTGAAGTCAGACTAACCGGTTACCAAATTCACTGTTAGAACCGCCTTCGTGTACTGGTGATACATTGGCACTCTTCCAGTCCAAAGATGCCTTCAATAAATAACGTCAATGGTTAATACACTCTCTTGTGGCCTCCCTCAAAATTACTGGATTTATGTCAACTCCAGGAGCCTTATTGCATTTATGCTCGAAATATTTTCTAAGAAACAGTCATCTGTAATTTTGAAATCACTACTTACGTATGACTCAGCCTCATTTGCATTGCCTCTTCTCAGTGTGAAGGGTCTTTCTTCACTAAAGACATGCAGAGTATCTGTTCAATTCAACCGCAACAGCAGCTGGGTCGTCTAAGAATATCCCACCCCCAGTGTACAAGGATACAATCTGGTTCGCTTTTTTCTTCCTCGTATTCACATACATGAAAACTTCCCTGCCCCATTCGTTGCTCTCCTGGCCAGTTCTTTCTCATACGCAGCATTGGCCTCTAACTTTATCGTTGTACTATTACAAATCAACTTGTAGCTGTTGTAGGCTTCATGCTATTCATTGACTATAACTGGTCCATGGTATCCTTTTCTGTTCTATTTGATCAGCCAGCTCTGCATTCATCCATTTTGCAATCCTGCAATATTTTCTTGATGGTATGTATTTGTTCGTGGCTTCTGAGATTTTTGTCTTACAGATATTCCGTAATTTAAGTTTATTCGCCCTCGTTCTGCAATCTGCCCAATTAATACATTGGTGTACAAAACTTAATGACCAGTCAGGTTTTCACCTATAGTTTCTCATTGGAGTGGCCTGGGTATGGGAAAAGCATACCAAAGGAACCTCGTGAGGTACAGAAATGAAGGAAACAACACTGACACAACAATGGAAACAAAACGGTACAGAGGGACTTTATTCAAAAATGGCAACATAGCACTGGCTGCCATGATACAGATGCATCACAGCCAAAGATGGAACAAAGGGAAGATGTGGTCCTCAGTAGGAGATATGGCCACCCCTAATGTCAATGCAGGCTTTGCACCACCTGTCCATACTTAGAACAATGTTGATAAGTTCTTGTGGTAACATTTTCTATCCATTCCTCTGTCAGTGCCATCTTCAGCTGGTGAACATTTTCTGGTGGATGTGGACGTGCCGCTAGGCGTCCCATATGTGTTCGATGGGATTTAGATTGGCAGGAACGGGCAAGCCAATCCATACAAACAATGTCCTCACTTTCCAAAAGCATATCAACAGCTGCAGTGCAATGGGGTGTGGTGTTATCATCCATAAACATGAACTCGGGGGCCAATGGCACCTCGGAACAGACGCACATGGGGAAGGATTACCTCAGTACAGTACCGCCTCCAGTATCTGGAGTTGTGTACGTCCATCCAAAATAATGCCTCCCAGACGAGAACACCTCAACTGCCATATCGATCCCTTTCGGTGATGTTTGCAGGGTGATACCGTGTGTTAACCTCTCGCCAGATTAGCTGACGTCCAGAATCGCTTCTGAGACTGAATCTACTCTCATCAGTAGAGTACCTTACCCCATTGCACTGCTGTCCAGTCCTCGTGTTTGATGCACCACTAAACGGTGTCTCCGATGGGCAGGTGTTAAAGGGACACAGCGTACTGGCCATCGACAAACAGTCCACCTTTGTGGAGTCACCTGGCCACAGTAAACCCGATATCCTGCATCCTGTGCAACTGGTTTGCAATGGATCCCGCTGTCTGGTGTCGGTCCTTCTTGGCCTGTAGGAGTATATATATCATTGGGCTTTTTTTTTTTTTTTTTCATGGACGACCACCACTGGTCCTTCGGACAGCTGTATCTGTCGTTCTGAAGGCCAACCACGCACGTGAGACGATGCTATGGGCGATACCGAACTCTGCAGCTACACTCACACTTCGAGCTTCCCAAGTATTTTACCCCAGGTAAAAGTCTTCCAGATGTCTACCATTTCGTTGTCTGTAGCACTGTATGAAACCAATGGAACGTGTAACAATCGTGCTCACCATTCGGTAATTTGCACATAACTGCTGCTTTTATCTGTTTATGTGAGCCCTCTCATCACGATTCAAATTTTTGCATGTGCACCAGCTTTCTACTGAACGGCCACAGTTATGCAAATTGCCACAGGCTGTTTCATTTTATTTTGTAACCTTTGATTTTGTAACGTTGTAACCTTCAGAAATAGTGTTGGTCCTTAAGTTTTGCACACCAGTGTAGATGCCGTATAGCGTCTTAAACTGTCCAAGTTCCCTCTTCCAAAATTAAGACCTGTGCCTATGCTGCAACATCTTTCTTCATCTTCCAACTGACGACTGCATGATCATTACCCGCCAATGGTTCTTGAATTTTAAGCCCTGTGATGTCACCTAATTCGTGAGTAATAATAAGATCAATATTCTCACCCCTAGTACTATCTCTGAAATGTTGATACAAATAATAATCATCTAGTTTATTTAGAAAACTCTCGCAAGGCGAGTTTCCCTCCCACTTATTCCAATCAATCTGGGGCAGATTGAAGTCACCCATAATATCACAATCGCCTGTGCTTGCCCATTTCATCTGTATGTAAAGACTTGTCATATTCTTTACTATCTTCTGGTCTGTAGATTACTCCCACTCTCGTTGTTCTTTTGCTTCCGACTAATTCACATCACACAGATTCTGACATGCAGAGGAAGCAATATTTGTGATGTTCTTAAGCCAAGCGAGATTAGAAGTCGGGGTAATCCATAATATAGATATGAGATCTCTGGAAATTTGAGTGCCGTCAAAGATGAGCATAGGAGTAGAAGAGTTCCGTTTTGCATGATATAAGACAGGACTGAGTTTCAGAAGGATTGAAATCAACTGTTATCTTTGTCCTACTGGAGAATTACCTGGAGATCAGCATTTAAGGAATTGGTAGTGGATATTCGAAAAGTTGAAGCTGTTTGAGGAGGGCAAGGGTTCTCAAACTGAAAGGTGCATTTATGGAATGTGTTATTATCAGCAAAACTATGGATAGGATTTCCAGTCAGTGGAAGAAGGTCATTAATATATAAGAGGAAAAGAGTGGGAGAAAGCGTCGACCCTTTGGAAACACAAGCATTAATGGGGAAGTTAGAAGACAGAGCCATCGACTATCACATACAGTGAGCTGTCAGGAAAAAAACTGGATATCCATTTACAAAAAACAGTTGTGGACGTGTGTATATGTAAAGTGTATATGCTCCGAGAACGTCAGTTCAACTCCACCTCGTATCTCTGTGAAGAATAGTACCACGCTATAAAAGGGCCAGAAATGTGATTGGTTTAGGCTTGTGTGTGTGTTCTGTACTTGGCCGCTTGGGTACCCAGAAGCGTCAGTCACCTGGACATGATTCCGGGTATTCATCCACACCATGGGAAGGTGGGCCAGTCAATGTAAAGCACATACTGTCCAAAAGAAGCAACCACCTGGTGTTGCCAGAAGGTAGGCCAGGATCCTTTAGGGGCCCATTCCAGAGGGAAGAAGGGCGAAAAAAAAAGAAAAAACCACCCATGGTTGGATATGGAAAAGAAATGAATAAAAATGGAATAATAAAGTAGAAAAAAATAAAATATATGTATAATAAAAATAAGATTATAAAAATAATTTTATCTTTCTTCATGGATTAAGCGATCTGTCTGTTCCGATTTCGAAGCGGTCTGTCCATCTTTTCTTTAGTCTTCCTCTTGTCTCTTTTTCCTTTTGCTCTATAAAAAGTAATAATAATAAAGAAATAAAAATAAAGATGGTAGTGGTGCAGCTAAAATAAAAAAATAATAAATAAATAAAAGAAACAAAGAAAGTAGTGGTGCTGCTAAAATAATAAAAAAGTAGTGGTGTTGCTAAAAACGAAAAAAAAATAGTAAATAAATACATAAAAGAAAGAAAGGAGTAGCGCTGCTAAAATAAAAAATAACACTTAATTTTGTATGCGGGCCTAATCCAGAGGAAAAATTACACTTCCTGAAGATTTCAGTTTACATATTCAACAATTATTAAAGGAGATCTAACCACTTATACATTAACAGGATCACTGTGCTGTATCCTGTTGAGATCTGTCCACACTGAACGCCTTAGCAGAAATACGCCTTGAGCGAAAGCCTGAAGAATCTGAAATGACTCCGAGCTTTGAAGCAGAGACGACTCCTGTCCTGGTTGAAAATTAGTAAGTGCATGAAAAGGAAGTCTAAGATCATCATACAGGGAGCAATGAAACAAGATGTGAACCCAACTTTCTGGTGATCCACACGAACAGAGGTCTGTTTGAGATAAATTGAACCTAAAAGTACTCTGGTTCATCGATCCATGTCCTGTCGACATGTAAGTCGTGAATTTATCTATGCAAAACCACGATCCATAACGTTTATCCAGGAGAAATGAAACTTGTGATAAATTTTTCTCTTTGTTGTATCAAAGGGAGCTGTATCCCATCGAGGCTGCCAGATATTAACTAACTCGTTCCACAGTCTCCTTTTCTTTTAGTATCATTTTGAAAGTTGATGGTTATTTCCAGAAATTCGGTCTCGATCTGGTTTTTCAGTCTATACAAAAATCCTCTATACATACGTGCAAGTCTAAAGGTAATGTTCCGGCCAGTACCTGCAGAGGTTGCATTGAGAATGTCTTGCATGCCTTAACTATACATCGAAAATGGTTCTCTGCAAGGAGGCGAGTTTAGATTTGAAGTGATTGAGCCGTGCCGTGTGAAACCACGCACTGACAGCATATGTGACCAGAGGGAGGAAAACTACATTGTAATAGATCCTTAGTTTTTCTGGAGAGTCCCCATTCAACACAGGGCACCCAAACAATTGCACCAGTAAATCTATGTATTTTAGATGATAAGTTTGTCAAGTGAGGAATAAAACTGAGACTGGAATCAGTTACCACTCCTAGAACCTTGTTCTCTTTAACTATGGGGAGACGAATATTGTTGATCTTGACCAACCGAGAACGAGAGATATCCAACTTTGAGCCAAGAATCATCATCTTTGTTTTTGACAAGGTGATTTTAAGCTTATTGGTAACAGTCCAATCGTAGAGATCCCGGAGAACAAAATTTGCGATAGTTTCAAGAGCGGCCCTAGAGTTACCATTGCTCAAGATGGTGAGCTCATCTGGGTACGCTATTATGTTGACGTTATCGGGAGATCCACTGCTGCAGCACCATGTCTCATGTAAAAGGACCGAATATAGAGCCCTGTGGGCACCCTCTAGATACTAATCTTGATACTTGGCTATGTTTAGCCTTGACTATTATGGTTCTAGTGGCAAAGTAATTTTGGATTAAAAAGTAAAAGTGGTTGGAGCACCTAGCCAATCGCAGATGCTCGAGAACACTCTTCCACCAGAGGGAGTCGAAGGCGCCCTCGAAGTCGATGAAAACAGCTGGTGTATATTTACAGCTAGGGTACCGAATTTTAAACTGAAGAGACAAAGTCCAGAAGAGCATCCTCACAGGAACGTCCAGGACAGAACCCATATTGACTCTTTGAAAGCAGATCCTGTTCTACCAGTAGGGTATTCAATCTAATGGCCATTAGTCGCTCTAGCAATTTACCCAAATTAGCCAGCAGAGCGATCGGCCTGTACGATCTAGCTGCATCAGAAGGCTTATCCGGCTTTCTGATCAACAAAAAAAAAAAAAAAAAAAAAAAAACATTTGTGTGTGGACATTTTTTTTTTTTTTTTTTTTTTTAATCCGGCTTTCTGATCAACAAACAAATAAAAAAAAAAGCAGTTGGCAGATTGGAGCTTATTTGGAAGACCTTTATACCAAACATGATCAAAAGCCTTTGAAATGTAAAGAGCAACTGCTTGAGTTTCGCTAAATGTTTGCATTGAATTTGTCCGTAGATGAGAGATTTTACAACTCTGCCACCCAAGCCATTGATGAGTAACATAGCCAGTATATTACCAGTGGATTGACACTGATGGAATCCACAATGGCGATCATTGATCAGATGGAAGGTTTCTAGATAGCTTGAGTTGACGGTTAATGGATTTCTCCATTACTTTAGATAAGGTTGAAGTAAGTGCAATGGGACGATAATTGGTAAACCACCTCCTACCATTCCCAGGACACTCCATTCAATGCCTCCTGTGATCTTCCTTTTGATGGAAGATCACAGCAGGCAGTGAATGGAGTGTCCTGGGAATGGTAGGTGGTTTACCAAGATCATCAATACATGAGTTAGAAGAAAAATAGGATGACAACAGTTTAGCATTATCTTTAGTTGAGGTGACAAAGAGAACCTATCCAATTTTGACAAAGCTGGGATCTATTCCGACCTCTGCGTGATGGGCAAAAGTTGCGGCCAATAGCTTTGGCAAGAGACCAGAATGCTCGGCTGCCATTTGGACAAGAAGCAAGTTTTCTACTCTTAGCCTATTCAAAATATAGTTCTGATTAATAACTGCTTTACAATTGTTGCAAGGTTTGGTGTAGGTAGAAAATGAAGATTGAAATTTGGATGAAAGCGATCAGAGCAAACGTTGACATCAGAAGTTTTGAAACAGTAATCCGACCAAAGAAAAGAAGAAAAGATATCTCGCAGGTCATTTCATTTTGCATATTTGTAATTCCGAACAACAACAGGCTAGCCACGACAGAAAGGCTCCGTTGGAGAAGATACCATCACCAAGTTGTGATCTGAAGTGCCTAAAGAACCACTCACTTCGACCGTGTACTTGGAAGGGTCGTTTGTGAGAAAAAGATCAAGCGTGTTGGCTGGTGGTTAGGATGATCTAGTATTCTGGTAGGTATGAACAATCTGTGCGAGGTCATTGGTAATTGCAAAAGCCACAGCATTTCGACCAGCTGGGTCCGTGTGACTAGAAAGCGGAAACCAGCTGGAGTAGTGAACATTAAAATCACCAAGGAAAATTACTTCACTGTTAGGAAAGTTGGACTGGAGAAAGACAAGTTGCAAAGAGAGGAAGTCAAAGCGCTCCAAGTGATTAGTGGAGTTGGGAGAACGGTAGAGACAACAGATGAATTTTACACAATGAGGTAGAGAGATTTTAAGCCAGAGAAGATTAAAGAGAGGAGATTCCAAATTGCCAAGTCTCTGACAGGGAATATCAGAACGGACATATACACAAGTACCACCTTTGAGGCGAAAGGAATCATACAGCGAATAATTTGGGCAACTGAGATGAGCAGTAGTTGAATCAAGCGATAACTGAGATTCTGTCAGAAAAAGTACATGGGGTTTGGCAGACTGCAAGTGGAAATGGACATCGTTGAGATTAGAATTGAGACCACGTATATTTGTGAAATGAATTAGGAAGTGTTTGGGAGGCTTAGATCTTTTCACACATAAGCTTACTCTATTAGTTTGACAATTCATGATGCATTTGCTTTTAAATGCGCCAATGATTTTATGAATAGTCAAAATAATTGAGATGGAAATCTTAAAAAATATATGGAAAGCGATGACGGGATGGTAAATTGTAATATGGGGAGGGTTATTTTCAGCGTCTTACCCCATATTACTATTTAACGTTTACTACTTATTTAAGTGGTTCTTGCATTATGAGGGTACAACTTTAAAATGATTTCAAGCTGGGCTGCATAGTCCGCAGAACCAATAGTTGTAGAGGACTTTCTAGCGGATGAAGAAAAGTATAGATTTTTGTTTTTTTGTAAATGGTTCTGTGTCTTCTAACTTCTTAACTAACGCTGCTGTTTCCAAAGGTTCTCTTGTTTCATGTAGTCTTTTCCTCCTGCATATTAATGTTCTTGGATTGACTGGATATCCTATCCGTAGTGTTTCTAATGATTGTATACCACATTCCAGTTCAACAAACCCTGCGAAGGCCGAATTTCAGCCATTCGCGCAGTCGTTTCAGCGCACCCCTCCATACCAACGCAATCATTGTTAATGATTAAAGTTTTTTAGCTCTTTCGGTAGCATCTTATTCGCTGTGAATATTCAATCATAAATATCAAAAATGGTAGTCTTTATTACTTCAGAAATTATTACTTCAGCAAAACCTGTCGCTCAAATCTCGGTCAGAATCTCAAATCTTCTCGCGTAACGCGCAGATTTGGGAGCTGAAAAACTCGGAATAACTTCCAGGGGAGAAACCTTACTCCTCCCACCCTAAATCGGGAACTACAGCCACGACTGAGGTGCACTTTAGAAATTCAACGGGGTTTGAACGCAGACCTTTCCAAACGGTCTGCAGACGACGACACATCGTCGACTCGGTTGATACGGAGGGTGTAAATTTATTGTGCCCTGTGCTCAAGGACTATCTAAATTTAAAAAAACATTTAAAAAAGTATGTTTGTTTGATAAGACAGAATTAAGCCTACCACAGATGAATAGTTCGTATCTGCCGCAACAGCTGGATAATATTTCGAACTTTCTTTCTTTTCTCCAATTATGTTTTTGTTTATTTTTACTAGAATGCATTTCGGCTCCTCTATTATACCCAGCTGATTGCTCGATAATGGTGAAGGAGTGAACGAACGAAGAGAAACAACGTTGCCTGAAATACTGACAAGTAGCGAGGATGCTGAAGATGTTCACCAGAGCCACAACGCAATACTGTGTTACCATGGCAGTGAGTGCATCCAAGTACCACTTCTCACTAGTAAATATTTTATTTTTAAGGGGTACGAAGGACAAAATCAGAGATGGAATTTTCTCGTTTTGTTCCAGGCATGCAAAAGTCCAGATATTTCCTCGAATACATCGATTTATTTCTGATGGAACATGACGTTGTCTTTAAGGTCATCAAATTACGGATTGAAACAAACTGTTTAATTAACCTAAAGAAGAAATCTAGAGGTTAGGAGACAATAGAGGCTAAGACATGGGCCCACCTGGCCCATTTCAATGAACGTTATTCAGTTTCTGATGTACCATAAGAGCAAAGTAGACTGTGACAACATAAGCTGGAACTATATCGTATGTGCCTGCCTGCATATGTACTTAGTCGGTGGCAAATCAATCATAATTATGTCCAGTTCGCGGAAGCATGTTGCACTGGGCCCCCTCAGGTTTGTAATCCTCTTGCTCAGATTACAAACCTGAGGGGGCATAAAATGAAATTGGGGAAAGACAGTGGTCGAATAGATGTGCTGAAATTTGCTTTTGGCCAGCGGGTAGTTGATTGCTGGAACAAGCTTCCATCTGTCGTTGTGGAAGTTGACAGCTTAAATAAATTCAAGGAGGGACTGTAGACAAACATTTGGAGCGAATGGATGGGTGAAATGGGAAGTTTGTTTTGATCTGTAATAGCTTACTTTCTTGCATCATATGCCTCTGCTAATGCTACTGTGGGCTACTTCGTATCTGCACAGTAGGGCCGTCTGTCACAAAATAGGGATAATTTGGGTCCACATTGACCTTCAAGAAGGAATTCGTCACTTAATCAGTGCTCGAATTAGGAAATATTAACATAGGTAGGGGCGTCTGAAGGGAAAGGCTGGGTAGGTAGTCAGCTGCCTAGAGTTGGACATTGTGAACAGTTGTCTCGGAACTGGAGCCCGGGCCCTTTACAGGGAAGGATGGGCTAGCTCGGTGATACTGTTTGCTTCAGTGCATGTATTGACGCTAATAAGGACGCCACGATTATTAATAATAATAATTACTCTTATATTATTTCTCCCTGATTGGGGAATTCCACTCCGTGACGGGTACTGCTACCAAGTACACAGGGTGGTTGTAATGTCTGGTGTTACTGTTGGTCGAGAGACTCTCTGACTATTATTATTACTAGCCACATAGTGCAAGGAAGCCCGAGGCTTATGCTGCACCAGCCAAAAAATATTTCTGAGTTAACTTAGAGAGAGAGAGAGAGAGTCAGAAGTTGAAGGGAATCACCAAGAAAGAGAAGAATGATGACATCCAGCTCAGCCCCATACTCACCACATGTGAGCCCCTGGGGTAAGTAATAAAGTCAAACATGTAATCGTTAATGATACAGAAAATAAAACCGAACTAGCTAAATACCATATTAATGTTTGGGTTTTTTTTTTGGCGATGTTCGATAATTGAAGGGCTTGAACTTAAATTTACAGTTGCACCAAATAGCGCGTGTTGCAAAAAATCAATATCCGATTACCCCATCAAGCGCAATCTGGCGATTTGAACTATGTGCCTAACCTAGTTCCCTTTAAATCCCCTTCCCTAGGCGGGGGAGGTACGGGTTTCTGTCTCCTCCCATCCCTTCGTCCCCCTTATTCTCCTGGTGGGACCTGGGCCTGCCCCACTAACTTTTTGGGGTCGCCTTCTCTATCGTCCCCATACTTCTGTCTTCCCCCCAGTCTTCAGTCTCCCCACCCCGCTCTGCCTAAACTGTTAGCGTACACCCACACAATATCAAAATTCAATAACGTCCAAAATTAAACCGCATTAATATGCGCTCTTTCGGCCTTACCTAAATTCCAGTGTTTTTCTCCCACATTTTTTTTTTTAAGGTCCTAGCTACTGAAATCTCAGAAAATTAGGCGGCAGGACCTGCCAGAATGAAAATTTAAAATTGCTGGGTACCTGTCTGCCTCCACGAGGTATAGTGTGGACAACGTTGGGCCTCAGCAGGGGTCTAAATGGCCAGAAGAACAACGATACACAACACTACACTTTACAAAATCCACCCACTTTTAAATCCCTTCCCAACGAACTGGTACACCTACAGTGAAAGCAAAGTGGAGATGGGGGGGGGAACCCCTGGTGCCGCTAACACACATACTTTTAAAAATAAAAATAAATAAATTTAGATTATTAGCCATCTTGGCCATCATGCCTACAGTGCCGAAGAAAAAGCAATGACCCAACAATGAAAAAACATGAAAATAGAAACGACATTCTAATAATAAAATTCTACGAACAAATTTTTAAACAGATTTCTAAGATAAATTCGGCTTTATATGTTAGCAAAATCATTAACAACGTCAACAACCACTCTTTCGAAGCGAGGGTTCGTAGGGCCGACGAACGCTAAAAGACAGCCCTGTTTGAGGGCCCGATCCAATCTTTGGGGCTTCTGGAGCAACTGTTCTTCGCTTTCGAATTCTGATTTACCAAGGAATATTGATCAACTGTTCCTCGGCAAACCCTTGCCGTTTTGGACATTATTCAAACGCCGTGATGGTCACTTTCTGAAACTGATATCAACAATGGATGCGCAATTTGCTGTTGACCACAAAAAATACAAATCAATTGAGCCGAATCCCAAACCCTCTCACGATTTCAATTGTGACATTTAAGGAATTCATTCTAAGAAACCGGACATTGTTGTGCCTCAAAGACGGGATCACAAACAGATGCTCATTTAAATATCTGCGTTCATTCAATCGGTTTCTACGTCAATGTCAACATTTACTGCTCCACTTGTTTTTCCTCCTCACACTTCCTGTTCGTTCGTTCTCCATCTCTAATTCAACCGATAATTTACCGGCGTTATGACCCACAAGTGCTTGTTTTTTCCGCGAAATCATCTGACACCCACACACGTGACATTCGCATTTGCGTGCGATCTGCCCGCTGTACGCGAACGGTAAATGATCGTTAAGCCAGCCGAAGGACCACCATCACGTGCATTGCGGGACTTCTGCAGAAGCAATAAAGAAAGTGGAAAGAGAAAAGCTCCCGGCCATCGCTGTAACCGTATTAAAATGCGGCACCAGACCGCGGGTCAGCTGACGGTACAATTTATCGAATACTGCCGAGAGGCTTAGCGTGATGCGAGCAGATGGCGGAGAAACAAAGTTGGCCAATCAAAATGCGCAGCACACTGCAGCACGTTCCTGTTCCGCCGCTTTGCGAGCTCCCCGCAGCAGTTCACTAGTGCGGAGAGTTGGTGCGGGCTGGCAGACGAAGGTCCGTCGATGGAGACGTGTTGTGGCTTAACTTCACCACCGAGGATTTAAAAAACAAAGCTGCACGGCGAGATTGTGGAGCGAGGAGATGATCGCAGGTAGGTCCGATTCCTTTTTCGTTGTCGTACGCACCCGATCGGGCACTCTTTCGAAGCGGGCGGGTCAGCAAAGCACGTTTCGTTGTCGACCGGCCTCCGCTTTGGTCGTCTGCTCTAGCTGTTGACACTTGGCAGGTGTGTGCGGCCATGCGGATTCGCTGCGTTTTAAATAGGCAAAACGGGCGTTGCCATTTGAACGAGGGGAAGAAAAGACACTTCATGCTATGATGGCGCGTGGTAGGCGAGCTTGTGTGTGTGCGCGCGCATTGCTCGCTTTAGTTACTCGCAAAATCTGCCCTATACTGTCGTACTATCGAACATGTTGCTCGTGAATAATAACACAATAGTGCAGACGAGTTCTGTTCGGCTGCCAAGCTGTTTGTAAATATTGTTCTGGGTTAAAGTCGTTCAATGCAAAAAGCAGACGTCTGACGAGCAAGTGAGACGAGCTGTTGTTCGTCGAGTGGAAAGCGCGGGCTCAATCCAGACGCAATTGAAGGAAGGTGGTAAGAGGTTAGTTGGAAATAAATGATGGATTCCGTAGTCGGCTTTGCCGTTGACGTTCTCCGGCCCCGAACGCTCGTGTAATTCTGGCCAGACATCATCTATCTCGGTGTCACTTCCTATTTAGGCGAGTGCGAATTAACATAAACCATTAGCCGTACTTACTCTCCTTAATTGGCCTCGTTCACCCGCACCCTCCGTTCTCTAGTCACGTGGCTGCTTTCCAACATCGCCGCCAATTAATAACAAATTTAATAAGAGCGCGCCATCACTCAGTGTCCGGCATCGCTGCATACAACTGTTCGGGGCCCCGCTTTCGCTACTACACGTTACATTTCTCGCGTTCGAAGCGACCTTGCATTCCCGGCAATTGCTCCCATTAACGAATGCTGTGGACAAAACAACGCTGGTTCGAAACGCTTTTCATTTTAACAGGTGCAGCTGCTCCCCGTTGCGACGCGCCCCTTCTCTCGTAACATCAACAAGCGGCGTGCGAGGACCAACGTGGTCAAACTTGCGACGGAGCAGGTCGGGATCTGGAATTTACGCCGTCCTTGTAAGGTAGGTGACCTAAGCGGCAGGATAATGGCTGTGTCACGCTCCATCATGCAGAAAGGGTCCGGGTTCGAGACCCAACGGTCACGTGAGAAATCTATTACCGCCTTTTCGATTAGAGCTGAGTTAATCGGTGTCGGGCTATGGTTGTTGCCGGATTCTTCTCGGAAGGGGTTATTTTCATTTCAGCGGAGAAACCGACTTCGGGACATGCGCAGGAGTTCGTTAACCTTGTAGGTCAGACCCGCTTTTGGGTTTGTTTATTAGAAATCATTGATGAGAGATTCCAGTTAAGACATACTGGCGACTTCCATATGGCATCCTCTCATATAATTTGTAAATGCTGCACGTGTTATATGGATGGCGCAGTAGACTGAGTAACGGTTTTACTTGACGACGCAGTAATTTGAAGTCGATGGTTTTCTGAAATATTTTCAATGCACTAAGTACTGTAGTAGGGAGAAATAATCGGCGGCTCAAGGTCAATCATTCGGCTTCCTCTGCATTGCGTTAGTGTGGAGTGGGGAGCAAAATACGTGGTTAAAACTGAAAAACTTTACTCGAAATCAAAGCAGCTTTGGGATAATTATTATTACTAACATCATTTTATTTGCGCATCAGTGGATACCCCCGGAACAGCCTGGTTCGGCTAGAAGGGTGTACATTATGCAAATTCGAGTTGATTTCATTGATTGGAATTACAAGAAATAAAAAACAGAGTGGAAAAAAATGAAATAAAATAACGGTGAATCCAGGGAAACCTTGGACAAGGAAATCCTTCCACATAATGCTTATTATTCATGTTTATAGAGGGTATCTATGGCGCTTCGAGCTGCAGAAGGATGAGGCATCAATTCTCAGGGAATTATACATTCAAAACGTATTGCACGTTTTGCAGGGAAGATCGTGGACAAGGTATGGAACTGCACCGGGTTCGTTCTGAGGTCCGAGGGTTTGCAGAAACATCCCAGATGTCAGATGTATCCATTTGGCTGCACAAAAGTTGTGTCAATGTGTGTAGATTCCTCTCTTTGATGACGGTTTCCCAGGGTTTCATGCCAAGGTTTTCATGAAGCATGCTCCTAGAGATGGCAAAAGGGTGGCACATCTCTCTCTGTTTAGCCATCTCATGAGCCAATATTCAACCCCAAGAAATGTCCTTAGTTGAGTAGAGGAGGCCCCTGACCACAGTACTATAGGTGTCAAATTCCTTCGGACGTATTCCAAAACGAACCCTCAAGACCTAATACTCACCAACTCCTGCCGGATTACCCAGAACGCCGCAAGCGTTTTTATCCTGGCCATCTTGAGGTGGTCTTTGAAAGCAAGTCCGTCATCTCACTTCAACCCCCAAATCCGTGTGGGAGTGAACCTTTTTAATGGAGGTCCCATTGTGAGCATAATTTCATTCATAGTCCTCCTTTTGTGAAGGTCATCTGAGCTGCTTTCTGAGGATTCAGTTTAAGCCCCAGACGTCCCAGATAATCCTGGAATTCAAACAATACTATCTGATTTGTGCTTTCATAAAATTTAGAGAAGTAATTGTTAGAATGTTGGCTCACCAGGTGGCCTTATTCTACGATAAACTAGTACTGCGAAGCTTGACCTCGTTTTGAGGTTGTGCTTCTTTAACCTTGCTTCGGCGTAACGAATCGTAGAGTAATTGATATTGAGGCACATTTATCGGATTAGCAGTTGGTCAAGTCTGAATGAGATTGGAAGTCGAAGACCCGAGTACACACTCCGCTGACTGCAACGCCAACGAAAGTACATTTGTGGCGGTGTACGGAATGAGTCGCGTTCATTTATTTTCTTCGATTATTCGCGCCGTGTGGGACGAATATCGATTTGTTTTTTATTTTGCGACTGCTAACCCGGTTTGCTGTCAGCAAGGCCGTGCAAAGGTACTTGGGGGGGGGGGGGGGGGGCCTGATGCAATCGGGATTAAGGGATTTCGTTTATTTATGTTGAGACTTTGATGGGCCCTATATTGCGCCCTTGGACGGCGCATTCCACGCACCTCATTTGCCCGGCCCTGGCTGTCAGTACTTTAGAAGTCGGCCATGTTTTCCTTTGTACGTTGAACCCGCGATTTTGTCGTGGTAATAGCAAAAGCGGTTGGAGAATTAAGACATGCGCAGTGAGGTTGTATCGGGTATAATTTTCAGGGTGTGTCGCCAGTTGGGCGGAGGAGATTTTAAGGCGAAATGTGTACATTTTTCGTGAGTCTAAGAATAACTTGCACGCCGAGCGTCCTCAAAATATTCATCTGCCTGCACGTCGACTCCCGTAATCGGGCGCGTTTCCGGTTAATGAACGTGCTGGCAGAAAAGTTGGTTTCCTCGCTATTCTCCCCCCTCCCCCCAACGCTCACACCTCGCGTTGTTCTAAAAATAAGCGCCGGGTGTCTCCCGATTTGTTTCCAACGTACTTCGCTCCCACCGAAGAGATGGATGGGGAAGGGGTTTGGGGAAACGGATGGATGGGTGGGCGGGAGCAAAGTATGCACTCGTGCGTGACCTAGACCATGATTTTGTGCGCCGCTATCAGATGGAACGTTGTTTACGGCGATTGTGGAAGACGAGAGTGAGGAAGGCTCGGAATGTCGTCATGGTTACGAACGGGACAACACACCGAAATTAACTCCGAACAAATAATGCCCCGCTTGTGCGAATTTGACAACCGTGATGTCGAGTGCGCGCTCTTCATCCGATTGTTGTAGGGGTTGCCGATACGGAGGTTGGATCCCTTCGGGGTTCGGGAGAGGAGGAGGGAAACCGACCGTGCAGAAAGCATCGCGTGTTTACAAATGCAACAATGTCATCTGTGTAACTGTTGCTTCTGGAGACAAATCCCGATTGATCTCTCTTCGTGGCCAGGCATCGTGCGTGTTTTCATTCAAAAACTTCCTCATTTTCCCTCATGGACTCTGTTTGCAGGCCTGCGCATGCTCAGTGGCGTGACTCGAACGTTAAAAGCCGGAGAGATAAGCCCACTGACGTCGCCAACGCCATATGCGGATGGAGCTTCCTTGGCGAAACAGGAAATAGCTGTGCGGTGTATTCCTTACGCCAACTGTTGATAAAGGACTCGACTATTTTGTTACTCTTTTTCTCGTACATAACTTTCAACGAAATAAGGAAAATTTTCTTCGAAATCTTGGCCACCCAAAGATTCTTGTTCAATGAGTCTACGCGTACCATTTAATAATAATTAAGATCTTCAAACAATGAAAGAGATTACTTTCTGATGAAGACCTTGAACACGAGTTACAGAATCAGCTTCTGACGAACATCGGAGGTTCAGCTCCCTCAAAAACTGGGACAACTTTTATATAAACATTGTTTTGTTGTTCTTTTTCACTCGAGTGGTAAAAAGATGAGACCCGCTATACAGATGCCTCATGGCCTTACAAGGGGAGTGTCCGATTTATTTTAAACTTCGTAAGACTGAAGTGTACCGTACATATTGCCCCTGAGGATTACGGGTTGAGAAGAAAGCTTCCTATAAAGAAAGTTTTTGTCTTAATTTTAAAAATAAAATTTTCTGTTTTTAGAGAAGTTCACAAGATGGAGATAATACAAGAAACAGCACCGTATTTAACAGTCACAGGCGTGAACCCCGGTCATTCAAAGCACTGTATTTATGAACTGACCACTTGGCTACGGAATTTCCAGTTATGTGGCTACTCTTTTTCGTTATTAAACTCGTAGTTGAACAGCACGTGCAGTAACTTTCCCTCGATTTTCTGGGAGATTTCTGAATATGGGATCGCACTTATGGTCATTTTGGAGGCCGCAGTGGGTATAATCAACGTCCTCACCACACCGGGTGGAAAAGACCTACTGGAATTTCCATCCATGATATGCGAAATATTTATTTTATTATTCTATTTTTCTTCTTCCACAATATGGATGAGTTAATCGATGTCTAGTAAGGGCAATATGGTCTTTTTAGCGAGGAAACTCAAGTGTTTCATCCAGGGAATAACAGGCAAATCAACCACAGAACACACGCAGCCTGCAGACAATATACGGCGCAATACTGTCGAAGACGCTGATGTGCCAAAAATCCTACAACAACAACCTAATTTAGGACAAGAGTGTCCAACTGGCATCCCCGGAAGTGGAGGACATGGCACTGGATTACCTGTGGCGTCACACAAAGCAGAGATTGCTAGTGCGTACACAAAGCCCAATAGTACGAGTGGGCAGTAGTGCTAAAGACCTCATCTGACACGTATTTTGGATTATCCTGCCACATCTAATTTCAAAACATTGGGATTCACTCGTTACAGGAAATTGTAATCATTGACTGCAAGCATTATTTCCTCTACAGATTATTTCGCAGCACATTAACTGACATTTCGTCCCCCCACCGAAATGTGGAGTTGAGGTTGCCCGGAACTAGGGAGTTATAATAGTTCCAATTCATCTTTGAAAATTTCCTTATTGCTTTCAGATGATGTTTCAATGCATCTTCCCCGAGTATTTAAAAATATTATTATAATAAGAATGTTATTTTGAAAAATGAGTAATTAATAGTAAGAAACTGTTCTCGCGGACCTTTGGCATTTCATTTGTTTCCGGTCCTAGTCAAAGAAACGTTGGTCATCCCTAATTTTATTCGGGGAACACTTCATCCTCACAAAGTTTAAAATAAATTGGAGATGACGCGACTGTGTACTTCGCGTCCCTGGTTAGTTACCTCAGTGCTCTCTACGAACACCAGCCCATTCCTAATAAATCCCACCCACTCCCTCTACAACTAAAACCGAACTGAAACGTATTGCGGTGGTGGGAGTAAGGGGTGGCGTATCAACCCAGCTAACGCAAAGGTTTACTTTTTGAGTAGGTTGGCCATTAATTCTTGAAACTAAAAGTGTTTTGGTTTTGAACCCTACGTTCTTTAAAAGTATTTGAAATTAGGCATTTCGGAATTAAGGCCTTTCAAGGCCGCTCAGGAAATTGAATCCTCCAAAAATTCATTAAAAAAAATTTTTATGAGCAATCCCCCCCCCCAATCGGATTTTTCCAAGCAGCAAATCCACCTGAACGTTAATTTTGCATTGCAAACCATCCCTTCTCTTTCCAAGTGTTGATTTCAAATTAACATTTAAAATTAATTCCTCCTCCCCTCCTTCAAAGCACACGGCGTTAAAAGGTAGGCAAACGTTCGTGGCTCTTTCCTTCTCTCACTTTTTGACGTCACGCCGAAGCAATGGTCCGAGCAACTCAGATCGAAGTTCACTTTCCAAGTGAGCACATCCGCGTGTCCATGCGCATCCTTTCAGCTTTTATTCCTCCGTGGGAATTACTGGACACAAATGAACTTCATTCTCAATTGTGGACGCGTTTACCGACAACGGTGACCTTTTGTGGCTTTAAGGCGTAAAGTTCAACGACGAATAAATTGAGGTTAGTGGGACGTGATGCGTCGGTTCATTGTGCTCGACAGGGGAAGAGAAGTCATGTTTCTTTATGTTTTCTTATCTAAATCAGGAGACGTCACACCCTCCATGAATGTACTTATGAAGACCGCACGATACAGAGGTCAGCATTTAAATATTTCAGTTTACGTTAAAGTAAAATTAGATTTTTATAATAATTATTTATTAAAATGTTAGTTGCAGAACAAACAGCGACTTCTTCAGGGACTCTCTCGTCTTCATAAGAAACAGCTGCCCATCGTGGCAATGTTCTTGTTTATACTCCGGCACGACCAGTAGAGTTTACAATAAAACAATCGATACAAATTGTTAATCGTATTTAGCAGTCACGAGCTCGAACTCCGGTCCATTCAAAGAGCGTGTGCTACCACACCCCTGTCCACTCGGCTACTTCAGATCTAAGCTGTCAAAAGATTGTCTGACTTCGAGAGTACACTTGGTAAGCTTCTTCCTTGAAACATTAGCTTTGTCATTCGCATATGTAGCAGCCATACTGCCTGCAGCTGTCGAGGATGGCCAGGGGTGTACCAGGACATTTCATTCTCGGCGGGGGAGGTAGGGAATATATACTGATTGGCGCAGCAACAATACTGGTAATCCATCGATATTTCCCTTTAGAAACGAGGCCACGTTTAGAGAAGCACAATTTTTTTTTTTTCCAAATTATGGTGGATTTAAATAAATTTTCTGTTTATACTCCGGGACGACCAAACGGTCAGAGGAGTTAACAAGATAGACAGAATACAAGAAACAGCACCGTATTCAGTAGTCACGGGCTTGAACCCCGGTCACTCAAGGCACGTGTACTTATGCACCCGCGCGCCTGACCACTAGGCTACGGCGGCCTCCCTTTTATTTCCCGAAATCCCTCAAACCTTCTCTGTACATCCCCAAGAAACGCTGAACCTTTACGTTACCAGGTTTTATATATGAGGAATCTATATTATTATCGTTACAGATACAAGGTTGATGCAGGTTCGATTCTGGTTGAACGGGGGAACTCTGATTGGCTTTTCTCACGGTGACCAAGTTAATCGGTCTCTGTGACAGTCGCGGTGTTGCTCTCCCAAAACTTTGGTTTTTCATCCCTCACGATAAACCGACAATTTGTAAAACTGTAGCTCTTATAGCCTTAGCTAAGGCTATGAGGCGTATAGATCTAAGCAATACAAACGAACAATGGTCTACAATTATCCTGGCGACTATTAATTTCCATTTGGAGCACGTGGTAACATTTTCCAGTCGCGTAACACCTCGGCCTAATTCGACCACGTAGCTGAGCTTAATTGTAAGGGACAAGTACCAAATTTAATTATACCTCAGATTAGGACGCACTTCACCTAATCACTCAACTCGAAATTTAATTAGACTGCGCTAAGCCTAATTACGTAATGCAAGCGACGAAGACCGAAAAAATGAATATCGCGCACTCCAACTGCGGAGAGTGTTGCCCCTGCCTTCTTTCATATCCTCCTGAGGGGAACTGTCGCCGGAGTGCATTACTTGTCAGAACGGCTCGGGCAGTCTATCCGCACACCACACATTCTGAACCTCCGACCTGTCCAAAGTGTCAGAAAGCGGCGTTGTCGTGTCTGTAGTTCATTACACCGCCGCGCTGTCCAGTTGGGTTCTCGAGCAAGCTGGGAGGTTGTCACTCACTTTGAGACTTCCGTCGAAGTGGTGACAGTGCAAGGTCTTCGCGGATGCGTATCGGCCGGCCCCCGAGGGGGAAAACTGCTTCGAAGGGGTGGGGCACTTTTGAAAGCGAACAATTTTTATTATCACCACTCGCTTACTGCAAATTCATTTGCAATGATTGCAGTTCCCCGATTTTCTGTCCTCCTCTTTTCGTTACTCAGAAGTTCTATCTTTACAATAACTGGAATATGCTCTTCGTCCATGGATTTCACCCCCGATTTCTAGAAGCCTTTGAATTGAACATTTATAAGCCCGATGGCTGGCATCAGAACAGTCTGCTGCCCCAAATTCTTTCGCGCCCGTAATGGAAAACGGTGATTGATCCCAAAAACTTCTTCTCGTGTGAAAAATGTTTATTCTTATGAATAGCGCGTTCGATAAAACAGTAAGTTATCAAAAGTACTGGCATATTTTGTCGGTGGAAGTATTTCTCAATTCTCCAGTAGAACATATTTCATTGGACCACCGTGGACAAATCCTCTCACATAGTCCCCAGAGTAGTTCTGCATTCAGATCGAGGTGTAAGTTGGCACACCACCAGACAGAGAGCTTTGCGAAGAGGGTGGTAATGTCCTGTTTGGAAACATCGGTCACTTTGAATCCACTTAACCCCCATTCTGAACATTGGACAGCGCTCCCAACAACGGATTGCTTATGGGAGCCAAGCCAGAATATTATTTGTAATAATAAAGAGGAGTTTTGTATTCTGATTGGACTTTACGTGCTACGATATCAAATGAGTGGAAAATGGAAATTGAAAATTTGAAGGGCTCGAAGACATCTTCCCGTAGTGACAGATTCGATATTGTATGGTTTACTAAATTCCTTTGGACTGCTCCCTAAAGGTTCGATTCGTGCCCTGCCCACTACAATAGCAACCTCCGGAGACTGAAAACCATCCCTAGCAGAGGCCGCGATCTCTTTGAAATTCAACCAGCAGTGGTAAAGTGGCATTTCGTATTCTCCACATGTGCAGGAATATTTGCAAGGTGTCTCCAGGTTGTCATTTGTCATCTGATGGCTTCACTAAGTCGAGTAGCGAGTTATCGAGAGGAGATACAATAAAGGAGGAGGGAGAGGTGTTCGTAAAGTCTATAAATACCCAACTGTCATCTAAATGCAGATTTAGATACGATGAAGAAGGTTTCGAAAACACGCTGGACGTTATTATTCGCTGGGGGGGGGCGGTTGACAGTACTGTGCTGACTCGGTGTTGCTATCATTTATTACCCGAATATTTTTAACACTCGCAGCGAGGGTCCAGTCAGTTTGGGCGCAATCAGAAAATCAAAGAAAACATCCATTAATCAAAAGTTTTCTTCCTAAATTCCTCTACTGGAGGTATGCTTTGAAGCAGAGCCCCCCTCCCCCACCCCTTGCGAGTGGTTCCTGCCGCAGTTCCTGTGATTAATGACTGGGAGGTTTGTTCATGACGTCCGACCCACCTTCGTGCAGTGTCAAGAGTAAATCACAGCTCTAGCGTTCACGATGTCATTATTTACCAATTAAGACTTCATTTAGGGCCTCGTATCTCTCGAGTTTTCTCTTATCCAAGCCCCCACCTCTACCATGCTCCTTCAACGGTTTGCACTTTCACAAGGGCTGGGATCTCCATCGTTATGTAAAACATGGAAGGTGCCCTGAGGTTGCCAAACTGCAGCGTTTTCCACTTCAGACACCCCCCTCCCCCGATTAGTACTCCAGATGGAAGGGAGAACACTCCACACCGCTGACATCATTATGGAACTTTTCAGATTAATTTTGAAAGGAAAACTTTTACAGATAGAACCTAAAATGGACCATCCAGTAATTTATACTCTTCTTTTGGAATTTAATTGTGGGAAGTGGTGTTTTCGTAAGGTGGGAGGCAAATACGGTAACCTGATTTCAGTTCACTGCAGAGGTTGAGCGAACTCATTTTGTACGGTGATGGATGAGCGAATCAATTTCTTCATCTCGTGTCTCTTTGAAGAGGGAGAGCAGCCTTCCCTATCAGCCTTTTGTATCTGTAGATTAACAGAAGCGGAATTCACTACCACGAATTGTTTGATCCGATTACAAGGCGGGAGACGTGTACAGACACCTGTGACGCCACAGCTTTGAGCAATGCTAAGGATCATTAATCCACGCGAGAGCGAGTATCAATACTCGTAATGTGTACACTCGCCCATCGCCAGAACACTGAGAACAGTCGGGGTAGGAGAGGGGGGGGGAAAGTAATGCGCCTTAGCTTCATTAATTCGACTGTTGAATTTGACTGCTGTTTAAAGTGCAAGGAGAATTGCAAAGACTTCCGCATTGCGCAATTATGAATTTGTCATGGCAATTAGGCTTAGCGTATTGAAAACCAGTTGCCGCAGTCTGCTCGGTGTGTTTGAGTACCGTTAGTCATTAGCATTTCCCAATAGCGATCCAATTTGAGGGAACAGTTGGGGGGAAGTTGTAGTAGTAATGGAGGCATGTGATGCAAGAAAGCAAGCGTATGAGCTTATATAGCATCAGCCAAAAAAAAAAAAAAAAAAAAAAACAATTTCACACATCCATTCCCTCTAAAAGTTTGTCCAGTTCCTCCTTGAATTTATTTAACCTATCAACTTCCACAACGACAGATGGAAGTTTGTTTAAGCAATTAACCACCAGCTGGCTAAAGGCAAACTTCTGCACATCTATTCTACAACTGTCTTTCCTCAATTTGAATGTATGCCCTCTCAGGCGATTATTCTGAGCAAGAGGAACGATCCCATCAGCATTGAGCCTGCTCAAACCATTGAAGGCCTTATACACCTCAATCAGATAACCTCGCAGGTGCCTAGTCTCCAGCCGCTGCAATTTGCAAAACTTAAGCCTTTCTCGGTAAGAGGCCCCTTCATTCTCCTCACCAATCTTGCTGCCCTTCTCTGTACACACTCAAGTAAATCTACATCCTTCCTAAAATGAGGCCTCCAGACCTGCACGCAGTACTCAAGGCGTAGCCTCACCATTACCTTATAAAAAACTGCAGCCATTATCAACCCACTGCAGGATGGAAGCCTCCTCAACAATTCATGCTGAGAGAATGGACCATAATCTGCCACGCTGGTCCAGTGCAGGTTGGCAAATCTTGCCAACCCGCCTTTTACAAAGAGATAATTACCTCCTTTTCCCTAATAGCAAAATTCCTATATATCATTAACAATTCCCCATGACCTGCTATCGCAGCCTGTGTGCATTGCTCAGAAAACTTAATATCTCACTGCACAATTACTCCCAGATCTTTTTAATTTTCTACTACCCTAAGTGTAGCAACGCACAGCTGGTACGTTTCTCTGGGATTATTTCTACACGTATGCAGTACTTTGCATTTGTCAATGTTAAACTTCGGTTGTCGCTTCTCAGCCCATCTGCCCAAATTTTCTAGATCCTGTTGCAGCAATAGCACTCTGCCATTACTGTCATTAACAATCCTGCCAACTTTGTATCATCTGTGTGTGTGTGTGTTGTGGACTTTGCCATTACTGTCATTAACAATCCTGCCAACCTTTGTATCATTTTTTTTTTATTTATTTATTAACACACAACTGTATATACATTCTCAAGTTATCTTAATCAATTTACATACAATATTAATCAATTTATATACAATATTTATATACAGATTTATATACATGCTCTTATATATACTGTAGTCTTTCTGTACATTGATTGTGTGTGTCCTGATATGAAGGGTGGCTCCTAGACACAAGCCCATCTCCACCTTTTACTCCTGAGAAAGCTCAGAACGTCTGCAAGACAGGCCTGAAAAAAAGAGTGTTATTTCAGGCCATTTCGCCACCAGGGATTAACTAACACCTGGATCCACCATTCTCTATGTGTGCTGTAATGCACAAATCCTGCACCTACCGGAAGTAGTGCTATACTGGTAGGTGCCAGCAATCCCGCCCCCAAGGCTGCCCAAACTTGGAGGCCAGCGAAAAAAAAAAAAAATAAATAAATAAATAAAAATAAAAATAAAATAAAAAATAAAAATAAAAATTTTCCAACTAAGAACAATGTACACTTGTTGAAAAAAAAAGCAACATTATACGATTATTTACATGCAAATAGCAAATACATACACTTACATTAACTTAACACTTAGAAACATTAACATTATCTCCACTTTAGAGTCCATCCACAAATGCAAGCCTGAATTGGGTGTCCAGGAGCAGAAGATCATCTCGCTGTAGACAAGAAACATCCTATAAAGATGACATTACACGAAGTGTTCTGTCGTCAAATGTGCAGCACTTCCCTTAATTGGTATCCTGCAATAGATTTCTTAGCTCCTGTCTTCTTTTAAAAACTTTGGCCGAGAATTCCTGAAGCAAAGCAAAGATGTCCCACCTCTGAACCAAGAGAGGTAAATTATTCTCCGTGAGGTTTGGCAACCTATTTAGTAATTCCTGCCTGTCTGAAGTATACAGTCCGCATTCAAGGATGACATGTCTCCAAGATTCCACCTCACCGCACGAACAGTAGGGGTCAGGTTCTAATCCTCTTTCAAATAGTTTGGCCCTTAAGCCATGTCCAGTGATTAAGTAACTCGTTGTCATGGTGGGAGCAAACCAAGACGACACCCTCCTGTCCATTGCAAAGCTTACGGCTGGAATGAAGCCTCTTGTAATGGTTCCATACTCACTCAAATCCCAACGTTGCTGCCAGCAATTCACAAGCTCGCCCCAAATTCTACGTTTTTCCTCCTTTATGTTGTTATTTGGATTAGAGGTGATATTCAGTATTTGTAACGCCCTTCCCTTCTTTAAGTTATATACAATACCTCGGAAAATAATGTGTAAATCCAAGGGGATGGTACCTGCAATAACCTGTAAGGCATTTGTCGACACTGTCCTTGGAGCGCGTATAACTGTAAGCAACATTGTACGTTGCAGGGACAGAAGCTTGGCTTTAGTTGTAACCTTGGTAGCAGCCGCAAACCAAATACCAGCACCATAATCTACAATGGGAAGAAATATCGTCTTGTAGTACAATACCAGAGTTTTTTTGGATAAACCCCATTCCTTGCGGGAAATTCTAACAACTGCAGCTACGAACTTTTTGATTTTTTCATTGATTTTAGTGACATGTACATGAAACCTGAGACGATCATCTAAAGTTAAACCCAGATATTTGGTGTTCTGTACATATGGAATTTGAGTACCATATAGGGTTACCTTTGGCGGCCTTCCATAATCGAAGTGGTGTTTAAACACCATGAAATTGGTCTTGGTGACAGAAATCTTTAGTTTATTCAAACCCGCCCATGCCACTAAATTATTCAAAACTGACTGAATTTTTTGTTCGAGAATTTGTCTTGATCCTCCCTGCACCGCCACCACCAAGTCATCTGCATATGCAACTTTGATGAACTCATCGCTATCCTTCGTGAGCCACTGGTCTAGCACTGCATTCCAAAAGAGAGGTCCCAAGGGCATCCCTGAGGGCATCCTGAGGGCATCCTCTTGAAACGGTAGTCGTGTATGATAAATGCTTTGCACATACTCTAACTTGTCGATCCTTAAAGTAAGATCTGAGGACTCTGAACAGGTAGTCATCACACTTTTGCCAGTTGCAGTGACCTGAGAGCACTCTCCCACCAAAGGGAATCGAAAGCGCCCTCAAAGTCAATAAAAACAGCAAGAACATATTTGCTGTTTGCCTCCTGAATGTAAGTCAGCAGGGTTGAGATTGCGTCCTCAGTGGAACGTCCTTTTTTGAATCCAAACTGGCAATCAGAGGAGAGATTATGTTCTGTAAATAATTTAAAAATCCTTGGGGCAATCATCCTTTCAAATAATTTGCCAAGATTTGCCAATAAAGAGATTGGCCTGTATGCTCTGGGGTTTGTTTTTGGCTTTCCCGGTTTATGCAAGATTTTTAAGAGCGCAAGCTTCCATTCGAGAGGGAAAAGCCCTTCTAGCAGGCATTTATTAAATAAGTTTAATAAAATCTCAGGGAAGAATTCATAAAATTTTCCAATTACTTGATTCTCAATGAGGTCAATGCCAGGACATTTTTTATGGTTCAATTTAGCTACTGCAGCACCTAGCTCAAGCATATTAAAAATGGCAGTTTCGGTTGTCCCCTTATATTCACGATTAATGCGTCTAATTTCCGCTTGATCAGGGCTGTCCATAAACGGCAAATCTTCCGGAAATAGGCTACTCACTATCCCTTCGACTGTAGATTCCCAGTCCGAAGTTTCTTGATTCTCTCTAATTATCGTGTTGTAAATTTCACCACACAAAAGTTTATTTCTTGAAAGCTTATAGATTATACCCCAAGGGTCAGCATTTCCTGTTTCCTTCACCAGACGTTGCCAACAATTTTGCCTGCTATCAGCAATTGCTTTATGGTACCTCTTCCTCAAGTCTCTGTAATCATTTTTCAAAGCCTGAGTGTCTGCGTCCGATAGATGCCTATTCCTTTGGTATGCTTTTCGTGCTTGTTAAGTTTGTTGTCTCAATTCAGCTAGTGTCGAAGACCACCATGGGACAGAAGTTCTTCCTGTCTGTTTTCTTTTCGTCGAGTAGGCCATCGCTTGATATAAATGATATTGAACCAGAAAAACATATTCTTTTGCTGTTAAGGTGTTAATGATTACTTTGTTATCTCCATTAAAAATTGTATTCAGATATTCACGAAACTTGGTCCAGTTCACTCTGTCCATCCGAAAACGCCTTAAATCCCTTATTGTTATATTCACTTGCCTATCCTCCGGTAAAATCGAGAAGGTGATTGCTCGATGGTCACTATTAATTAGATACGGATTGACGTCCCAATTTTGCACCCTATCCACCAGATTAATGGAGGTTAAAGTAGCATCTATATTAGATTCACCATTTGTCGTCGAGAATGTATATGGTTTATTTGGCAAGTTCTTTACACAGAGATTATGATCCAAGATCAGATCAACCAACTGCTCGCCTCGAGCATCAGAAAAGCCGCTGTTCCAAAGTGTAGACTTAGCGTTGAAATCTGCTGTAATTAGTAAGTTTTTAGCTGAAAATCTGCTACATACCCTGTCAAGTCTGTGTAAGGCTGGCTGAATATCTTCTGAGGGAGGAAAATACTGGGAAACCAGATAAAACGACTGGTCCCTGGAGGAAACCAGGATACAAACTGTGGTAGCAGAACATTCACTTGAGATAGTTGTTATTACTAGTTCACTGTTAAAGATAATTATGGCGGCCTTGGGTCGATCGTCACTTGAGGCAATAATCCTTGCCGAAATTGGATATCCTATAACTTTATACGCTGAACCCCCTACCTGAGAAGAGTAATACGGTTCTTGCAAGCATACAATATCAAACCCCAGATTATCAGCAGCTTTCCTAATCTCGTCCGCCGCTGCACGAGATCTTTGCCCATTAATCTGAAGAATTTTTATTTCGCCGTATTGCAGGTTAACACTTGTTGAATCAATTACCGTTGTATTATTCATGTCTGGTTCTTCGGTCTGTCAATTCAACAGCTTTAAGATACTCAGGGCATTTATTATCCCTGACCGAGTGATTACAACCCCTACCTCTACGTTTACAATTAACACACTGTGGTTGTTCCTCCTTGTGAATACAGTCAGAAAAAACATGGCCTCCACCGCCGCAGTGGCCACAAGATACAGCTTTATGGGAACAGAACTGCGCACTGTGACCATATCCTAGACATCTGAAGCATTTGCTTACAAGTGTAAACTTACGAAATCTATGTGACGTGAAACCTAGATAAATTTTGTCACTCTGAATCACGTGTCCCATAAGGCGTGGGCTGAAACCAATAACCCAATTGGTCACTCTGGTTCCGGTGCCAGAGTTAAATCTGAATGTAATCTCATTCTTAACTTCCTCCTGGCTAAAACCAAAGTCTTTTAAATTTTTATTAATTAAATCCTCCAAAATATCCTCCTTAGAATATTCCTTCGGGACACCGTAGATCAAAATTGTAGGATCGGACAATCTGGGTTTTTCTATTGATAATCCTGCTTTTTTTTAATGCAGAAGCACTTGAGATCTTCTTGGCATCATCAGGATTTGTTGTCTCTAACAACACACCTTTATTTCTCAAAAGACGTACACCCTTGATTTTCATGTCCTTGTGATCTTTTTTAATCACTTCAGTAACTGCCTTCCTGATATCCTGGCTAGACGCCAGGGAAGATTCTGCTGAGGGCCTAAGTATTAGTATGTTTTCGGAATCAGAGATCCCACTTCCGGAATCCATCCTATCTTCACCAGCAATTGGTCTGCCCGAAGAAGCTGCCACCTCCACTGAAGACGTTAGCAGAGGAATCTCTGTTATTTCAGGAGTCTGTCTATTTCGCTTTGTCCCACCACGAACAACTTCCGTAAAAGTCTTATGAGGATGTAGATCACGTTGGATCTGTATCATCTTGTCCAAAAGACCTGCTCTGATTTCCAATTCAGATGCTCTGGTCTTAAGTCGTTCATTGTCAATTAAGATTGCGGTGGTAACTGCCTCTACATCCGCCCATAGACTATGAATGCGGTTAGAGGCAGACTTAGTTATCTTGCTAGAATCCTTTGATAGAAACTCTCCCAGAGCTTTCCTGATTTTGGCAACCGTCGCATATACAATTGAAGCATTCAAAGACCCACCCAGGTCCAATCCCTCTGTTAGAGAAAGATCTTCAGAAGATTCTGTTGGAATCGAGTTACTATCGACAATGACCATCGGCGGCTCAGAAGCCAACGAAACAGAGGGACTCTCCACCACAATGTTTTTATCTCCTCGAGCTTGAGTAATTCTAGGAGTTTTGGGAGTTTTCTTCCCCCTGCATCCCTTTTTTTTCTTAGATGAATCCGTAGACTCTGATCCAGAAGAATTCTCAATGTCAATATCTTGTGTCAGTATCCTAACTTGGTCATGGTCCAAGTCAGTATCCATGTCAGATAAGTGTAGGCAAAAAAAAAAAAAAAAACCACACGACTATTGTCTATCCTCTTGTTCTAAACTTGTCTTCTCAATCCTAATAGGATACTCATTAGTACCCTAAAGACAGAGTTATATCAATATGTCTATGTTCAATATGTATTTCACTTATCCAGCTGGATGGAAAGTGGAAGGGAAGTTCTGAAATCTTCGAAAAGCAGTGTCTAGATCTCAGTCCCTAATAGCCTGAGGGCGCCAGAAAAATTCTTGAAATTAAGTATTTTTATAAGATCCTCACCTACCAATAACGGGGTCCCAAGGACCAATAGATGAGGAGAAATATCAACTTTAAGATTGAGAAATGATAGCCCAAACAAGCCCACAATGTTATCCAGCAGAAGGCTTAAGTAAACTAATGAACAAACGATATTAAGTCAAAATACTGCGATGGCGCTAGTAAATGTTTTCCGTCTCCATGACTAATTTCAAAAAATGGAATATTTCAAGTCGCCATTATCATCCATACAAAGTCTATGGGATAATGGTATCTCTATGGGAGATTTCAGTGATATATGTATAAGCACTATGCAATGCAATGTACGACTATGAAATCAATTACTCAGTTTGTAATATAATCTCATGCAAATAATTCCACAACCCCACGGTCCCAACAACCAAAAAATCATGTATGAACTCACCACAACTTTAACTTCTAGGAAAACATATTTACACATAAGGGGGTTGTCAATGAACGCATTAAATATCTCAAAAAGCAGGAGCACATTCAGAACACATGAGCCACAGGACGATACAGCGCCCTCCACCTTTGTATCATCTGCGATCTTCGACATTATGCCTAATATACCTCCATTAAAATCATTCATAAATATACAAAACAACAGTGGGCCCAACACTGAACACCGCTGAACTCCACTAATAACATTAGTCCACGAAGAGCAGTGTCCATTGATTACCACTCTCTGTCTTCTCCCACTCAACCAACCTTTTTGCTTCCAGTTCCTTTGTGACCCCATCACAATATCTAATGAAATTCGTCAGACAAGACTTTCCCTTAAGAAACCCTGGCTGTGTCTGAATTATTGCTGCAGTCTGTTCTGGATGATCCTGCAAAGCATCTTTAACCAGTGACTCCATTATTTTCGAGGGAACAGAAGTTAAACTAACTGATCTGTAATTATTCGTGTCACCCTTAGATCCCCTTTGTGAATTGTTGGAGATATTAGAAATGTAGTCCATCGAAATCAGTATTCGACAGAGTACATTATCATTTTAGAATCTAAAATACTACAGCAAATAAACACTTCAAATGTATTAATTTTTTTTTTTTTTTTTTTAAACCAAATTGCAATTTTTATAATGTAAACTTGCTTCTGCATTCTTAGCTTTTTGGAGCGTAAAGGGTAAGCAGCAGCCATTATCAATCCAATGCAGGACGAACGCCTCCTCTACAATCCATGTTGAGGGAAATGGACCCATAATCTGCCACGCTGGTCCAGTGTGGGTTGGCAGATCGATTGAACCCCGGTCTACTCAAAGAGCGTGTACTACTGCACTCCCGCCCCTGACCACTCGGCAGAAGAAAACAACTTAGTGGTTTGGACATGTGAACTGGATGAAACAACTCAGGCTGACTAATGTAGTACTGACAGGAAGAATTGGAGATAAGAGACCACCAGGAAGACCCAAAAGAGAATGGCTCCAATGCCTAAAGGAAACACACAGGGTTTCAGAGCTATGAACAAATGATGAAAGATTCGAGACCAAATAGTGGAGGCTGATATCTAAATAGGGACTCAACCCGTGCCAAACGGAAGATTAGAACGGTGAGTGATGATGGGAAGAACACAGCCCGTGAGCATTTCCCAAAAGGCCAAAATTACCCCGAAAATGAGCTGATGGCGGGCGGAAGTTTCAATGACAGGATGTCGTCTGCGAAGTGAGACTGCAGCAAATAAATCAAGCTCACCGTCGGGGACCTGAACGACGGCTTCTCCGAGCCCTATGATTTTCGGCGTGGGTCGGAAAAGAGAAATCGCGGATCGTTTGTCGTGTTCAACGACGTTAAGCGAGATGGTTAAGAGAAGCCTTTCTTATTTGCAACGAGCGCGGAAAGGAAATGATAAAAGGTGGCGCTGTCAGAGAGCGCATAAAAGTGATTTGCTTTCCGGCAGGGGGGATCGAAGGAATTTCTCAAACAGAACGAAATGAAATCGTAAATAACGGCGTACGAGGCTAACAAACTAAGGAACGAATGTAGCCTCAAACCGGCAACTGTAACACGAGCAGAAAAACGTCGGATGGATTGTAGCCTCGCACAATAAAATAAATAGAAAAGTTAACGAGTGCCAGATAAACACGGTTTATGGCGGGGTAATTCTTAAAAGTAGTGGACATGCGGGATGCGATGGGTCCTTCGGGAGACGGGGTTCATCTGTCCGGGCTTCTTTCAATGACACTCGGGCCCAAGGAAATCGAAAGAAGAAATAAAGGTCGTAAATAAATAGGACGGTTCATTTTCGTGTGCATGGCTTTATTACACACACACACACACACACACACACACACTGGCCAAAAGAAATACGGACCTTTATTGAGTAATAGAGCCACAGAAAAGGTTCGACAGGCAAAGGCAGTTTATGAGAAATCACTAGCAAACAGAGCAAAGAGGGGGGATAAAGAATTCTTCACATATATAAATGCCAAGAAGAGCAGGACAAACCAGATCGGACCTTTACGTAAGGGAAAGGGGATAGTAATAAATACACCAGCTGCCGTTGCAGATGAACTCAACAGTTATTTTGCATCGATATTTACAAATGAAAAGCCTTTTGTGGCAATGGGAAATTGTGGGAGCGAAGTTAAAAAATATGTAATTAATGATATTGAAATTTCGCAAGATTATTTAATGATAAAACTTTCAAGCCTACAGACCAGTAAGGCTCCTGGAGTTGATGGAATATACCCTATAATCTTGAGAGAGGCGGCAAGCGAGTGCATTGAACCACTGAGGCTGGTTATGCGAGCATCACTAGACTCTGGGGAGATTCCCTTGGATTGGAAAAGTGCAAATGTATCTCCCATACATAAGGGTGGCTCTAAAAGTGAAGTGGGAAATTATCGACCTGTCAGTCTGACTTCAGTAGTAGGGAAAATCATGGAGGCAATGATCAAGGGTGGAATTCAGGATCATTTGGATCGAATTGAAATTCTCAAGGATACTCAGCATGGTTTTGTAAAGGGAAAATCATGTTTAACAAATCTGGTTCGCTATTTCGAAAGGGTCACTCACGAGCTGGATTTAGGGAATAATTTCAACATTGTTTATTTAGATTTCAGCAAAGCTTTTGACTCAGTCCCACATGAGCGGTTGCTTTATAAGCTGGAACAGGTTGGAATCACTGGGAAAATCCTTAGATGGATAGAAGGATGGCTTCAGGGCAGGAGGCAGAGGGTTGTGATAAATGGCTATTCCTCAGATTGGGTTGATGTAAGAAGTGGGGTTCCCCAAGGATCAGTATTAGGACCACTGTTGTTTTTAATTTTCATAAACGACATTGATGAAGGGATAGAGGGCGTGATGTCTAAATTTGCAGATGATGTTAAAATTGGTAGAGTAGTTAATGATCACTGTCAAGCTGAGCTTCTTCAGAGAGACCTAGATAGACTTCAAGAATGGTCAGAAAAATGGCAGCTGTGCTTTAATCCAACAAAGTGTAAGGTATTACACCTGGGAAACAGTAATCCCAAAATAACGTATTCACTTGGTGGAGTTCAACTAAACCCAGTACTGGAGGAAAGGAACTTGGGTGTTACGATACGGTCAGACATGAAATTCTCTGAGCATTGTAAACAGGTTGCAAGGAAGGCCCATGGTGTCCTATCGATGATCTATCGAACTTTTGCAAGTAGAGATAGGGACGTGATAATCCCATTGTATAAGGCTTATGTTAGACCACACTTGGAATACTGTGTTCAAGTATGGAGCCCGCACCTAAAGAAAGACATCGAGCTTCTTGAAAGGGTGCAAAGAAGGGTAACTCGCCTGGTGAGATCGGCAAAAGGGCGTTCTTATGAAGAAAGACTTCGAATATGTGGGTTGCAGAGTTTGGAAACTAGACACCTTAGAGGAGATTTGATTGAGGTGTTTAAGGCTCTGAGAGGCATCAGTAAAATGAATGAGGACGAAATTTTCAAGATTATAAATGATGCTAGAACTAGGGGACATAAATTCAAGTTACGGGGGGAAATGTTTAGATTGGACTGCAGGAAGTTTTATTTTAGCCAGCGAGTTATAAATTACTGGAATAAGTTGCCTTCATGGGTGGTAGAGGCCGACAGTTTGGGGAAATTCAAAGGTCATCTGGATAGTACTTTCGGGTAAGGGAAGCGCATAGGATGATAGGATTAATTTTCTTTTTATTTATTTTTTATTTCATTTTATTATTTTTATTTATTTATTAATTATTATTATTTATAAAATTTTTGTTTTTATCATTGTTTTGTTCGGATTTTTTTTTTTTTTTTTTTGGCTGGTGCAGCATAAGCCATAGGCTTTCTTGCACCATACGGCCGTTACTAATACTAATACTAAATACTAAGTATCAAACCGGGCTGCCTTTGTTTTTTCGAATAACAGCAAATATGCGGCGCGGCATGGATTCTGTAAGATGTTTTAGTGGTTTTTTTGGTCCAGTTGTAACCATTCTTCCAGCAGAATATCGAGTAGCTGCTACAGAGTTGAAGGAAGAGGGCGTTGTTGCCGAACAGCTCTCTCCAGCATATCCCATGCATTCTTAATAGGATTGAGATCAGGTGAACGTGGGGGACAGGGACGGGACGATGATGGAAATCCGTGTCATGTTCTCAGAACTGTTCTTGCACCATTCTGGCACGATGCGCTGTTGCACTCTCATCCATAGTGGCCATTTTCTTCTGGATAAAAGTATAACATTGCAGGGTGTGGTATCATGGTGTGGTTCCTCACACCATGATACTACCTCCAGATACTTGGGTTATCTTAACAAAGCAAGCAGCATTCATCGCTTCGTGAGGCTCTCGCCACACTCTCTGCCTACCATCACTGCAAAACGAAGTGTATTGTGATTATTCTCACCACATGACGTTATCACTTTCTTTCAATATTCCACTGCCCAATCACGACGTTCAAGGCACCTGCAAGCGGATTTTTGTGTGTTTGTGTCTGCAACAAGTAACTTCAGAATAGGCAGGCGACTGCAAATTTCTTCAATTGCCTCCATGGTACGGATTGAAATAGGGAAGTTCTGGGTTTTATTGAATTAAGGTGTTATTTTCTGCACACTGGATGTCCTATTTTTTCGTACAGTTCACTTTAGAATAAATAGAGTGGCTTCGCTCTTCAAGTATTTTCTTACCACAATTTTCTTATCTGCGACCAATTTCCATCAGTTGCTCCTTACTTAAAATCTTTTAAAAAGCTATTCAGCCAGCAATTGCCCAGCACTGCTTTGGTCACAGGCCCGAGTACCTTCCAACCGTTCTGCACAAGATATCAACAACTACAAATCTTCTAGACACCCTCTTCAGAATCCAACAGGCCATCAATAACAAATCCCAGATTGACATCATCTTCCTGGACATTAAATCGGCATACGATAGAATATACCTTCCAGCTCTCTTTACTATTCTGAAGCACTACTTCGGCCTGACAGATTAAATCGGCATACGATTTAATCTGCCAGGCCGAAGCTACAAATCTTGAAGTCCATCCTACTTCTCAAACATCTGTCCGTTACTGTCAACGATTTCCAGGTAACGTTCGACGTCACAAAAGGCATCCCGCAAGGGAGTGTGCTTTCAACAATTCTCTTCGCAGCAGTTTTGAAACCTTTCCTAGCATGTAAGCCTAACCTTGTCTCCTATGCCGATGATCTAAAGTTCTACGTGAGTTCAAACCATTCTGATCAGATCCTGGATATTAACCAACAGGCCTCTGCACAGATAATGAAACTGGAAAATTATCTAGCCATAATTGGGTTGCGTCTGAACCCTTCCAAATCTGCTCCACTACCAATAACCAAAAAAAAAAAAAAAAAAAAAAAAGTCAAAAATGAGTGCAAATCTTTGTTGGCGGGGAAAGGGTGCAAAGGGTAACTTCCCACTCAGACCTAGGCCTCACCTGGGACGTTGGACTCACCTTCCGGCCTCACTTTGTCAGGATGAGACAGAAGACGTACGCGGCACTTTGGGAAGTGCGTCAGGAGCTCGTTATTGTGCGTGCTTTGTCAGTACATTCTGAGGTGCATAACCCCTATCCCTCTCTACGCATCTGAAATTTGGTCATCTGATCCTGCCTCCCACCAAAAAAAAGTACCTCAGTCTGGAATATTGGTTGCTCAGATGGATGAACAGGGTGGTGGGTTACCCTTTTACTATCTGTAGATCCATCCTCCAAGCTAATCTAGGGACCACTCCCTGGAGACTTCTCATTAGCACAAGAAACGTACTCATGCTAGCTCTGCTTATCGCAGGCCGAATAGGTGCTCCATCATCCACTTTAATCTCTGGCCCAAAGAACACAAGAGGTGAACGCCGCGACTCCTGCCACCCTCTCTGGTTTACACTTACAAACATCGATTCCCTTAGGGGCATGCTTCCGGCCAACTACCTCCAAATCTACAATAAACTGGGCATCTGTGAGGATAAGCTCTACAGAAAGGAATGCCTCAAGAACTGTTACCAACTATTGAACCTGTGACGACCAACTACACTTGGAATTTTTGCCTGCTGCATTTTTATTTTTATTTATTTTTTCTATTTATTTATTTTTTTTTTATATTTTTTAAATTCTGATGTCTATTGCTGTAAACTTTGTTGTGTTTGAAGCGTATGTAATGTTCAATTATGTAAATATCTCGGGTCGAGCACGCATGTACACTTGTACATTGTACATGTGGTTACTCGCACCTCAGTACGTAAATCTCTCACCCTCCTGGCATACTGCCATCCCGGGGTGACCCACAATTTCTTGTGGTTAATAAACGGATAATAATAATAATAATTTACACCTTTTGAGATGTGGAAGAACTTGCCTTCCACTTATTAAAAACCTTTAGACGGATGCTTTTTAAAAACCAAGTATGTCTTTCGTTTCTTGAATCGTGCTTCCTGTTAAAAGTGCACCCACGATTAGACCTGTTTCAGAGTCTGATAAGATCCCGTGTTTCCCCCATTCTGGCTTCAGTCGAACAGCCTGTGCAGTGTTTTCAACGAGACTGTCTGTGACTATCATAATACAAAGATTCGTATTTTTTTGGCCAGTGTGTGTGTGCAATTCTGAAGAGTAATCTGTACTTTTGCACTACTTATACCCTGCTCATTTGCTGTAATTTCCTCTTTAAACACAGAATATTTGCAAAGCTCTTAAATCCATTACATCGTAGTCATGGAAACACCTAAAATAATTAATTGATATCTCGGAGAAGTCTATATGGGAAAAGTTAAGCGAAGGTGTGACCAGTACACGTCCCGTTATGCTGAAAAAAAGGTTAAATCAGCCCATTGGGGATGTTAACGACATCGTCACCTGGTTATATGACGTTCACGTCCGTCTCTTTTTTGTTCCCGTCTACTTCACCTTGACGGAGCAAGATATATTGTCAACGCCCGTCACCGCAAGGTTATCCCAACTTGTGCTTAAAGGTTAGGAGCCACGAGTGAGCCAAGTTTTAAATAACCTGCTTTTAGCTAGAAAGATGCGTAAATATGTCTCGCATCTAGAAAGTTGGTAGACTGGAGTTCAAAATTGTGTTTAAAAAAAATTCTAGGGCAAGTCCTCTTTGTATCTAGTGGAGGACTACATTCACCCATTGGGCTAAATGCGTGGGGAGGAGGGATTCCTTGGTTGTTTCTGGAAGCAGGTGCGCCATTCTTTAAGCAGCTGTGCAGCAGTGCGTAGGCTTTTGCTCATTTCTTTCTTCTTATTATTATTTTTAAATTTTTGCTGGTGGACTTGGCACCTCTTTCGCATTTCTGGTTGCAGGGTTTAGGCGGATCAGCAACTTTAGCCATATTGCGTTGTATATAATATGTCTGTAAATTGCGTGTGTTCGTTGGGCTAAAAACCCAAGTTTCAGGCAGAAAAACCATGCTACCATCCCTAAGACCGACTAACTCAGCCACGTTGTGAAAAAGGTCCATGAAAATTCCTCACGTTATTGACGGAATTCGAACTCGGATCTTTTCCACCCGATGTTGGGAGGGCGGTGATTATACCAAGTGTGCTGCCCAGCAGTAGAGTTTGCAACTGTATAATAGTGCTTTAATTGCTCAAATCTTTAAAACGGTAATCCAACCAACTTTTCTTCAATAAATTCAATTTCGAAGTACGGCAGACAGCCGTCTGAAATTGCCGTGGAAAGTGGGGTTAGGATCTTCTGATTGTATGTAGAGGAGTTTAGTGTGGTCTGATAATAGGTTAATCCTTTCGCATAATGTGTAAGTGTTAATTCTGAACAATGTTTAGTTTATATCGCAACAGCTAGGAATTCAGATGGAAGAGTCTGTTGACGTTTGTTTTTCTAGCATTTCACTCTGTTGACCCCTGTTTTGTGGATTTTTTCGGACTTCGTATTAGAATGCCATTGTCTAAATCGAACTTTATCATTGTGCACGTCCTTTTGTGCAGAACTTTTACAATGAATCAACCGATGCACTCACCCCGTTGCAACTGTCTCTTGAACTCACGCTGGACATCTGCAATGCATCCACGTTTGAAATAACATTCGCAGAATTTTAAGTCAAGCTTCCATCTGTAAATAAAACTCAAGTTTCTAACGATCCATCAGTGTTGTACCTTCGTCTGAAGCCTGATTTCAATCTGCCATTACTAGGAAGAGAGGGTGTTGCTGTACTGGATTCTACCACCGCGAAGTCCCTTTCTGCTACTATTCAAACATTTATCTGGAGAATGACCTGGCCGCCTCATAACCCCAACGTCCCCTCAGGGCAGTAAGCGAGTACATCATTATATTTATTGACATTTTTCCCCTCCGTACATTCGGAAAAGCCGATGCATCATCCGCGCTTCTCATTGGGCAGTCGACATAGCGGACCTCGCGACTGATATGACTCGGGCGCGATATCACTTTGGCTGTAGGGTTCCGCTGCTCGTTTTCCACGTGCTGCTCTCCTTTTGTTGCAGTCTTTCTCTCGCCAATATTGTAGCGTTCATTATTGTGCCTACGGGGAAGTATTAGGTCAACGTAAACCAATATAGGTTGCTTACGGCACGGCCCACCTTCTTTTATCTGCCGTCAGTAGATCGTAGCTTCCACTGGACATCACTCGGTCCAGCGCTGAAATTACTTCGGTTCTTCGGGGAAAAGAAAAAAGCGAAAAAAAAAAAAAAATGCAGGCGGTCTCACAATAAGAGTTTTGGAAGATAAATTGTCCGAGGAAAGAAGCAAATATCGATTGGAACGCATCAAGAGGTTATTTATAGATCCTTTGTGAAGTCGATTTGCGCTACAAATCTTTGTCACTGCAGGGAAAACCAAAAAAGTAGATTTTTCGCAGTCTGTTGCGTGATAGGAGAAAGTAAATGAACGTGAAGGCATTCTGACAGTGTGCGTCATCTATTAAGAAGCCTACATTTGCCTACCAGCCAAAAACCATCCTCGCTTCTAAAAAAATCACAGTTAAAAAAAATCATTGTGTGTGTGATGATGTTATACCTCCCATCTTCAGGAAAAAAAAAAAAGCCTTGATCGTTGTATGGTTTGAAATATCAGAAGACGCTTTGGATATTTGAAATATCCGAGAGTCGGTAGCTTTTATATTAAAGAAGTTGTTGTTGTTATAGGATCCAGCAACTGTCAAATTCCCAGGAGTAATCCTCACCTATAAACAACAAATCCAAGTTCAGTATTCCAAAGCCTTGAGAGCCTTCTGGAGAATGAAAATAGATTTGTGCAAAACTCACAATAAACAAATCAGGAAATACCTCGGAACTAACTTCTGTTGTGTGCTCTCCTATGGCGTGGAAGTTTGGTGGGCGGCAACACCCACCAGCCCCAGGAATCTATGGGGCCTCGAATTCTGGGTGCTGAAGTGGGCCAACTTGTGGTTGCACCAAATCTACACGACATCTAAATCTGCACGCTGCTCCAACCTGCAATACACGCCCACATTCCATAGAGCCCATGTGCTAAAAATAAGGCATTCCTTCATCTGTGCTCAGCTGAGCATGAATACACCAACATCTGGAACACGGTTGGCTGGCGTTTTCGAGGCACACATCTCCGCAGTAACCCCTCCTTGTGCTCAAGGCTCCAGAGGTTACAGAGTTTCAAGAGACATTTCCCAAATGTGACGCTGGACACGCTCAACATCAACATCGACCTGTGGTCTATTGATAAGGTATATCGCGATGTCATCTTGGCCTATCTTTTTGTTTGTAAAGGACAATTGTGAGGTGCCTAGTTAGCCGATGTAATTTTATGTTCTGCTCAACTTGTAGTCCTTTTAATTACTTTTGTTTAAAATCTTTATTTGTTATTTCATGTGACTTCTCAATGTGGCTTAACTCTTTCGCTGTGTTTGTTCACTTACAGTATATCGACAATGCATTGTAAGATTCCTCTGGCTTTCTGTGTAAGGAATCACTATTGTATTCGATTTATTAATAAAGAATCTTATTATTATTAACTAGGTCCATATTGCTCCCGTGTATTTTGTCTGCAAATTGCGTGTTCTGTGGTCGATTTTCTGTTTGCTGGATGAAAAACACGAGTTTCCGGGAGGGAAAACCATGCTACCCTCGCCTGAAATCGACTAACTCAGCCAAGTTGTGAAAAACAGCCATTAAAATTCCTCACGTCATCGATGGGGCTCAAACTCGCATCTACCAGGCGTGCAATTAGCAGAATAATCGTTCAATGGTGTCGTTTCATCGTTTCCAAAATGCCTCATATTATCACTTTTCGCCGATTCCCTTTTTATTTCAAAGTAGTGCAATACCAGGACAATTGGTTGAAGGTAAAGTTTGTTCACTTGAGAACAGACTTCCTAATCCTGGTTAGAGTAATCTATCAGCATGGCATGTTGGTATCTGTCACGTCTGTGATGTCCTGCTCACTTCTGGATAAAAAGGGTCGTAGACTCAACGAAAGATGCAACCACAGTAGCGAGTAAAAATGAATATGGAACTGCAAATGAAACAGTTGCTTTGTTGGTAAAGATGTGAGGCATGGAAGACTGGGGGGGGTAGTCATTACATTGCTTGTAATTGCGCATGTTTTTCTGTCAGTTTGCTGGAAGAATAACGAGTGTCTGAGTGAAAAAAAAACATGCAATCCTCGCCCGAGAAGAACTAACTCATCCATGTTGCGAAAATAGCCTTTACAGAAAAACAACGGGCTTTTAGACTATCTCTGGAGGAAAACAGAAAGAATTAAAGCTTGAGTATAAAAATAGGATGGCCAGATTCCTAAAGATGAAGAGACATGCACTGCATGATACTGGAAGAAAAACTATGCACATCAAATTGGATCTTAAAAAGGAAGAACTCCTCTTCTATAAGAGGATAGATGAAACATTTATTAAAAACAATTGACAGCAAATAAATGAGAAACAATAAATGGATCCCCTTCCATAAACTTGAAAAAGGATGTCCACCAATTCAGAAGCGCAGAAGAGGCGGTGACTCTAAAATGACTGACCTTGTTTGTCAGTCATTTTTGGGTGATAAGTCCATTGTGGGATCGGATAACTTTCCAACATTTATTTTAAAGGTACGCAGTCCTCTCATTGTTGACGTCATACAATGTTTCCATGAATTCTTTAAGGGGGAAGAATACCCCAAATGTAGAGCACACACCGGGTGAAACCTCTCCGGAAAATCAGTAATCCAAAAGAATACAGCTCGTTCTTCTCAAATTATTCGAGAAGTTTAACTCCTAATTCTCATTCATCACTGCCTAGTGCGTAACCCCACCCCCACTTGCACACAGTCATCAAAAAATGATCAACCACGACCAACCTCCTTGACGTGCTACTTACAGTACAGAAAACATTGGATAGAAAAGCCCAAGAGAATGAGATATTCCTTGACTTGAAAGTTTCATGTAATTCAAGCACTCGTTCATATTTTGAGCAGTTGTTTTAAGATTAAGAACTACTCTCCGTCCTCATGTCGATTTTACAATCCAGAAAACTGAAAATTAAAACTCGTAACCACCACTGTAACAATTATGCTAACAGACGAGTCCACGAAGGGGAGTGCTATCTCTTCTTCTGTTTGCAGCATAGTGTTTTGTGGCAGGCGCCACCGGTGGTTTCCCACATCTGCGCCATGGTACTTGTGAAGAAATACAGAATTTCTGTAAAAGCCAGAAAAAAGTGGAACGTCTGGTTTGTGTCAGAGTAACGTTATGTTCTGTTGTTATGTCACTGGCTTCTTGGCCGCAGGACCCCTAATGGGACCCCGCGTTGATCGCCACCACCACTGGTGAGTCAGGCTGCCCATAAACCTCTGGCTGGCCTCTGCCAGGGTCGCCTCAGCTTCCTGAGAGAAACCATGTTAAAAAACCAAGTTCATTAATGGAGTTGCCGTCGGATTGACTCTTAATGCCTTCCCGGCCGCGGGGCTGTCGTAAACAGAGACACGCAAAAAATCTTCGAAAAAACAATCCTGGATATCAACATCCAATATTGCTTCAAACACAGACCTGAATACCTGCAATCAGTACTTCCTCAGAGATCGACCATCACCAACCTCATGGGAACACTACTAAGGATCCAGCAAGAGTTAAATAACAAGCAGCAACTGGATGTTGTTTTTCTAGATGTGGCAGCCGTATTCGACAACATATCCATCCCAGCTCTAATAGTTATTCTGAGGGACTACTTCCTCATTACGGGAAATGTCCTCCATTTTTTAACGAACACTCTTCTGCGCAGACAAATCACAATAACAAACGGGAATGTGTGCGCTACGTACCAAGTCGATAAAGGAGTCCCACAAGGCGGCGTATTGTCCGCCACACTCTTTGCCATAGCCCTCGAACCCTTCTTAGTTCAAAACAGGAAGCAATTCATCACATGTGAGGACGATATGAAATTTTTTTATTACCTCAGAAGACCAGAAATCTGCCAACTACTGCAACCAAGTGGCCAACGCCAAAATAAAAGAACTTCAAAAATACCTCGACTCTATCGGGCTACACCTAAATGAAGACAAGACTGCGCAAATGACCTTCACAAATAAAATAAATCGAAACAAAATAAGAATATACGTGAACGACATCTTTGTCCAAAAGGTTCAGTCACACGTTGATCTTGGACTCAAGTGGGACGAAGGACTGAACTTCCTTCCGCACTATGCTTACATCCGTAGGAAAACATACGCGGCGCTCTGGACAACCAGGCAAGAGCTGACAGACCGGTATTAGAAACCTCAATCTACTGATTCAGTATATCAATAGATGTGTTATCCCTATTCCTCTATAGGCGTCACAAATCTGGTCTTCAGCTCAGGAAAGCACCATTAAGGCTTTGCTAAGAATAGAATACTGGCTCTTGAGATGGCTGAGCAGAATTTCAGCTAAGCCTTTTACCATCTCAAGAGGTATACAATACTCCAATTTAGAAGTCACTCCCTGGAGACAAACGATCACCACAAAGAATATAATGGAACTTGCTCAGATCTTAACGGGACGGCTGGATTCACCGAAAGCCCGAGAGTGGATAGTAACACCCGGAGAAAAACAAAGACGAGTTGCAGGTAAGGAACAGCAACTCAAGCCCTCATTTACACAGTCTGGGAAGATTCTTTGCAGCAAACAGTCTAAAGCTGTTTAATACCCTAAAAATCAACCCTGAAAAACTCTTCACAAGCAAAACATGCAGAAAAGAAGTTCTCGAAAACTGCTACCTGCAGATACAGATGTAAGAAAAAATAAACAGCACTAAGAACCTCCATACAGTAGCTGAGAGGAATCCCGAACTCATCTGGAAACACTCTCCTGGATATGTCTTACCTACTTCCACAGAAAAAACAGTAAAAATGAACTTTTTACGCTTTTACTCTGTATTATATTGTTTTCTGTTCTGCTGCGAATATCCGTGCTAATGTAAATATGGTGATGTTGCGCTTTAAATGCGGTAGTATAAAATTTTAATCGTTTATTTATTAAGTAAGTCTTAAGCAGATTACAAGTTATTAATGTATCGAATAATTCTGATAATAATCAGTATTGTATAATTTAGTAACGAGTGTTACATATAATGTAAAATTGTATATAATATTATTCTCTGTTGCATAACAGAATATGTATCTACACTCTCTAGTCAATGGCTGAAACCGGGTGTCTCCTAGGAGAAATAAAGATGATAATAAAAAAAAAAAAAAGAAAGAAAGAAAGAAAGAAAGAAAACGAGGGAGATAGCTAAGAGGGGGAAGTTTAAGTGGGAAGGTAGAAGAAGGACGTGGAAAGAAGGCGTCCTCCAGATGACGGAAGTATGGAGGGAATGAAGGTTGGAAACCATGGCCTGGGGAGCCCACCCAGAGCCAAGGAAGAAAGAAGATTGCAGGGTAACAGTTACCCTGCAAAGAGGTGCCATATGGTGTTTACACTCGAAGGCTTTTGTAGCACCTGACCCAGCTACCAGTATACAGGTGCAAAGTAATCCCACACCCGAAGGTGTCAGCAGGGTTTGAAGTTAATTCTATTTCAGCGTATCGTACCCCGGCAGAGACACTAGTTTATCCTACCCTGTAGGGGTTTGCAGTGCGTTTAGGTAGATTCCCTTTTGTCGAACTGTTGCCTAGGTGATTGTTGTCTGAGTTGGAAGGTTGATCGAGCAAACTCGGTAAGGGCACGATAGTAGAGCTCATCTTACAGAAATAGATGTTCCTGATGGTGTAGGTTTCCGTGTGTTTTTGTGATCAGTCTTATACTGTAATCCTCATAATAATGACAGTAGTACGTTACATGCTCCCAGCTTTCAGGTTGTCCGAATGTGCAAAGTGGGTTTTGTTCGATGTCCAGATCTGTTATTTTTTTCCTGAAGGGTCCGTGTCCAGTAAGTAAGAAAGTTACTTGAAGGCCCGGTGAAAACCAGGGAGGAGACTTTGGGTAAGTTTGGGCAACAGAAGGTAGCAAAAGTTTGGTAATAGCTCCTTTGCTTGTGTTATCCCATGCGTCTTGCCAAATTTCGACGAGTTTGTTTACAATACGTTTTCTCTCTCTTTTGGGATCGTTGGTCAGATCAAGGTGGATGTTCTGTTTGTAGCAGCGTTACAATTATTTTTGCCAAAACTGATTTAAATCTAGCACGAGAGCAACCAGGAACTCAAAAGTGACCTCTCTCTCTGGACCACGAACGGTCCAGAGAGACCATTCAACAATATGCAACACCCAGCATGGTGACAGTAATTAAAAAAGGGACAGATGGGTTGTATCGTATGTGTCTGGCGATTAGGGATTCCAACGGATGAAACTATTTGTTCATAATAATGGAATAAGCGGAAACGAAAATATGAGGTAAACAAATGTCACCTAATCGATTTAATAAGTAGTCGCATTAATATTGGATATTAAGTGTATATACACCGAGTTGACTTTGCATTAGAAACGCCTACCTAATAACTCGTGGTTGTATTACGTGCAATAACTTTTTGCACGTAATACAGCCGATACACGTCTTGGCACGCACTCCACAAGGTTTTGACTGTGGTACTGCTGCCCGTGCGTTGCACGATGTATCCTGTAATGCCAGCACGTTGTCAGGCGGATGGTCGTGGTACCGAATGTCCCTTTCCCAGTAGGTCTGAAACATACTCAATTGGGTTGAGATCGGCTGAAGTGGACGGCCATCGGAAGACGAAGAATTCTATATTCCCGAATCCAGTTACAACCTGCCAGGCCTTGTGGAAAGGCCTGGCAGGTTGTATTCCTGTTGACAGGCGACGGAGTTATCTGGATACACTGTATTCACGAAGGGGGGATATATTTGGTCGGTGGCTATAAAAAGGATGCATTCCCATTGAGTCGTTGATTAACGGTGATCAGAGGACCTTAGGGTATGCCACAAAAACAGTCACCACCATCTGCAGAATGCTGAACAGCAACAGTGCATCCAGGTACCATGGCCTCGTATTGCTTACTCCAAATGCGGATACGTTCCTCAGAATGTAAAGTTGAAAAACGGGACTCTTCAGACCAGATGACAGATTTCCACATGTGGCGGTCCAATGATTTTAAGACATAAGAAACCTTGCACATGTGCAAGGTTTCTTATGTCTCGCAGCGGGCATAAGTACCCGTGATTACCTGCGTGCTTACCTGGGCCACTGTGCTATGAGATGACACACACACACACACACGAGGCTCACCATGGCGTCGACCACACCTGGCTGTCCCACTTGTGACCTTTAGCTGGTTGTTCGACTGCTCTTAAGCCAGTCACGGTAGACTCGTGACTCGTGAACGGAGTGCTTAACCAAGTTGGCTGTTGTCGAGGTACTTATACGTCTTGGTCCCATAATCATTCCATGTTCGAAGTCGGAAAAATTTGGACCCCGACCCAATCTCCCTTGCAGACACTCAAAACCTGATCGCCAGGTGTGGGAACTACAGTCTTATACAGTAGACTTTCACATCTTTTAAGCCTTTACCAGTGTAATCATAGACCATTCCATTTGTACTTAAAGGGATGTTACAAATGCAAAGCCAACTTAGAGCAAATATATTGTAAAGTCTGTATTTGCATTCTTAACTCCCGTGATCTGTGGATTATAAAAGACATGAATATGAAAGACATCGGTGTACGAGGGGTACCAAAAAGTATTTTCCCTCACCATGTTCTACGTGACCCAGGAGGTTGAGATTTGGAACGTGTATTACTCCTTCTCTATGTGGTCACCACGCAGCGACACATTTCTCACATCTTTTGAGGCACTTCCTTATGCCATTTTTGTAGAAGGTCCCACTTTGCTCTTGAAACCATGCTACTCTCCAGAAATTACCACTGCATTGCCAAAAAAAAAGCTTTCCACTCAAAAATGATTTCAACTGAGGAAAGAATAAGAAGTCAGAAGGTGCAAGTTGGGTGATCAGTGGTTGCAATAGTAGCGTGGGTTGTTGCGTTGTTGTGCAGCAACGGTACGCCTTTGCAAGGCATTCTGTGTCACTTTTCCTTAATTCCCGCATGTAATTGTTTCGTTTAAGTTGCTGTAGTAAAGTGCTTTGATGGTGGTACTCTTCTGCAGGTAATCTGTGAGAATAATGCCCATCTCATCCAAGAAAACTAACAGCAACACCTTCCCTGCAGATGGTTGCACTCTGGCCTTTTTGGAGTTGGTGACGAAGACGTTTTCATTGTTTTGAAACCTGATTTGTTTCTGGGTCAAAGTGACGTATCCACGATTCATCCACAGTCACCAATCGGGGGGGGGGGGGGGGGGTCAGGATCGCTAGCATACATGCCGATCAATTCAGCAGAGGGCCTGCCTTTTTTCTTTCTGAATACATGTGAGCAAGCGAAGAATCTATTGTGCTAAGACTTTATTGATATTCAAACCATTCTATAGCACATCTACTTAACTGGTACCACTACGTAAATGGTGATTAGTTACTCTCAATGTAGTAACGCATCTGGTTGTATTAGTCTTGGCTGTCCAAAGGACTAAATATTTGACTACTTCTTCTCTTGCTTCGTCCCCTTGTCAACATCGGTCGATTGTGTGACGTATATAGAAGCTCTCTGCCTGATTGATGTAAGTTAAAGCTACTGAGAGTAGAATGGCCATCATGGCTATGCATCTCCTAGTGGTGCATATGACCTGAATTTTCCATTCATGATCCAAATCGCTGCCGCTACGTCTCCTTGTGGCGCAATGAGATGCATATCCTATTGGCGCGTTACTTCGGTATCATTCAATGGTCTCCTTATTGTTCATGATTACTCTTACCCCTCTGTCTCCTTATGGCGCAGTGGACTTCTATCTCTCACTCCTACTGGAACTTTACATCTGTACTACTACTACGGCAGATCACATCAGTGTTCTCTCATGATCAGAATAGTCTAAGGGACGAATTGCTATCTCAGTTTTCTTTGCTGCATCTCCCTGTGGTGTATTGGGATGTCGATCTCCGACTTAAATCTGAACAGCAGCTGGATAGACAGCTTCTGTGAGTATTCTATGATCCAGTATTGTATTCCACGAGTATGTGAATATAGAGTGCGACTCGTGCTTGGGTACGCAGATATCCAAGTACGAGTATTTCTGAAAACTGTACAGTATTGTAAATAGGTGACAGGGTTGCTGAAAAAGCTGGCTGGGACCGTCTGAATTCAATAAATAAATAAATTGAAATCATTGTGAATTATGCATGCCATCCACTGATCCATTGCTTATCCCAGTCTCAACAACTATCTGTTTAATTGTCATCTGACGCTCATTGAGGATCGGCTGTTTAATTTTAAATAAATCTCGAACTAGCTTAAGAGGATTGGGTCATTCTTCATAGAGAAAAGTTTCAAGCTCCTTGAGTGATAAAGACTGATGAAATCTCGCACTCCTCTCCAAATATGCTCATATTGGCTCAATAATAGTGATTGAGCAGGCCATGGAAGATGCTTAGTCTCAATCTCATGCTCCTCAACCCAAGATTGGACACATATTGTTTTGTGTATTAGGGAATCTTGAAACATGGCATCGTTCGTGGGCAACAATGTTTGTACCATCGGATGTGCCTGGTCACTCAGAATATCAAGGTAATCAGTGGCAGTAATTTGCGCTTTCAGGGTTATGATAGGACCTAAAGAATAAATGATATTGCTGCCGAAACCGTTGTTGATCCTCCGTGTTTGACGGTTCGCAGAAGACAATCAGGGTGATGCGCATTCGCCAAACGTAAACTCTCCCTGTTTTCTGGAAAAGTATGAATGAAGATTCTTTTGAAAATACGACGTTTTAAACGAAGTGTTCAGTTTCTGTGCTACTTGCACCATTGCATTCTCTTTCCGGCATTAACATTAGAAGTCGAGTGGCTTGACAATGGCGACTCCGCCATAAACTTTCAGCTTTTTGAAGTTCTCACCGAACTGTTTTGTTAGAAACTGGATGGGTGAGACTCTCATTAAGTTCTGCAGTTAGTAAAAACTCTACATCAACGACATTATAAATTGTGGTCCGTGTCAGTGAATCCTCATTATAATAAATCCCTTAAACTTAGATAAATGCATAATGCGCCTAGTGTCTTCACCATGTCCGTCCGCATGTAACAACTCGACTCTCTCTGGACGAATTTTCACGAAATTTTGTATTTGGCTCTTTTGAAATGATTTGTCGAGCCATCCCAAATTTTAGTAAAATCGGACCAACGGAAATCCTGGAATTATTTCTTTCCTTTTTCAGTCTTCATGTAATAACTCGATTCCTAATATTGTATGAAAATCCATCCTATTGGATGGATTTTCATACAATATTATATTTTGGCCTTTTAGAAAGATCTGTAGAGCCATCTCAAATTTAATTAAAATTGGACTAATAGAAATCGGACAGGAGTCATTTCATTGTCTGTTCGTCCGCATGTAATAGCTGGACTCTCAGTGGATGGATTTTCACAAAATATTTTATTTGGCTCGTTGTAGAACGATTTATTGAGCCTACCCAAATTGTCGTTTTTAATGGCACTACTAGTCAGAAATTCGAGTTTTCCTCTTCCAATCCCCTACTGATATTCGATCCTTCCTCTCCCAATCTGTCGAGCACACCCGGATTTGTGCACTCGATTATCGCTCTGTTTTGTTATCAGCCTCCTATAATCCACCGATTCTGTAGACCTTCCGAAATATGTTTTATGGAGACATTAACAGGAGGCAGAAGAAGAAGCCACCACGCGAACTTCCCACTACTGAGGTCGCTGGCGAATCGGTACGGTTGCTTAGCAACGTGATCTTCGCCGACCGTAAGCCGAATGATTGGTGTGGGCTGCTGCGGCCCTACTGATCTCGCATATCACGGTGGGAGCTTTCTTTGGGGGCACCGCACGCCCACTGTGGGGAGAGGAGAGAAAGGTAATTACTCTAGGCGATATCAGAATACATTTCCCTATTACTCCGTCGCCCTGATTGCGCAATTATCCCGGCACAATGCTTTATATGGCGACAATGAATCCAAGGACTTCGAAAGGGGTGTGATGAGTGGTGGCAATTAGCGTGGGATCTTAAAGAAGAGGTCGCTATTGTGGGTTAATTTTAGACTGCGTCACTTATGAGTCACTATAATTCTGCTTTGGGGTTGCTAAACTAGATTTATGGTTGAACATTGAATTCAAATGCAACTTGAATATTTTTACAAATATTAAACTCTTTCCTCTTAGAGAATGTGGTGGAAAAAGTATACTTTGCAGAAAGATACGCATAACTTTTATGCATAAAAGGGGATGAAAAGACGCCCGTCTATGTTTGGTTTTGTTATGATGACCGAAAATGCACCACTTAGTTGGAGTGGATCATTAAATCTTTCCAGGCGATGATAATTTGATTTTTTTTATACCCCGGGACGACCACACGCTCAGAGGAGCTCACAAGACAGAGAGAATACAAGAAACAGCACCGTATTTAGCAGTCGCAGGCTCGAACCCCGGTCACTGAAGTCACGTGTACTTATGCACTCTCTCGCGTGACCAGTCTGCCTATTTAATACCATTATTGTAATAGCTAAAGCTTTCGACAGCGTAAATCATATAATTCTGTTCAGTAAACTCAACAATCTTGGCCTGAGAGGAAAATTAACCTTCTCCTTGAAGACTACCTTACTGATCGGCCATTTGTCGTCAAAACAAATCGGTCTTTTGCAGATATCTGTTATTTTTCCAGGGAAGTACCTCAAGGCTCACTTCTCGGACCTATCCTATTTGTTCTTTACATCAATGAATTTCTTTCTCTTCTTCCATCTCCCCACTTAGTAGAGTATTCCGATGACATTTCCATTCAGATAAACACCCTAACCAGCTTCAATTCAAAATCTCTGCCTTGCTCTCTGTACTGCATAGTTGGCTTCAGAAGAATCAGCTTATAATGAATCCAGACAAATCCAAATATATGGTGTTTTGGACGAAAAATAAAGCACTGAAGATTTCGAAATAATATACAAAGAGCTAGAAAGAGTGAATGATACAAAGTTTCTAGGAATCTGGCTTGATGATAAGCTGAGTTCGGATAAACAAATGATCACCGTACGAAAGAAGACTTCGTCACAAGCAGGAATATTTGCCCAAGCCTCTGCTTGCGGTGTTCCCTTCCCTTCTCAGACTAGTATTCATTTCCTTAATTCAGCCTCAACTCACCTATGGAATCATCTCATGGGGTATTTACTTGTCAAGAAAACCTTGCGAGAATCAACTCCATTCTCAATCGATATGTTCATTCAATTTCAGGCCTTCCCTGGAATGCATCGTTGAGTTCGAGATACAAGGAAGCGAGACTCTTAAGCATCTACCAACTGCTACAGAAAGCTGAGGCGGTCTTTGTCTACAATGCTTTGAAAACTCGAAACTTTCCTCCTCTCTTCAGATCCTTTTTCATAACAATAGAAGAAGAAGAAGAAATATCGTACAATATAAGAAATGAAGCAAACCTGAAGGTTCCGATTTTCAGAAAAGCCATTCGTCAAAAAAATATAAAATACAGAGGCGCTAAAACCTGGAAAATGTTCCTGAAAATATCAAAAATGCTACTTCACTAAACCGGTTCAAGAAGCTCCTAATTGCACACATCACCCACCAGGGATGTCTGATTCCAATTACCTTCAGCTCAACTCCGGGACTGTTGAATAATACCCGTACAATTTCAGAACCGTTTTTATCGTTATCTCATATGTTTTTCAGAGGGAACGCCCCCTAAAAAGCCTTTGGCTTATGTGTTCTCCCTCCCTCTTTGCTGTTATCTCTCAACAAGTGTAACATAAAATGGGGATACATAAATTGTCGATATTAAATTTGTATAAAATTGAATGCTGCATATTTCGAAATATTTGTACACCTCCTAGCCCCCCTTGTAAACCTTGTGTAAATAAACTGATAATAATTTGATTTAGAAAACTCCAATTAGCGTTTTATTTTGTGTTTACCTGTCAAGGAAATCCAAGCGTAATCCACGTTCGTTGGACAATGACGAATGACCAATTGAAAGAATCTTCGTGTAATATGAGTTGGGCCATTAACGGCTTCTCAACTTCCAGCGAGGGAAAAGATATTCCATTTCACATTGGTAACTTGTTTAGATCGAGGGGCTGTAGGGTATAAGAGACTGGTTCCGCTTCGAGTAAAAGCCCGAGGAATATCAAAACGAATGACTCCAATTTGCTGACGTCATCAGACTCGATTTGCGCTGTCTTTCCACAGCCGAGATTTTTTGACTCCTGTCCTGGAAGAGGAGCAAATGCACCATCTGTTTCAAGGGAAGCTTAATTTGATAAAAGATCGTCGAGGGATTCATTTTTCTTTCCGTGTCAATTTGGAAGCCATTTGCATTTCGTTATCACCCGTTGGTAAGCTCTGTACGGAGGTGCGGATGTCAGTCAGTGACTTTCCAGACCGTCCTCCGTCAGCCCTTCGCCACTTTTTATAAGGTTTCGTGCCGCAATTCTTTCCTCCAGCTGTTTGTGGCCGTTGAAGGCTTCTGCGTTTACTCTGTCAGGGGTTCTTTCTGCGCGCCACAATTCAGGTGACTCCGTTTCTCCTTTGCAGCGACAGTCATCGAAGACACGCCTGCGCACCCTGCAACGTCACTCGGTAGTTATGCCGCTGGGGGGCCACGAGCCTAGCGTTTCTAATGCCACCCGTCTGGTGATGTGTACTCGCAGACGGTGGCAGTCGTCACAACTGCGATGTGGGGACGCCAAGCTCCCCACGGTACCTCCGAAACATTTACGGTAGAGAAAATAAGAGGATTTTGTTGCGTTTAAGGAGTTCGCAGGGTTATCTTTCGGAGAGGACTTTTCGCCCGCCAAAGCGCACGTGTTCGGGGATTCGACATCGGCTCGTGTCGTCGGGATTTCTCCACTGCCGAGACATGGAGCGTTCCAGTGTGGTAACCCCGACTTAGAAGCACCCTGTTCCAGCGAATGTCGGGGATGTAAGTGTAGAGATCTCGTGAAGCTGGAGCACCCTTCGGACGTTTCTCGGCGACGGTGGCGAACAGATAATCGGCGGGGTAAGTACAGTACCAGTGTGTTTGTGTGTGTGTGTGTGTGTGTTTGTGTGTGTGTGTTCGAGCAAGTGAGCGTCTCTTCAGTCCGGTTTGCCTTGACGAAGTAATTAACACTTGGTAAATTGACGTTTGGTAGGCGGATGGTTCAGAGGTCAAGGCGGAAACGTGGCTGGAACACAGTGAGTTGTACCGATGATAAAATCGACCCTTCTGTTGTCCCTTCTTTATGTCTGGAAAGCATAGCTGGGAGTTTACTGAACCAGTCATGAGTGGTCAGTGTTTTTTTTTTTTTTTTTTTTGTGGTGTTGGTGGGGGGGGAGTTCACGCACTTAATAATTCCGGTGTATAGAGGAGTGTTCCTCGATACTACAGTGGGATTAGTACACCTAGTTCAGTCATGCCAAACAATGACTCACGTGAGCCCCCTCTTTTGTGTCCTGAACTTTTATAGATTAACAATATGAGAATAATTTATTTTTATTTTATTTTATTAAATCTGTTTATTGCTCTGCCAAAGAGCCACCCCCTGGACAGCAAAAAGCTAGGGGGGTGATATTTACACACACAGGGACATGTGCCAGGCGGTTACATGGGGCCCATGTACGCTTAACCCGACAGGTACAGAACTTAGTGTTTATTATTTTACATAATTGAAAGAATTAACGGATATTATTTTCTCAAAATTGCTATAAATTACATAAGCATGAGGGAAATATACAAAATATAAAGAAATGAGGCAGTCCTTCACCGGTTGTTACACATGGTTCTTCAATTCTTCAATCTTGAACGTAATAGTGCAGCCAGGCGTCTTTGGAGTAGTAGATTCTAAGTAAGAGAGGACCAGCGATGGCTTCACCTATCTTTAACGGGATGCATTGTCGTGTCAATTGTCTTCTGGTGGCGTCTCATAAGTGTATGTTTGCATATGTGTCCTTTAGCTTCTGACGTCTGTATGAATGCTGCTCGCAGAATCTGTCCAGGTCGATGGCTAGATTGTTCATCAAATCTACCGTGTTTCCTGGGAACATGCGTCTCAATCCTTTCAGGTTGTTCAAACTGATTGTGAGTGGGAGCCTTGGATCCATTTGATTCCTTCCGGCAATGCGTGGAGTTTTTATTAAATCCGTAATGTCAGGGGCGTCGAGTCGTCTTGTGATTAGTCTGGCAAGTGTTAGAAGGTTTGCTGCCACAATCTGTTGTTTCCATGGGGTGACTTCCAGATTTATGTAGAACTGAGCCCTGGAAATGGTGTATTGGTTGCCAGTCCGCCAGTTGAGCCATTTCAGGAGCCAGTATTCCAGGCTGAGGAACTTGTTGAAGTGTGTTGTGGGAGCAGAGGACCAAATGGTTGCGGCATAGAGAGGAATGGGATAGACACATCGGACAACATATTTCTTTACCAGGTCGGCGTCATGAATTCACGTTAGTTCCTGGCGGATCGCCCACATAGCGGAGTACATTTTGGTTTTTGTGTTCAGGAGGTGAGCCTGGAATGTCAGCCCATCATCCCACACTAATCCGAGATCTTTGTGCGTTTTAACTTTTTGAATGGGTGATCCATTGATGGTAAGATTAATGTCATTGCGTGACTTCTTTCAGGTGAAGGAAGAAGGAGGAAGTAATAGTAAATGGTGTTACCGAAAGGAGACCGCTACTAAATGAACTGACCGTAAGTTGTATGAACTTTCATAAATACCAATGTTTGATTTTGCGCAAATATATTTTTATTAGTAACGTCAAATAAATAAGAAATCGAAATTAAAATTGAACCGTTTGACTGCAACGATAGGATCCCGAATTGTGGGGGACGCACTCCCGGGTGGGGAAAAGCGTGTTGTTTTTATGAAGTGGTTTTCAAGGAAACAAGGACAAACCAACTAGCAAAAAACTTATTTACGCGCTATTTGGGATCCACCGATATGAAGTTTGCTGTAGTACTCGCCAGTGCGAACATACGGAACCATAGCCTGGAGGATTCTTGACCGCGTTGTGCCACAGTTCCCACTATCAGAAGGCTAAGAGGTCGATCCTGTTCTAATTTTGCGGCACTAAAATTTGCTGTTAATTCACACTGCCAATTTGATTGAGTGTTCTCAATGATTAATTACTCACGCATTCGTTCGATCTAGAGTGTCTTCCGGCCTTCTGTTCTCATCTATTATCTTCCCACTGGTTGCACATTCTCGATGTCTACTGAGCTATGCAGATGATATCAAGATACTGACTCCCATCATCCCTGGTCAAGACCTTGATCTGGTAAAAACGGAAATTAACAACACTCTCACTGCAGTCACATCTTACCTCTGCCAGTTCGGGCTCAAGTTCAATCCTGCTAAGTCCGAATTCATGGTGTATTCATTGAAGCAAACTCCTTCTTCTCTCCAGCCTTCGGTCGGCAACATCCTCATCCCAATTGTATCCAGCCATCGTGATCTGGGCGTTGTATTCGACTCCAAACTTCGATTCAACGCCCACATAGACATGCTCCTCACACGTGCTTCAAGACTCCGGTGGATAGCAAAACAGCATCTCCTTCATATCAGAGATAAAAAGACAACCGTGAGGTACATAAGAGCAATCATCTTTCCACCTTTACTCTATGCTGCTGAAATTTGGGCGTCAGCGGCACCATCAATAAAGAAACCACTCTTTGCCACAGAATTCTGGCTCCTAAAGTGGGCCAACAGGAAGCACAACCTTCCAGCTCTGATTCACACCACGCAGCTTGCCAACTCTCTCGGGATTCCACGGCTTCCCACCTTAGTCGAAGACCAACGCCTCCTAGCAACAGTCAAGATGATAACAGGCATAATCGCAACACCTTCATTCTGGGATACCTGTGGCTGGAGGATCCCCCCTGCTGCCCTTAGGGCCAATCCCGAGCTCTACTCGCATTCAGCGCGACTCCATCTCTCGGACAGGTTCCTCCCTCAGCAGATGTTCAAGCAAACCCAGGCACTTGACGCCGACCTGAACAAATTCGCTATTGACCGGACTTACAGGAAAAAAATTATGTCTAGTAGGACTAATCTGCATTGACATGTGTACCTTGCATCTGTTCCTGTCTGATTGAGCTGGTGCTCTTATCTCGATGTTAAGTCAGCTCAATCAGACCTAACTCTCGTAAGGAGTTCTCTCCTTTGTATAAAATATGTTTTCTTTTGTAAAATTACCTGTTTTTGTAAATTAATTGTTCTATTTTCCCGGAAGTTTCGGGAAGTTGTACAAATGTAAACCCCTGGCTTTTTGGCCGTGAAGGGCATTAAAGATTATCTCTCTCTCTCTCTCTCTCTCTCTCTCTCTCTCATTCTGCATTGACTCGTGTCGTCAGGGACTTCTCCTCTGCCGACACATGGAGCGTTCAGTGTGGTAACCCCCGACCAAGAAGCGGCCTCTCCGAGTGAGTGTCGGAGATATAAGTGTAGGGGGATCTCGTAAGGTTGGAGCACCCTTCGGACGGTGGCGAATAGGTATGTGGCGGGTTAAGTACAGTACCAGTTTGTGAGTGTGTTAGTTGTTAGAGCCTCTCTCGCGTCTGGTTTGCCTTGACGAAATAATTAACACTTCGTAAAATGACCTTTGGTAGGTGAATGGTTCAGAGGTCAAGGCAGGAGCGTAGCTTGAACAGCGTGAGATGTACCGATGATAAAATCGACCCTTCTGTCTTCCCTTCTTTATGTTGGGAAAGCTTATTTGGGTGGTGGGGGGGGGGAAACAGCTGATACAATTCATAATTCCTGTGTATAGAGGCGTCTTCCTTAAAACTACTACAATTGGAAGAAAACTTCCTTAAAACTACTACAACTGGAAGATCATTTCAGTCATGTATAAGAAGATCAGTCATGTCAAACAATAACCCGCGTCGTGCCCCTTGCCTTGTGACCCCCCCCTTGTGACGTGAACTTTTATAGATTAACAATATGAGAATAATGTAAATAATGTTACTGAAAGGAAACCGGTAATATAGAATGTAAAATATTCATAAATACCGATGGTCAATGAGGTCACGTGATTTTGCGCACACGTGATTATATATTTTTATCGGTAACGGCAATGGTGTGCGCGTGCGCGCGCTCACTACAGGGAGAGAACCCTTTGTGCGATATCGAGTGGGCATCATCGTTATAGTTAAGGTCGATGCACGCGGCTTCGCTGAAATAAATCAGACATCGAAATTAAAATTGAACTTTTTGACTGAAACAACGAGATCCGAAAGCGTAGGGCGCGTACCCCCGGGGCGAGGAAAGGCGTGCTGTTTTTATGAAGTCGTTTTTAAGAAAACAAAGGTCCATTAGCAAAAATAGGAATATTGTAAAATGTTTATTCAAAGCAAAAGCGAACATCTTGAAAAAACTTATGCCATTACACGCTGTTTGGTATCCACCAATGTGAAGTTTTCTATTCTACTGGTCATTGCAGGATTTCTTGACACGGTGAAGGAGTAGTCATCCCACCATGCGAAGGCTGAGTTCAATTCTGTTTTAATTTTGTGGCACCAAAAAAATTTGCTGTTAATTCATATTTTCATTAATGTTCACAATGATTACGTACACAATGATTACCAGTGTGTTTATGGCGCATTATTTTGTTTTATTCGGTCGTGATGTTTGTACACCCCAAGGAAATTTGTACTCTGCTCAGGACATGTTGCTCTGTAGTGTCTAATTTTTAATTACTATTTTCTGCACATAATATGCACGTTTTCTCCTGGAAAATTGTGCCTAAAATTCCCTTATGATCCGAACTAACTAGGATCTTTATTGAAACACTGAGTTCCTAAGTTTTTAAAATTTGGGCTGTTATACCATTTATGGAGTCAGTCCCGCGGTACTTGGAACGTAGTCCACTCCCCCCCTCCCCTTTTTATAACACACATTTGTTACTTCGTAAAGCGCTTTCTACTGTGTTAACGTGAGTGAATTTTCTTTTTAAATTTCTAATAAATATTATTTTATTTCTAAAAATAATTATATAATTATTCCCTTCTCTCAAGTTATTTCTTGAGTGCGCTATTGATTCCATTGTGTCCTATATACAGATTTAACATACGCAATCGTTCCACAGGATAAATTATAAAAAATAGCAAATATTTCCAGCTAAAGAGAAATTTTTACTACTCTTTGGACCACCCACAGAGTAGTAAGATATAAATAAAATAAAATAATCTTACAATTACGCCGTCTAACTTACTTTTTTACATAACATACGATCGTCTCCTTCCTCTAAAACGAAACTAACAAGGGGAACTCTGGCGGTGAAAAAGGCAGCAACACCCTCGTTACCAGATCGCTACTAACGTATTAAATTACCGAATTAATAATTATATTAAATAGTTATAAATTGATTAATTAATAATTATTAAATACATAAATTAATTATACTTTTCCTTTAAATTAAATTAATTATTAATATTAAATAACCCAGTTATTCATTGTTTTAATTAAAACGATGTGCTTGTCCCAATATTTATTAAAATAAATATATAATTTAAATAAACATCACATATATTTAATATATCCGAATAATAAATTTAATAATTTATTCCCAAATTATGATATATGAAATAAGTGATAAAAATGTAGAAAAAATAGAGAATTGGAAAGAGTATCAGATTAATGCCATCAAGACCCTGATTAAATATTACAGTGTTAATTGAACAGTATACCAAGAGAATCAAAGGACAAATTAAATTTAATAAGAATATCAAATATAGGTATTAAGATAGAGTAAAAGTATACTTATAGAGCCATAAGACCAAATATTTAGGTAACCTAAGTTGGACATCATGTTATACCCTATAATTAAACACACTTTATAATAAAATAATACAAAAAAAATAATAAGATGATGATGAAGCTAATTACTGATAAAAGGATGCATTGAGGGGTGCTACCCTAGTCAACGTGCCATTCAATGTATCCTTTTATCAGTAATTTGCTTCATAATTTTATTATTATAAATTGTGTTTAATTATAAGGTATAATAATGAAGTCCAATTTAGGTTACCTAAATATTTGGCCTTGTGGCTCTATTGCTACTCTTTTACTCTGAATACCTATACAACATGTTCCATATCTTTCTATACATTAAAATAATTTTCCTCCTAGTGATATTTATTCAGCCAATGGGAGAAGAGAGATGCGGGTTACGTGGTAATACGTAACAAATACTAAAATACGTAACAGAAGCTTGTTTTACTCTGGTAAAACAAACTTATATTTTATCTTTAATAAAATGAAATAAAATACTTACAGAAGCTTTCGACACTGTGTGTGTCTCTTCCTCAACATGGTACCGCGTGGTCATGCTATCAAAATAATCGAAATCCGAATTTCCGAGAATTTCTTTAATTCGCTTATGTCAGCTTGGTGAGTGTTTAATGGACCACAGTTTATGATGATTTTTTTTCCATAATTATTGTAAATATAAAAACTGCTACCATTGTAAACGAAGTTGGTAGATGGTGGTGTGTATCTGAACAGCTTCGAGAGAATACGCTAATGTAGATGCAATTTATTGATTCTGCTTTGACAGAAGAACCTTGAAAATGAATATATACCTACATACTCCTTTGGTCTCTTATATGAAAAAAAAAAAAAAAAAGCACGTATATGCATGGCAGGGTCAGTCCTTATTTTGTATTCATATTATATGCTTACCGTTGTGCACACTGTGTCCCAAATTGTTTGGTAACTCGAAGAGAAGCAACAGAAACAGATTTCACTTTATTACTGCATTCCTCCTCCAAAAACAGTTTTAATTGAATAACTGATGTCATTGATTGAGCACTTGATCCTGCTTCCAGGTTGGAACCGCTTAGTTGCCCAAAGGTCGAGATCACGAGCGGGCCGGTCCTTTGTTATTGTGTTTTTTGTACTGATAGGAGACGGCGATTTCTGTCAATATGCATTCATGGTGGAAGCTACCTTTCCTTGGTCAAATGCCTTCGTGGGTGCGATGTTCCAGATGTACATCTTTGAAAGTCGATAGTGTCCGAAATATATTGCCGAAGCCTACCATGTGGCATCCCTCCAATTTGGCAGAGTTAATTTCCGTGTCCTTGACCACTGTAAATGACATTTGACCTTTGGTCGCTTAATTTATGTGTTGAGGGCAGTGCTTAATTAAACACTGCCCGCAACACATAAATTAAGCGACCAAAGGTCAAATGTCATTTAATTAGTGGCTTAATGCTTACAGTATTGTTGAGGGCACTGCCCTCAACAATATTTTTATTTTCATAAAAACGACTTTGCTTTTCTTTTCCTTGTAACAGTTATGACATTCGGGGGTAGCTGGTGTTACGATCATTTCGTAGCAGGGACGCATCCAGAAATTTTGTGGATGCATCTACAAAAACTCGAGAGGGACTTCATCACCCTTTCCCTCCCGTGGGTGCGTCTATGTTTGGAAGCCAATCCGCTGAGACACTGTTACTGCAGTTCGAAGGTGGAGAGCGTGCGTTCCCATGAATTTCTCCGAGTACGCACAAAGACTGTGCTGTAGAACTGGTACTTGGCAGTGTGCCAGAAGAAATCATTGGAGATATTACTGCGAAGGGGGAGCTGACTTTCGTCCCGCTTAGTGTCATTACATCCTGCAGTGTAGGGGGTGCTCATTTCCTGCTCTCGATATCAGGACCCATTTCGGGAAAGTGGTTGGCGTCCAGCTCTTTAAATAAGACAGTCAATAATTGCCAGTTTGAGGGTTGCCCGAATAGGAATGAAGATGTAATTAACTCGAAGACGTAATTAACTTAAAGGAGCCCCCGTCGTCCTTTGCAGCTTTGTTGAAACTGATGTTATCTGTTGCCACCAGGTGGCTTCATTACGTTGGCGTTACAATACGACTACACGTAATCTTTTAAAAGTTATTTTATGATGAGTCGGGAACTGATGTCGGGATGCATCAGGACGAACTCTCTTTCCGATTTCTTGCATCGAAAGAAGTTAGTTCCACGAAGGAGGAATTGATTGGAAAGAGAATTGCAACAGATATTCTTGGGGTTGTCGTTCAAACAAAACGATGTTTTTTTTCTTTTTAATCTCTTGTGACGCGAGGCGGGAGGTTGGGCCCTTTGGGCAGATTAAACGCAACTGACAGGAATCCCCCCTCGACAGTATTCGGCGTATTGATGACCATAAATGCACCGCTCTTGCTGATATGAACTCCACCAATGGCGAGGCCACGATATGACGGCTGTCCCCTAGCGGTGATGAACGCCAGCTGCTGCAGCCGTGCCCACCCCCGATTTCTAAGTATTAATAATGGCAAATCGATGAAAGGAAGCCAGACTTGTTCAGAGACAGCCATGAAAAAAAATCACCAGGTTTCAAGCAGGCATGTGCCCGACCCTTCCATAAATTTGTGTGGTTTCCAGTTGTACAAGTTAGTGGACAATTTATTCCAGCAGTTAATAACCCTTTCGGTGAAAGAGGATTTTCTTATATCTTCTAAACAATCTTACTTAAAAGTTTGAAATCAACGTGGCAAGAAGGGTGGAGAGCGAATTGGATTACAACGCCAAAGATCCCGAAAGTGCCACTCCGTAAAGAATTTCCGACTGAATAATGAGGGGCCCGAGGGTGGAATTGCGTGATTGTAGAGAAAGCGAAAATTTACGTTTAACGTGGTTTAGAGAGGTCATTAAGTTCACATCTGATCGCGGTCAAGTTGAGTTGCGTTCAGCTGGAAAGTCTGCTCCAATTTTTCATTGGACAATGTCCAATGAAAAATCTTTTTCATTGGACATTGAGGGACCGATGTAGGTATTGGGAAGACGTTCTGTCCTAATGAAATTTCTCTCCACAGAGTGTCCATTAACGATTAAGTAGCAGAAGATATTTGGACGCGATATATCGTGCTTGTAAACCGAATGCGTTTTAAGAGTGGTTTGTCCTGTGCAAGACGAAAATATTGTAGGGAAACCCCACGCCTCTTTCCAAGTCTAATTGGGGGGGGGGGGGGGCTCGAAGATGAAGATTTCTGTCGAAAACATAGCCATGTTGCAAGCAATCAGAATCATAGGGAGGTGACAAGTACTTGTCCCCCCCCCCCCCAAGAATTTTTCACTTCTGCCAGCACACTCTTCTTTCTGGGGTTGTAAAGTTCGTAGGTATCCCGGAAGAGATGAATGTCGTAAATCCCGAAGGTTTATCGGGAGTGTTTTTCGAGGTTAAACTAAAAACGGCGTTTGTGATTAAGCGAGTCCTGTCACGTGCCTTTTTGCGTTGTCCTCCCCCACACACATCCACGCCCCGCACCCACCTGAGCACATTCGCCAATAATCGAGAAGCCACTCGACCTCCGATAGATGAGGTTGTTTATTACCAGTTCGCAACCGGAGATTATAAAGGTCACGTGTTGAGGAAATGAGAAACGCCTCAGCAGGGGTGTCGCTAGTCAGCGCGCGTTTCTGGATGTACGCGGAACGTGTCTATTTCAGGCATTTCCCCGATTCTACAACTTCCTTTATTTGGCAGTAAGGCTCGAGGGAGGGGTGGGGAGTATCGCAAATGGTTTTGTCGGCGTTTTCGCTTCTCCGGAACGCCAGTGAGTGCAACGAGCTGCGGGAGAAACGTGGAGGGTGAAACGAGTTCGATAATTAGAGCGTTAGTTCGATGGCTGTCAATTCCTTATTCCTTATTTATAAAAATAAAATAAAAAATCGTAACCCTCCTCCTTGAAAAAGGAAAGCGGTTTTAATGAGGCGAGTTTTTATGGGGGACGCCATCTGGTGGTGTGCAGACGATGAAGTATTGGTTCGGCATCTCGATCGGGAATTCATCTCCAATACTTGGAAAGAGTCAGGAGGAGTAGTCGAGGGTCGCACTTACTGCAAACGAATTTCAACGTCATCTTTGCGTCTGATGGGTGAGTGACCACCTGAGGATTTTCACCCGCCCCTCTTAATTTAGTCAAACGGAGGTCCTGGAATCGATGACAAAATGGATGTCGAGATATTCGGAAAAGAAACTGCGCGGGAATCCAGGACGCTCGCCTCAGTCGGGTCGCCTGACCTCCGAACATTTCCCACCAGTGCGCATTTCTTGTATGTCGCCCAGATGTGACGGCAAACTCCCTCCCTCACTGCCGCGAGAGGTGGAGGGTCGAGAAGAGAGGGAGGGGACAGCGAGTAACGGGGATGTGTCGTGTTCCTTTCTGCGCTGACACTTCGCAGTTGTGGTGGACAGCGCGGACATCCGTGCGATGTGTCCTGAGTCAGACCGAAGTGGAAACCCCACAACTTTTTTTTTTTTTTTTGATGGGGGGATGGTTAATAATACTTCGGAGGTGATCGACGGCTGTGCTTTCTGTTGGATTTGACGTCGAGTGTAAATTCCGCTCACGAGTCCTCCCCCGATGTAAAGGAGGGGGGTCTAAAGGAGTTTGGTGAAATGAAGTTCGTTGGAAAGGTGTTGGCGCGCTCGTCCTCGAAGCAACAGCAGCGCCCTCTATCAACGTTTTATGTTTCTTTTCAAACGAGTACTCAACCCGTACAACTGTCGAACGGATGGAAGTTGACGCTGGTTGTGCACCCTTCCTCGCACCCCCTTCTCGTCTCCCCCTTGCGGGCCACCCACCTCGCGTTATCATTCAGCAACGCTAACGAGCAGCGGAGTGTGTTGAACTCCGTCTGTCAACTGATCAAACTTCAGGAAGCGCTCCCCCTTCGTCTTGACGGGCGAGTCCATTCACGAGCGAGGTGGGGAGGCTTCTGCTTACGGCGAAGGCGGCGGGATGTTCTGAATATCCGTAACCTCGTTGAGCCGATTCTCGATTTCTACCGCCTTGTTTAAACTCGTGACCCCGCAATTTCAACCCCCCCCAAGGAACTTCGGGAGGGAATTGGAGTCACGTGAAAGTCATTTTGGCCTCGCTTCATTTTCATAGTCACCCGTTACAGTTCCCCTTCACGCGAAACTGCCCCCGAAATGCAACTTCAGCCCTGATGACATTAAAAATATCGAAGCCCGACCGGGCTCGAATCACGAAGGTCAGCGGCGAGTCCAGATGAAACTACACTGGGTAGGACGTTGCCTTCTGGCAGGTCATTTGCCGGTTAATTATATCCGACACCAGAGTCGTACGCTTACCGATCGAAAAAAATAATAATAATAAATAAATAACGTGTGGAGGCAACAGTAGTGCCATCTGGTGGCGAATGTAAAAAAAATTGGTGGCCCGTTGTGAGATGTGGGGGTGTTAACACCTTTTATCACGAATTCACTTCTTACGGATTCGTCGGTGCAGATTGAGGGACTTCGCGCTTCTTTAAGGGGACGGGGGGGGGGTTGTTCTTTATCTTTTCCTCGGAGCGGAAGCCTCGTAATTGATTAGGCGGGAAAAAGCGCGCAACTCTCTCTCTCTCTCTCCCTCGGGCCACTTTTATGGCGCGTGCATTTTTCTCCGACCCTCCGGAGTGGTATAAATCTGTCCCCGATACGAGGGGAGGGCGGGCGATCTCGGTGTTTCCTTCACTGACGACGCTGCTGTTCTTCGCTTCCGGACGGAGTTCGATTTCAAGTGCGATCGTTTTCTCGGCGAGGGTCAAAGGACACTGCGGAAGAGGAGGGTCACCGACCGCTCCAGGAATAGACTTAAAGCAATTTTTCTATCGGCACCGCTGTCCTGCGGCCACTCGGTGATGTGCACGTGTTGGGTCATCCGCAGGCCACAACTCCCTCCCGGGCGGAGTCTTTCTCGCTGGCTCCGTGCGACCCTGCCCGATAGAAATATCCTTTCGGGGGTTTCCCCCCGCAATTTGGGCACTGGGGATGTCACAGTCCCAGAAGCAGTTTGTCAGAAGACACGTGATGGACGAGTTGCTCGTGCGTCGGAGAAAGAGCGAAGGAGAGAAACGAACGTTGCGGAGAATTTCTGAGAAATTTAAGGGTCGGATTTGTAGTTTGTGCCCCGTTACGGGAAGAAAGGAAGTTGTTTCCTCCGAGTTCGTCGAGAGAGAGAGAGAGAGAGAGAGGGGAGGGGGGGGAAAGTTGTGTCCGTGATGGATGATGACTGCTGCAACGCAACATGGTTGTCTATAAATCTCATGACCCAACTACCAGATTCGTGGAGAATGAACTCCGAACACGTGAGTGCGTAGCACGTGTTCAAATAGTTTACATTTCATGCAAATGAGCAGCTCGAGCGAAGCAAAACAATGCACTGCGTATGACCATCATAAAGAAAATAAATAAATAAGATCTTTATTGAACAGTTCACCGGTACACGCAGGTACCACGACCTGGCATGGTGCCTTCAGGGCACCATGCCAGGGGTTAACAAGCGGCAGAGATAATAAAGGAATTGTAAACATTAATTATAGGCGAATTATATATAAAAAAAAAAAGTACTCATAGCAGATAACATTGACTTGAAAGGAAAACTAATACAAAATAGCAAAAATAGTACAAATTGTGATAACGAAAGATATTTTCCTCGAGTCCAGGTTTCGGAGAATCTCTTGCCCCGGCATAACGATCCGAGATCAGTTGGTAGTTCTGGAGACCACGTGCAGATCTAGGATGATCCGTCTATACTTTTTATCATCTATGATTTTAGACAAGTCAGCATCCAGGGATTGAACCAGGTGGAGCTTCTGATAAGGGAGGAACCGATCTTTCAAATGTAGTCTCGAAGGAAGAGCAAGAAGCTCTTCCTTCCAAGAAGAAAAATGTATAATTAACCAAAAGCCACCATTTGATAATTGCTAATTGCACCGAGAAACCATTCGCAGTCCCTCCCCCCCCCGCTCCATGAGAAATTTTTCGATCGTCGTACTTTCAAAGCGCAGAAAATTTCTTTCATTTGCGCCAATTTCGGATACGAGCGAGTGTAAATCACGAAAAGCGTCGGAGGTGGTGCTGTTCCCCCCCCCCGTTCCCACCCCACTTAACAAACTCTATCCATCAGTCGTGACACCCGCTGTCGGGCTGCCCGTGTTCACCGCTTCTCGCTGTCAAATCGTGATGGATAATTGGAGATTAGCGGGGCAACTCTCTCTCGAAATTTCGGGTGTCTTCGGCCGTTTCTCGCGATCGATAGCGGTTCAGAACACGCGCACCTTCCTCTCCCGCTTAACGCGTTTCGAGGAAAAATGAAGGATTCACCGAAAACGTCTCTTCCGTCGAGTTTCTTCGACGCACTTCGTTGGCTTTCCCAAAGTTCCGCCGAAAGATTTTAAAGAAAAAACGTGGAATATTTAGTGGAAATGCGATTGCAGACAGCCTCCCCTCCGGCAACCCGCAGCGGAATACCACCTGGCTGCAGCTGCGTATTATAAAACGCTGTTTTGTACGCGTAGTCCTCGATCGCAAGGACCGCACACTGATCACTTAACTGCAGTGTAGGAAGCGTTGCAAAATAAATTCGTGTTTTTAGAAAGCCTTTTGGTCCACAATATTTTTTGGGTTTCATCCCAACTGAAATTACTTTTTGAAACAAATACCGCAACTTCTGTGGCCTAACTGGAATGTTCCGCGATGAAAATCCCAAAGTAGGCTGATTTGGACCAAGACCTTTCAATATATATATAGTTTTTAAGAGACTCCAGTTTCTCTGATAACCATCACTAAAACCCTCAACATTCCCAAGAAATTTGAAACCAAAATTCGTTCTTGTACTTCCATATGAAAAGAACTCATTGTCTAAATTTATATTGGTGATATTTCCTTGGTGATTTTAATGTTCACAACTCCAGCTGGCTTCCGTTTTCTAATCACACCGACCCAGCTGGATGAGATGCTGAGACTTTTGCAATTACTATTACTAGTGACCTCGCACAGGTTGTTCATTTAACTACCAGAACACCGGACAATCGTAACCATACAGCCAACACGCTCGATCTTTTTCTCACAAACACCCCTTCTAAGTACACGGACGAAGTGAGAGGTACTTTAGGCACTTCATATCACAACTTGGTGATTGTCTCTTCTCCAATGGAACCTTTATTTCATTGCTATTCCCAACCGCGTGTAGTTTGGCATTACAAGAATGCAAAATGGGATGACCTACGAGACTCCTTTTCTTCGTTTCCTTGGTCGGATTACTGTTTCAAAAGTTCTGATGTCAACGTTTGCTCAGATCGTGTCAGTGAAATTATTCTTGCAGGAATGGAATCCTTTATCCCACACTCCACTTTAAAATCCCGTCCTTTATCTAAACCTTGGTTTTCCAATAAATGTGCTAAGGCTGTTCAAGAGAAGAATGTTGCATATCGTAATTGGCTTGTTTCTAATTCTTCAGTTTCATTTTCTGCCTACACCAAAGCTCGCAACAATTGTAAAGCAGTTATTAATCAGTCCAAACTGGAGTTTGAACAGACTAAGAGTAGAAAACTTGCTTCTTGCCCTAATGGTAGCCGAGCATTCTGGTCTCTTGCCAAAGCTATTGTCCAAAACTTTTGCCCATCTCTGCTCCCACCTCTGTCCAAACCAGATGGTTCTATTGTCACTTCAGCCAAGGATAAAGCTGACCTGCTAGCATCCCATTTTTCTTCCAACTCATGTATTAATGATCTTGGTAAAGCACCTCCAACCATTACCAACACCTCCATTGAATGCCTCCTGTGGTCTTCCGTCAAAAGGATGTCAGAAGGATTTTGACGAATCTCGATGCTAAGAAAGCTTATATCTCGCAAAAAGGATTCTTCTGCTCCTATGCTTATCTTTAGTGACACTCCGATCTCTAGGCAAAATGATATATCTCTTTTGGAGATTACCCTGGCTTCTAATCTCTCTTGGCACAAGCACATTACAAATATTGCTTCCTCTGCATCTAAAAAACTTGGTTTTCTCTTTCGCTCTAGGCGTTACTTTTCTTCCAAACAGCTGCTCACTCTGTATAAATCGCAAATCCACCCTGCCATGGAATATTGTTACCACATCTAGGGTGGTGCCCCCAAAACCTCTCTCAGGCTTCTTGATTCCATTCAGAAGAGGGCAGTTAGGTTAATTAATGATTCATCTCTAACAGAGTCTCTCCACTCGCTGTCTCATAGACGCACTGTTTCTGCTGCATGCCTCTTCTACAGATACTTCCATGGGCACTGTTCTTCTGAATTGGCTTCTATAATTTCGCTCCCTCTTTCAAAACAGTCCGAACATGCCGCCAACATCCATTTACTGTCCAACTTCAAACTCACAGAACCAACTTTTCATCTTCCTCGTTTATTCATTCAACTGCCGTTTTCTGGAACAACCTTCCTTCGTACGTATTTCCTGAAAATTACAGTCTACAGAAGTTCAAGTCCAATGTCAACAAATATCTTCTTTCGTCTTCTCAACCTCCAACCCAATCGCGGTACTAAGTACTATAGGTTCTAATACCTCTCGTGTTTGGGGTTTTCATAAAAAAAAAAAATAAATGGATTCCCCAGCACAAAAATGTTCCAGCTCATTTGTGTACTTTTGTAAGAAAACATTTTTTTTTTCAAAAAAGTACAAAGAGAAAAATAAAGTAAATATATAGAAATCTCGTTATTATCTCTCTATACATTAAAAAAGTTTTCCTCCTCGTGATATTTATTGGAACCAATGCGAGAAGAAGGCGAGGCAATTAAGTCACTACAAATGCTTTTAATTATGGACAACTGCCTCCATAGCGCTCACAAACCTCGTGCACGTGCTTCGCTCTCTGACATTTGATGTTCCATTGTAGCGTTTTTTTTTTGTATTCGAATGAACATTTGTAGAATAGTTTAGTCATTTGTAAATATTGTTTTAGTCCTGCTCTTTCGGATGCAGCATTATTTCTCGTGCGGTATAAAACCCGAAGCAAAAGGCCTTTGGCTAAAATCTATTATTTGGGTAACACTTGTCTCTGCAAGGTGGGCGTGGTCTTAGAACGGAGTGACTGTGAAGGCGTTTTGTTTCTGATTGTTTTGTGTGTATTGGGAGTGGCGAATCACTGAGTGGCGAATCACTGTGAGTGGCCACACAGTGAGTGGCGAATCACTGCCGTCTTCCTGACTTTTAATCGAAGTATGGAGTGGTACTCAAGATCTGAATTTTTACCAGGCCTTTTCCTACGTGACTTATGTAAACGCGGGTAAATAATTACATAGGTCATTTCCTGCTTAGATATCGATCAGTGCGCTTCGACAGGTGTGCCTTTTAAGTAGAAAAGATTTGACTTACTCCGTCATACCTCTACATATTACGCAGAAAAGCGTGCGCGGGGGTTAGCGAGCAGGTAGTGGAGCCCTGTAGTTATTATTATTATTTCCGCTAGGAGACACCTGACCAGGGGGTGAAGATAAATAAGACAATATACAATTTTATAATGCATGTAATAATTATGTAATTTGTACAATATTTGTGAATAAGTAAATAATTTGGGTTGTACAATGCTAGGAATACCACTTAATTAATATAAACGGGTAAAACTTACATTTAAAGCATATCTTCTGTATTGAACCCCGTGGAGGGAGGTTCACCTTATTTACATAAACGCAAATATTTACAGCTGAACAGCGTACAAATGAAACAACGAAACTTCCGGTTTACCAAATAAAGACTCGAAAGTTTATTTTACTCTTCCTGCAGCCGGTTCTTCTGTGGGTGATCACGTGGAGAGCTCCCCCCCCCCCACCGTTCGTGTTTGGAAGACGAGGGCGCTGTATCTGTTTCCTTACATCCGTGTAGCCCTACAGAGTCGAGGTAGGTCTGGAGATCTTTAATTTGGGTGTTGCCACATGGTTGTGGCACTCGGCTGATTTCTGATCTTGTGTGGCAATCAAAAAGTTAATGTCGTCCGCGTATGTGAGGAATTGTTTCTTCTGCTGTGGCAAACAATGTGGCCGACAAGACGCCACCTTGTGGGACTCCTTTGTACTTCTCATAAATGCGACCGCGATGTCTTTCTTTTCTTCTTTCTTTGCAAAGCGGTGAAGTGCACGAAAGAGGAAGAACATTTTAAGCGTTTGTGCAGCGCCACAAAAGGACTTCTGTCCACGAACGAACGAAGGCGTGCACAAATAAGGACCTGTTTACTACAAAAATCGGCGCCGGGTGTTTGACGCGGTTCGTCTTTTTGCCGCTTTGACCTTCTTCGCTCGCTCGTGCACCAAAGGATTTAACGAGCTCATCAAAAAGCCTCCGGCAGTTCCTTTCGCTACCAGCGGGCCATTCTGCGGTGAGGACGAACTTTCTCTTGTTTGCCGTGATCGGCGGAATGCGACTCGGTGCGAGCAGAGGTTATCAATATCGCCCATTAGACCCTACGACGCTGCGTCTCGGCGTGCAGGCAACTGGGTCAAGGTCACCCTTGTCGCTCCCACACGGCTGCGGCGGGGGAGTGGACATTTCGGCGTGCGCACAAGAACGGCTTTATTCGTGTTGGCGGTGGTTACGGCTTCCTCCCCTTCCTCTACGGCGGGGGAAACTTGGAAAGTACCCGCTCTGACGACCCCTCCAGTTACGGTGCCCTCTGACCGATACGCTGTGCGGTTGAGGTGGCGATTCCGACCCCTCCCCCCCCGGTAGAGGGCGAGAATAAATCTCGTAGAAATATCTTTGTCAGATCAGTAGCGGGGGGCCCCTCGAGGAACATGCCAAGGTTACTTTTTCCTCGTTTTCTTTTTGATGAATTAGGGTATCGGTACCCCTTTCGCTGACATCCCTTTAACATTCCTCTCCATCCACCCCAAAATGTCAGCGAAAGACATTTGGGGGTTCGAAGCATTTTCGGGCGATGTTCGCACGAGGGAAACATCGATAATTTCGAATGACCCCCGACATTTCTGCTTTTACCTTTCATCAAAAAAAAATTGTCTCCATTTCTAGATTTTTTTTTTTTTTTTTTTTTTATTAACATTTGATCAGATCGTATTTGTCGCTGTGCTGAACCCCCTCCCCCCCCGTTAGAGGTCGATGTGCAGAACGAAAGAGGCAATTCCTCGCGCCAGAATGACCTCTTTCGTTCTCCCGCGTTCCACCCAATCGATTTTCGTCGGCATTTCAAATGCAGCGTTCCAAGCGTCGGAGGTCATCGGAAGTTTTATTTATCGTCCGCAGGGTCGTCAACAGTCTTCGATAGGCAGTTCGTTCGTTTTTGACGACAGACTTCGAGAAAGCGGAAGTTGGCGTAGTCGAGGGGTGTCGTAAGGATCGAGGAGGGTGGTCGTCAGGTTGGTGGCGATGTGGGATGTGACCGTCTGCATCGTCTGTCTTGCAAAGTGGATGAGATCGAGTGAAACTAAAGAAAGTTAGATTGTCACGTGGACATGAAAACAACTTTGAAATGGAGAACAAAATCCAGGCAAAACGATCCATGAGTCGTTAAAATTAAAAAAGTTAGTCGAAACCTAATCAACGGCTGCAATGTTTCGTACCCTTAATCTGAAACTGCGGATTCGCCCCCCCCCGGGCAATACTGCGCCACATTTTTGGAAACCCCGCCGTCATAGTGGCGGTATGGTAGTTTCGCCACCAGAACTTGCGTGTTAATACGGTAGAAGAATTACAGCAGACAATTTGATTACTGACAACTCCACGAATTTATAAATGTTTTGAGCACATCATATTTGGTGAGGGTCGTGGGTCCCCAAGAGCCAAACTCTGAGTGTCGGACCCTCACTGTACATGTGGTGGGTTGGAGATTTGGGACAGTGTCCTTTTGTATTGTCCACACTATTAGACTGAATCTTTTGAGCCTGGTTCCAGATCTTTGAGAGCATTCAGAATGCCGGATGCCTCGCAAGATTTAACCACCCCCCTTGTAAAGAAGAGACTGCGATTACGCTCCTTAACTTCTCAAGCATCTTCAAACCTGCCGCTTGCAATTCTGACTGTTTCCGTTTTGACCCACCCGTTGCCTTCATTCACAGGAGTTACAACCTGATGAACTGGCCAACTGAATCCTTCTACATTCCTTCTCGGAGTTAACTGGAGATCTCTTTCCACAACAAAACCACACGAAAAATCTACACTTCAACGCGCATTTAGGAACCGGATTTGGCCCTGGACAAATACAGAACTCGGGGTTGATTAGGCAGTTCGATCCAACTTCTTGAATACACACTCGGATCGTCACTTTCTGACTTTTCTGAGCAGTTATAATCGAAGATCGATTGATTGGCAACAGGTGGTAAGTGATCATTCTCACTGTGGAGATATCATTTGGAAAGGCTTCTTCGGGGAACAAGAACGTCAACCGAGACCCTAAATACGTGCACATCTTTATCGCTCAACTTGAGGTCAAATGTTACGGCCTCGCTGTTAAAATCAAGTGAAAAAAAATAATTATGCAAATGCGGTAATAAACATCCAATTTACTTTGGGGGATGACTTGAAACTCAAGTCTTGTTTGGTTGAGTCCAACCACTTGTCAGTTTTTTTTTTTTTTTTCATTTTGCTGGTTCCCAGGTCTCAGCAACCTGGGAGCGAGATTGCTGGCACCATCGGTATTGCACTACCCCTGGTGGGGGTGGAATTTGTGCACGATTGCACATACAGGATTAAGGAGACCCAGGCACTGCTCCTCGTGACTAGGGACGGGCACCAGGTAGCAGCTGCCAGGGGTTGGCTGCTCCCTGGTAGAGAAGTGGCCTCACTCTAACAACAGAACAAACGACACACACACACACACACTTGTTTTCAGGCCAATTTTGCAGGGGTTCTGCGCCATCACCGGTGAACAAGGTGGAGATGGCGCATACCTAGGAGCCACCCTCGACAGATACACACACTCGATCTTGTTACAAACGCAGTCTGCAGTTTCTGATTTTTTGGGAAGGGCGATTCCACTGTTTCGGGGGGGTGGAGAAGGAAGTTTCTGTCACGGTTTTCAGCTACACTCTCACTAAAAAGTTAAAGAACAAAGGCGCCAAAAATGTCTTATTGGGTAATGACCGAACTTCCCTAATCAGTGAGCGAGGTGCATTCTTTCGGTGCGTTTCAAAAATGAATGCTCGAAGAAGACAAATTTCGATCCGAAATTAGAGTTATGAAAAAGAAAGTCCAAAATAGTGGGGTCGATAATCAACGGAGGCATCAATTTCGATCCCATATTTTACACAACGGCTGACAAGCTCGGTAAAGATTTAGCGAGAAGGACGAAGTTTGTACATAGCAATCCCTCCTGCCTAGAGCATCCCAGGCATGCTCTACTTGGTTGAGGTGTGCGAATCGGGCCAACCATGCCACACGAGCTGCACTCCCTGGAAGTGTTCGTGCAGAAGGAGAAGGCTACAAGCACACCCACCATCGTCCGTTGAAAGAAACCCCTTCCGGGGAAAGGATCTGGTCACGATACTTTCCAGCCTTTGTAAGAACACAATTCAGCGTCTTTGAACGGGAACATTCCATTGCCGCGAGAGGAGAATTGGTCGAAATGCGAAGAAGGGGACCTCGATCAGACGCACGTTTTTCTTCTTCTCTTCAACACGTTGCATTGACACACAAAGAATACACTGCCTCACCAATTTATTAGACGCACTAGTTAACGAAGTCTTGAAAGACCCTTCACCCGAATCGCAACACGAAGTCGCACGACGAATATCGGCCTTTTCGTGTACAAAACCGCCCTCGTGGGCAGGATTGCGATTGAACGCCCTCTCCAATCCCCACGCGCTCAATGGATTGAGATGTGAGCCATTGGGATGGGTGCTCGAACTGTTCCTAAAAACAGTTCCCGTTAATACACGCAAAATGCAGAGAAGGTCAGCTTGTGAATTTGAAAAGAAACTTGCGAGGGAAGGTGACTGAATCCCCTGAAGGAGACACGCGAAGAAAGGACCTTCTCAAAGCGAGCAAGGGTCAGCACGCAGCATTGTCGGGTGTATCGGACGATATTTCAATGCGTTCTTCAGGGGACCGAGGGGACGTCAATCAACCCCACCCACTACACCCTCTTCGCCAGCAACTGACCGATCGGGATTTCCATTCCCGGAGTCAATCGATATTTATTTGAAACAGCTGTCCGCACTTATTATTAAATCCGTTCCTTATTTTAGCACGCGATTGCTTTCAACCCTTCTTGTCAGCTGACAGACCGGCTAGGAGAAGGTGTACAAAAATGCAAGAATTATTATTTCCACAATGTAATTATCGACAAAATTACAAAATTATTCACACAATCAGATAAAAGTGGATGTCCAACAGTTATTTTATATTTTGGTCACATTCCATTCTATTTTAAAGTCCAAGTTCCTTCTTTCTAGTTCAAGCAAGCTTTAGAGAGGCTCTTCATCCTCTGCTGCTGATCTTCACAGTATTGCACAGGGTGCTCTATATTGCCAATCAATTGGAAACGTTGTTTGGGAAGAAATTCTTCAGGCAGCGCAGGTTGCGCAGTATAGAACGCAACTGTAGGTAGGGGTTGTCACTACTGCGTCCAGCACGTGGAGTAGAGACAAGTCCTCGAAGACTGGGGGCGTCATTCACACCAGTTAGCATCTGAGACAGAAGAAGAATATTCTTGGATGCAACGTGAACTCTTTAATTTAAGTTGGTGTATAACACAACCCTAGGGTCAGATGGTAAATGCGTTGCCCGTGACCCTGTTCATCCAATCCATCGCATTACCCACTACTCGACTGCCAGGAATCTGTTTAAGTACGTCGTCGGGGCAGAAGACCAGATTGGTGATGCAGACACGTGATCACACATTCAGTTAGAGAGAAGTAACCACTTAACAAAGCCCCCTCTACACGTGATTACAATGGGTTGTAGGCACCGCTGGACGTATCCTCCGACTACATCGACGCTCAGCTCTTTTTGAATTAGAATAGAATACAATCTTATCTTTAATTGCAGCACGATTGATATACCTACAATTAGTCCCGTCACGGCATGGTGGTGCCAGGGGTTTACAAAACATTTTTACAAAAGAGATACAAATGAGAAAAACATATATATATATGTTACATCAGATTATTGGAAGGCAACAAAGCACAGTTCTACATTTTCAGTTCAGAGAGGATTCCCTTCTTCTATTTTTTATTGTTGACCACTTCTTGGAGGTCCCCGTCGATGGCTTCCAGTGAGGGCAGCATTTGCTTTGGCAGGAATCTGCCGGTTACGGTTTGCTAGCAGCTGTGCTGAAGACCGGAAATAAGGGGGAGGAATGCGCCAAGAGCAGTGATCCCAGAAGTTCGGCTCTGTAATTTGACCGGTGGCCATCTTGATGGTGAACAGCAGCCTTCTTTCTCCGATGTAGGATGGAGCCTGCGCAGTTGAAGGGCATCTGCTAACTGCGTTGATCTGAGAGCTGGGGGAAGGTGGAGTTTGCTGTTGGCCCATTTTAGAAGCCAGAATTCGGCAGAGAATACCCTTTTAATGTTGGATTCGACAGAAGAGGCCCATAAAGGATTGATACGATGTATCTTTTTACCAGTTGTGGGTCGGTGGTGTGGAGCAGCTGTTGTTTGGCGACCCAGCGTAGTGAATTCAGCCTCGACTGTATGAGGTTTACGTGATCGTTGAAAGATAGTTTGGAGTCGAAAACAACCACCAGATCTTTGTGCGTTTGAACGCTTGGAACTGAGGAGCCGTTAAGCACTGGCTCCAACGTTGCTGGGTTGCCCTTTAGTGAATAAATTATTTGTGCCGATTTTAGGGGGTTGAAAGTATTGAGATAGTCAGCCATGTCCTGCAGTTTGCTGTTGATTTGCTGAGTGGTTTCGGCTGCCGAGTTGGATAGCGATATCCTAGTAAGGAGTTTGACATCGTCAGCATATGTGATCCAATTGCACTTGTTGGTCACAAACGGTACCATTATTGCTGAGAAGGGAACGCCAGAGAGGACCCCCCCTCCTTGAGGCACACCGTCAGTTATGTGACACGTGAAGGTCTTTGTTCCGATCTTTAGAACAAGGGTCCTCTTGGATAGGAGGGATTCTAGGAACCAGAGAACATCGCCATTGCCCACATCGCCGAGAAAGTCTTCATTTTCATGGTCCAAAAATGATTCTGAAAAGTGAGGCCTTCCTCCCAAGTCAAGCCGAAGTCGGTGTGAGACTTCACTTTCCTTATCTGCACTCCGTTGTTATGCCATTTTTGATTCTCTTTTTTGTGAAGGTAAGTTGAGCTGATTCTCACACGTTTAGGTCGAGACCTCTTTGCAGTAGAAGGCTACAAGGGTGTCGATCAGGATTGAGACTCGCGGCACTCCTCTCGTTATAATGCACTCCTGTTGGAAGAATTTATAGCTGATGATGAGTTGTGACGATGAGGTTGATGGTTTTTAGCAGGCTTCCTGTAATGCCAAAGTACTTTTCTAGAATGTAGATGAGAGCGGCAATTGACAGCTTGTCATAAGCAGATGAAATATCCAGGAAGATGACGTCCAGCTGAGATTTACTGTTGAGAGCAGTTTGAATTTTAAATAGGGTATCCAGTAGGTTTGTATATGTCGATCCTTTGGGGATCACAGTATGCAGATGTTTGGGTCTATTAGTGAAGCACTGGTCGATCAGTGCTGATAAGATAATTTTCTCAAACACTTTTAATAGAGTGCAGCCCACCGATATCGGTCTCAAGTCCCTAGGTTCCTTTGGGTTTCTTCTTTTGGGTATGGGTTGTACCCTGTAGTGATTCCACATTGTCGGGATTGATCCGGACTTCAATATGCGATTAAAGATTACAAGAAGGGGCTCCACAATGAAAGCACTATACACTTTAACCATGAAGAGAGGGAAGCCGTTAGGACCAATTGTAGATTTATTGGGAAGTCTATTGATGGTATTTATAAGGTGTTGTTTTGTTAGCGTTATAGTTGAAAGGGGCTGTCTGGAGTGTATGAGGAAATCACTTAGGTTTGGGGTTTTAGGGTCTAATGGCATCTCGTTGAAAGTCAAAGATACCTATTCCTGAAATACCTTCTCATCGATATGGAAATCTTTGTTGGATGTAATATGTTTGGAGTGGTTTATTCTGTTGAGCACCAGCTGCCGGATTGCTTTTTTTTTGTATTTAAGGAAGGTTGCCCGCTCTTTCTTGTACATCTGGTAGTCAGCTCAGTTATGGTACTTTTTCCATATTATAAATGTTTTTTGTTTCCTCTTGAATGCTTCTCGGACTTCGGCATTGAACCATACAGTGGATCTATCAGAGAGTTTTAATTGCTTGGAAGCTCCTTGGGAGGCAATTTCAAGTAGCTGGTTAGCCAGGTTAGATACAGCAATGTCTATTGATTCCTGCTGTAGATCCTTCCAGTTTATTTCTGTGAGACGTGCAAGGATGATCTCTGGGTTTAAGTATTTGATGGAGAATACTGTTTTGGTCAGCACTTCATTCCCGAAAGCTTTCCCAGCGTTTGTCGTTAGTAACGTCGAACTGAAACGTGATGGGAGAGTGATCAGAAGGGAGGCTGTAAGTTCAGTGGTCAGATTAAGGTGTGGGAGATTGTTCTTGTTGGGAGACGATCTCCTACACAAAAACCGGGTGCTTTGGGGGTCGGATTGGGTCGTTGTGCGAAGGTCTGGAAGTTCCAATTTCGAGCTCATTAACTGTGTCCGATCCCCCGCTCAGAGTCCGAGCCTAATTACTTCGCCGTTCGCTTTCATCTAAATTGCACGTCGCGGAAAAACGAAAAAAGCGCCACCTACGCGGATTAATTAAAAGTTTCCCTCTCCGGTTTTTATGCGCGTGTGTGGGTGTGTAATTACCGCCGCTACCGACCTCCTATCTGCTGCCCTCGAACTTCGGAGCAGACGCAGTGGCGAAACAGTTGGCGACTGAAGAAATGCGAAACTGAAACAAAAAAAAGGTCGAAATTGCATCCACGGTGCGACATTACCGATGGCCGGCCAGTTTAGTCTCTGTTTGTACACCGAAAGGGCCACGCGTAGGGAGGCTGCGTTCATACGAATTTCATTGTTACGGCAGCCACACAAAAGCGCTCACTTCAGAATGGGACTCCGTTTTGAAGTGAGCGGCTCGGACGTTGTTGCCCACACGCACGTGGCTCAAGTATTTTTTGTCACTCAACGTTTCAACCAATGTATTGTCAAGTGCGTTATTTTTATTTTTAGCTCCTCTATTTTTGTGTCAGGATTTATTGCGTGTTCAAAGTTCCCAAACGGACAACTGGAGGATTCCGTTGGCAATCTTTGTTTTAGCTCTTTCGAGTATCTTCCATTTTCTTCTTATCGCTGTTGTACGTGGTCACTCTGCTTGTGCACCATAGCCGTAGTTTTTGGGAGGTGGCCATCCCTTTGTCTGACCACCGCAATTTTTCCCTCTTTAATTTTACTCGGGTTGTTTTTCCCCTTCGTGACCTTGGACGGGCATCGCCGTTTTCACCGTTGGTGTAATGCTCTTCTGTACACCCATTTTCGGCCAAGATCGGCCACCACACTGCAAGAATCTGCCCTGAAGAATCCACTAATGCCTGTCTCCTGGACTCCCCCAAGACTGAAGAAGAAAAATCCAGATAAACTTTTCTTTTGTCTCAGTCTCATTACTTTCGGACATTAAATTTGCACTCGGCATATACACTGAAAGAACAGAATCCACGGGGATACCTGGTTCCCGAGCAACGCGATGCTGTCACCCCTCTCGCTATTCGACGAACCAACCGCTTGGCACATATAGGTACGCTGCATTCACGTAGACGGTAATTCGATGTCAGTATGGATAAACGTTGTGAGTTAATGGACTTTGAAAGAGGGACGATAAGTGCAAAGTGAGTTGTTGTCATACGGCGCTAGGGGATCCCCCCATCGCCGCGTTGCTTTCGTTGTGGGTGAGCCAGTTCACTGGGAAATGCCAGAGATTTAAACGTGTGTGGTGTCGTGTACCGTGGTTCATCTAGTCATTTAGCCGTTGGGCCCAATGTTGCCCCATTTACGCCCATGGAGGCAGACCAGGAACCCAGTAGCCGTAGATTCCCTCCGCTTAATTTCCTGAGATTTCGGCGGCTAGGAGCTAAAAAAAAGGGGCGGGGCAGAAGGCTGCCTCCTCTCTACCTATACTTGCGTATAGGTTGAGAGGGGGAAGGTAGAAGGTTGGGGGAGAAAGACAGAAATATGGGGCCAATAGAGTAGGTAACCCCATCAGAGTAGAAGATATAGGGTGGAGAGGAGGGGAGGACTAAAACTTTCCCCCCCAAGGAAGTATGGTATAAAGGTGAAGGGGGCTAGAGTGCCCTCTTCAGATCGCCATATGGCTATTGGCAGCTACTGCTGCATTTCTGTTTTCAAATTTCTTCACTCATGGGGCAAGCTCCATCCTTGTGCTTGTGTCCCTCATCTTTAGTTTCAGCTCTTACATTGTCCTGGCTGGTGTCTCAATAGTGGTACTTGATGTCAGTCATTGTAGATGGTGATTAATGTCCTTCTCCTGACGAAGAGGTCTTGTGCGAATTGGGATAATGCTCTATATTCATCCTCAGTATCTATGAAATGGTATTCCAGCCCTTTTGGTAGGTATTTTATTTTGGTTATAAGTTCCCCTCTGAGATCTTCATATTTTGGGCACTCGTACACTGTCATTCCAGCTTTCTGTCTCCCCGCACATACAGTTGGGGTCCTCAGTGAGTCCGAATCAGTGCAGCTTCTCATTGTAGGGTCCGTGTCCTGTTAGAGATGTCATGTAGTACCTTGGGAAGTACGAGGTCGGCTGTTTTGGGTAGATTTTCCGGAGGTCCGGTTGATATCTTCTGGTTATTTCGCCCTTGGTGGTCTCCGTCCATCTTCTCTGCCATAAGTTTAGCAGGTGGGTCTCTAGTCTAGTTTTCTCTGTTTTCAGGTTGTTCGCTGGTTGTGTAGTCCAGATGTAGGACCGCTACTCCCCTGAATAGCAAGTATAGTTAAGACCTGTGCGAACGACCTCCAAGTCCAAAGGAAGTGCTCCAGCAAGTACCTGCAGTATGGAGTACTAACTGTGCTACATGCAGGCGCCGTAGTTAATAGTATGGTCCTTTGGATCATGTCCAGGATTCTTCTATTCCAATGCAGTTTTTTGGAACCAAATTGCTGAGGCGTAAGTAATTGCCGGGAGGAACGTTGTCTTGTGATATAGCTTCAGGTTTTTTTGAATCCCCAATCTTTCCAATAACTCTGGCTACCAGTGCTGAATAGCTCCTGATTTTTTTCCTTATGTACTTTAGGTGCGGCTGGAACGAGAGATTGTTGTCCACTACTACCTATGTACTTAAGTTGGTTTGCAAATTTTATGGTGATATTGTCAATTTTGATTTGCGGCGGTCTTCGCAATTGCAGGGTTCCTTTAAGCAGGATTGAAGAGGTCTTTATAGGTGAAATTTTGAACCGGTGTTTTGCAGCCCATTTCTGGAGTTGCTGCAGTTTGCTTGGGTTTCCAACTGGGCCCGGGAATCCGCTCCCACAGTCAATATCAGGTCGTCAGCGAATGCTTGTGTCCCGACGGGTCTCAGATCCACCACCAAGAACTCATCTAAGACCACGTTTCACAGGAGTGGTCCCAGCCCCGACCTCTGCTGACAGCCTCTGTGCACTTCTCTTGTGATCTTTTGATACTCTACATCAGGGGTGGCCAACAAGTCGATCGCGGCTTTAATTTCGATCGATCACGACGAATTTTAAATTTATATAAGAAATAAATTAGTTAAAATCTAAATGTTATGGTTGCATAATAATAATACAAATATTATTATTACAAATCTGTTGAATCACGTGAAAATTGAAGCAATTACGTTGTGGAGAGGATAGTGTATGTGTCGAACTATTATTTAGCTTACTTAATATTAATAACTGAACAGTACTAATACTTTAATTTAACACCCTTTGATTTAAAATGAATACTACAAAAAAGAGCAAAACGTATCATTTTCATGAAGAGTGAGAACTAGAATACTTTTTTATAATGATAAAAGAAAAATGTTGTTTGATTTGCAACGCTTTCGTGGTTATACCCAAAAAAGGAAATTTAGAAAGGCAATTAAACGCACTTCATGGTAAATATTAAATTCAGATTCGCGCAACAAAGACACCTAACTTACAATCCAAAGCAGAAACTGTAGCGTCATCCTTGCAAATAAAAAATGCAAACTATTTTTTGATGGTCAGAGACGCATTTGATGGTCAGAGACGCATTTGTAACGTAGATTTATGAAAGACGCATTTTTAGAAATAACAGATTCTCTTTTTAAAAATTTCAAGAACAAAAATGAAATTAAAAGTGCTCTTCAAGATCTACAGTTATCTCGAAATACCGCAATGCAACGTAAAAATGTGAGCGAACAATTTCGTGTTCGTTGCTAATTGGTGGGTTCTTTTCTTTACGAGTGGATGAATCAACAGAAGTCAGTGATACAGCTCAGTTGCTCGTTTTTATTCGTAAGTTTTTCGATGGTTCTGCCACTAGAGAAGAACTGCTGAATATGGTTTCGTTAAAAGAAAGAGCTACGGGTCTTGATATATTTAACGTATTCAAATATTTTATTGAAAAAATTAAATTGCCAATTATCAATAACAACAGATGGAGCGAAAGCAATGATGGGGCATCTTAACGGATTCATCGCATTGTGCCAAAAGGATGATGGATTCCCAGATTTTTTGAGTTACCACTGTATCATTCACTAACAAGTGTTAGCCAGCAAAAGATTAAATACTAAAAGTATTATGGACATCGCTTTCTAAATCGTGAATTCCATCAGAGGACAATCTCTTCAAAGGAGACTTCAAAATTCAACTCGATATGAACCAGATCTGATATTACACATAGATGTGACGTGGCTGAGTCGGAATAAGTCTCTTCAGAATTTTCGAAATTTGTGAATGAAATTAAAACATTTGTTGATCAAACTTATTTGGGGAAATGATTATCAGCAGCTACAAGATACGGAGTGATTGTATGATCTGGCTTTTTTTGGCAGATTTTACCAATAAATTAAGTGATCTGAATTTGGAATTACAAAAGGAAAAAATAAAAATGTGGGTGACATTTGTAATATTTCTGAGTATAAATATAAATTTTTGGCAATGGAATTGTTCCTAACAAATCTACAATCGGCCCCGATTGTAGATTTGTTAGGCACAATTCCAGCCTGAAAGATGGAATCCCACCCCCGGAGATGGAATCACTACTATGTGAGGCCGATGCCAAAAAAGGAGAACACTAAAGACCCTTAACATTTTCGGCCCATATCGATCAGTTGTTCGGTTTTAAAACTCTTTGAAAAAGCCATCCTCCCTGCTTTAATCCAACAGTGTTTTGCGCCAACCCACCTCCACACTGTAGTACAAAGAAGATCCACTACTACTAATTTGTTGGAGACTCTCTTCAGAGTACAAGCTTTAAATGAAAAGGCCCAAATTGATATCATATTCCTTGACATTAAGATAGCTTTTGATAATGTTTCCTTATCTGCCCTTGAAAATATTTTGTCACTTTACTTCCGCATTGAAGGCAAACTATTACAGATTATCGAGACCATTTTGAAGCCAAGAAACCTAATTGCACAACATCAAGAATTCCGTGCAGAATACACCCTCACTTGAGGAATCCCTCAGGGAGGGGTTTTTATCAGCTTTGCTTTTTGCGGCCGCTCTGGAACCTTTTCTATCGCAGAATCATAGTTTAATTTCATACGCCGATGACATTAAGTGTTTTGTTGTCTGTAGCGAACTCGCCCTTGTGTCCTTGTGGTCAATCCCCACGCCAACGTTCAATTTCATGAACTGCGTTTATACTTAGGTAAAATAGGTTTATGGCTAAACTCTGACAAGTCAACACAACTGACAATAACTAATAAGAAGATGAAGAACCGAACTGAGTTATCTATAAATGGAGCACAGATTAAGAAAGTCTGCACCAGCACTGGCATTGGATTGATGTCGGATGAGGGCCTTACTTTTAAAAGGCACTTTTCTGAACTTTTATGATTTTAATGTTTGAATCAATGTTTATCTTCCTCTTGGATCTCTTATTATTGTTAAGAACCCAAATGGCAGCGAGAGTTGGCATTTGGGCTGTAAGACAGGAGATAACTCGAATTCGAAATCTACAACTAGTGACCCAACACATCCGAACATGTATTGCTCCTGTTTCCCTCTACGCCTAAATTATTTGGTCTTCTGCCCCAAGGAAGTTTCTCAGCGTGGAATACTGGGTGCTCTGGTGGTTGAATATAATTTCAAAATGCATACTGTATACAAACTTAAACGTAGCTCCATGGATACAGATGGTCACCGTGCTTAACATCTGCACAACTTCTGATTGTGAGTTTAGATGCCCCACAAATTGATAATCTTGTGGTCAGGCCATGCCCTGGGGCCCGGCTCCAGTACCCCTCATAATCTCCTCCCCGAACAGGTAGTGAGTGCCATGACGAAACCTACAGGAAGCTGATAGCAGCGGACTTGTACACTACACTAGAAATTGAATGAAGAGGAGAGCTTCGAATTTGAACTGTTGATCATCTGTAATTAGCATTAGCAGAGGCATTTGATGCAAGAAAGCAAGCTTATGCAGCATGAGCCAAAAAAAAAAAAAAGAAAGAAACCACTTCACCCCTCTGTTCGTTCAAAATACCTGTCCAGCTGAGCCTTAAGCTTATTTAGGCTATCAACCTCCACCACAAGGGATGGAAGTCTGTTCCACCAACCACTCGCTGGCTAAAGGCAAATTTCCTCACGTCTATCCTACATCTGTCTTTCCTCAATTTGAATTTATGCCCTCTCAGGTGATTTTTCTGAGCTAGAGGAAGAATCCCATCAGCATTGAGCATGCTTAAACCATTCAAGGCTTTATACACCTCTATCAGATCACCTCGCTGGTGCCTAGTTTCCAGACATTGTAATTTGCAAAACTTAAGCCTTTCTTCGTAAGAGCACCCCTTTGTCCCATTCACCAATCTAGTTGTCCTTCTCTGTACTCGTTCCAGCAGCTCTGCATCCTTCTTGAAATGAGGCCTCCAGGCCTGTATACAGTACTCTAGGTGTGGCCTGACCATTGCCTTATACAAGGGAATAATCACCTCCTTATCCCTGCTAGAAAAATACCTATATATCATTGACAATACACCATGAGCTACTCTTGCAGCCCGTCTGAACTGCTCAGAGAACTTCATATCTGCCTGCACAACCACCCCCAGGTCCCTTTCACTCTCTACCACTGTCAGTGTAGTACCACACAGTTGATACGTTGCTCTGGGGTTGCTGTTTCCCATATGTAGTACTTTACATTTGTCAATGTTAAACTTCATTTGCCACCTCGAAGCCCATCTGCTCAACCTTTGCAAATCCTGTTGCAGCAGCATAGTGTCAGTAGTGTCCTTGACAACCCTGCCAACCTTCGTATCGTCTGCAAACTTGGACATTAAGCTTGATATACCATCATCAATATCATTTATAAATACAGAAAACAATAATGGACCCAATACTGAACCCTGAGGGACTCCACTAATAACATTAGTCCACGATGAGCAGTGTCCATTGATTACCACTCTCTGTCTTCTCCCCCTCAACCACCCCTTTATCCATAGCAGCAATTTGCCTCCAATGCCACACTGCTCCAATTTGTGCAGCAGTCTTCCATGTGCAACAGTATCAAAAGCCTTTCTAAGATCCAAGTATATAATATCAAAGTTATTCCCTGCATCCAGTTCTTTTGTGACTGCATCATAGTATCCAATCAAATTGGTCAGGCAAGACTTCCCCTTAACAAAACCATGCTGTGTCCTAGCTATAACTGAAGTCTTGTCTAGATGATCCTGCAGTGCTTCTTTAACCAGTGCCTCCATTAATTTTCCTGGAACAGAAGTTAAACTCATAGGTCTATAATTACTTGTGTCGCCCTTTGATCCTCCTTTGTGAATTGGGGTCACATTTGCACATTTCCAGTCTATGGGTCCTTCCCCTGAGTCCAAGGAAGCTCTCATAATTATGGCTAAGGGTTTGCTTACTTCCTTTGCTGCCTCCTTTAATATAACTGGATAGATCCCATCCACCCCAGGTGCCTTTCTTGTGTTTATATTCAACAATTTCTCCTCCACTTTCCTCTCAGTTATTACAAGATTCTCTAGCTTACTGCTAGAGTTGAATACACCTCTGGCATTCCCCTCGCTGAATAACTCCTCATGTGTGAATGTTGATGCAAAATATTCATTTAGTTTGTTAGCTACCTGAGCAGGATCATCAACAGTTAACTCATCGATATCAAATGGACCAATCTGATTCATCCCCTTCCTTCTAGAGTTTACATAAGTAAAGAACTCTTTGCTGTTTTTCTTTGCATCCCTTGCCAAAGATTTCTCGTAATCTGCCTTTGCCTGCCTAACCTCCTTTGTAACTTGGTTGCATATCAACTTGTATCTATCATAGGCGTCTGTGTCACGTGTTAATTTGTAAGTATCCCATGTATTTTTCTTCTCTGCCATATGCCTCATTAGTTCATCTGACAACCATTTAGGCCTAAACCTTGAACAATATTTCTTAGTTGGTATGTAAAGCCTGGTAGCTTCCAAGATAAGTTCTTTGAATGCTTCCCATTTTGAATTTGCTGTTGGTAACATCATCAGTTGGTCCCACTGTATAGAATTTAAACACTGTCTCAGACCATTGTAGTCGCCTTTACGAAAGCAAAAACCCTTCCCTTTACCCCTAATGGTAGTTACCTCTCTGAGTAACTCCCACTTCAGCACACTGTGATCACTGCCACCTAGTGGTTCCTTTATCTGCAGATTCTTAATGCATGAAGAATCACTACTGATAATCAAATCAAGAGTATTACTCCCTCTAGTTGCCTCCAGAACATGCTGATGTAGAAAACAATCATCCAATAAATCCACAAAAGCCTTACTAGTGTGTGAGTGACCAACCCACGAATTCCAGTCAATATCTGGGAAATTAAAATCCCCCATTATAAGACTCTCTGATTTACTGGCCCACTCTATTTCCCTGTACAGTTCCTTATTATACTCATCAGAGTCATTAGGCCTATAGCACACTCCTACTCTCAATTTTGATCTTCCAATGCTAATGTCACACCAAACTGACTCAACACTGCACTGTCCAGCGATGTCGACTGGCTTCACTTCCTTGGTTTTTATGTGTTTCTTAACTAATAGCATAACCCCTCCCCCCTTCCTATCTTGTCTATCCTTTCTGTAGACGTTGTACTCCCCAAATTGCAGTTCTGCATCCCTTATATCTGTGTGACACCAAGTCTCTGAAATCCCAACAATATCTGCCTTTGACGTTTTGAGCAATACCTCAAATTCATCAAATTTATTTACTAAACTCCTAGCACTGGTGTACACGCAAGTATACATGCACCTGCTCTTTCTCTTAGCCACCCCAACACAACCCATGTGTTCACTTGTACCCCCATGATTCCCAGCAGTCTCTGAAATATCCTGCATCTTATTTTCCAGGCTGCTGCTCATTGCAATAGAAGCAGTGCATGAATCTCTTTCACCTCTGCCAGTGGCTACTGTTAATCCATTAGTCTTTGTCTCCCCCCAAGCTAGCAGTTTTCCGACCTACCTAACACTGCCTCGATAGCATCAGCAAACATTCTTGCACCCTTTCTATTTAAATGTATCCCATCCCTGTAGAAGCAATCTCTCCTGTTAACAAGTACAGTCCAGGCTGAAAAAAATTCTACCCGTTGAGCCTTGCACAATCTTTCCAGGGCCGAATTGATTGACAGGGCTCTCATCATATACTCCCTCCTATCGTGTCTGGGCACATTTGCAGACACAATGAACGAGTCTTCAGAAGATTTTGTGAGGACTGCAGGAATTCTTTGAGATTGATTCGAAATGACTCTCGCTTGTATTTGTATTGCTTGCATCAAGTGACTGTTGATGTATTTATTGATTTATTTATTCTTATGTATTTATTGATTTTCAATGTTGCCGGCTAATTTGTTGTAGGATGTCTGTATTAGTCACCCTCCTAGATAATGTCTCTACAGGGGGGTGTTACATAAATAAACTGACAATAATAATAACTAGGGGATTTTGCCTCCTGTTCGCTTTGCTCGCCCACCTCCACGCACGCTTTTCTACATAAAATGTAGAGTAAGTCAAATCTTTTGTACGTAAAAGATACACCTGTCGAGCGCACTGGTCGATATCTAATCAGGAAATGAGCTATGTAATTATTTACCTGTGCAATTGTAGTGCGCGACATTCTCAAGGTCGAATTAAAAACTCCAGAACACTGTGTACGCTCTCCAACATGGCTGCGAGAAAAACAGTGGGAAAGCAGTGATTGACAAATTGTGACTCCCATAATTCGAAAAAACGAACAGGAACAAGGCAGTGATTGGCAGATGCCACTGTTTTCTCCGCCCATCCTAAGTTGATATGCCTAGGATGTTTTATATTTACAAACTATACAAATATTTAAAATATTTACAAAATACTAAACCACAATATTTACAAATATACGATATTCATTGTTAAAACGTTACAATGAAACATCAAATGTTAGACAGGGAAGCACGTTGTAAGATGTAGATGTTACAAATTAAAATACGAATATTTGTTTTACTAAAATAAATCCAGGAAGAACGATGGAAAGTGAGAATTAGCTTTAATGCCCGAGGATTAAGTTAAAGATAGTAAGTATTAAGATTGGATATTTAGTTTTAATGCAAATAAGGTTAAAGTTGGAAAAATACTGGGTTTAGGGATGGATAGTTTTAAGCGTGGGAATTAAAATAGTGGCTAAAGCTAAACAAGTAATTTAAATAATACAAGAGAACATACAGCGACAGCGCAATGACTAAGAAAGGGGTGCCGTTTGAGAACAGGCGTGAAAGGGTTGTGTGGGCAAGAACAATAGGACCGTAAAATGGGATTACAAAGTGTCTCTTTTGATCTAAGCCACCGTTAGGAAGTAAACAGGAAATTAATGGACGTCCAGTGTTCTCATCAAAAAGAAACTGCGTCATGATGACTGATATTTTGGATAGTTGGCTATATTTAGCAGAGAAAGTGCGAAAACGAAAATGGGTGTTTTGGAGGTTACCGGCAAATATGAAAAGGTCATACTGCCGTGTGTGAAAAAAAAATAAGAAATTTCTAGAGAAGGGTTGGTTTGTGCACTAGGGAGACAGCTGAGGTGAGTTGTTTTAGCAAATAGGAAGGAATGAAAAAAAATTCAACAGTATGGGGATTGGTTGGAGTCCTTGGGGGAGGCGTCCAAACTTGGGGGAAAGAGAAAAGTTCGGGGGGAGTAATTTGAGAAAGTGTACATTCTGTATCTGACTTCTCTGTGGAAAAGGAGAGAGAGAGTTGTGGGTTGAAGTAGTAGATATTTTGGTTGTCGGAGTTCACGTCTCGTGGTAGCAAGAAAAAAAAAAAAAACGGGAGAGAAAGAAAGCCTTGTCCGGCATCAGAGGGCAGTGAGGGCAGTGTTTAAGGGTAAGGTAAACGTGCAAGAAAGAAAGTTTGGTCTCGGAAAGCAGCGATAATGGCCAGTTGAAGCGCCCAAGAAATGGAAGAAAACCTGGTCCGGCATGGGAAGTCAGCGTGTCCAAGAAATGGAAGAAAACCTGTTTGCCAAGAAGAAAGCCTGAAAGCAAAGAAATTGGAAGTAGCGACCATTCCGGAACGTAAGTCTGTTCCTATTTTTTTCTCGAATCCTGAACTCAAGGACTCATAACCTAGTTCTGTATGGAATTGAGTGATAGTCCTTTAAATGGAAAAGAACATTCCTGTTGTATTATGCAAGTTAGTTACTAAGGTTGAGATAATTTGTTATGATTGTTAATGATTATGAAATAATGTAAGGATAGTAAAGGGGGATGACTAAGATGATACGTGATGTATAATGAGTGATTTATGGTGAACATTATTGAGGTAATACATTTGTAATACACTTCGAGTGTTAAAGGCTAGAAACAAATATGCTGAAATGAGTTCATTGATGAAAGTGATAAAAATTGGTAATGGAAGAGAATGATCGAGTAATCATCGAGGATTCAAATTAAGCGAGATACAACTGATGTTAGTAATTACTGATACAACTGACAACTTGTAAATTGAGAATAGTTGATGAGAGAGAGAGAGATAGTGTAGTGTACTGTAGTATGGTTCAAATATATGGAAATTGGTACGATTCTATTACGTATTTGTTTCTTTTATGTAAATGCTGTATATAACGTTCATTAAAGGTTTGTAGCTGTTTATTGTAAATAAATTAATGTTCTGTTAACACCCGCTTTACACACCCTACAATCGGGAATGTCCTGTGAATTTCAGGCAGGTTTGCGTTTGTGGGGTGGGGTGGGGTGGGATTGTCACTTCAGTAGGGTGGAGGTCTAGGAAAAAAGGGTAACAAAACCAAAACACTCACAATTGGCTCTGAAGTGCAGTTAATAACATTTTAATATTTTTTAAATCCCCACAACGTGCACGAGGTACAGTAAACGTTATGGAGGCAGTTGTCAATAATTAACTGCATTTGTAGTGACATAATTGCCTCGCCCTCTTCTCCCGTTGGCCCGAATAAATATCACTAGGGGGAAAACGTTTTTAATGTATACAGAGATAATAAAAAATGCTTAAAATTGAGCCGAAGACCCTTCACCTTCACTACAGTGACGTCACCCCTTTACGATTTACTTATCTTCTAACCAACAGAATTAATTGACCTCTTTTTGGTTTCATTGTCTTGAAAAACATCTTCGGCATCTTTGTACTGGATTCTGGCCAACATCTCTTCGTTTTTTTTAACTGGAAGTGTTGAACTCAATGAAAATTCGTGCGCTCCTGAAGTTACTCGGCTGTCTGCTACAACTGACTCTGACTTGGTGATTGAGTGACTGTCACTTTGCTACTGATGATGACTGCAGGACTTACTGGTTTAACCTCATCTGTTTACAAGGTTTGAGCCTGCTTCTGGGCTAAAATGCTTTTGTAAAGTTCTGTATGTGGGTTAATTGGCCTTTCTTTTGTTAAGGTTGGGGATCCTCCATTATGTTAATCAGATTACTCGCTCTGTTTACTTTGAAACCTCAGTGTTGTTCGATTACCTCAATTTGTTGAGGTTGGTCTGGTGTACACTCTTTAGTTTTTCTACAGTTGTCAACACTCTCTCTCTCTCTTTCTCTCTAACAATTTTTGGCAGGAGTCTTTAGCTGGAACTTTGTTGGGCTCTTGGGGCTACCAACCAGGGGCTAGCAACCAGCAGTAGCTTCTGCTGTTACTGGTTGGTAGCCCCTGGTGTGCCCTCTTGTGGCAATGGTGGACGCGATTTGGGGTAGTCAAAAATGGCCACTTCATTTCCACAGTATGTTAACGGTGAATCGAGGCGCAGATGAGCTGAAGTTCGAGGTGTCGTCCCACATAAACACGAAATGTGTTGTACGATGCTTGACGAAGGATCACAAGAATTGTCCGTAGCGTTTTCCTGCGCTCGAATTTAAATAACCGAACGGGAAGGCGCTATAAGGCGACGGTTTCTGTAATGAGGTTAGGTCAAAGAGAGTATCGAAACGGTACGAAACCTCCGAACAAGCGCGCTACCGCAATTTCCCGGTCAGTCCCATCCCGTCCCCGCGACGCGATGCGATACGTGATGGTTGCCATGGCAACTGACCACACCCGTAATGGCGAAGGTAATCGCTCACAGTTGTCGTGGCAACGAGTCATCGGGGTCAATTATGCAATCGGCGCCGCCTTTGTTCGCCGAATGTACGAAGTTTATTTCCAGTTTTTTCCGCCGGAGATTAAAAATTCACTCGAGACGCGCTAATCAGTCCCGCGGAGCACGGTGTTCTGATCTTCGCTAATCCGGGAGTCGCCCCATTTGCCTTCCCTTTATGCGCGCGCTTTCATAATAAAAATGGCCGTAAATAACCGAATCGTAATAAATAAGAACGCCGTCGGCAGAGCCCCGGAGCGATTTTAATGCGCTCGGCAGCGATGATTGCGCGTCATTAGCCGTTTCTGCCCCAGCAGTTGGCCCATCCGCAGGGCCGCTCTCCATCAGACCCGTCCCTTCATTAGGCGTCTTGTTAACACGAAGTGCCGGCCATTTGGGGGTTCAATGTCTATAAATTAAGACCCAACGGGGTGTTTTTATCCCTTTCGATTACGAGGGGATTTCTTGTTTAAATTTCCGCGGTCCACTGAGTCACCGCAGGGCGGTGAACTGGTTTCTTCGGTCCTAACGACCCATTAGCGGACAGGAAACGAATGTTTATGCGCGTGCGGCAATCGAAAAGTTCCATCATCTTCTCCGCGGATCTGACGCGTGCCATTTTGCAGCCTTCGCAGATTTACTGATTTAAGTATTCGGTGTCAGAAGGAAGCGAACTCATCCGTCACAAATACTTAAAAAAATAAAAGCGCAAAATTCGTATCGTCCCTCGTCACCGAAGGTCAATAAACCAATTCTGCTTTTTAACCTTCGACGGCGATTTTTCGGACCGTACAACCAACCTGGCCCGGCTCGGATCGTAACCGCCCTTCCACCTTCAAATTATCGGCAAGGTAACCCTGGATACCCTCATCACCCGCCAATTAGAAATAGATGGGGACCCTGGAGCCATCTTTGAAGGTCTCCTTCGCGAAATAAGCAGGTTCTCCCTGAAGACTGACCGTTGATGGCATCCTAGTGTCCGCTTACTTCCATTCTGTGCACGATCGCACAGACTTGTGCAAGGTCAGCCTCTTCCATGTGGTCCGGATGAAAACTTTACTAAAAGTCGAGATTGCATCGAACTGCTTAATGAGTGTCGTAGTCATTGGTGACGTTGTTTAGACATTACCTCCCCTTAACGAACTCACGCTGGCATCTATTCAAAAATTCCAATTTCACGACACCCTTCGCGTGAACTTTGCCACTTGCACGAAATGCAACGTCGTCATCTGAAATGAGTACCTCGTTTTCAACGACATCCCCAACGTAGCTCCGTGATTTCAATTTCCTTCACGGTTCAAAACTGTCCATTTTTTTTCTTGCACGGATCAACGAAAATAAAGAGGAATGGACAGAGACATCATTGGAGGACGCATTTATTTGCCAATTCGGCGTCATGAATCCCCATTAGTTCTGGCCGTTCATCCACAGAATACGTTTTTGTGTTCGGGTGAGCCTGGAGAGTGAGACCCTCGTCTCATACTAACCCCAGATCCTTTTGCGGTTTAACTTTTTGAATGGGTGAGCCATTGATGGTAAGATTGATATCATTGCGTAACTCCTTCCAAGTTAAAAAGATTTCAGCTGTCTTTGCTAGATTAATTAATACGCAGTCCGATTCAGACCGAATATTGTTCAAGTTACTGGATTTTTATTTTCGTGCGCAGTAGTGATGAGACCATGATTTTGGTTAGATGATATACGTCAAGTTTCGGGTCATCGGCATATTACTAGAAGTTGGTTTGGGATGGTAGGAAGGGTTCGACGGTTGAGAAGATTATGGAACACCACTATAAGTAATTCATTTGTCCGAAAGCTGCGATGCGAGATTATTGTGCTCCGAGATTTTTTAAAAATTAAGCTGAGAGTACGTGTAATGCTGGAGAATGGTGAATTGAGCTGTTTGTCTATTTTGTCATCAAAGAAAGCAACATCAGCTCCGTCTGTCATTGAGGGCTTTCTCGATACTTATAAGGGTGTCCACGAGGTTGCTATTAGTAGATCTCTCCTTAATCACCGTATGATGGTACGGGGGTGGGCTTGTGGTGGAAACAGTGGTCTGCAATGGAGGGCTGAATTGCTTTTTCAAATATCTTAAAAGGAACCAGTCGATGGAAACAGAACTGAAATCTCGTGGTCGCGTGGGCTCTCTACGTTTAGGGACCGGACAGAGAAAGTACGTGTTCCAGGTCTCCACGATCCTTCCTCTTTCAAGTATTTACGGTTAAATGGAACCCAACACTGGAACACTAAAAAGCATCTGATGTCCTTAGTAAACTCAACTTCAATGCTCCTCGTGCACAAATCAGGAATCTTATACCGTTTCGCATTGACTCTGACTTGATGAGTTTCAGTCCACTGAACAGGATCAGCAAATGACTGTCTCATTGACTTCTTTGACAACTCCCAATCACTGATGAACTCCACCCACAAGTTTGCCTCTTCTCTTCAAATACCGAATGACTAGCTCTGATCTAATTATTGTAGTTTATTATTATTATTATTATTACTTGTTTCATTATTTTTCTATTCTCTAACTAATTAATTATTACTTGTTTTTAACTTAATTTTGCACTCTTTTGTACATTTCATTTCAATGCTTATCTTCCTCTTGGATCTCTTATTGTTGTTATGAACTTGTTCGGCGCTCACACAGACATTCTTCACGGTTACCTCTCCTCTCTATCTTTGTTGTTAATTAAACAAAATAAAATAAAAAATTGAATTATTTTGTAAATTTCCGTTTCTGCCAAAAGGGAAAAAAAAGTTGTCGCATTTTTGGAGTAAATAAATTGTTTTTGTGAATTTCAAGCTGGGGATGTGAAGATGTTAAACCGTTCAACGTTCTACGGCGCGTTCAGTTCGTTTTTATTCTCCTCCCTTTCGACGATCACGACGGACGGTTTTACGTGCATCATCCGGGGAAGAAGCGATTATTTTTGAAATTTGTTTACAAGTGTGCACGTGCATTGTGGCCTGCACAAATTTACGACGGACCAGTTGCTGGTTTGTGGGGGGGGAGCGAGAAAAAGGAGTACTCGAGCACGTCCGCTTTGTCTCCAATTATTCGTCCGCACCATTTATGCGGGCTGAACTTTTATGTCAATTTTCCGTGCGGGCAACAGAAGCGCATGCGCGAACATCAGTCGGTAAAAAGTGTGTACAAATTCGCGTTTCCGATAGCATCTGCGACAACCCCCCCCCCGGCAGCCCCCGAGCCCGAAGAGTGGCGAAAATAGATCCCGCATCCGTCAATCTGTTCGCCTCTGTTCGCCTCTGTTCGCCTCTGTCGCGCGTCCTTTGGCACGTGCGGAAAAGTTTTTCTTTCGCATTAATAGACGCCACACGGCCTTTTATAGAACACACAACGGATGGGGGCAGCTCACCGCACGTGGAGTGATAACATCCTCCAGCTACCGAAGTCTCTCTCTCTCTGCACCGCCCCCCTCCCCCAAACACTTCTGGGGAGAAGTTCATGCACGCGAAAGAAATGCTGGCGCGGATGTACTTTGCATCCGTTTTTCTCGACACTGTTCACGAGCCCGTTCTGCGCTGTCGCAGTCACTCAGAAGGGGAATGGTGCGGGGGGGCAGCCCTGTTCTCCATTTCTCCGTAGCCGCTCGGTTCCGAGAAATTGGTGCTCTCACGAGGGAGGGAAGAGGCGCGCTGGAGCACGTGTGTTTGCTTCGTTGTCATCTTCAGCGTGTTCACCTGCGGCGAGTTCGCTGACAAAACCAGTCGGAACCTGAAGCGCGGGTTTTCATTTCAGACATTCGGAAACACCCCCACCTCGTCTACATTCGGCGGGGAAGTCATCCGAATTTAGGGGCCCGAACTGTGCCGCACTGCACAGCTAATAGCGATTTTACAGCGGAATAGAAAGCGGCGTGAATCTGATTCAAACTCGCAAGAAGACCTTCTTACGTTAGCGAGCTCCGAGTTCGTTCTCCCCCCTCCACCCACTTATTCGAGGAACTTAAGTTCTGGGGCCGCGTGTTGAAAGCAGGACACAGGGGCAGCGTTTGTTAAAGGAAAACGTGTAGTCGGACATGTTTCGACACGTTCAATAATGAGGTATCGCTGCAGTAAACGGCAATGCCGATATGACTCCACCCGAGGGAAACCGAAGGTGGCTTCTCCCTCCCGCATTATTTCTAATGTTCTCAATCCAATCGTTTTCGATGGACAAGCAGCCCTCGTTAAATTTTGCCAGAATTTCTCTAATTTGAAATAAAATCTGAAGGAAATTCGCCGCTCAACCATTCATTTTAAAATAAATTTTAAAAATTAACAAACGCAAAAAGCACGTTTTATTTAACGGCGCTATTTCGCCCCGACCACGAATAATTGGGTGATTCGCGCTTTGCCACCAACCAGACAGGTCCGTTTATTACCCACTCGTATCGATACGAATTGGGTTTGAAACCTGTTCCGCACAAAATAACTTTTCTCTAACTGCGGAGCATTTGAGGAAGATCTGCACGTGTTATGGCGACCTGGTAATGATCTGTTAAAATTGCAAAAATGCGTTTTGTTTTTGCGCGACGGAAATGACGTTACCAAAAGATTTTTACGATGCGACAATTTTTGAATCCTGTTTCCATTGACGAATGGGTGGAAGTTCGATTTTGGTTTCTTCGAGAATTCATCTGTTTACGTGGTTCAATTGCGGGCTGATGCTTGTCTTCAACGGAGAGTTCTTGGTTAATTTCCGGAGTCCTATGTCAACTGTCTGATGTGACAACCAGTTTCGGGTCGTCGGCATTGAAGGGAGTGCAACGACTCAAACTGAACGCTTTGCTGACATCGGAAAATATGTCGACCTGGGATTTGTTGCTGGCAACCTGTTGTGTATCGACGAGAGTATCTACATGGGTGAGCGTTGTACATCCTTTGGTGCACGACTGCATACAGATGACGAGATCCATAAAAGAATAAGCAGTTGGCCATTGCAGGGTGGATTAGTTGCACAGTCTTTTAAAACTCCCAACAGAACCTCGCTGGTTTTACCCTGAGCTCATACAGATGGAGGGGATCCAGTTTGGAGTAATTTTAGTAGAATATGCAGAGAGACACCAGTAAATATAAATAGGATAGAGGAAAGATTCCCGGGGATCTTGCTGTTGTTCATTGCGATGGAAAGATCTGTGTCCAGAAGAGATGATCTGTTCTGACAGAACGAAAGATTATCCGAATAATTCATCGATCACACCAAACTGAAGGTGACCTTGCTGAAGAACTATTCGAATCAACAGAGAACATGTCGGTCGTCTGTGCCATCTTTTTCACTTGGAGAATTTTGCTTTGTCTTTTATATGACTCATGGTCAGAGTGCGACATGGACTTCAGCCAATTCCTCTAAGACTTTTGTTCAATTTTAGCGACTTCTTCAAATCGATTTCTTCTTTTTGATGGTGGGACTATCTCGGAAGCGCCAGTGGTAGCGGCAAATCGCAGCTGTTTTGACAGATTACATATTGCAGCTTCAATGTGTCACGAGGACATAATAGTCAGATGTACGACAGTCCCTGGTCTGAGCAAATTAACGGAGAAAGTAATTTGATCCCGGGGGAGAAAGAACAGGGTTTCCCATTTGGTCCGAAGTTAGTGGACCACAAGTAGAGGAGGATCAATTAAGAAGCACTGCCAGATTCTGCTGGTTATGGAGGTATGAGTCCGGCGATTGCCCCTGTTCTCCATTTGCACGCTTTGCAAGGGGCATATTGAGGTCTCCACCGAAACCGTGGAAGGGTTAGAGTATCGTTGTACTGTTTTTAGACCTCTGATGCTTCATTTTATTATTTTCTACTGCGCTAAATTGTGCGCTGTAATGGGCTTTTTGTTACTTGTTGCGATTGAGTTGTCTTTGACCTGATGAAAGAGAAACTGCAGTGTAAAGATTTCACTTGCATCTATTAATAGTATTGCCTCTGTCACTTGAATGTTTGTGAATAACTTAATTTTATTAGTACTTATTATAGTACTTCAAAAGTTTTTAACGCCGTTGGATTGTTTTTGGAAATGGAATGTTTCAGATTGTTAACTTAAAATTCAGATGTTTTCTCCTCTCTCGTATTCTTTCTTACTTTATTCTTACTTTTAATCTTATTTTTCTGATTTCTGCTCAACTCCTCTGCTGGTCCTTCTCTTTATTTTCTTTCCAACCCCGTCTAGTTCCAGTTCCCTACTTCTGTCCAAGTCTCCTTCTTTTCATCTCTGTACATCTGCTCCAGGTTTTCCTCGGTTGATGTAGCACGATGCGGTAGATCTTGGCCGCCTCCACGTGGCGAGGATGGGGAGGCGGGACGTGGTAACCGGTAGTTGCCACTTCCCACCTGCTAAGAGCCAGGTACCGGCCGACAACAGAACAACAGAACATAACATTTACACACCCAACACACTGCATAGAAATGGCGCTTTTGGTGTAAGCTTCGTCACATCTACAATAGCGCGCTAATGGGTAAACCCTGGGGTCTGCCACAACACCACTTGAATATTCCTGTAGTGTTTTAGGTAGGCACATCAGGCCACATTGCACCCCACGTAATATGTCTGTAACTTTCACGTGTTCAATGGCCGATGCCTGCTTGCTGAATGAAAAACCCGAGTTTCCGGGAGAAAAAGACCACGTTACTGTTTCCTAAAACCGACTAACTCAGCCATGTTGTGCAAAAGACCCATAAATATTATTCATCGCGTCAATTCTTCGGCCATCCTGACTTGTTGTGTGTCTGTGGGGTCTTTCGGTGAAAAGTTTTGGCTAGGTCCCGGAAGTCAACATTTCCTGTTCAGGACCTCTTCCGACTTCTGATCAGGTCAGTAATTAGGGATGTTTCAAATGCTCCGACACAGCCGGATCCATCTTCCCTTCCAACGAAAGTCTGTGCGCTGTTGGCCTAGTTGTTCTGAGTCTTGAAATGAGCGTCTTTGGAGCGGCTCTAATTCCACACACTTCTTCTGGCCTCTGCACTCGCTATTCGGGGGTATTTCGTGTTTCACTGTTTGGCTCCGGCATCTATCCCGTGGTGGTCTGTGACATTGAGTTTAATACGTTCCCTCGCACGATGGAAGTACGAACTAAGAGCTCCAAAGAGGTCAAAGATGCTGTTTTCATTCACGAATCTGTTCTTTGGTCTCGACTAGTTTACAAAAATATGATAATATGGGTTCGCGCCTACATTGACTGTCTCGCTTCAATCCCTTAAAAGAAGATGGAGATTTGAAACAACATTAATGTTGCATCAGCATCCACGTAAAACTATAGCCACTAATTGCAATAAAGATATCATATTATTATTAGAAGCTTGTAGTCCAGGGATTATACACTTGTGCGTTTAATCTCTGGATTACAAGCAGCTGTTGCGTAACTTTACTGAGCCGAGCTCGCATTTGTTCTTACATTGAATAATTTTTATCCGAGATCGTGCACTCAATGTATTCTGTCTGTGAACTGCGTGGATTCTCTGGTCGGTTTGCTTCCTTTTTTGTGGCCGTGGAAACCCCATTTTCCGGAAGGTGAGCACCACAAACTTGACGTCACAACTACGTGGTGCTCATCGCCCACGAAATTCGCTTTAAAGAAACCACGGATTACGAGAACTTAAATTAGGCAATCAACAATTGACAACGGCTCTGTCAGCTTCGTACAAAGATGGAATTTATGAAGTTTCGGACTCGCTCCTTCCATAAAGGGAGCTCCTGTAATCCGCAGTCCTTCCAGGATTGTCGATATGGTTAATGGATCCAACTGTCAGCGATCGGCTAGGAAAGGCTTTCGCGTCTGCCACGATAAGATTCGAAGGGTTTCGGAGCGATAGGACGTGTTGTCGCTATCTGACCTCTGCTAAGTACCCCCGGTGCAGGCGGGGAGTGACTAAGGCAAAGTACACGGACGAGTCGGAGAGGGACTCGAAGGACATCTTGTGATGGATGACAGTCAGGAAATGAATGTCGCGTATGAAGGATTGCTGGGAGATTAAGGGGCTGGCAGACGGGTGGGTGATTAAGACAGTGGCCACAAGTGCTTTTACCGATTCCGTTACATGAACTGCATGGGAAGTCCGGTGACCTCTCGACACTGGCGTCTTAAGTAGCGTGCGCTTCGACCAGTCTCCAGCAGTTCGAGGCAAGCGAAAGGGATTTTCCCCGAAATCAATCGATCAGTTTCATCCATCCTGGGTGTGCCCTTCGCAGCCAGGGGTTTCACAGAACAAAATGCAGGGTGACCTGGCAGGTCATCTGTATTTTGGCAGGTTGGTGCTTACATTCAGATGCATTTGGGCCACAATGTCGTCAGGTGTAAGTTAAAGATTCAAATTGGTTGTTGTCCAAGATTTTTGTGGCAAACATTTTGGGTCTCAGAAGTTCATTTAGAACTGTTATCGATTGGGACACAAAAATCTTAAAATGACCCCTCTTCGCTTTTCGAGGTTCGAGTATCAGAAAAAAATTCAAATAGCGTCCAGCAGAGGTCGCTCGTGTAGTTGCATTTGCAGGGACAGAACTTGCGTGGGTGGCGTATTTTCCGAACACCTTCGAGGGTCTTTATCGATGTTTTTGCAAGGGAGGCTCGGCTGCACCTCCCGCGCTTCCCCCAGGACAAAACCTGTTCTGTGTACCGCTCGTTGTTAGGGACGGCCAAATGATAAAGGGCGAAGGGAGGGGTTGCGTTATTTACTCGCCGCGAGCCGTGCGGCACCCGCGAGGAAGGGAGGGAAGATAAAAGGAAGGAGGGAGGGAGGGAGGGAGGGTGTGTAACGTATCGAGTGTGGTACACAGTCGAGTGCGTTGGAGTGGCTCGCGCTCTCCAGCATTTCGCGACACGTGGCCGTCAAACTGTCTCAATCTTTTTACCTTATTGATCTTCGCCACCTCACTGACGGCCGCGCACTATTGAAGGAGATGAAGTGCCTCTCCAGCAATCATTGCGAGTACGTTGGAGAGTTGGCCGAAGGAGATGCCGAGGAATCCCCGGCTGCAGACCCCCGGCCCCCTCCCTCCCCCGTGCGAGTGAGTGATCGCAAAGTAAACACGGAACTCTTCCCCACACTCCGCAGCTGCATTTTTCGTCCAGTGAGGTCGGATGGTGGAACGAAGCCAACCTTTCCTGCATGGCGAAAAATAAAATAAAAATTGAAATGAATCAGAACACTCAGATGAGATCCAGTGAAATCCAACCTTCGGTTGTTCCCTGACATTTTGTACCCTGGTTCATTCCTCATCTAGAAGAGAAAGCAAACCTTCCCCATTCATTTTACTAAATCTTTTCAGTAGCGCAGTTGGTAGCATCGCCATCTTCCTCCTCCACACTGGGTGCAAAAGACCCGAATCGAATCCCGTCGATGACGTGAGGAATTGTTATTATTCAGTTTATTAAGCTTGATTTCAACCCCTGTACAGCTGGTTGGCTGGAAGGGTGTACATAGCATTACGAGTGAAAAATACACGCATTAAAAGGACAATGTTTGACAACCTGCAGTTGGAGCAGCACATGTATACAAGAGGGAGAAAACTTGGATTTGAACATAAATACAGAGAATTAATTAGGTTTACATGAATTCAATCTATTAAATGGCCCCAAGTCTTGAGCTGCAGAGAATTGTATGCGTCTGTCGATGGCATGTGATGGACTGGTAGATGAAGTGACTTCATCGTGTTTATCGAGATTCACCGGAGGTCAGTGCATCGATGCGAGTCTTCCACGATGTTCTTCCTCTATTTCTTATCATCCAATAGTTCGTTGGGGTTAATTTGCAGCTTGTTGAAATGTTCCATAACGTTTGCGGGGAACATATCTCTAAGGCGGACAAAGTTGGTAAAAGTCGACCTATGCCGTTGTTTATGTCGCTCTCTTTTCGGTGACTCCTTGAGGCTAACATGATTCCTTGCACGTTGGGAGAATCAGTCCTGTTAGCTAACAGTTTGGCAAGAGTGATGAGGTTCTTTTCCAAAATTTTGATCTTCCAAGGTGTCATGTTCGCATATAGAATAGATCTAGAGATGGTGAAGGGGTTCCCATGGATCCTGTTCAACCACCTCAAATACCTGGCAATGTTCAATTGCCAGATATTTCTTTACAATACTTGATGGGGCTGAAGACCATAACTCAGACGCGTATAAAGCGATGGGCGTGAGACGCCTTTCAACGTATTTGCATATTAGGGACGTATTTTGGCAACCAACAAGTCATGCCTGATCGCCCAGAAAGCTGCATATCTTTTCCTTTTTTTATATATGAAATGGTCCTGGAAAGTAAGGTTTTCATCCCAATTGAGACCAATGTCTGTGTGAGTTGAATCCTTTGTGACCTTATTGCCATCTATTGGAGCTTGAATATCGTTTTTGTTCTGTTTCTTGGTGATAGATATTTGGAAGGACTTTTTCTGATTTAGTTGGATCCCTGCCATATCTAAGTAGCCAAAAAGTTGATTAATTTGTGTAGCGGTGTTTTCATTTATTTTTTGAACACTTTTAATATCATCACAGATGACGAGCAACTTCAAGTCATCGGCGTAAGAGCTGAAGTTTGTAAACCTCGCTAGAAATGGTTGTAAGATTAGTGCAAAGAGCGTGGTAGATAACACTCCACCTTGTGGTACTCCTCTTCTTATCGTTGTCATAGTCCAGTAGCGACTATGGAATATCATCAGTATCCTTTCGTTAAGCAGGTTGCGAAGAATATTTATTAGTAAGGCGGTTGTCTTGTAGTAGTTCTTTAATAAATGAAGCAGTATTTGAATTGACACATTGTTGAAAGCTGATTTTATGTCAAAGAAGATGATGTCTATTTGAGATCCTTTACTGATGGCATGTTGAATCGGAAACAGCGTATCAAGGTTTGTTATTGTAGATGTGTGGTGCACCGAGGCGTGTAGATGTGATGGTCTGCCACGGAGGCAGTGGTCAATTAATGTACGAAGTAACAGCTTTTCAAAGATATTCAGGAGGGAACATCCGATGGATAAAGGACGGAAATCAGTTGGTAACTTTGGATGTTTGTTTTGGAACAAGTCTGACATAGTAGGTCCTCCAAAGAGACGGGACAATCGCAGTTTCCACTATGCGTTGGAAAATATATAAAAGGGGTTCAACGATATAAATTGAGGCTATTTTAATCGCAAATAGAGGGAAGCCGTCTGGCCCAACAGTAGCTTTATTTGATAAGGTGTTAATAACATAATGGTGATTTCTTTCATGGCCAGTGGGAGACATCAGATAGAAGGCCGGTAGTTGCGGATTGTTCTCTGAAGGCCTGTTCAACCCACTTTGAAAAGAAGTCTTCGTCCCTATCAAACTTGTGGTCTCGTCGTGCAAGGATCCTTCCAGACTGTTTTATGCGCAAAAGGATAAGACTGTTGTGGGCGGACTTCTTTAATCTGAGGAAGTGAGCAAGGCCCCTTTTGTATGTTTCCTGGTTGTCTAAGGTTCTTGATTTCAGCCACCTTCTATATGATTTTTGCTTTCTCGTGAAAGCCACCTTGATGTCTTTATTGAACCAGTTTCTGGTATGGACAGATATTGTGAGTTCTTTTGATGCTCCAGTTATAATAAGTTTCAGCTGGTGTGAGAGTTCAATAGTTGCTTCTTCTGTATTTAAACTTTTCATGCTGAGCCAGTCATAAGCAGTCAGTTGAGACATAACAACCTGCGGCTTTGAGAAATCTTAGGGAGTAGGTTAGTTTATGTTGCGACCCGACTGCGTGAGAGCTTATGGAGGTGTTTACCCCCCCTCCCTTGAGACAGCGATGGCACATGCGAAGGGTGGGTGGTCTGACGTAAAGGAAAACTGAGAAGGCTGCGTGTTTACAACTGGTAAGCTGTGGGAGGTAGAGAGCTTGTCCATCTCTTGTAAGTGGCGTATCAAGTCTGATAAGGTCTGCAGAGCGTAATGTTAAGTGATGTAGTGCCGAGGCATGTCTTGGAAGTGGCATGTTGAATCCCCACCAAGGAGTAGCGAGTGCTGGGTTCAGATTAGTCACTAGCCAAGATTGAAGCTCAAGCCTAGATGCATCCGTGTGGTCAGATGGGAGGTAAACTAGGCCTATCTGGATGGTACAATCCTGGTGCTTTAAGGTGGTACATAAAGCCTCAATTCTCAGTTTTACTCGACGTAGGTTTTGTAGATTTACAGTGGTTTATATAGAGTATAACCATTCCTTTACTCCTTTTGTTGGCTCTGCAATTGCTAAGGGCATTATAGGGCACAGTGTGAAGGAGTAGCTCAAGGTCTTTTTTCCCAACGTGGCTGGGTTAGTCGGTTTAAAGCGACTGTAGCGTGGAATTTTTTCCAACATGTCGGAAACTTTGGATAATAATATTTGGACCATAAATGTGGAAACACACTTATTGCGTCTAAACGTGGACAGCTAACCTTGGATACCTTCGTCAATGCCATTTATAAAAATTTTAAATTTTCATAAATAACAATTTATGAAAATTGTCATTTATTGGGGAAAATTGTCATAAATTGGCGAAGATGATGATGACAGGGGTGTGTTACAGGCAAAAGTACTCCGAGGAGTGCGACAAAAATCTCTTTAGGCAGATTGAATGGGAGTAAATAGCATTGTCTCAATATGGGCGACTCCAACTTGACTTTGGGGAAACCAACAGCGGGCAGTGAGCACGATACCATGAAATGTGCTCTTTCGACACCAGGTAGCGCTGTTTTCGCTTCTGTTGTTTAAAATTCCAGCTCATCAAGAAATGAGCAGTTCCTTAATTGGTTCGGTGTGGTCGGTGCACCCAATAATTTGAGCAGTGAATATGCGTGGCCGGGTGGATTTCACGGGAGGGTAATCAGCTGGTGGTGTTCCGCTATGTCGAGGAGAATGTCCAGTTCCCCGCGAACATGCCGAGCAATTCCGTTGTGGGTCATTAATCAGGGACGGCATTCACGTCGTTCGCATTGTCCTCCACGAGTCCCGTTGTGTGAACACCACCCGTTATTAATCAGGGCAGAGAGAGAGAGAGAGAGAGAGAGAGGCACTGTAATCGATAAGGCAGTTCCCCCACCACCTACTCACCCCTCTTCCAGCCCATCTGTAGATTGTGAGCCTGCGAGGTAGTGGACGTCATTACCCGCGTTCTCCAGGTTTGTGCATGTTCGGGACCGTGCCCTCGTGGCCGACACCCGAGTCAATCTTTGCAGAAACTCCCAAATTGTTTTCCAGAAGAAGGCGGAGACCATGCGTATTCTGGTCCACCCTGAAGATGGACCATTTCTGACCCTCCCCTGTCTCCTACATCCAAGCCAGTCTCCGTTCCAGAGTAAGATCTTCCCAACAACTCCAGTTTATAAAATTCTACGAGGGACCGTATCAAAGGCATACCAGAAGATAGCTCTGTATGTCAAAGTACAGTGAGGGGACAACGACTGATTTTCTGAATCATTTTTGTGGGGGCTGGGTTGCGTACACGAGTTGGGTGTTGAGTTATATATTACTGATTCTGCGCGAATGACACAAGCAGCGACTGCGAACGTTTCTTCCGAGGCTCAGATCGGTTTTGTTTGTCTCTTCCTTTAGGACTGTGAAGCAACCGTTCGTTCCTTCCCCGATGTCCGATCCGGAATCTCCACCCGCGTTTCCTTCGACTTATGAACGCATCTCGACGACGTCCTCCCTCCTGTCCTCTCTGCCGTCTCTTCTGGGGGATGCGGAGGAAGGGGGCGGCGAGGCCCTTAGTACCGCCCTGTGGCACAGGAACACGGAGATCAACTGGCAAGAGCGATGCTTCGAGCTGGAGATGTCGCTGCATCGGTTTCGGGAGCAGGCCACCAAGATCATGGAGCTTCTGCGCGAAAAGGTGAGTGCAAAAATGTTTAAGGGTTGGGGGACCCCACGTCCCAATAAGTTCTTCCCCTCAGGGAGGAAATTATTGGCAACTTTGTTTTGCGAATTTATTCCTAAAAAAAATTTATTTATTCTTCCAGAATGTTTCGCAACAGTTCATTGAGCTGATAATTGTTTTAACTGTTCGAATTGTCTTTTTGCGCTGTCATATCGGCTACCTTAACTCGAAATTTTCTACCGTTGCTGGGAGCTGTTGCGAAGTACAAGAAACGTTTTCTTTTAATGTTATTTCGTGGATCAAACAATCGAGTTCGGTTTTTATTAACCGAATCTCAAACGAGGATCGACCTTCAGAAAATATCCGCGTCCATTTTTTTTTTTTTTTTTAATACGACGAAGTCGGATAAGTGAGACTGTCTTGTCATAATAGAAAATCGATCTACGCACCGCTCGCCACAATCCTCTTCTCGATTTCTCTCCAGAAATAAGGGCCGGCCACCGGGGAAAGATTTGCAACTAAATTAGAGTTCTTTTGTGGGTCGTCTCGAGACATCTTCCCCTTGCCACCGAAAGGTCCGCGTAGCTGATTCAGAGGGTGAATGAACGCGGCCACGAGCGGTTTCTCGTGCGTCCAAGGGGGGGAGGGGGAGAAGAGGCTCCATCTCCCATTCATTTCGGCCCGGGATATCTTTAAATTTCCGGCTTATCTCTGTCCCCATCGGAAATTCCCCCACCACCACTACTCTCGAGCTGACACTTCAAGGCTGTGGCCTGCGGACGAAACACGAGACGTTTATCTTTCAAGAGTGGGGGGGGCGCCTCCTTTTGTACACATTTCATGTATCGTTTACTGTCGCGAGACGAGAATTTATTGCATTCTTTTTATGGTCTTCCCTTTCTCGGGCGAGACGGGTTTGGAATCGATAAGTGTGGGCTGACGATGCATTGTTGAACTGGACAGATTCCGTTACACTCGTAGGTTTTTTTTTTTTTTTTGGCTTTGGGGAATGCCATCATGGCTTTGCACTACGCAGATGTACAATTTGAAATCTGTTAACGTTAACAGACTTAGTTAACGAACTCAAAAAAGGCATAAACGGTAATTTTCGAATGGCCGTAATTTATTTTGATTTAGCTGTGGCTTTTGACCTTGGGATTGACGCCTAAATAAACCACCCTGGAGTGCGAAACTGGCTGCAAAGTTTTCTAGTGAACAGACGCGTTTAACATTGGTCGCAGATCTCCCCGCCTTTAACATCACGAGAGGAGTCCCTCGTGGCTCTTCCTTGGACCCTTTCTCGTTGCTTTTTTAATAAATAACTGGAACGGGGATTTAATGGACACAAATTTGCAGGAAAACGTCCATAAACGGGTTATTAGCCCAATTATGAACGTTTATTTTTGTTCGATTATATTGAAAGAACATTTCCACTTTCTGGAATATTCTAGAATCATTTAAGACGTTGTACAACATTGAGCAGTTTTTTTCTAGAATATTCTAGCAATTTCTTAAATATTATTTAAGATTTTTTGATTTTTCGATCCAAAATATTTTAATAAAAAATGTTAAACGAGGGTTGGTCCTATTTTGACGAAACCTCTGACGTCGAAGAAAAATGAAACGTGCTTCCAAACTTTCGGGTGGGAGTGTAGTTAAGCGGTGCTGGCTTCAGCAAACAATGTCTCGATGACCCAGCTCGTGAGATAAGAGTTTAGACGTTTTGGAAATTATTTTAAAATTAGTTTAAACTCGTTTTAAGTCGAAAAAGCGTTTTAAACGATTAGATGTTCCCAAAATCTTGCCAAGGCATATACAAAATTTGCACTTTTGTAAGGGCCCCGCTTGTACGGCTTTACCGTGCCTCGCCGATGATGAAGAGGATGTAAAATACCGGCCAAAATATTAGAAACATTTTGGTGTCGCAGACGTAGGCTATGCAGAGGTGAGTAGTCACGGGCCATAATCACAAATTCCTCAGTAGCGGAGTAATGCCACGCGCTTCCTGGGGCTGCGTAATCTAATATGGCACGGGGAAGGCACGGTGTGTGTGTGTGTGTGTGGCCACTTAGCCACCTACCACCCTTTTTTTTCTTTTTTTTTGTTGTAGTTGTTGGCGCATCGGCTTCTGTGCCCATAATGCACCTCCCAAGGGTTTTGCAGTACTTTGATCCGTGGGATTCGAACCCGCGACCTTTGGGTTGCTAGGTAGGCACTTTTCTCACTCGGCTAGCCCGGTTGGCCCTACCACACTTAGCAGCTCCTGAGGAAGAATGGTGAATTGGAGCCCGGTCCTTTTTATGCCACGACCTGGAATTCGGGCAAAACGTGACGTTGAAGAAAGGTTTCTAATTTTTTGGCCAGCGAGTGTACCACCTGATAAATGAATTAATAACAAATACAGCACACGGAATGACAGATGAACCGAATCTTTATAAAACCAACCAATGAACTTTTGTAATTAAGATGACGTAAACAATTGTTTTTCTCTCTCTCTCTCTCTCTCTCTCTCTCTGTCCCCCCCCCCCTTCTAGACGGCTGTTAAGGGGTCGGAAGTGAACCTCTACTGAAAGAAACAGATAGTAACAATAAGAAAGACAGAATACGGCAAACTGTTGTGAAATGTCAAATGGGCTCTCTCTCTCTCTCTCTTGCTTTGTGGGTGTTCACTACGGGTCCAATAATGGTATTCATCGACCACTCGGCCCGCTACTTACGGAAGCTACAGTCGGAGAAGAACTGAGGTCGGACAGGTGGGGTGAGGCTCGATCCAGTTCCGTAATCCCTTAACCGGCGCGATTATTTTATTTTTTTTTTTTATATTTTGCTATTGGGAATGTCTTTTTGTGCTGAATCTGTTTTCGACGCCCATTACGCCTTTTCCACCCCCCAATACGACACCCCCATTGCGGAGTAAATGAAATTCACCGAAGTTGGAAGAAACGGTTTCACATCGCCGAAGAATGAACTGCGAGACGAGCTTTTGTTTACCAATGTCACCAGCTGAACGCTGCAGGCATCCCCCCGCTCTCCACTTCCCCCCAATAACGTGGGATCACTTTGGGGGAAGTGCTGGGGTGCTCTTTGAACGCAAATTAGCTGCCAAACAAAAACCCAGGAAGAGCGGCTCGGTTTGAAGTTGGAAAGGGAGGGACGGGCAGTGATGAACGACCCCCACAAAAGAGTTGGCGTTGTAGGAAGGGCAGGGCTGTCGGCTGCCGGTGACGAGATTAATTGCAAAACTCATCGTCGCGTCTGGGGAAGGGCAGCGGGTGCCCGAACGCGGACACAAATCTACGAATTCGCGTTGACCATAAAAGTCCACGGGCGCGTGCGCCGGAGGTCTGCCTGGACGGCTGCCAAGTGGCGCAGTGACGTGGGAAGCGTCAGTTTGTCGCTACAGCGACAGTTAAAGCGGATATCACTGCCGCGAGAGGGCGCCGTGACTGATTGTGGCGGAGATTATTTACGAACACCTCGCGAGTCATTAGAGGGGTTCTGGGGGGGGGGAATAAAACCGGGAAATGGAGTGCCGAAGAAAGCGATCCTCCCCGAATACAGTTTGAATTCTGTTCATGTCTTCAGGTCGATCGGCGAGGGACAACGAAATTCATTTCTGCACGATCACCCTGCAGGACTTCGAGGCAGCTCTAAGTCGACTTAATGTGGTTCAAGGTCAGGTCGTTGCGCATTTCTGTCAGCGCCAGTTTTCTTAGCATTGCTCTCGTGCTACAAAACAACACAACTCCGTCAAAAATCGGTTTTGATTGCGTGCGAAAAGTCCGAGGCGAAAAACCGACGATGCTGTTTCGTATCCTTTGAAGAATCGGGAGTTGAACTGGCCCTCATCCGTGCATCTGACCCTTCGACATTAAATCAAACTGTGTTTGTATTTTATTCCGTGTTCCTCGAAGCTCCACTGGCGCTTGTCGCCCATGATGGGACATCGTGTTGTACTTAATTTGGTTTAACCAAATTACGACGAGCGTTGTACATTTTTACCAACCTTTTGGCAGCCATCGGCACAACTGTAGCGTCCCTACAAGATGGGGCTGAGATAGCAATCGTTTACCTAGATATCCAGTCCGCATTCGACAGAATTGACACCCGTCCCTTCCTCCAGTTGATCAAAGGCAATATTCTGGAATTCTTAGAGTCGCTTATACCGACTACGGTTCTTCACCTGACTGTGAATAAAAACAACAACAACAAACAACAGCAACAGCTCGTGTCCATGCAGATGCTCCAAAACGTTCAAAAGATGAATGCAGACTTCCAGAAGTTCATTGACAAATCCTGCAGAAGATTCGTCATCAGGGAACAGTTCTCGTCGCGAACAGAGTGATTGGCAATGTGACTCTGAGCTGTGTTCCTACACACATTAGGCTACTCTGCTGGAGCCTAGCGACCATGACAATTTCATGCTCATAGGGGTTGTAAAAAAAAAACAAAAACCCCTGTAAATACACGTCCTCTATAAATAACTTGTTGACCAATCGGGTTCATGTTTTTATATCATTGCTGTTAGATATTGCATCAGCCCTCCACGTAAAACCTTATTTCTATTTTTATTCGCCGATTTCAATGAAGATATTGGTAATTATGGCAGCCCTCAAATTTGGAGTAAGTGGGCTCCCTCTCCCTTGCAAGTAACAGCAACAGCTCAGACCTTTCATTCCTCCGAATCCGTCGAAATCTGTTGGATTTTGTACTTTTAGGCAATTCAACTTCCGGTCACAACGGCACCGTACTTCCGTCTAGAACTCGCACCCACACTCTCGATCCTTCGTAAGACCATTTTTCTGGTGAGACAGAGCACCGATCCTTCTCCCAGCAAAATGGGATGATGGCAGGAAAGAGGAATCCAGAAAGCACACCACTCTGGAGTTCAGCAGCAGTCCGATGATCAAAATCATTCCTCGAGGACTACTGTTTGGTTGGGAAAAGAGCTTTGAGTGCAAGCTTCTCGTTTTTGAAGTCTTTGCAACAGGAAAAGTGAAGGAATCGAAGCAAGGACTGAGTTTGGTGCCTCCTTTAATGTCAAAACCCTTTGAAGTGAGAAATGAGACGTTTGCTCCAGGGAAACGTCTGATTCCTTCCTCGATTAGGCTCCCAGCGGGTAACACTGGTCCGCCGCTGGTTTCCAGAGGACATCCTGGGACTGCTTAGATGGATGTAGAGTGGCGCGTGAGTCTGCGCAATAGTCCCCAGTTGCTGATTGTGAGCACGTTTGAACTCCGTACTCTTTGTGTGTGCGTTAGGGGGAGGCGAAGCTCATTTGCGGTACACCCCTAATGGAGGAATATCGTCTTTGTACCGTAATTTCAATCCGATTAAGCGAGTGGAAAAGGGCAGCATCCGGGTCACTTCATCCGCTTAGACGACCTTTGGAACCGACATTTAACGTTCGTTTGCACGCGTCGATATTCAGCCATGCGCACACGCACTCGTGCATTAATGCGCGGTGGCTTTTGTAAACGACGGGTAACTTTGATATTCGGGGGGGGGGGAGAAGCGAGAGGAAGAGAGCCAATCCCGTCACCTCGCGGATGTCGGTCGATTGTGAGAAGGGCCGCTGTTCGGGGAGGGGGTGGCAGATGAGGACAGAAAGGCGGATGAAAGAAGATGCGACGGTGGTGGATGGAGTGAAAAGTTGTTCCGCAGTACGGACGAGGGGATGCGAACAAAGGGCCCCAAAATTTTCGCAAAAAAGAGTTCGTTTCGGTAATTACAGCGAAGGCATTCCCGCTTCAAATTGGGGGTTGTCAGTGGCCCGGCAGAAGCGCGCTGAGTGGACGTCGAAAAATTTCCGATGAATTGACCTGCGGGAACACAAAAAGTTCGATATTTTTGCGCAACACAAAGAAGGACCGGATTTTGTTACTGGGTGTCCTAGAGGAGTCTGGCGAAGTTTGTCTAAGACAATTAACATGTTTTGGAAAGCAGGGAACCAATCAAAAACGTGAGAAATGTGCCGTTTCGATTACAGAGCCTGAACAACCTCTTGATCACAGATAATGATTTAAATTCAGCATTGAAGATTACGAGAAATCCTTGGCAAAAGATGCTAAGAAAAATATGCTAAGAAAAACAGCAAGGATTTCTTTACTTATATAAACTCTAAAAGGAAGGGAATGAATCTGATTGGTCCACTTGACATCGATGGTTCGACTGTTGATGATCCTGCTCAGATAGCAATAGGTGGTAGATGACTTTCATCTACCACCACTTTGCTTATTGGAGGCTTGAAGTGGTGAAACCCATGTTTAGTCTCTAGAGCAAAGTTTCCGGCATCCCCCTTCCCCCATACTTCTCCTTCAACCCATGCACGGTACTAAGTACTATAGGTCTTGATACCTTTCGTGTTTGGGGTTTTGATTAAAAAAAACAAACTGAATGAGTATTTTGCATCTACATTCACACGTGAGGAATTATTAAGGTTTGAAAATGGCAGAAGGTTATCAAATTGTAGAAGGATACTTAATGATTTTGTAATAACTGAAAGCAAAGTGGAGGAGAAGTTGTTGAAGTTAACCTTAAGAAAAGCACCTGGGGTGGATGGGATCTATCCAATTATATTAAAGGAGGCGGCAAATCAACTAAGCAAACCCATAGCCATAATTATGAGAGCATCCTTGGACTCAGGGGAGGACCCCACGATCAGGGGGATCGAAGGGTGACACGAGTAATTACAGACCAGTTAGTTTTTGACTTCTGTTCCGGGTAAAATAATGGAGTCACTGGTTAAAGATGCATTGCAGGATCATCTAGACAAGACTGCAGCAATAATTCAGACACAGCATGGGTTTGTTAAGGGAAAGTCTTGTCTGACAAATTTGATTGGTTATTATGATGTGGTCACAAAGGAACTGGATGCGAAAAATAATTTTGATATCATATACTTGGATTTCAGGAAAGCTCTTGACACTGTTGCGCATGAAAGACTATTGTATACAAATTGGAGCAGAATGGTATTAAGGGTAAGTTGCTACAATGGATAAAAGGATGGTTAAGTGGGAGAAGACAGAGGGTGGTAATCAATGGGTGCTGCTCTTCTTGGACTAATGTTATTAGTGGAGTCCCACAGGGTTCGGTGTTGAGTCCACTCTTGCTTTTTTGTCTATTTATCAATGATATTGATGAAGGAATATCAGGCTTAGTGTAGAAGTTTGCAGATGATACAAAGGTTGGCAGGGTTGTTAATGACAGTAATGGCAGTGTGCTACTGCAACAGGATCTAGATAATTTGGGCAGATGGACTAAGAAGTGGCAACTGAAGTTTAACCTTGACAAATGCAAAGTACTGCATATGGGTAGAAGTAACCCCAGAGAAACGTACCAACTGTGTGGTACTACATTCAGAGTAGTGGAGAATGAAAAAGACCTGGGAGTAATTGTGCAGGCAGATATGAAGTTTTCTGAGCAATGCAGACAGGCTGCCAGGGCAGGTCATGGCGTTTTGTCAATGATTTACAGGAATTTTGCTAGCACAGAGAAGGAGGTGATTGTCCCTCTGTATAAGGCAATGGTCAGGCCACGCCTTGAGTACTGCCTACAGGTCTGGAGTCCTCATTTTAGGAAGGATGTAGATTTGCTTGAGCGTGTACAAAGAAGGGCAACAAGATTGGTGAGGGGAATGAAGGGATCCTCTTATCAAGAGAGGCTTAAGTTCTGCAAATTGCAGTGGCTGGAGACTAGGCACCTGCGCGGTGATCTGATTGAGGTCTATAAGGACCTGAATGGGGTGAGCACGCTGAATTCTGATGGGATCCTTCCACTTGTTCAGATTACGAACCTAAGGGGGCACAAATTCAAATTAAGAAAAGACAGATGTAGATTGGATGTGCGGAAATTTGCCTTTAGCCAGCGGGTGGTTAATTGCTGGAACAAACTTCCATCTGTCGTTGTCGAAGTTGATAGGTTGAATAAATTTAAGGAGGAACTGGACAGGCATTTGGAGGGAATGGTGTGATTTTTTTTTTTTTTTTTTGGTTGATGCTGCATAAGCTCATACACTTAGTATTAGTATTATAATGGCCGCGTGGTGCAAGAAAGCCTATGGCGTATGCTGCATCAGCCAAAAAATAAAAATAAAATAAAATAAAATATCCGAACAAAACAATGATAAAAACAAAAAAATAAAAATAAAAAAAATAAAAAAAAGGAAATTAAACCTATCATCCTATGCGCTTCTCTGACCCGAAGGTACTGTCCAGATGACCTTTGAATTTTCCCAAACTGTCGGCCTCTACCACCCATGAAGGCAACTTATTCCAGTAATTATAACTCGCTGGCTAAAATAAAACTTCCTGCAGTCCAATCATAACATTTCCCCACCCCCGTAACTTGAATTTATGTCCCCTAGTTCTAGCATCATTTATAATCTTGAAAATTTCGTCCTCATTCATTTTACTGATGCCTCTCAGAGCCTTAAACACCTCAATCAAATCTCCTCTAAGGTTTCCAAACTCTGCAACCCACATATTCGAAGTCTTTCTTCATAAGGACGCCCTTTTGTCGATCTCACCAGGCGAGTTACCCTTCTTTGCACCCTTTCAAGAAGCTCGATGTCTTTCTTTAGGTGCGGTCTGCATACTTGCCGGGATAATCCCATATATAATGGGATTATCCCGTCCCTATCTCTACTTGCAAAAGTTCGATAGATCATCGATAGGACACCATGGGCCTTCCTTGCAACCTGTTTACAATGCTCAGAGAATTTCATGGCTGACCGTATCGTAACACCCAAGTCCCTTTCCTCCAAGTCCCTACTGGGTTTAGTTGAACTCCAACAAGTGAATAAGTTATTTTGGGATTACTGTTTCCCAGGTGTAATACCTTACACTTTGTTGGATTAAAGCACAGCTGCCATTTTTCTGACCATTCCTGAAGTCTATCTAGGTCTCTCTGAGACCTAGATAGACTTGCTTTCTTGCATAACATGCCACTACTACTGCTACTACTACACAAGAGGTCCCGATGACATACCTGCCACATTTATGGAAAAAAAAGACTGTCACCACTCTTAAACAAATGACCCTTCGCATTTTCAGCTTCTCTCTCAGGCGTGGTAGGTGTCTGAAGCACTTCAAGTAGGTTAACTTTAATTCTAGTATTCAAAAAAGGTACAAATGTGCTGTATCTGATTACAGGCCCCTGTGCTTGCAAAAGAGCCTCGCTGAAGTCTTTGACTTAAACATTTCTTCGAAGTCTTCAGGCCTTTCATGGATCAGAATCAACGTGATTTCCGCCATGGAAGGTCCGCGATCACCAAGTTCCATCCTTCGTGGCACCCTACATCTGAAACTCTGGATGATCATCTTCAAGTTGGCGCTGTTTACGCAGACTTCTCTAATGATATAGTCCCTCGTGAAGAATTAATTGAACCACTGAAGCTCTATGGCTCATTTATCTCGCAAAGTGGAGTACCTCAAGGTCTCGCCCCTTGGTCCCCTGCTTTTTGTGGGTTTCATTAATGATCTTCTTTCTTTTATCAACGCCTACCAAACCTTCCAGTTGATCTCTACTCGGATAATCTGGAGATCTGTTCTGCAGTGAAGGTAATCAATTCTCAACAGCTTGAACGCGCTCTGACCAATTTTATTGGATACTATGATGTGGTCACAAAGGAAGTGAATTCCAAAAATAAGTTTGATTTCATATATTTGGATTTCAGGAAAGCTTTTGATACTGGTGCACATGGAAGACTGCTGTACAAATTGGAGAGGTATGGCATTAACGGATGGTTGGGCGGCAGACGACAGAGAGTGTAATCAATGGACACTGCTCTTCGTGGATTAATGTTATTAGTGGTGTCTTTCAGGGTTCAGTGTTTGCTCATTCTTGTTTTCGGTATTTATCAATGATATTGATGAAGGTATATCGGGTTTAATAGTAGTAGTACTTCCAGATCTTGTATTTGAAAAACGCCTCGTTCTCACTGTCAAGATGACAACCGGAATGGTCTCGGAGCCAAGCATCTGGGAACTGTGTGGCTGGAGGATCCCTCTACCCGGACTGAGGTCAGCTCCCACGCTCACAGCTCACTATAACAGACTAGCACTCAGTGACCGCTTTCTCCCCAGGGAGATGCTCCCCAATCCTTAAGAGTCTGACCTTGGCCAGGCAAAGTGCACATTGATAAGGGCAGCATAATAATGCACAATATATTGTAAATAATGTTCAAAGCACGATGTCTTTATGAATGTGTTGTAAATAAAGTGAAGAATATCTTTATGAATATAAATATTAATATAACATAACATAATGTAAATCTGAATATCTTTATTATTTCATTGTAAATACTGTCAAAAGCATAAAATGTCCTGTAAATAATCTGACACTGATTCTGTTTTATTGTTGGTTCTGGGGGATGAGCCCGAACTTCGATGTGGGTCCCGTCTCCCCAACGCTATTATTGTCCACCATCCAATGTAAAACCCCTGGCATTGCTGCTGTGAAGGGTCTATTGTATATACCACGTTTGTATACAATAAAGATTATATATATAGTAGTGGCATGTGAATCAAGAAAGCAAGTGTATGAAAGCAAGAAAGTAAGTTATACAGCATCAGCCAAAAAAAAAAAAAAAAAAAAAAAAAAAATCACACCATTCCCTCCAAATGCCTGTCCAGTTCCTCCTTAAATTTACTCAACCAATCAACTTCCACTACGACAGATGGAAGTTTGTTCCAGCAATTAACCACCCGCTGGCTAAAGGCCAATTTCCTCACATCTATTCTACATCTGTCTTTTCTTAATTTGAATTTATGCCCCCTTAGGTTCGTAATCTGAACAAGTGGAAGGATTCCATCAGAATTCAGCGTGCTCAACCCATTCAAGGCCTTATACACCTCAATCAGATCACCGCGCAGGTGCCTAGTCTCCAGCCACTGCAATTTGCAGAACTTAAGCCTCTCTCTTGGTAAGAGGATCCCTTCATTCCCCTCACCAATCTTGTTGGCCTTCTCTGTACACGCTCAAGCAAATCTACATCCTTCCTAAAATGAGGCCTCCAGACCTGTACATAGTACTCAAGGGGCGGCCTGACCATTGCCTTATACAGAGGGACAAGCACCTCCTTCTCCCTGCTAGCAAAATTCCTATATATCATTGACAAAACCCCATGACCTGCCCTAGCAGCCTGTCTGCATTGCTCAGAAAACTTCATATCTGACTGCACAATTACTCCCAGGTCTTTTTCATTTTCTACCACCTTGAGTATAGTACCACACAGTTGGTACGTTTCTCTGGGGTTACTTCTACCCATATGCAGTACTTTGCATTTGCCAAGGTTAAACTTCAGTTGCCACTTCCTAGCCCATCTGCCCAAATTATCTAGATCCTGTTGCAGTAGCACACTGCCATTACTGTCATTAACAACCCTGCCAACCTTTGTATCATCTGCAAACTTCGACATTAAGCCTGATATACCTTCATCAATATCATTGATAAATATACAAAACAACAGTGGACCCAACACCGAACCCTGTGGGACTCCACTAATAACATTAGTCCAAGAGGAGCAGCACCCATTGATTACCACCCTCTGTCTTCTCGCACTTAACCATCCTTTTATCCATTGTAGCAACTTACCCTTAATACCATTCTGCTCCAATTTGTACAATAGTCTTCCATGCGCAACAGTGTCAAAAGCTTTCCTGAAATCCAAATATATGATATCAAAATTATTTTTTGCATCCAGTTCCTTTGTAACCACATTCCAGTTTGCAGATGATAAAAAGGTTGGCAGGGTTGTTAACAACAGTAAAGACAGTATGCTACACCAACTGGATCTAGATAAGGTGAGAAAATGGGCTGAGAAGTGGCAACTGAAGTTTAACCTTTCCAAATGCAAAGTACTGCATATGGGTAGCAGTAACCCAAGAGAAACGTACCAACCGTGTTGTACTACACTCAGGGAAGTGGAAAGTGAAAAAGACCTGGGGGTAAATTTGCCGTCAAATATGAAGTTCGCTGAGCAGTGCAGAGGGGGCTGCAGGGGCAGGTCATGGAGTCTTGTCAATGATATATAGGAATTTTTCTAGCAGGGACAGGGAAGTGATTATCCCGTTATACAAGGCAATGGTGAGGACACACCTAGAGTACTGCGTGCAGGTCTGGAGACCTCATTTTAGGAAAGATGTAGAGTTGCCAGAACGAATACCAAGAAGGGCAACAAATTGGTGGGGGGAAAAAAGTGGTCGTCTTACCAAGAAAAGCATGAGTCCTGCAAATGGCAGCGTCTGGAGACTTGGTACCTGCGAGGGGATTTGAGAGAGAGAAAGAGATAGTCTTTATTGCCCTTCACGGCCATAAAGCCAGGGGTTGATTGAGGTGTATAAGGTCTGATCTGGTCTGGTTTGGAATGGTTTGGTCAAGCTGAATGCTAACGGGATTCTTCCTCTTCTTCATATTCCACACCTGAGAGGAGATCAATTCAAATTGTGGAAAGACCGTTGTAGGATAGATGTGCGGAAATTTGCCTTTAGCCAGCGGGTGGTTGATAGTTGGAACAAATTTCCATCTGTCCTAATTGGTCAGCAACTTAAATAAGTTCAAGGCAGAACTAGGCAAACATTTGGAGTGAATGGATGGATGAAATGGGAGGTTTTTTTTTTTTTTTTTGACTGATGCTTGCTTTCTTGCATTATAAGTCCCACTAATGCTAATGCTATTAATCCAATCTATGGCTTTAACTGTGTTTCCCCCAAAAAATCTTTGCTTTCGGCAGGCTTCTGAGTCTCTGATAATATTTTTCGGTCAGGGAGGTAGGCCTTGATCTGCTTGTGTTCTAACTGCTGAGCCTGCATCGCAACCAGGTACTTGTAGTTCTGTTCTCTGTCATGGCTTCGATCTCTTTACCAGTCTGCAACTGGTAGTTATTGCTAAGTAATGTTCTGTAATGCAATCCGTGGGTCTCGCATTTGTCTAGCCCAAATTCCATCCTGATGTCCTTGCTGAATTCTTCGTAGATCCGGAATAGTTGCTGGAGCTGCTCGGTTGCGCATAGAGCTTGATGTCATCCATGTACATCAGGTGAAAGGGAGTTTTTTCTTCCTTTCTTAAGGTTATATCCGTACTTGCTGTTGTTCAGCATGGTGCATAGCGGGTTGAGTGCTAGATAGAACCATAGTGGCCGTAGGATTCCTCTCCTGATGGGGATGGGCCTGGTTGTAATATTTTTGACCTTAAAGGTGGTAATCCATTTCTCCATGGCTGCTTCTTAGGGAGTTTGTCACTATCGAATTGACGTAGATCTTCAGCGTCTCTGTCAGCCAGCTATGAGACAAGGAGCCAAAGGCCTTGCGGTTATCGATTTAGGAGTGTACAGGTTGCGGTGATTCTTGTAGGCTTGCTATATAAATGGGACATCAATGTTAATTGCTCTTTGCATTATTTCTGCTGTTCAGCCATGATGTTCCAGCTGTCCAGGTCACTGATATCTTCCTGGTTATACAGCTGGTCAAGATCTTGTACATAGTTGGGAGGAGACAGGTGAGCGGCCTGTATTTCGCCGGGTTTCTTGTATCTTGGTCTTTAGCTCTCATGTATGCGATTCCTTGAGTAAGGAACTCTGGGACTGTATCTGGATGACTTATTATCCGGATGAACTGGTCTGCTAAGTGCTTATGAGTGCAAGTGAGCTTCTTGTACCGCTAGTTGTGGACGTTATCGATTCATCGATTTCGCTAGTTGTGAGAGTTATGGAGCGACTGTTTTACTTCTTTCTCCGAATCTCTCCACTCTCTCATCTCTTCTTCCTCCGAATCTCTCATCTCTTATCCTGTACGTCCTTTGGTTTTCTTTCGTTCTAGTTCAATCCAGGGGCTTGACTGATATGTCTTACTTCTCTGCTTCATATCTTGCTCCAGAACTCCTCGACTGTCTTCTTCTCGGGTGGTCCGTTTCCTGCTTTCTTATCTTCCGCAGTTTTCTGTAGAAAGCTCTTCGGTCCTCATCGAAGATTCTGTTGTTTATTTTCCTCTGGGAGCTCTGTTTGTATCGATGTAGTCTCCTGATGAGTGCGAGGAGGTTCTGCTTCAATGTGTTCGAATATTCTTCTATTTTCTCATTTTTAGCCTCGTATTTACTGTGGACGCTCTCTCTTGAGGATGCTCTTGACTTTTCCAATCAATTTCTTACTCTTATTACCCTGTTGATACTGGGTCAATTGGTCTATCTTGACTCTTCTTGTGGCGGTTCCTTGTCTTTTCATTTCTTCTTGTCTCTCGTTTCTGTTGCTGATCCAAGAAGCTCCTACGACAGCACAGTATACGGCTGTGTGGATTGCCTCCAGCGTTGCGCCATCGTTGTCGAGGTAATGTGATATTTGCCGATTGAAGCGGTCGGTGACTCGCCACCGGATTCTATTAGGCCTTTGTTTCTGTGTGGGTCTTTGTGGGGTCCATTCCCTCGAATTCTGTTAGGGTCTTCTTTCACTCGTTTCCTATTCTCTTGACCTCATCTGTTTTCACCTCAACTGCTCTGGGTTGTATTTCTTTTTGCTGTTCTTCGTCTGGTTCTATGCTCTCCATATTCTTTGTTCTTCGTAGTTGGTAGCTCACATCCTGCTGGACTTGCAGGAGCGATGATGTTTTTCGTGACGACTGTCGTTCTTTGCTTCGCTGTTCTCTGTTCGGTGACCTCAACAGTCGGATATCGTCACAACCACTTGCCACGTGGTCTTGGCCTGTACATTGTCGTATCGGTCTGTAGCTTGGTTACTCGTAGTTTGTTCGCATGATGGACGTATTTATTTCGACGCTGCACTTCATGCGTCGGCATTTTCTTCGTTCCTGGGTGGTCACTCACGCAGTTGAGCTGGAGGCAGTTTCAGTTGGTTCGGCTGGATGGTCCTCCTTTCCCTTGTGTAGTCAAACGGGTGATGGACACACTTTCACTTCCCCAAAGGCAAGACTCGAACCAGGTCCATCAGGCTTGTAGTCATAACCACTCGCGACCCTTTTATAATTGTTATGATCATCCGTTTATTAAACACGAGATTTTGCCAAGTAAATTGCCAAGTTTAGCGGTTGTTTTGCCAAGTAAATCAGTGAAGCGGAATAATGTTGTTTCGCGCTTGGGATCCCAAAAAGAGTGCTTCTATGCGAAGGAGGGGGACATGGACATGTTGTTGTTGTTATTTGGTTTTTAGGAGCATCAGCAACTAAGGCCATATTGCTACGGGGATATGGCGGTGGTCATTTCCTGACCTTTCCGCATTCTCCGTATTTGGTGGTTATGGGCTCGAACCCCGGTCTAATCAAGAAGCGTGTGCTACGCCAGTGTTTCTCAATCTTTTTACTCTCGTGGCACATTTTCCAAAGAAGAAAAGTTTCGTGGCACACCTACGTAGTCATAGAAGAAGAAATTTCTAAATTAAATAAATAGAACGAAAAATAATATTAACAATTCTTTTATTTATAGTTATATTATATCTGTGTTATGCAAACAATTCTTACAATCAAAATAAAATATAAAAATAATTAATAAATAATTACAAAAAGAAAATATGTATGCCTTGAGCAAAGCTTTAAATTATTCAAATATTTGATAGAAATCAAATGAATTTTTATTTAAAAAAATATAGTCAATGTGAAATATGTGATTGGCGATGTTTTGTTATTTCTTCTATATGAGGTCTTATTTCAGACAGAGCAACTCGCAGGTCATCTTCGACATTTTCCAATCTTGATCGTTTTTTATTTTTCATGTTAGTGAGAGTTGAAAATCCTAACTAACATAAATACGACGTAGAAAATTGGAGTAAAATATTTATTGCTCTTTTAGATAACTTTGGTTATTCATCTCTGACTGAAATCCAAAAAGTATACAAATGAAATTCCGAATGGTTGATTTTTAATGTTCGATCGGATGAAAGGGAAATCAGTTCTTCCTCTTCTTCAAGACAAAGATTCCAGTTTGATGTATCATTAATAAAAGGATTTCGAATCTAGTCATATTTTTCCGATTTAATAGATGGAAAATATGTTTTCGTTGCCTTTTGAAGCAAATCCAAATGGTTTTCACCATTGGTGCAAGAAAATTTCTCATCTGTTCAGGAATTTTAGGAAACATAGCTAAACTATTTTCATCAAGTTTATTCATCCACAAGGCATAATTTTTTATCAAAAGCAATTGACTTATCTGTTGATGTTAAGATATTTTCATTTCGCCCTTGTAAACTAGTATTTAAAATATTAAGTTGTGCAAATATATGTTCTGTGTAAGCCAGTTTTGCAAACCACAATTCATTCTTAAAACAATCATAAAATTTTTGTATTTTCATACGATTCTTTTGTTTTCCTGCGGTACTTATTTCATTTTTAAAAAAAATATGTACAAAGTTCTGCTCGCAATTCAAGTACACGGGCTAAAACTTTTCCTCTAGAAAGCCAGCAAATATATGTAGTAATAAACAATTACAATTGTAGTTATATTCCATGCTGTCGCATAATTCTTTGAAAATTCGTGATTTTAAAGGTCTGCTTTTAATATAGTTAACAATTTTTATTACGTCATCTAGTACAATGCTTAATTCTGTCGGGAGAGTTTTGCCTACAAGCTTCTCGATGAATAATGTGTAGAAATAAGATTTTAATTTTTTTGTTTTGCAAACGGCAAAAAAATCTTTTTCAGGTTTTTTGTTTTTTTTTTGTTATGTGAACCCCAAACAAGAGAGGTATTAGAACCTATAATAGGTCCGATCATTGATGCAACACCATCTGTACAAATGCATGTACAAAAATTCCATGATAACTTTGTCTTTTCGAAAAAGTTATGTACATAATTAAATATTTCCCTTCCTGTCGTTCTTCCTGGCTGGCAATTCTTGACAAAATAAAAATTGGTTCATAATTAAATCTCCGTTAATGAATCGAACAGATCCCATTAATTGTGCTTTCCCGCTGATATCTGTTGACTCATCTATTTGCGGAGCAAAAATTTGACCATCAAGTTTTGGTTGAACATTTTCTACTATATTTTCCGACATATCGATTATTCTTCGACTTATAGTATCGTTGGAAAGAGAAATTTTATTTATTTCAGCTGCCGAACATACATTTCACCATTATACGACAAGCAGGACCGATCAACGTTTCTCGAATCGAATGAGGTTTCCCTTTTTGTGCAATAAGTTGCGCTACTTCATAGGAGGCAATTTGTGCTTTGTCAGACACTTTTATTGTGTTTTCCAATTTTTGTATTTGTTTGGCAGTATTTGTCATTAATCGTTCAAAATACCTTTTGTCTTTAGACATCAAATTTCGATGAACTTTTTCCATATGGCGTTTTAGCTTGCTAGGAACCATTGCACTGTTTGCTTTTTTATGTCCACATACAACACATAAAGGTAAGGGGAAATTTATGTCCTCTGTCCACGTAAAACCAAAATTTAAGTAATCTTCATTATATTTTCTTGTACTAATTTTCGATCTTTTTGGCTGAGATTCTTCGGCGCTGGAATTTTTCATATTATCACTATTTTAAACGGATATATTTGTATCTGCTACAGAACTACTGTCGCCGATATCAATAGTTTTGTTTGTATTTAAAAATTTTCACTTTTTTCTAATAAACAAAAAGCGGTTTTGTAGAATTTTTAATTTTTATATGCATTTAAATTACCTTAAGAAATTGCCTAACCCTAAATTATTTACTTTACAACACAAACACAGTTTAATATGACAATATTAAAAACACGATATATATAAACACGTAATACGCCGCATGCCTAGGCGTACACTCCCAGAGAACTAGAGAGACTACAGACGGGATCCCGTATTTTGACTTTCTGAGGTAATTCAGGGGCGCTGCGCACTTAGTATTAGTATTAGTAACGACCGTATGGTGCAAGAAAGCCTATGGCTTATGCTGCACCAGCCAAAAAAAAAAAAAAAAAAAACAAAATCCGAACAAAACAATGATAAAAACAAAAATTAAATAAATAAATAAATAATAATAATTAATAAATAAATAAAAATATTAAAATGAAATTAAAAATTAAATAAAAAGGAAATTAATCCTATCATCCTATGCGCTTCCCTTACCCGAAAGTACTATCCAGATGACCTTTGAATTTCCCCAAACTGTCGGCCTCCACCACCCATGAAGGCAACTTATTCCAGTAATTTATAACTCGCTGGCTAAAATAAAACTTCCTGCAGTCCAATCTAAACATTTCCCCCCCGTAACTTGAATTTATGTCCCCTAGTTCTAGCATCATTTATAATCTTGAAAATTTTGTCCTCATTCATTTTACTGATGCCTCCCTCTCAGAGCCTTAAACACCTCAATCAAATCTCCTCTAAGGTGTCTAGTTTCCAAACTCTGCAACCCACATATTCGAAGTCTTTCTTCATAAGGACGCCCTTTTGCCGATCTCACCAGGCGAGTTACCCTTCTTTGCACCCTTTCAAGAAGCTCGATGTCTTTCTTTAGGTGCGGTCTCCATACTTGAACACAGTATTCCAAGTGTGGTCTAACATAAGCCTTATATAATGGGATTATCACGTCCCTATCTCTACTTGCAAAACTTCGATAGATCATCGATAGGACACCATGGGGCCTTCCTTGCAACCTGTTTACAATGCTCAGAGAATTTCATGTCTGACCGTATCGTAACACCCAAGTCCCTTTCCTCCAGTACTGGGTTTAGTTGAACTCCACCAAGTGAATAAGTTATTTTGGGATTACTGTTTCCCAGGTGTAATACCGTACACTTTGTTGGATTAAAGCACAGCTGCCATTTTTGGAGAATTTGGAGAATAAACACATGGAGAATTTTGCGGCAGACTAATGTGACGCGGCACACCCTTTGAGAAACACTGTACTACGCACTGCTGTTCCTTCCCACATGGCTACGGAGGCGCCTACACATATGGACACGTGTTGTGTCTTATTTACGGCGGCACTTAAACGTTAGTTCAATTCCGCCATGGTACACTGTGATGAGTACAGAACTCTGTAGAATGGTCAGTTATTAGTATGATGTTAAGTCTCTTGTTTTGTTGTTTCTGGAGGTGGGCATAATGGTAGGGGGCGTCACAGGTGAGATCCCACATCTGCGCCATGGTACTTTGCGAAGAAGAAAGAAATCTCTGTAAAAGCCAGAAAAGTGTGATGTCTGCTTTGAGTCAGAGGGGGTTGGGGTTGGATGTTTTGGTTTTCTCTATATTCACGGCCCCGTTCAAAGATGAAAGGGGTGCTCCCCATTTTCTGCCTTTTCCGTTTCTTGCCGAAATGATTCAGTGGCAACGCGAAGATGCGCGAGCGTCGTTTAATATTTTTATCCGCAGCAGCTGAATGCGCGGCTGCCGTGAGCCCCCCTTTCGCATTCAAAAAACAAAAAGACAAGTTCGCCGCTGCTTCTTCTTCTTGAAAAGTGCCGGAAGTGCGGAACACGGCGTGGTCGATAGATGGGAGCGCAGATAAACACGCGCATTTAACAGCGCCGATATGTGGGCTAAGATTACGGACCCGGATGCAAGAGAGAGAGAGAGAGAGAGAGAGAGAGAGGGAAACGCTTTCATCGCTGGCACAAAGAGCGCTTCATCGAACAGACTCGCTTTTCGGCTTCGAGCCACAATAGACAGATTGTGTCTTTTTGTGTCAGCGTGCAAACCACAATGGCCGCCGGGTGGGCATCTCCCACCTCATCGGGTTTCGCTCATTTTCAACGCACTCGCAGAAGCCCTCACCCACGCCCCCTCTCACAACCTTCCACCCAAATGAATAGAAAACAAAAGAAATTTTCCAAAAGTGTTTTAATCTTTCTTCGTCCACCCGCATTAAACAGCGAGCAGCGACAACACCGAGGAGGAGGAGGGCAACGCAATGGCACAGAAGCACATCACAAACATTGCTTCCTCTGCATCTAAAACACTTGGTTTTCTCTTTCGCTCTCGACGTTACTTTTCTCCAAACAGCTGCTCACTGTGTATAAATCGGAAATCGGCTCTGCAATGGAATATTGTTCCCACAACTGGGGTGGTGCCCCCAAAACCTCTCTCAGGCTTCTTGATTCCATTCAGAAGAGGGCAGTTAGGTTAATTAATGATTCATCTCTGACAGAGTCTCTCCACTCGCTTTCTCATAGACGCACTGTTTCTGCTGCATGCCCCTTCTACAGATACTTCCATGGGCACTGTTCTTCTGAATTGGCTTCTATAATTCCCGCTCTCTCTTTGAAAACAGTCCGAACACGTGCCGCCACCAGCCAACATCCATTTACTGTCCAACTCCAAACCCACAGAACCAACTTTTCATCTTCCTCATTTATTCATTCAACTGACGTTTTCAGGAGCAACCTTCCTTCATACGTATTTCCTGAAAATTGCAATCTACAGATCAGTCCAATGGATGTTGGCTGGTATTAGAACCTGTAGTACCGTGCTTGGGTTTTACATAAAAAAATAAAACGCAATGTCCGAAGCGCCGTCCTGCTCTTACGGGACGCGAAACAAACTTTGATGGAGTTGACCACGTTCGGCACACACACACACACAACCCTACAATTTAGTAGGGGGGGGGTTGGCAACGAAAAAAGGACGCGAAATTCCATTTGCAAACTACAAAAGTGCACCTCGTTAGGCCTAACCGATGTAAACGACTTGTTCGTTGGCTTCATATTTTGGACAGTCGTCTAATGTTCTATCCAGACACACCTGGCCGAAAAGATTAAGTAAATGAAGATGTAGGCAACAGCGTGCTGTTAATCATCGGACCATGAAGACAATTTATCCTTCTAATTCCATGGTACTCGGCAGCGGTCTGGTCTTCGAGAGTCAAACTGTTAACCTTTCAACTTTGCAACGATCAGACGAAAGTAGGTCGTTGCAACAAAGTACGTTTCTGCTAGCCTCAATCCGTGCCTGCTCAACAGTATCCAGTGCTGATCTTCGAGTGATTTCTGGCTCCCTCTAATTTACAGAGGTCTTTGTTTCCGTTTCAGAAGCAACCAAACCTGAAGGCATCCCCGGAAATACATCGGTCGAGCCAAAATCAGAGAAGCCACGTTGTTTACGGCTTTTGGTCTGCAGATGGTGAGACAGATGGAGACGTTGCGCAAAGGGGATGGTAACGAAGCAGTTCGTATTAAACGTTGGCTTTCTAAATAAGTCTGCAGAAAAATGCTTCACCCTCGAATCTTTTCACAAATTATGTCATCACTGGACTTGGATCACCCAACGCTAAGCTTCAATGTTTTTATCTCGCTTACTCGGACCGCTGCTTTTGCGACCTCAAGAGGATTGGAAACATTTGCCTTCCATATTTTAGATCCGTCCTTTTGGGATGGTCACTTTGCGCACAGTTTCGACCCACTTCATCGTGGCATTAACGGGTACCAGAAAGCGGCTTTCCTCGTGGTTGCTACTCCTGGTAGCAAAGTGGCCAGAAGAAACTAAAAAACAAAACAACGCACACTCGCGGCATACGCTAATTTATGGCCATTTTACAGGGGCCCTACCTTAGACAAAACGGATGTGTCCAGGCCCCAGGGCCCCCATCTTTCGTTTTATTTTCTGACAGTTCTGTCTTCTCCGTTTACTGCATCCGAGATATTTATTTGCTCAAGAGTTTGCCAAACACTTTTCCAGAATTCAAACAAACGATACATTGAGACCTGCCTCATTTCCTGACTTCACACCTGTTAAAGATGATATCCTCATTAATCTCTTTATCACTGATGAAGATTTAAATTCGGCATTAAAAAGCATGAGAAATGACTATACTAGAGGCCCAGATGACATTCCAGTCTTATTTTGGAAAAGGACTGTCACTACATTGAAACCCCTCATACTGCGGATCTTCAACCTGTCTCTCAGGCTGGGGAAGTATCCTAAGCACTTTAAGCAGGTCAATATAGTTCCTATTTTCAAAAAAGGTGATAAAAATGACGTATGCGATTACAGACCCATAACCTTGCAAAACAGCCTGGCTAAACTCTTCGACACAGCAGTGCACAAACATCTCTTCGAATTCTTCAAGCCTTTTATCGATCAGAATCAACATGGTTTCTGCAGTGGCAAGTCAGTAGTCACAAATTTACTTCCTTTCTGGCAATACACCTCTGAAGCTCTTGATAACCACCTACAAGTTGATGCAGTCTACACAGACATATCTAAGGCATTTGATAAAGTCCCGCACGAACAACTTCTGGAAAAACTTAAGCTGTATGGCATCCGTGACCCTTTGCTCTCATGGCTACGCAGCTATATTACGCATCGTTCCTTGAGCGTTATCATCGATCAAGTGAGTTCAGACTGTTTTATACCACTAAGCGGAGTACCACAAGGCTCTCCCTTAGGTCCTCTTCTCTTCATTGTTTTCGTAAATGATCTTCCTTCTTTCATCTACACCTCCAATGTTCAAGTTGCTCTCTATGCAGATGATCTTAAGATCTACTCAGCAGTGAAGGAGACTACCGATTCTCAACAACTTCAATGTGCTCTCAATAAATTCTCTCTGTGGCTATCTCTGAATGGCTTGTCTGCTAACCCCGCGAAGTGCAAAGTTATCTCTTTCTCATCTTGCAGATCTCCACAACTAATGAATACGGAGTATAGTATTAACTCTGTGATCATCGAAAGGTGTGAACAAGTTAACGACTTAGGGATCCTCTTTTCCAGCAGTGCTAAATTCGATGCCCATGTCCTTAAAATCACCAGCAAAGCATTCAAAACACTGGGATTCATCAAACGGAACACATACAAGTTCAAAAACTACAGATATGCGGTTATCCTTTATAAAACTATTGTTCTGCCAATCCTTGAATTCAGTTCACCCATCTGGAATCCTCACACAAAGACTTTAACTAACAAAATTGAAGCAGTCCAAAAAAACTTTGTCCGTTACCTTACGTACCGCAATCCTCTATTCTATCACTCAGTGTATTATGAATCGCTGTGTGATTACTTTCATCTGAGGCCTCTGTGCACTAGAAGAGTTACTGCTGACATCGCCCTTCTAGCCAAAGTAATCACTGGAATTTACGAAGCATCTGATATTCTGAGTAAAATAAACTTCAATGCTCCCTGTAGACCAGTCAGGAACCTTACACCGTTTCGCCTTGACTCTGCCAACACGGACTTAATGAAGTTCAGTCCACTGAACAGAATCAGCAAATCAGCAAATGACTCTCGCATTGACTTCTTTGACAACTCCCAATCACTGATGAACTCCATCCACAAGTTTGCCTCTTCTCTTAAACTGCAAAGTGACTAGCTCACATCTAATTATTGTAGTTTATTATTATTTGTTATATTATTTTTCTATTCTCTAACGGATTAATTATTACTTGTTTTACCGGTAACTTAACTTAATACAATCCTCTTTTGTACATATGCTTTTATTGTTTGAATCTATATCAATGTTTATCGTCCTGTAGGATTTCACATTATTGTTATTATGTTTATTGATCTGATCTCAGATACACTCTTCATGGTTACCTGTTGTGTATCTTTTTATTAATAAAATAAAAAAATAAAAATAAAATAAAATTTATTTATTTTTTGATTCTTGGTGGGGATGTCTGCGACTGGCTCGTTTTTGCTCGAACGCTGTAGTTCCGTTTTCCGTGGAAACGCGAGCTCGCCCGTGGCTCTTCCGTTCGGCGTTTGATCGCCGCCCCAACGTCGCTGCGAGATAATTACTTTCCCGACGTCTCCCGAAGTGCGATCGCATTCCGAAGAAAACTCTCAAAGAATTTTCTCCGCACAAGACGCTGATAACTGCGAACCCCCTCCCCCTTGGGGGTGACGGAAGGGTATTAAGGGATAAACCGGAAATGACGGAGTTTCTCCGACCTTAAAAAATATCCGTCGCCGGACTGTCTGTAATTAAACATGTCATTGAGGGGCTTTCCGATGAGTGGAGGCACCCCCTTGAGGTTGCCACACGTTGCGTTACTCGACAGTCCAATGACACGTGGTGTCGAAGTATCGATCGGGAGACCCCCTTTCCCAGTCCCTTTTGTGTCACGATTGCTGGTGACCAAATGACAGGGTGGGGAGGGGAAAGCAGAAAGCAAAGATGAAGGATTTTCTTAACAAAAACTGATTACGAATTTTGTGGGCACTCTACCGCCCCCTGGTGGTATCTAGTGAAAACAGACATCAGAAGTTATTTCTTCGTGAAAAGAACGCTGTGGGCAATGCTCGAAAAATAAGGGGGCAGATGTTTGTGGGAAAAAGCGCGAAACATTTTATTTTCGTTACAGAACGCCTTCATCTCGAAACCAGGGGGGGGGAGGCTTAGAGTTCGGGGCAAAAGCGTTCAACTATGAAAATGTATAAAGTGATTGTGGTACATTTTAGTGCAATTGGTGATTTCGAAATTAAAGATGGCTTTTATTGAAAAATCTTTACAGCGCAAAGGCAAGTAAGGGTCCAGCAATTGAGGGCACCCCCCAGTAATTTTGAGGGAGACCGCCAGAAAGTGCATTGACCATTTAGGTTAATTAAGAGGGTATCTTTCGGCTCGGGAGAGAATCCTTTGGATTGGAGAAGCGCTACCGTATCAACAATACAGAAAGGCGCGTCTAAGAGAGAAGTGGGTAACTAGAGATCGGTTAGTCTGATTTCGGTGGTAGGAAAAATCTTAGAGGCAGTGATTAAGAGTGCAATCCAGAGACATTGAGATAGATGTGCCATTCTGAAGGACGTGGCTTTGTTAAGGGTAAATCGTGCTTAGCACGCTAACTTAGTAGGCTATTTTGACACGTGTACTCATCAGCTGTATAAGTTGGGACACGTCGGGATTACCGGAAAAATTCTAAGAAGGGTGGCTGCAGGGCACAAGGCAGACGATTGCGATTAACGGATATTTTGAGAATGGAGAATATCCATTCTCCACTCTTCAAAAGTAGAGAATGGACATTCTCCACTTCTCTTCGCAACCCGCACCATGGATGATGCCAGCAGTGATCCTCTCCATGTTGTGTTAACTGGTACTTATGCATTTCAGGACGGAAACAATTTTTTTTTTAATTTATTTTTTTAGGAATCAATAGAAAACTAGAATTAAAATATATTTCACAAAATTTACATTAAGAAAAGAGAGCAAGGAGCAAATTGTTAGAGATAGATGGATTAAGAGCAAAATGAATATTGTAATTATTCAATACCTGAAGGAAACGAAACAGAGGACTACCAAAGGATAAGGACGAGGGACGGACAGGCAGTGAGAAATTAATTTTATAACGAGAATTCAAACGGGGTACAGCGAAAGGTATTTGTTCAAGAAGAGATGGAGAATCGATAACAGAGTCCATGATATTGTAGACAAAAAGAGACCCAGGAGTTGTCTAAAGTGAAGAGGAATGATTCTGAAGCGACCATAATTTCGATGGGTGAAAGGCGATGTGATTCATTAGCGTAAGAATTTAATTTGAATTCTCTCAAGTCTGTGAGTGAGAAAGATATTCCTGTTGTGAGGACCAAATAACAATCAGAAATGGGAAGTGGAAGCTGCTTGTAGAGAAGAATTATAACTTTGTCACTCTTGAAAACAGAGGAAGAACGCTTCATTAATCCAAGGAGTTTACAAGTGAGAGAATTTACATAACAGACGTGGGAAGAGGGATGAAGGTCAAATCGAAATAAGACACCTGAATCCTGGAACGAATGAGTACTTGCAACTAAAAAGTTTGTAATATAAAAGGTTCGACAGGCAAAGGCAGTTTATGAGAAATCACTAGCAAACAGAGCAAAGAGGGAAGGGGATAAGGAATTCTTCACATATATAAATGCCAAGAAGAGCAGGACAAACCAGATCGGACCTTTACGTAAGGGAAAGGGGATAGTAATAAATACGCCAGCTGCCGTTGCAGATGAACTCAACAGTTATTTTGCATCGATATTTACAAATGAAAAGCCTTTTGTGGCAGTGGGAAATTGTGGGAGAGAAGTTAAAAAATATGTAATTAATGATATTGAAATTTCGCAAGATTATTTAATTAACAAACTTTAGAGCCTACAGACCAGTAAGGCTCCTGGAGTTGATGGAATATACCCTATAATCTTAAGGGAGGCGGCAAGCGAGTGCATTGAACCATTGAGGCTAATTATGCGAGCATCATTAGACTCTGGGGAGATTCCCTTGGATTGGAAAAGTGCAAATGTATCTCCCATACATAAGGGTGGCTCTAAAAGTGAAGTTGGAAATTATCGACCTGTCAGTCTGACTTCAGTAGTAGGGAAAATCATGGAGGCAATGATCCAGGGTGGAATTCAGGATCATTTGGATCGAATTGAAATTCTCAAGGATACTCAGCATGGTTTCGTAAAGGGAAAATCATGTTTAACAAATCTGGTTCGCTATTTCGAAAGGGTCACTCACGAGCTGGATTTAGGGAATAATTTCGACATTGTTTATTTAGATTTCAGCAAAGCTTTTGACTCAGTCCCACATCACCGGTTGCTTTATAGCCTGGAACAGGTTGGAATCACTGGGAAAATCCTTAGATGGATAGCTTCAGGGCAGGAGGAGGAGAGGGTTGTGATTAATGGCTATTTCTCAGATTGGGTTGATGTAAGAAGTGGGGTTCCCCAAGGATCAGTATTAGGACCACTATTGTTTTTAATTTTCATAAACGACATTGATGAAGGGATAGAGGGCGTGATGTCTAAATTTGCAGATGATGTTAAAATTGGTAGAGTAGTTAATGATCACTGTCAAGCTGAGCTTCTTCAGAGAGACCTAGATAGACTTCAGGAATGGTCAGAAAAATGGCAGCTGTGCTTTAATCCAACAAAGTGTAAGGTATTACACCTGGGAAACAGTAATCCCAAAAAAACTTATTCACTTGGTGGAGTTCAACTAAACCCAGTACTGGAGGAAAGGGACTTGGGTGTTACGATACGGTCAGACATGAAATTCTCTGAGCATTGTAAACAGGTTGCAAGGAAGGCCCATGGTGTCCTATCGATGATCTATCGAACTAGAGATAGGGACGTGATAATTCCATTGTATAAGGCCTATGTTAGACCACACTTGGAATACTGTGTTCAAGTGTGGAGACCGCACCTAAAGAAAGACATCGAGCTTCTTGAAAGGGTGCAAAGAAGGGTAACTCGCCTGGTGAGATCGGCAAAAGGGCGTCCTTATGAAGAACGACTTCGAATATGTGGGTTGCAGAGTTTGGAAACTAGACACCTTAGAGGAGATTTGATTGAGGTGTTTAAGGCTCTGAGAGGGAGGCATCAGTAAAATGAATGAGGACGAAATTTTCAAGATTATAAATGATGCTAGAACTAGGGGACATAAATTCAAGTTACGGGGGGGGGAGTTGTTTAGATTGGACTGCAGGAAGTTTTATTTTAGCCAGCGAGTTATAAATTACTGGAATAAGTTGCCTTCATGGGTGGTAGAGGCCGACAGTTTGGGAAAATTCAAAGGTCATGTGGATAGTACGGTGGTGTGAGGAAATCGCATGAGATGATAGATTTAATTTCCTTTTTTTATTAATTATTATTATTTATTATTATTTTTTATCATTGTTTTATTCGGTTTTTTATTTTTTCTTGTTTTTTTTTTTTTTTTTTTTTTTGGCTAGTGTTGCATAAGCCGTAGGCTTTCTTGCAGCATGCCTCCATTACTTACTTTTCAAACAGCCCTCTTTCGTAAAAAGAAAAAGGTAGGAGGATCGAGAGTGAACTGGACATTTAGTTTGCGAGAGAGAGAACTGTCGCAAAACAGGATGCGGGTAGTCAGCTCCCTTGTCGCAATGTGACCGCATAAGGGGGACAAGCGATTTGTTTAAGCCATGGATTCGGTATTATCCTTTTCACATCTACGCTCAGTGCGTTGTTCAACTCAAATTGGTAATGCTCCGCACCATCCCGAAATGCGGGTCGGCACTGCTCTCTCTCAGACACACAGCAAAGCCACGATGGCAATGAAAGTGCGCGTGCACCTGCACAGAGCGTTTTGTACGATTTCTTCACGCGGTAAAACTTTACAAATGTTGCCGTTTCCATGACGACAGATAGCGCCGTTACCGCGACCTCTTTTCCAAACGAGCCACCCCCGCCGATAAATCCCCTCCCAGTTGCTCGTGCAATGAACGACCTCCAGGTGGCGTAATACCGCCATTAGGCCGTTCATCCGCCGCGAAAGGCGTTAATCGTCGGCGTTAAGACCGCAGAATCGTCGAGAGGACCCTTTAATGGCGTCATCGTGCCGTTGGGTTTGCCGGGGCGAACCCGATTTTAATTGTAGCGCGTGGCCGTTAATAGAAAATCGATTTGAGAGAACTGCCTCAATCGCATTTCTTTAGATTTCGAAACCGTCTTGAAACACGGCCGACATTCCGAGCCAGACAGCGCCACCTGTTGGAATTTCTCCGAGTGGGTCCCGCGTGTCCCAAAGATTATTATTATCTTTATTTTCTCCTAAGAGACACCCGCTTATGACTATTAACAGGGGGTGCACATTCACATGTACAAATATAAGTTATACACTTAATTATCCATTTATAATTTATACAAATCATCGTCTTTATAAATTATACAAATTTAAATTGTCTAATCAATTATAATATACATATGATTGCCTTATTTTTACATGACAGGCAGATAGAAAGAGAGCACAAGCATAATTTGCAATTTTACAAGGAATTGGAGAATGTTCACATCTACAGCACTATTTAAGCGAGATAACAGAAAGACAAGACGTCCAATAAAAACATAACAGGACCATAAACAGTCCCGACCAGTTCATTTTCTTCATTTCCTGCATTCTGTTTTGTTTTCATCTGTGGGCTTCACTCAACATTTAAAGGTGGAGTAATGCATTCTGAAACATTTCAGTCCTGGACCTCTTCTCTGCGCAAAGCCTTTCTGGGTCTGCTTGAAGATCGTTGTACATCTTAATGGTGTTAGAAGAAAAAAAATCGCTGAAAGCTTCCCAGCTGCGTGAGCGCGCTACTCAGTGGAGGGGATGAATGATGTCCTATTCGCCCACCTTTGCGTCATGTGGGGCCGAGTCAGCAGGTGGTCAGTTTTCGGCGAGTCGACTCTCCCGGTCAGCAGTTTTGCAAGCGTGAGGATGTTCTTGGTGACAATAATGTGAGACCAAGGCGTGACATCCAAGTTGGCATATAAAATGGCTCTTGAGATTGCAAATGGCTGCGTAGTGATCCTGTTTAACCATCTCGGCATCCAGTACTCTAAACCCAGGAAAGCCTTGATGGTAGCATCTGGGGCAGGAGACCAAATCTGAGATGCGTAGAGAGGGATGGGGATGACGCACCTTAAAATATATTGTTTGACAAGGTCAGGGTTCCTGATACCTACCAGTTCTTGTCTGGGGATGATGTCAAAGTTTTCCCTGTTCGCTGCCATCGTATCCGATTGGTTTATAAAAAGCGACGACAATTTCATTTCGTCTTCGGAGGTCGGCGAGCGTTGGGTCCCGTGGAACGCCCTTTGATTTTTGAAAACGCCGCTGCGATGTTATTTGAGCGGGAAAATGTCGTCGCTTTGTCCACCGGATGACACAGAAAAAGCGCTTCGGGGTTGCTAAGGAGAGGGACGTTGTATTGGCGTTGTTTATAGAAACAGGGATGACACTTGAGACGCCATTCAACGGCTAGTTGCGGCTCAACGGAAAGGCGACTTCGATCGAAGAATGAACTGAGCAGAGCGTGGGGGGGAGGGTCACATCCATCTCTCACACGCAATACTCTTCTGGCTGTTCAAAAAATAAGGCGTCCCGAAAGAAGGATGGCGACACGAACACTGTATGCCGTCAGTGTGTGACCTCCACACCGCAAACAACCCGCTACTGTAAGAACGAAGTGCGCTCCGCAGTTTCTGGTTGAACCCAAAGGGGTTTCGAGAGGTCGTTGTGCGGCCAGATGCACTGGACAGTTGTCTGTGGGGACGGGGAGGGGAACGGCGAGATAATCGATACACGAAGGCGCATCCGTGGCTCCGATCTCGTGATGGATGCGTCGCCGTCTGGTCGAGCCTTTTCCGCCCTGACCTCGCTAGTTAGAAGGTGCGGGCAAAAGGCGGCCACGTCGATCCCGAACTGTGCGATACCCGAATCCCGCCGTCTTCCATCAGCGATGGCTGTTTCGGTGCAGAATCAATTGCACGCGCACTCCTGAAAACGAACACCGCCGTCTCCTGATCGGTTTGGGGGGGGGCGAGTGATGAAGCGATTGTGTACTCGACTAATGGTCACTTGGGATCCGCCACTTTCATCTCGCAATGGGCTGCGGAGTGTTAAAGCGAAGCTGTTTGCAATGCAGGTGTACGAGGGGGAGGGGGGCCTTATTCACGCACTGAAAGGCGCCAAACTGAATGCTGGAGAGGAAAGCTGGAAACTTAATCCACGTCAGTGTATAACCGCCTTCTTTTTTCGGGATGCCGCGAGTGGTGCGGGAGAAAGTCCACTGAAGTGAGTGTTCCCCCAATCCAGTAATCATTTTATTAGTTGTTTCATTTATAAGTTTTGTGGGAACGAAGTGCGCTCCACAGAACACGTAGAACACGATATTCATTGAACAGAGCAGTTGGGCCGAAGTGCGCTCGACCAACGTCTTTATTCACGATCTTTCAGTTTGGCATCTACAACGAGAGATGAGGGACACGCGCCATTCTCAACCACCAACTCACTTTTATTAACCACAATTTAACGACTTATTTTTAATTATTTCTGAATTATTTAATTATTATTATTAATTTAACTTTTAATTATTATCACTCTGTACATTAAAAATTTTCCTCCTCGTGATACTTATTGGACCAATGGGAGAAGAGGGCGGGCAATTACGTCGCTATAACTGCGATTAATTATTGACAACTACCTCCTTAGCGTTCACCAACTTCGTGTCCGTGCTTCACTGTCACACATTTCATGTCCATCCCATTGTAACGCTTTTTTGTATTTCCACGAATATTTGTGAATAGTTCAGTATTTTGTAAAGTGAAATAGCTCTTTCGGATGCAGCAATATTCCTCTTCCATTATGAAATCCAAAGCAAAAGGCCTTTTTGGCTAAAATCTGTTATTTGGGTTCCACTTCTCTCTGCGCAGTGGGCGTGGTCATAAAGCGCAGTGGATCGCTCGGCCGAGTTGTGTGAACGCAATCACTTGCTCTAATAATAAACGGATTTAATAAAAATAATATTGATCAGTGCGTTTCGACAGGGATGTCTTTTACGTAGAAAAGATTTCATTTACTCCATCGTAGCTGTACATATTACGTAGAAAAGTGTGCGGGAGGGGGGAGTTGTGAGCAGTGGCCGTGCTCATTATTATTCTTTCTCTTTCGAGACACCCATTAGCACGTGGCTAGAGAGTGTGATTACATTAATTTCAACATTTACGAGCAGATTTACACGAAGTTATTTACAAAATTTGCGATCAAAAAACACTGATCGTGCGATTATTAAATTAATTATTACTATTAGTAACGGCCGCATGGTGCAAGAAAGCCTATGGCTTATGCTGCACGAGCCAAAAAAAAAAAAAAAATCCGAACGAAACAATAATAAAAACAAAAAATAAATAAAAAATAAATAAATAACTAAATAGATATTTATTTAAAGTATACCCAGTAAAATAAAATAAAATAAAATATTTCCAGAAGCTTTCGGAACTCGTGTCCCTTTCTCAACTGATAAAATTTTTAAATACGCTACAAGCAAAGTGTGGCACGTTACTCATTCGTCATTGTTGTAGCACGGACGTGTGCTGCCTTGCGCCAGTGATCATCCATCAATAAAACGGTTGTCTCCAGGATTGGATGTATACGCATGCCTTTCTGGCGATTTAATGCCTTAGGGTTGTTCATTATGTTTAGTGACTCTAGCCATAGGCGGTGGCGAAAGTGTCGCGCGTGGTCCACTATCTCAAAGTCGCGCTTGGGGTCAAGATCGTGGTTGGTAGCCCAAAAATGTTCTGCAAGCGCGGACTGGTCAGTTTCGGCAAGCCGGATTGCTCTGTCGTGTTCCGTGAGGCGATCCTGGAGACGTCTCGATGTCTCACCTACGTAGCAACTGTTACAGGCCCTACAGGTGATACGGTACACTACATTGCTGCGTAAGACAGGTGTGACAGGGGTCTTCACACTGGAGACAAGTGAACGTAGGTTCCTACCTGGTAATTGTACACATTTTATGTTGTAACTTCTCAGGATCTTCGAGATACGTCCTGACACTCCTGGATAGTACGGAATGTAGGCGGATGATATGCCGACTTGCTTCGGAGGTCTTGGGTTGGAAGTAAGTTCTTGTGCCTGTAACAAGCATCTGTTTAGTACATGGGATTTTTGGGCTACCAACCACGATCTTGACCCCAAGCGCGACTTTGAGATAGTGGACCACGCGCGACACTTTCGCCACCGCCTATGGCTAGAGTCACTAAACATAATGAACAACCCTAAGGCATTAAATCGCCAGAAAGGCATGCGTATACATCCAATCCTGGAGACAACCGTTTTATTGATGGATGATCACTGGCGCAAGGCAGCACACGTCCGTGCTACAACAATGACGAATGAGTAACGTGCCACAGTTTGCTTGTAATGTATTTAAAAAATTCTGTCAGTTGAGAAAGGGACACGAGTTCCGAAAGCTTCTGGAAATATTTTATTTTATTTTATTTTACTGGGTATACTTTAAATAAATATCTGTTAAACTATGGACCCCAGTACTCCAGGCCCATTTGTCACTAAATAACTAAATAATAATAATTAATAAATAATAATAATTAATAAAAAAATAAAATAAAAAAAATAAAATAAAAAATAAATAAAAAGGAAATTAAACCTATCATCCTATGCGCTTCCCTCACCTGATGGTACTATCCAGATGACTTTTGAATTTCCCCAAACTGTCGGCCTCTTATAACTCGCTGGCTAAAATAGAACTTCCTGCAGTCCAATCTAAACATTTCCCCCCGTAACTTGAATTTATGTCCCCTAGTTCTAGCATCATTTATAATCTTGAAAATTTTGTCCTCATTCATTTTACTGATGCCTCTCAGAGCCTTAAACACCTCAATCAAATCTCCTCTAAGGTGTCTAGTTTCCAAACTCTGCAACCCACATATTCGAAGTCTTTCTTCATAAGGACGCCCTTTTGCCGATCTCACAAGGCGAGTTACCCTTCTTTGCACCCTTCAAAGAAGCTCGATATCTTTCTTTAGGTGCGGTCTCCATACTTGACGGGATAATCCCATATAAAGGCAGGTCCTTAACGAAGCGGTTCTCAATAGGTTGAAGAGTGGTAGAAGGATCCTTTCACATCATCATCATCTAGCCATTGACAAAAAGCTTGTCGAGGAATGGGCACAGTTCAACATACTGCAGGCAGATTTTCCTGACTCTGATTCCTCTCTCTCTCAGGAGGACTGGTTACCTAGGGCACACCTGTCTGAAATAGAAATAACTAGAGAGACCCTAATCGATGTCATCAATAAGCTACCCAACAAAGCCACTGTAGGTCCAGACGGTTTCCCACTCTTTATTATCAAAATTTGCAGCCCATATATAATCGACCTTCTCCTTCACCTTTTCCGACAAATTCTGCAATCTGGAATAGTTCCTTCAATTTGGAAAACCTACCATGTTAAGCCCATTCCAAAGATCAAGAAACCCAAATCTCCTAAAGATCTGCGACCAATATCCATCAGTTGTTCTTTACTCAAAATTTTTGAAAAAGTAATTCAGCCAACAATTGCCCAGCATTGCTTTGCACACAGGCCCGAGTACCTGCATACCGTTCTACAAAGGAGATCGACAACTACCAATCTTCTTGATACCCTCTTCAGAATTCAGCGCACCCTCAACAACAAATCACAGATTGATATCATATTCCTCGACATAAAATCGGCTTATGACAGAATACACCTCCCAGCTCTTTTTACCATTCTGAAACACTACTTCGGCCTAGCGGAAACCTTACTTCAAATTTTGAAGTCTATTTTACTTCCTAGACATCTGTCTGTGACCCACAATGACTTTCAAGTAACTATTGATGTCTCAAGAGGCATTCCACAAGGAAGTGTACTGTCAGCTATCCTGTTTGCAGCAGTTTTGGAACCTTTCCTTGCTCAGAATCCGAACTTTGTCTCTTATGCCGACGATCTGAAGTTCTACGTGAGCTCAGATCATAGTCATCAGATTCAACATATCAACGAACAAGCTTCTAGGCAGATATTAAGCTTGGAAAGTTATCTTGCCACAATTGGGCTGCATCTGAGCCCTTCCAAATCAGCGCAACTGACGATAACCAAGAAGAAAGTCAAAAATGATATCCAAATCTTTGTGAGTGGGGAACCGGTGCAAAAGGTGACCTCTCATACTGATCTTGGCCTCACCTGGGATGTTGGACTCACTTTTCAGCCTCACTTTGCCAGAATGAGGCAGAAGACGTACGGTGCTCTTTGGGCAGTGCGTCAAGAACTCGTTGGTGTGCATCAGCCAGCGCTGCTTGTTCGGCACATCCTGAGGTGTATTACGCCGATTCCTCTCTATGCTTCAGAAATTTGGTCATCCGCCCCTGCCTCATACCTTCAGAAGTATCTCAGTTTAGAGTACTGGTTGCTTAGATGGATGAACAGGGTGGTAGGCCACCCCCTAACTATCTCCAGATCTATCCTACAAGCAAATCTAGGCACCACTCCCTGGAGACATATCATCATGACAAAAAATGTCTTCACGCTCGCACGGCTTCTAACGAGGCGAATTGATGCTCCATCGGTATCCACATTAATCTCTGGCCCGAGGAGAGCAAGGGGGGAGCACCCCGACTCCTGTGTTCCTCTACGTCTTATGCTGTCAAACATTGATTCCCTGAGGAACATGTTTCCAGCGAATTGTCTTCGGATCTTCAATAAATTTAGGATCCACCCTGATAGGTTCTGTGAAGACGAGCCCTACAGGAAGGAAATCCTGATGAACTGCTACCAGATTATGAAATTATAATAATCACCTGCTCCTGGATATGACAGACTGTTTGTTTTTTTTGTTTTTTTATTTTTTTATTACTGTATATCTTGTATATTATTGTATATTTAATCCTGTAAATATCTCGGGTCGAGCACGCATGTACTCTTGTTTATTGTACATTGTGTTCCTCGCACCTTAGTGTGTAAATATTCACACCCTTCTGGCACAGAGCCGTCCCAGGGTGACCCAAGGTTTCTTGGGAAATAAACTGATTTAATAAATAAATAAATAAATAAATAAATTATCCCGTCCCTATCTCTACTTGCAAAAGTTCGATAGATCATGGATAGGACACCATGGGCCTTCCTTGCAACCTGTTTACAATGCTCAGAGAATTTCATGTCTGACCGTATCGTAACACCCAAGTCTCTTTCCTCCAGTACTGGGTTTAGTTGAACTCCACCAAGTGAATACGTTTTTTTGGGATTACTGTTTCCCAGGTGTAATACCTTACACTTTGTTGGATTAAAGCACAGCTGCCATTTTTCTCACCATTCTTGAAGTCTATCTAGGTCTCTCTGAAGAAGCTCAGCTTGACAGTGATCATTAACTACTCTCCCAATTTTAACATCATCTGCAAATTTAGACATCACGCCCTCTATCCCTTCATCAATGTCGTTTATGAAAATTAAAAACAACAGTGGTCCTAATACTGATCCTTGGAGAACCCCACTTCTTACATCAACCCAATCTGAGGAATAGCCATTTATCACAACCCTCTGCCTCCTGCCCTGAAGCCATCTAGCTATCTATCTAAGGATTTTCCCAGTGATTCCAACCTGTTCCAGTTTATGAAGCAACCGCTCATGTGGGACTGACTGAGTCAAAAGCTTTGCTGAAATCTAAATAAACAATGTCGAAATTATTCCCTAAATCCAGCTCGTGAGTGACCCTTTCGAAATAGCGAACCAGATTTGTTAAACATGATTTTCCTTTTACAAAATCATGCTGAGTATCCTTCAGAATTCCCTTTCTGTCGAAATGATCCCGAATTTCACCCTTGATCATAGTCTCCATGATTTTCCCTACTACTGAAGTCACACTGACAGGTCGATAATTTCCAACTTCACTTTTAGAGCCACCCTTATGTATGGGAGATACATTTGCACTTTTCCAATCCAAGGGAATCTCCCCAGAGTCTAATGATGCTCGCATAATTAGCCTCAATGGTTCTATGCACTCGGTTGCCGCCTCTCTTAAGATTATAGGGTATATTCCATCAACTCCAGGAGCTTTACTGGTCTGTAGGCTCGAAAGTTTTTTCATTAAATAATCTTGCGAAATTTCAATATCATTAATTACATATTTTTTAACTTCGCTCCCACAATTTCCCATTGCCACAAAAGGCTTTTCATTTGTAAATATCGATGCAAAATAACTGTTGAGTTCATCTGCAACGGCAGCTGGCGTATTTATTACTATCCCCTTTCCCTTACGTAAAGGTCCGATCTGGTTTGTCCTGCTCTTCTTGGCATTTATATATGTGAAGAATTCTTTATCCCCCCTCTTTGCTCTGTTTACTAGTGATTTCTCATAAGCTGCCTTTGCCTGTCGAACCTTTTCTGTGGCTCTATTACACATCACCTTGTAGCTGTTATAGGCTTCAGTACTTTTTATTGCTCTGTAACCTTTCCATGCCACCTTTTTCTGCTCAAGTAATGTGGCAACTTCACTATTCATCCAACTTGGAACCCTCCTCGTGGAGTATTTTTTTAATGGTATATACGCATTCAAGGCATCTGTGATTAATGTATTAAAAGCGTACCACAGTTGAATTGTATTCATTCTCTGCGCGATATCTACCCAGTTAATAGAGGCCATGTAGTACCTTAAGGCATCGTAATTTCCTTTTCTGAAATTAAAACTCATTCCTTTCCCTTTTACTGCTGCTACCTCTCTCACCTCAGAATCCACCTTAGAACTCCGTGATCACTTCCTGCTACTGGTTCCTCTACTGTCAGCCCTGTTATGTCATCTGATTCATGGGTGATGATGAGGTCTAGGATATTCTTTTCTTTAGTACTTTCCCTGACATGTTGATACAAATAACAGTCATCTAGTTGATTTAAAAATTTTGTTCCCCATGTCGAGTTTCCTTCCCATTTACTCCAATCAATTAGAGGCAAATTGAAATCACCCATAATAAGGCATCGCTTGCCCATTCATTTGCATGTAGAGGCTTTTGTCATAATCTTCACAATCACCTGGTCTGTAGATTACTCCTACTCGCATTATACCTTTGTTTCCAACTATCTCACACCATACAGACTCTATACTAGCATGTGAAACGTCTGAATCCGGGAAAGCTATCGTCGCACTCAGGCTGCTTCTGATAAGAAGCATTACCCCACCACCCCTTCTATCTAACCTATCCTTCCTAAATACATTATACAAGCCGTACTGAAACTCATCATCCCCAATTTCCGGGTGGCACCACGTCTCTGTAAGCCCTATTATGTCCGCGTTACTTGTTTTAACCAGCAGTTCGAATTCGCTCATTTTATTGACGACTCTTCTAACGTTACTGTATAAACAATTAAGATTTACTGTTCTTGTATATTTAACAACCCTAACACAACCCTTGAAGTTTTTTAGGCTCTCTTCCCTGATATTAGCTACCCGCTCACGTGACACGTCTTTGCCCCCAAAACATCTAGATAATACGTCCAGTTGGAGTAACAGATAAGAACTCTTAAGGTATGTGCAAGAGTTACATTGACCAATATTATCAGATAAATGCGTGTCAGTATTACCCACATCCCCCGTAACTAGCAGTTTCCCTGAGCCTTTAAGGTATCCTCAATAATACTGGCAAAAACTTTTGCACCACCTTTGTTTAAGTGTATCCCTTCTCTACAAAACAAATTCCTTCTACCATTAGGTAATTAACTGATTGTTAAAAACTGATAAAAGTAAATTAATTATTAAAGTTGTATTCTAATGATGTTTGTACCTTCCTGGACACATTATCGAAGGTTTCATTTTTATCTGTACATAGTTAAGTTCTTTAAATTATTAAAAAAACTTAACCGCATTTACTGGGAAGAATCCCCCCCCCCTCCCCAGAGAGTCTAACTGAGTCGAATCACACCACATACTTCGGTTCTTCTCCATTTATTCTTCGACGCATCATCCGAGGGAGGGCGAGTGATCAAATTTTGGACTTTCGGCGCAAGAGTTAAAGATGTTTGTGGTGGTGGTGATGAAATGCTTCCAGGGTGTGATTGAGAGAGAGAGACACGTTGTCGAAGGCTGTGCTGCAACTAGCAAATACGAAATTAAGTAGCTGATGCGCTTGCGCAAATCACTGACGGCCATTTTGAATTCCGGCAACGATAGCAGTGAAATCAGTAGTGTAACGGACAAAAGGGTGCGTTTTTATTACTTCGGGTATAAGTGATCAAATCTAGACGAAGTAGTTTTCTTTCACCCCCCATCTCTTCTTTGACTTTTCCAGAGAAAAACTGAACGAATGGGAGATATCGATGAAGAATCGTCTCCACAAAGAGAATTGGCCGATTAAACAAACTAACAATTGAACGTTAAAATGGAACTTTATTTTCGAATACATTATAAAAGTAAATACTTTGCGTATTTATTACATAAATATATTAAATGTGCAATCAGAGCGCTAACAATTACAATACGCATGCGCGATTGTCATTTTCAACTTTCATACAGCCCATTTTACAAAAACGAAACATTTTAGGCTGAACTTTAAATTCAAATAAATTTATTTTATTAATTTATTTATAAACATTATTTTATATAAAACAATGGATTTTTACTTTAAAGTTCACCCAAAAGGAACGAACTCATTGTTAGTTTATTTTTTATTTTATTTTTTTTTATTTATTAATTATTATTATTTAGTTATTTATTTATTTTTTATTATTATCATTGTTTTGTTCGGATTTTTTTTTTTTTTTTTTGGCTGGTGCAGCATAAGCCATAGGCTTTCTTGCACCATGCGGCCGTTACTAATACTAATACTAATACTTCCAATCTCTGGTTGTTACGGTACGCCTAACCACAGATGGCGAGTTTAGGTTACCTAACCAAATCCCAAAATCTGGCCACCAGGAACCCTGGTTAAACCATTCATTGACAGGGTTCATAGAGAAAATTTCTCCACCAACGAAATCAACCATTCCACATAGCAACCAACAGATCAAGAACATATGAACCCGAAATGCCTTCAGCTCAGTTGCTTCATCCAAAATGTCAGAACTCTCACCAACAAACTAAACACACTTCAATCCCTGCTCCCCATGCAAGAATATGAAATTATATGTATCACAGAAACATGGTTACCCAAGAGCAATCACCAAGATATATACTCACGCAGCCAACAAGGTATAGATCTTCTAGAGAGGTCCAGAGACACCAGAAGAGGAGGTGCAGTCGCCCTGGTCTTCAGAGAACATTTTCAACCCACTAAAACTAAAACCAGCCAAACATCTAACTTTGAATCTCTTTCCACAGTGTTATCGTTCAATGATACACAGATTCAAGTCCGTGTAATATATTTCTCCCCAGATCATACTGAAGATTCAAGAGAGGAGTTACACAACTGGATAGCCACAAACTTGGAAACAAGCCTCAAAACCATAGTGATATGTGACTCCAACATGCCTGCTCCACGCCATGAAGAAGCCAGGAGAGAAGTGGACGCCATATTTGCTTCCCTGGGCCTCGTGCAAATTATTACGAGCCCAACCAGAGGGAACAGCACACTCGAACCCCTATTCAATAATCTTCACAGCATCTCTATGATCTCCTCCTCTTTTAAATTCTACTCCGACCACAATCCTATCACGTGTGAAATCGCCTTACAAAAAAATCACAATCATCACTTGCCCAGAAAAGAAAACCAACCTGAGAGAGAATTAACCTTTTCTACTAAATTCCTGAAACCATAAATCATCCTCAGACGTCTCAGAGAATTCAACTGGACACAACTGTTTACTGGCCCTCCTAACGTAGCCCTAATCCACCTAGCCGAAGAGCTTTATGGAATAGCCAAAGAGAGAGCTTCAAAAGAAATACGCATCACCTCCAGAACCTCTGTATGGTTTAACCAAACAATCAAGCAAACTTTCCTCCAGAAGCAGAAGGCTTACAGACGATGGAGAAAATCAGCTGACTCCGAAAATTTCAGCGCCTATAAAAAGGCAAGGGCTCTCTTCTTAAGGCAAAAACGACTTGTCTGCAAACAATTTGCCCTGGATAAGCTGAGAAGATCTAAAAGACTCCAGCAACAAAGCCACTAGCAAATCACTATGAAGGAAGAAATATTTAAAGAATGGACTCAGCTCACTTTTCAACAGACCGACCAGTCACATGTTCCACCCCCTGTTACACTTTTTGGCCCTCTCTTCAAACCTCCAATATCACTCATAACCATAACCCGAAACCATCTGATGGAGGTCATCAAAAACCTTCCACTGAAAGCTGTTGTGGGTCCCGACCGGTTTCCTCTTTTTCTAATCAAAATCTGCAGTACATATATTATAGACCCTCTAGTCCATATTTATAATAAAATCTTAGAAAATGGAGAGATTCCAAATATCTGGAACATATACTTTGTGCGGCCAGTCCCTAAATGCAGGGACCCCCAAGCGGCCTCAAGATTTCAGACCTGTTGCCATCGGCTGTGGGTTCCTAAAGATATTTGAAAAAGCAATCCAGCCCACCATTGCAGACCACTGTTTCAATCACAGGCCTCCGTACCTCCACACTGTGATTAAGGGGAGATCTACTAACAGCAACCTCCTAGACACCCTTACCAGAATCGAGAAAGCCCTCAACAACAGGACACAGCTTGATGTTATTTTCTTTGACATAAAAGCGTCCTATGATAAAATAGACATATCTGCTCTAATCAGCATTCTCCAGCAGTACTTTAACATCACTGGACGGACTCTCAGTATCATTAAATCAATCCTGGAACATAGACATCATGTCACATCGCAGATTTCAGACAACTTGCATTACTAATAGGGGTGTCCCACAAGGAGTCCTATCATCAACCCTATTTGCCACAGCGCTGGAGCCCTTCTGGCATCCCAAACTGACTTCCAATCATACGTTGATGACATGAAATTTTATATCAAATCTTCTGATCAAACTCAGTTTCTTAGCACTACCTTGCAGGCAAGTAAAACCATACATAACCTCCACCAGTATTTGGCTTCCATCGGACTACAGATTAATCAAGCAAAGACAGCTCAAATGTCCTTCACCTGGAAGAAGTCACGCAATGACCTTAATCTTACTATCAATGGATCACCCATTCAGAAAGTAAAAACGCACAAAGATCTCGGATTATTATGGGATGAGGGGCTGACATTCCAGGCTCACCTCCTGAACACAAAAACCAAAATGTACTCCGCTATGTGGGCGATCCGCCAGGAACTAACGGGAATTCATGACGCCGACCTGGTAAAGAAATATGTTGTCCGATGTGTCTACCCCATACCTCTCTATGCCGCAACCATTTGGTCCTCTGCTCCCACAACACACTTCAACAAGTTCCTCAGCCTGGAATACTGGCTCCTGAAATGGCTCAACTGGCGGACTGGCAACCAATACACCATTTCTAGGGCTCAGTTCTACATAAATCTGGAAGTCACCCCATGGAAACAACAGATTGTGGCAGCAAACCTTCTTACGCTTGCCAGACTAATCACAAGACGACTCGACGCCCCTGACATCACTGATTTAATAAAAACTCCACGCATTGCCGGAAGGAATCAAATGGACCCAAAGCTCCCACTCACAATCAGCTTGAACAACCTGAAAGGATTGAGACGCATGTTCCCAGGCATCATGGTACATTTGATGAACAATCTAGCCATCGACTTGGATAGATTCTGCGAGAGCACACATACAGACGTCAGAAGCTAAAGGACACATATGCAAACATACACTTATGAGACGCCACCAGAAGGAAAATGCCACCACAATGCATCCCGTTAAAGATAGGTGAAGCCATCACTGGTCCTCTCTTACTTAGAATCTACTACTCCAAAGACGCCTGGCTGCAATATTACGTTCAAGATTGAAGAATTGAAGAGATACCACATGCAACAACAGGTGAAGGACTGACTCATTTCTCTACATTTCTCTCATGCTTTTGTAATTTACAGCACTTTTGAGAAAATAATATCCTTTTAATTCTTCCAATTATGAAATCTGCCAGTTCTGTACCTTTCGAGTTAAGCATAGATGTGCCCCATGTAACCGCCAGGCACATGTCCCGGTCTTAACCTCTGTGTGTAAATATCACCCACCCCCCTATCTTCCTGCTGTCCGGGGGATGGCTCTTTGGCAGAGCAATAAACAGATTTAATAAAAAAATATATATTCAAGAATTTTCGGCGTGGTAACCCGAGCACTTCCGGTTTTGCAAACTGAATGGAACGTGATTGGACGAGAAAAATCTGTTTCGAAGGTGAGCGATAAGTTCGGTGCAGAACCATCGACGTGTGCGGAGCGTTCCAAAAAAGAGAAAGTTCGTCTGACTCGCCGCCGATATGAAACTCGGAGATCGTCGAGGGATAAACAAAAGACCACACACGGTGTCGCTGCGAGCCGGTTCACGTGCTCTCGAGCAGCATTCCCCGGGGGAGAAACGTGCGGCGCACTAATTAACGATATCCTCAAGTGGACGCCGAAATAATGTCTTCTGCTCCTAATATCCGGTAGCCACCCGGGCTTCTGTTGCGCGCTCAGTTGCCCGTACATAACGAGCATTTTTGTTATTATTTATTTTTGTTCCGCTCGAAAAGAGTTCCCAAAGTTTTCCGAAGTTATTTGGTGCACGAACACCTTTGGTCACGCACACGCCAAACAAATAAGCGTTTTGTATTTATTTTTAATAAAAAAAAAAAAAGCTCGGGAAATAATGGTTTAAAAAAAAAAAAAAAAAAAAGTAATTAAATTTTAACCACCCGAATACGAAAATAACTCTCAGTGACGTAATGTCGATTAGAGACGAGTACAGTATTTGCAATTCTCCCGCGCGACTGCGCGGTTGAATTTACTTCACGTGTCACTGTTGCCATGGTGTCTGCTCGTCTTTTGCTTTATTTCAACTACGAAATATTCATTAATGGGAAATTTAATAATTAAAATTGGCGATTATTTTCGAAGATTTATTAAATATTAAAATAATAATTAAACTCGGTCGTTTATTTAATTAATTATCGCTATTTATACAGTTTTTTTGTTATTGTAATTTGCTCACATTTCTGAAACCTTTCTAAAGCTGTCTGGAAATCGGGTTACGCCGCTGCTTACAGAGTCAGGAATGAAAAATGAGGTAACATATGACGACGTGCACGAAAAAAAAGGACAAGTATACTTATGGATTAAACTTTTATTAAATGTCACGTGTGTTTATTTCTAAATAGTTTTAAGACTTTCTTTTTTAATTACAATAATAATTTTCTTCATTTCATTTCTTCATTACATATAATAGTATTGAACGAATTTCAATGAAATGTGACTGAATATCGAGAAAATTTTAATATGAAAATTAAATTTAAAAATTTCTTCCTTTCTTTTTATAAACAATCGAACGTTAAACTGAGAATTTAATTTTCAGTTTGTTTACGCGTGGACAACCGGACATAAGCATCCAAATGGCGCGAGCTAACTGGAAGGTTAGAGTTTCGGGGTTGTGTTACAGAAATTGAGGGGAGGGGGGAAGAAAGGCAGCTACGTTCGGCAGAAGAAATCCTCGCTCATTTCCAGCGGTTAATCAGCTTCCAAATGTGCGTCCTAAAATTTCGTTGTGGGGTCTCACGATCATCGATCTTTCTACGGAGAACCGCAGTTTTTCACTGCAGGGCGGAGTTACTATGCCTAATGGGATATGAAAGGGATTGGCAGATTAATCCCCCCGTGAACAGCGACCCATTACCCACAACGACTGTAATAATGGACTAAACACAGACGCGTCCCCTTATTTATCCGTAATCCTTTGCCCTCCGCATTTGAGCCAGTCGTCAACCGCAGTGCGGCGACACATGGGGGAGAGGGTACATGTAGAACTATGCGACTCATTGCAGGGATAACTCTCCATCCTCTAGTAATGAATCACTCCTAGACAGAACTGGCATCTCTGGTAACGACTGACTGAACACCGTCGCAATTTGCGCATGACCAAATGTCGCATTCCTCCCTCTATTGGCGCATTGAATGATGAGTACAACTGGGTGGTCAGTCTGGTTGAAAGTTAGAGGACGGAATTGTCTAGAAGTCTCGTTGACCTTCAATTATATGCTCAGCAATAAAGTGATACTGAATTTTAGCCTGTTACCTGTGCAAAAGAAACTCCACACAGCTGGACAATAACCATTTTGCTATCGACAACGGGAAAGCAGCGTTGATCACCCAGAGTACATGTGGGAAACAATGAACTTTCGTATCCAAAATTTGACACACCCACAACATATTTAAATTTGCCGAATACCGGCAAACTCAAGATGTATAGTTACTCTCAAGTCCTTTTCATTATCTGAAGGTCTGCCCACATGAAGTTGCTGGACAGTGCAGACAGGCTGCGAGGACAGCTCATGGGGTTTTGTCAAAGATCTGCAGGAACTTTGCCAGTAGAGAATGAGGTTTTCAAGCAGGGATAAAGAGGTGGTGATTCCATCATAAAAAACAATGGTTTGGTCGCATATTGAATACTGCTTATCAGCTTGGAGACCTCATTTTAGGTAAGATATGGACACGTTCTGAAGGCTACGAAAGATGAGATTGATCACGAGCACAAAGGGGTATTCTTATACATGGAGACTCGAGTTTTGTTAGCTGCAGTCTTTGGATATTGCAGACATCTGCAGAGTGATCTGACCGGGTTTTTGCGTAAACTAAATGCCAAGGGATTTGAACACTTGGTCCATGATACACGCACATACAAGGGGAAACGAATTTCAATCGACAGGGGATAACTGTAAGGAAATATTTGAAAGAAATGAACCAAGTCAGGAAACGGGTCTGCATAAACTCGTTTAATCGCATCATTTTGTCAACACCAAAAAAACTTATCTCCCGCAGTTTTCTGCCAAGTTCTTGTAGGTGGTTGTGACACATTTTCCGCTAACCGGGAGAAAGGGAAGAGCCGTTTTTCTCCCTCAGATGACGGACAGGCAGCGCAACTCCACCCCTTCAGTAATTTAAATAACCTGATTGTAATTTGAAACGGCGAATTCCTCTCACTCAACTGGAAATTTTGAAGACGAAACTTTTTGAAACTTCGTGGTTGGAGCTACAAAACAACACCCACTCACCCAAGGGCGCGCGCCAAACACACACACTGCAGGTGTAGAAATACTCTGGGGAAGATTTAGCGGGAAGAAATCTCCCTAGTAATTTGAAAATAACGAAAGCCCGCTTGGACAACCCACACAAATTTGCCCTCCGCCTTCTATTATGCACTTCACCCTAATCAGGTGCAGCCATCTGGTGAGTGTTCCCTCAATTAACGAATGTTAAGTACTGTACGATTTAAACACTGAATGAAGTGGGCGAGTAGGCATGGGCTACTGAGGGAGCAACGCGAACTTAGGAGTCACGTGACAGCGTTAGCTTTATGAACTATTTGCCACCCCGAATTCAATTATTGCAATATTGAAATCATTCCAAAAACAACAGAAAAAAAAGATTCTCAGAAACATCTGAAAATGCCTAAAACGACGATTGAAAAGACATCTTTTAAAGCGGTTGCTCGCCAAGATGAGTTTATTGGGTTCACTGCGCAGATATGGCGCTTTTCTCAGGGTACTCCGGTTTAGTTTCCCAAACACGCAGAAGACCGCAGTTTAGGCGTAGTAGCCGAGTCGAGTAATTACAGATGCCGCCGGGATTGACGACGATCACTGCACGTGCTCCATTTCTTCCAACGTTGTTTAAAGGGGTGATAGGGTCTTTCATTCGACGGGCATGTATTTTTTCGTCGAAATGAGAAAGGAAGAAGAGAAATTCATGTCCGCCATTGAATACTTTTTAATATTATTAGTTTATTACAGCCCATATGGCTGCAAGAGTTTTTGTTCTGAAAGTGCCTGTTGTCCACCTGCTCTGCCTCAGCTATTACCACAGCAACGAAGAAAGCAAACGGTCGCTACTCTTTAACTACCTCGAAATCTTCCGGTTGATCAATCGGCAATATGGAATCCGTTAATGTGGAAACTGACATCTTTGGTTTACTCGCCGTTGGATAAATATCGTGGAAATTTTCGAACCTCTCGAGAATTTGACATCTTCGAAGCTTTCCATCGTAACTGGCAAAAATGTGGAATCTTTGGCAAAATAATCTTGAACAAACCAAATCTTTGGCAAAGGAAGCAAAGAAAAACAGCGGAGCCTTCTTTACTTAGGTAAACATTAGAAGGGGGGATGAATCGTGTTGGTCTACTTCGTATCGATGATTTAACTGTCGATGATCGTTCACAGCATGCTAACAAAATAAATGAGTATTTTTTTTTCTGCATCTAGGAGGGATGATCATTTAATTCACGGACTGGTGCAAGATGTTATCTTAATTTTCATCATCTGAATCTTATGTGGATTTCTCCTTCTTGAAATACTCTCTCTTGAACTTTCGCCACCTTCGTACCACGCATTAATTGCAACCCATTTTTCGAAAGACTGCGAACTGCTTCCGTTTGTGGCTCTGCACTAACGCGAAACGCTTGCCTTGCAGAGCTTTCTTCAGACGTGGAAACAGGAAGAATTCAGATGGGGCTAAGTACAATGAAAGGGGGGGATGTGGCAGAACCTTGGCACCTGTGGCAGTGATCACTGCCTGCACAATATTAGCGTTATGGAGCCTGGCATTGTCTGGATTGAGAAACCACTTCAGAGGAATATGCTTTCTACCAAGACACCTATTACCATACGCTTCATCCATCTCTTTAACTCTTTCATTTAAGCGCCCCTTCTGAGACAATAACGAATCTCATGTCGCTGTTCAATCTGTATGTCCCACATGATATTGCTTCAAAACGATAGTCACTGACACGCGGCTAAAAAAAACTCTTCACGCAACACTAGCTCGACAAGTACTGGCGTGCGCACAGAGTCTGCTCAGTAGAGATCATGGAGAGCACCTCTAGCGGCAGTTATGGAAAGTTCGCGGTAAACATAAAAAACATAAAATCTTGCACCAGTTCACAAATTAAATGATCACACCTACTGCATTCACACCAGGAATTCTTTAGAGGAGTGGATGAACTCTATCGGGGAGCCAAATGATTTTGTATTAACTGATGGGAAATGGAAGACAAATTGCTGAAGATAAACATAAGAAATGGAGGAGATCTATCCAGTTATATTAAAGGAGGTAAGCAAACCCTTAGCCATAATTATCGCAGCATATTTGGATTCAAGGGAGGTTCTTCTGGACTGGAGATGTGCAAATGTTTCCCCAATTCACAAAGGGGGATGGAACAAAGGGTGACACGAGTAATTACAGAACAGTTAGTTTAACTTCTGTTCCGGGTAAAATAATGGAGTCGCTGGTTAAAGATGCATTGCAGGATCATCTAGACAAGACTGCAGCAATAATTCAGACACAGCATGGGTTTGTTAAGGGAAAGTCTTGTCTGACAAATTTGATAGGATATTATGATGTGGTTACAAAGGAACTGGATGTAAAAAATAATTCTGATATCATATATTTGGATTTAGGAAAGCCTTTGACTGTTGCGCATGGAAGACTATTGTATAAATTGGCACAGAATGGTATTAAGGGTAAGTTGCTACAATGGATAAAAGGATGGTTAAGTGGGAGAAGACAGAGGGGGGTAATCAATGGGTGCTGCTCTTCGTGGACTAATGTTATTAGTGGAGTCCCACAGGGTTCGGTGTTGGGTCCACTGTTGTTTTGTATATTTATCAATGATATTGATGAAGGTATATCAGGCTTAGTGTCGAAGTTTGCAGATAATACAAAGGTTGTGTAATGACAATATGCTACTCCAATGGGATCTAGATAAGTTGGGAAAATGGGCTGAGAAGTAGCAACTGGAGTTTAACATTGACAAATGCAAAGTACTGCATATGGGTAGCAATAACCGAAGAGAAACGTACCAACTGTGTGGTACTACACTCAGGGAAGTGGGAAATGAAAAACACCCTCGGGGGGGAGTAATTTTTTAGTCATATATGAAGTTCTCTGAGCAATGCAAATCGGCTGCCAGGCCAGCTCATGTGGTTGTTAAGCAGATGATTATCTCATTGTACAAGGCCACACCTTGAGTATTGCATACAGATGTGAAGGCCTCGCTTTAGGAAGGATGTAGAGTTTCTTGAGCGTGTGCAGAGGAGGGAAACAAGATTGGTGAGGGGAACAAAGGGGTGCTCTTACCAAGAAAGGCTTAAGTTTTGCAAATTGCAGCGCCTGGAGAGAAGGCACCTGCGAGGTTTGTTAGTTAGTTATTTGGTTTTTAGGAGCATTAGCAACTAAGGCCATATTGCTCCGGGATATGCGGTGGTCATTCCTTGACCTTTCCGCATACTCCGTATTTGGTGGTGACGGGCTCGAACCCCGGTCTAATCAAGAAGCATGTGCTACGCACTGCTGCTCCTTCCCACCTGGCTACGGAGGCGCCTGGTGCCTGCGAGGTGAACTGACTGAGGTATATAAGGCCTTGAATGGGTTCAGCAAGCTGAATACTGATGGAATTTTTCCTCTTGCTCAGATTGAAAACCTGAGGGGGCCCAGATTCCAATTGACGAAAGACAGTTGTAGAACAGATGTGCAGAAATTTGCCTTCAGTAAAAGTGTGTGGTCTTTGCAGGAATGAACTTCTTTCCGATTTTGTGGAAGTGGGTAAATAAATTCAACAAAGTATTGAAGGGAATGGAAAGGTGAAATGGGATTTTTTTCTTTTTCTTTTTTTGGGGGGGAGGGGGTGATGATATGTAAATGCATCATTTGCTACTATTAATACTGAACAGGTCTTCCAAACCAGAGGTTTTCAAACTATTTTAGTGGTTCCGTGCGGTTTTTAATGGCAGACAGAAGACTGACGATCTTCTTTCCGTTTGCTTTTGTGTTTTAACGGAAGAGGGAGCTGATCGGGCAGGAAGAAGTGTTCCTCCTCATTCGTCTCTTCAACATCAGCTTTTGGAGCAAACCCCGTTCACGTTTATTTCCCTAAAGCCACAATACAGAAAGTGGAGTGTAATTTGAAAGAGGATCTTCTCAAACAGTGCGTGGTACACATTCCTCCAGTCATCTTTTGTGTTTAGGTTATTTGAAAAGGAAAGAGATCCCTCGCGTGCTTTTGTTGAAATGTTTTTCACTGATGAAGCCGAATGATTGCCAGAAGACAAAGTGCGGTGGAAGTTCCTTTGTGTTGTGGGGCTGCAATGGGCCAGAGTTGCAGCACAGCGATGCGTTGCACTCAGAAAGTGGTTCGCCGCGTACCAGAGAACTCCCCTCCCCTCCTTTCCTCCCTTTGCATTAGGGGATGCGGGGGGATTTTCGCAGAGCTCGTTAGCTACGGAGTGAGATGTTTAGACAGTCAAACTGATCTCTGGATTAGGTCAATCCGGAACGAACCTGCATTAACGTAGTCGATCCCCACCCCCTTTCCCTCCACACAGAATCCGTAAATCATCGGGGGTTTCTCTCCCTCTCCCGTAATGTGACACACGCCGTCATATCGGCCATTTCGGATGCTGCGGAACCCACCTTTAATTATGATAATTGCGCCGGGGGAAAGACTACCAGCATTCGCACGCGCACCACCCCTTTCCCTTAACCTCCATTAGCATTCCGCCAGCCTACGCCGCACTGCTTTCCAACAAATACGCTGATGCTAATGAAGACCCACGAGGGGGGGGGGTGCGTCGAGAGGCGCTCGATGGTCCCCGACATTTCGCAGCAGCCCGCCGAGTCATCGCCGAAATTAAGTTAGTGTCGCGTGCGAGTATCGATTCCTTTGTTTAAAAGGGTGAACGGATCGTGCGGAGGGGGTGTGAACTGCTCCCCTAATGCCCGGCATGTTTTCGTGGTCGAAATGCAGGTGCCCGCGAAGAGGGCAACTGAGATTCGCCAACGACCCTTCCCCCCGTCTTCTTAATCCCCTCTTCTTACCTTTTTGTTTCTTTATCTGGCGTTTTTTGCAGTGAGGTCGCCATTATTTCTTCGCAGTTCAAACATATCGCTGCTTGCAACTTCACGGTGAGCGCGCTAATTAGCGACCCCCCCAGGGGGTAGCGGGTCTTTGGTTCGGTGGATACCTGCGAGGCAGTCGGGGATTACTCTTTTAATTAGTGGCGCTTCAAAATTTAATTAATTTTGAATAATTGCGGATTAACTCGTCAAAGCGAACTGGCAGGGGGAGGGGGGGAAAAGAAAAAAAAAGCAAATGGCGATTCACGTGATCTGTGGGATCCAATGTAAGGTGTAAGGTATATTGTTGTCATGCGGCACAAGGGGTTTCCCCCATCTCCGCGTTTCTTTCTTTGTGGGTGTACCAGTTCACTGGGGATGCCAGAGATTGATTGGAAAGTGTGTGGGTGTTGTACCTGTGTAATGTCGTGTACCGTTGTTCATCTGCTAATGGACTCCTATTGAGGCCCAACGTTGTTCCACTTATGCCCCGTGGAGGCAGACCAGGAAAATTCAGTAGACTTAAGTTACTCTGGCAGGTACTGCCGCGTAATTTCCTGAAATTTCAGGAAGAAGTAATGTACAAGGTACAAGGTATTCGTGTAATGATTGCGGCCTCCAGGGTTTCCCCTATATACCGCTGTATCTTCTGTAGTTTATTTATAGCCGGCAAGTGTGTGTAAATGTATGTGTGTATGTTTTAGTGTAGGTTCTGATGGGTGTTGTTTGCCGGCCCTGGAGACTTTGCAGCCTGGAGGCAGGGGGGGGGAAGCCACCTGCGTCCAGACTCCCGTACCTTGCCACGAGGAGGCGCTCCAGGGGTTAGTAACCGCAAAGAGGGTTTCCAACCAGTGGTAAACCCGTGAAAGTTATGGGAAGGAGAAGTAGGACAAAGAAAGAAGAGAGAGAGATATTCTCTTAAGAAAGGAGCAGAAAACGGTAGGATGAATTAACAACTAAGAACAGAGAGGAAAGTTAGGTTTTCTCCGACAGGAAGAGGAGCCCAACCTCAGCCAGCCAGAGAAAGGAAAACTCAAGAAACAAATTTAATTGTGTCTGAGACACCAAGAAAATAACTTAACTTAGCATCTAATTACAAAATTTTCCAAAAATTTACAGTGAGAAGACGAGACTTCTGAGAAGCCCAGAAGAACTTGTCTGAACAATAGTTGGTAAGAGTTCTAAACAGTTACACTAAATAACAAGCAATCTAATAACCTTCAGTGATTTTGTTAGAACTGCAACTCTAGTATCTTAACACACAATGAGGAAAACTTGAGATTTAACAAGGCTATTAACTCCGAGAGTCATAATAAAATTAAGATCACAATTACATAAAAAGAGGAAGTTGTAATTCTGAACAATAATTTTTTTTTTTTTTTTTAATCCAAAATTTTGAGTTAAACAGGATGAGCTGTGTTTAGCATCTTTCGTCTTCTAAACACGGAGTTAGGAGAAGGATTCTGAAATTTTGGGAAATCATCTAGGGTGTAAACATTAGTGTCTAACATGAGCTGGTAATGTAAATCTAAATATATGTTGCAATTTAGGACTAAATGTTCCACCGTCTCCTCAGCTCCACAATGACAAAGAGGAGAGGGGACCAGTCCAAACCTAAAAAGGCGGGAGTTAAGGCCGTGACCCGTAAGAAGAAAAGAGGAAAAAAGTCCAGGTTGAAGCCAGGAAAGATTCTTAGATTTTACAAAGACTTTAGGAAGGAAGGAGAAAGTAATTCTGCCAACGGAAGAGTCATCCCAAGAGAGCTGCCACTCATCAAGGGCCAAACTGAGCAGTCGAGAAACTTCAAGGTCGGTAGAGTTATTATAATTATTTTCAAAAACACCAATGGAAGCAGGGGTAAGACGCCTCCTGTGAAATTTAAGAAATGCAAGGATAATTTCTAAATGAATGGGAAGGCGCCCATTCAGAACTAGCAGGGCATCAGTAGAAACAGTTCTACATGCCCTGCTCGTGGCCAAAAGGAAGGATCTTTGCGTCTGTAGAAGAATTTTAAGGATGAGAGAGTTTTGAACACGGGAACCCCACGCACCCGCGCCATATGTAACAATTGGGAGGAATATAGATTTGTAGTATAAACCCAATGTTCTAGATTTGAGGTTCCAAAGAGATCTGGCAATGTGAATTAACCAGCCAGTAGTTGATTTAATTTTTTCCTTTAGGAATTTGCAGTGTGGAATGAAAGAAAGGCGATCATCAATCACCACCCCAAAGTATTTAAATTCACGTACAAGCTTGATTGTCTGGTTGAGAAGCCTCACCACAGGAGGACGATTACGATTTAACAGACCTTTTAAGAGAAGCTGCTTTGTCTTAGATACAGAAATCGAAAGTTTATGAAGTGAGCACCATATGTGTAGATCATCCAAGATGTGGTTAGCCTTTGTTTCAAGCTCAAGGCGAGAATTCCCAGGGATCAGCAGGGCAAGATCATCAGCATAGGCAATATTAACAATATCGCCATGAGGGGCATTTAGCCATCCATCAAGGACCACGTTCCAGCAGACTGGGCCAAGAACGGATCCCTGAGGACAACCCCTAGAAACCGGTCTCGAAACCGAGCAGAACCCGATGAGACCACAAGGTTCCTATCTTGAAAGTAGCTGGAAATAAGGCTATAGATAGGACAGGAAACCTCGGCCCTTCGGAACCTCTCCAGGACGCTCTGCCACCACAAGGTGTCAAAGGCCCCTTTGAAGTCCACGGAAGGAAGAAGTAATGTAGAGAAACAGTTTCCACCGTCATTGAAACGCAGGTGCTCCTTGGGGGGCAGGGGGGAGAGAAATTTAAGAGGGAGTTTTTCCCCGCCAAAACGAAACCGTTATTTGAAGTGCATACAGTAGGTAGCAAAATAAAGAGTCCTTTTTTAAAGTGTTGCCGTATTTAGGATGCGTGTTCCCTTCCATATATTTCCACAACTGCAACAACATCGTCATCTTTTTATTTTTTCGGTTTATTAAAGGCAGCGAAACTGTTCATTTACTTCGTACACCAGTCTCTCTCACAGTGGCCCCACGACTACTCGTCCGTCTCCACCAATTATCGTGTAAAGAAATCCTTGAATCGCATCGGCCCGAAGTGTAAATTTAGGGGGTCTCTCTGCACCATCCGGCCCGCCACTGATCCATCAAAGCAGTCATCAATTTCTTAGCCTTACACTTAGTTATATTTGAACTGTTAGTAATACCCATAAAAGTAAGTTCAACCCCCTTTCTCAAAAATGGGACAGAAAACGCTGTAAGCAGCGTAGACATCTGGAGGCGTTTACAAAGCCCGTCATTATAGTTTTACTAAAAGAGAAATCTTTAACTGATCATCTGGCGCCTCCATAGCCGGGTGGGAAGGAGCAGCAGTGCATAGCAAACGCTTCTTGATTAGACCGGGGTTCGAGCCCACGACCACCAAATATGGAGGATGCAGAAAGGTCAGGGAATGACCACCGCATATCCCCGGAGCAATATGGCCTTAGTTGCTAATGCTCCAAATAACAAACAAACTGTGATCTGATGCCTAACATACTGTGGAGGGGGGGGTCTTTTTTTTTTTTTTGTTTTACTATTGATTGTTTTTTTTACTCAATTATATGAAGTAATTAGTAATAAAGAGAAGTGCCCTGAAACCTGTGACATCCCACTTACGGTACATGGCTGCAATATCTAAATGAGAATTTTCCCGGTCGGTCCAGAGGCCCTTGTGACTTTGCCCGGACCTGATAGAACCTAATTATGTCGGCAAGCCTGTGTCTGAGTCTACGAATAATTACAAACAATTAAAATACCTTCGAAACGAGTTTAATTCGTGTCATAATAACGATAAAACGTGTTATTATTTTCTAAAGTATAAAAATATCTATAATTTCTTCTAAAAATTGAAAACAGTTCGAAAACTGATTCTAATCCGGTTATAACGTCGGGTTTGCCTTCTCTTGGTAAACAACATTTAATACTTCCACTATTTATTCTTGCCCCATAAGAGGGTAGGGCTACCTTACCTAATATAATTCCTTCTAACAGTATGGCAATCTTTCTTCTACTCTCGAGGCCATTCCAATTCAGTTTTAACACAAAATCCACTTGTCCTAATCCTAAATACCCTCAAGATATTGGCAGGATGTGTGTAACAAGCCGTGATCTTCTTTAATTTCTACCTTCGGTACGAAAAACATCGTATAAGTGTCAGGTTTCTTAACTTACCACAATTCTCCCTTCTGTAAAGCATTAACTGACTCTGCTCTCCCTAAAGTTTGTCGCCACTTCACCTTATCCTTCAAATTAACACAAATTCATCGGGTTATGCTCAGATGCCTGACATCTCCTTTTGTGTAATTCTGACCTTAACATTTCATTTACCTAAGGCACTCAATCTATTACTCGGGGATACAAGAGCCTTAACATATGCATATATACAAACATACAAGTACTTTAGTCCTAGCACATTCACTTATGCTGTCTTACAATTTCCATTTTCGCTGCCACACTCCTTTTTTCTATACTACCCATTTTCAAGCCCACACACATGTGTACATTTATGCCTTGGAATTTACTTTGTGGCTTATACAGTGTGAAAGTAACAGTCCACTCACTTTATTTCAACCTTGCTCTTTCCTTGTCCTAAGTTGGTGTTCCCATTGGGTATTCACTTCTGCTGCTTCCACCTTTCCGAAGGACCTCTGGTGATTGGCGATTATGGCGATTAAAAATGATGCAAGGAATCGGGCTCAATAGCAATCAAGAAAACTCCCCCCAGCTGGGGATGCAGAACATCACATCCACTTGTTTGCACAAAACGTGAGGAGCATCTCAAATAAGCTCCACACCCTACAAACGATGATGATGTACGGGGACCTGGATTTCATTTGCCTAATCGAAACCTGGTTGGGAAATGGAAAACAGTTAGATCGGCTAACTGCGGCAGCAAACTGCAAATGTGTGGGAACCGGAAGAACAGATAGGCGAGGAGGGGGAGTTATAATTTGCTATCAAAATAAATACCAGTCTATAAGAGAACGAAAAACCAATTCAAATAATTTTGAAGGGATTTGCGTTACCTTTTCAAAAGAGCACGTGAAAATACAGTTATGCATCATATACCTCCCACCTGAGCACTCAAAGGAGACAAGAAACGAACTCTATGCTTGGCTTGCTGCAAATCTAAAGCCATCAGTCGACACAATAATAGCGGGAGATTTTAATTTGCCTCTTCCGAAACACAGGGAGGCCAAGAAAGAGCTGGATGCTACATTGGGTGCATTGCACTTGACGCAGCTTCCGACACCAGTAACAAGGGGAATGCAGCAACTTGACCTGTTGTACCATAGTTCCTTAGACATAAGGCTAACGCAAAACTGCATAAAATTTAAGTCGGACCACAATCCCATTGAAATAGAAGCAGCACTGAAGATACACAAATACGAGCAGGGTAACCACACGAACTGGGAAAGAGATCTTCCAGGATTCGTACAGACTTACCGAAATATGAATCGCTGTAAAGTACCAAAGAATTGAGTAAAAGTGAAACTTTCTGCTTTAAGAACAATAATAATTTGTTGACTGGGAAAATATACCTTCTCTGTTACAGTTATGTAATATAGTTTCTTAAAATATTCTTTCCACCTTTCCTTAACCTTCTCCGGGTCTTGTATAACCACTCCCGTCTCATTTTTTATTGATTATAATCAATGAATTATAATAACTATAAAATGCAATGATTGCAATATAAGCTGTGTATGTACCCACGTAGTTTTTATGTACTGAATGCAATGTGTCCACTTAATTGTAAGATTCCTCTGGTTGCTTGTAGGGGGAACCGTGTCCTACATTTCTGTGAATAAAGGATTTTATTATTAGTATTATTAATAAAACGAAAAAATAAATAAAATAAAAAAATTAAAGCGCCCAGTTAAGGGTTAGGAGGCTACGTACCCCGTCCGTTCTCCCTACATAAATGAACCCAATCTTTCCGCCCTGGTTGTGTTCTCATTACACCGAACGAGCAGCTGGATTTTAATTGTAACTGTTCCCTCCTCTCCCCTCCCCTCCCCACCAGACATGCTCAGAAAGGTTTCCTACAGCGGCAAATGCGGTACGATTAAGTGTTGTCAGCGCGTTCAAAGAGGGGGGCGGAGTGGAATGGCGAAATGAAACGCGATTGTGTCGGAAAGAGAGAAAGCGGCCGAGGGTTTATTATCCCGGCTGTACTAAGCGATATTTAAGCACCCCCAGAAATCACTTATTCGTTCCCCGCTGTGGATTTTTGCCACTCGCAGAAGTTTGCGATTCCTCGTGTCTTTCGAAACCCCTGCGCCGGCGCCCTACGTGATTAATGATCTCGCGCTAACTGCCGCGACCGCGCAACAAACTGCTCGTAACGGCCGTGTGTGACATCGGCCGGGAACGAGCTCGAAGACCGCCGTTCAGCGGCGCTTCTCTGTTGCCATGGCAACGTTTGAGTAATCCGCGCGTTTTAATTCCGTCATTCCTTCTTCCGGATCCAATCACCGCGCATGCGCAATTGTTTTCCGCTCGGGACTGCGCGTTTTATCTAATTTTTTCTGCACCCCGTGCCGTGAAGTACTTCAGACTCTGCCTCCGTTTCGTTTTTCGTTTGAAGCCGGCCCTTTCTTGTTTCCTCGGAAATATTTTATCGAAGAAGCCATTTTCTCTTTAATTCGCCGCAGCTTTTCGTTTGTTGCTTCGAAGAAATTTTTTTTTTTTTTTTTTGGAAGGACATGTGTAAAGGGGGACACCTCGAACATTCATTTAACTCCGCCTCGTATCTCTGTGAAGATCACTATCTCTACAAATGGGCCAGATATGTGTGAGACGTCGGTTTGTGTGTATTATGTGTGTGTTCTGTTATTCTGTTCTGACCGCTTGGCTACCCAGAAGCATCAGTCACCTGGACAGATGATTCTGGGTACTCGTCCACACCACAGGAAGGTGGGCCAGTCCCAATGGAACACGTATTGTCTCGATACGAGACTCTGATCCACCTGGTGTTGCCAGCAGGTGGGCCAGGATGCTGTGGGGGCCCATTCCAGAGGGACTTCAGCAAAAGAAAAAAAAAAAAAAAACATTCATCCGTGGTGTAGATTTTGAAAGGGAAAAAAATAATGAAAAAATAATAAATAATAAATAAATAATAATAAAAATAAAAAAATAAATAAATAAATAAAATAAAATAAAGAGAAAAAATATATATTAAAAAGAAAGAAAGAAGTAAAAAAAAGAAAAGAAGGAAAAGAAAAAGAATGGGAGAAAAAAAAAGAAAAGAAAAGAAAAAAAAAGAGGGAAGATGAAAAAAACAGAGAGGTGAGGAAAGGAAAAATTATAAATAAAAAATAAAAATAAAATAGAATAATAATATGCGTGAAAAGATCAATAGGTTGATCTTTGATCGGTGCTTGAGGTTATGTTACTACCGCATTAATTGCAAGCACATCTTTCCTTCTGGCAAAGACAGCAGCTGCAAAAGCCTGGAGTGCAAACAAGTGATGTGGGGTCAGAACAAGTTGGTCAACTCCATTTATGCTGAAGGATGGGACTTCACTTCGCAGATCATTCCTAATGTCTTCATAGTTCGTGGAGAAGATGTTGCCAGTCCATGCCCAGTAATAAGATACGATGTCTCCAGATTAATTTTAAACCATAAGCTAACCTTCTTCGACATCACAAAGTAGAAAATTTCTGGTTAGTGCCAACAGTTGAATTGTCCCACCTTGTTTGCCACACACTCATTTTAGCCCCCTTTTTCCCTTTTGTTGTCATCATTCAGTGATAGGTCTCTATCCATGATGGAGGTAGGTATTCCTTTTTTAAGCCTGAAATTCGAAGAAATTGGAAGCGTTGTCTCCGTACGAGGACATCTCGTTTATCTGTGTTCAGTTCCCCCAACGCCACTTGTGGCCCACTTTTCGATTGGTTGACTCCGTTACAGATCGTTTATAGTTGTGGGGTGGAAATAAGTCGTTGAATTATGTTGGCGTACAGGAGTTCCCAGAGGATCATCATTAGGCCCTTCTTCTTTTCAAAGTGGATCTTTCACAAATATCCTCGAGCTTTTTTCTTTCGCGATGAGTTCACGCGTCTCGTGCAGTTATTTCTCAATTTTCCGACGTACACTTCATTCGCATATTTACATTGCGCGTTGCAAGGTGTGGCAGTTCTCTCACGCGCTCGCTACTTACCGCGATGGGACTGCAGCGCCATTTATGCAAAATAGACACCCCACGATTTTATGCTTAAAGTTTTGCGACTCTTTCTCTTCGTTCCTCGGTGCGTACGGGGACTCTTCAGGGAATAGCTGTGGCGCTCCCCCACCCGCTCCAATAAGAACTTATTTGTCTCCGTGTCCTCATTACATTGGCAATCTCTGCGCGGGCTACTAAGTAGCGCGAGCTTCTTTCGAATTTCCTCGACGTTATCGGGATTTCCCGGCGACCAATTTCCTTTCAATCGCGCTGCACGCTCGCCGGGACTGCGGAGAAAACGCGTGCAGAACTGCTCATTACGAGTCGCTATCCCGCGAATCCCTCCCCGGGGACGCACCCCCCGTCTCTTCTTCGACTTCCGCGACATCTACGACAAAGGTGTAACGTGTCTCTGAAGTTCGTCTGCCTTGAAACGCCGCACATGACCTCGGTAATTTAGGGCCAGGGGCCCCCAGATTTAAGACCTCGCCGTCCATTTGCGCCGTTTTCATTTGACGCGACAATTTACGACTCGTAATGCGATCTCCCCCGCTTGCGGCGACAGAGGGCGCTGCTGGTTGATTGCCGGGTTTCGTTTCGGGACACGCGATTACTTTTCTCGTTACGCGGGGAAATCGAGAACCCCTCACCCCTCGTACGTTATTAACAAAAATAACGAGACGGAATTCGCGCCACCTAACGGACGGATTTGAACGAACGGCAGTACGAAGAGAAAAATTGGAGAAGACACGCGCTTTATGTAAGTGAGAGGGAGCGCCACCTGTTGACTGCAGCAAAGTCACACGGACGCCACAATTGCATTTCCTCAATTTATTTGTACCGAATGACACGCGCATCGTAACTGTGACCTAAAATCAGCAAAGAATTTTACGCAGACGGGTCTGGCTTAACTCTGCGACGCCAACATCCGTCTGGGGGTGTCCAACATTTCCCCCCTAATCCCTCTCTGGCTCTCCAATTAGGAGTACAGAAGAAAACAAGCCGCACGTGCTTCTGGTTGTCCCTCTCTGCTCCCTCCCTCTCTCCCCACCCACAACGTTCATAATTACGACTCGACATTAGTTGCCGGCCATCGTCCCACGGGTATGAATTCGGGACAGAGGACGAGAGCAGCCCGGGGGGGGGGAGAGAAATCGAAGCTCACAACTCCACCCTTTGCCATCGGAACGAATCGCAGAAATGGAAGAGATGTCGTCCTTGTGTCACACAATGGCGATCAGCGAGTGTCAGTCACCGCCGGTGAAAGGGGCATGACAGTTTGCTGGGATCCGGAACCTCTCCCTCTCGCGTGAAGGGAGTGAAACGGAGGTCGTTCTGTTAACCACGAAATGAGTTTTTATTGATGAGCGAAAGAAATGCAAATCCACTGATGGTAAGATTGAAGACATTGATCGATCCTCCATCAAAATGGATCACCCAATCAGAAAGTTAAAGCGCACGAGGATCGCGGATTAGTAGGGGATGAGGGCTGACATTCGAGACTGAACCCCTCGACACAAAAAAAAATCAAAATGTAGTCCGCTGTGTGGGGGATCCGCCAAGAACTAACGGGGAATACGCAGCAGAGCAGTGAAAACGACTTCCAACGAAGATGTCATGGAGGATCATGACCCTCTTCGATATAAACACTTTGGATTGCAGAAGTCCTGAAAACGCCCAACGCCTTCATTCCTCAGAGCACTGTGCTGGATCACATTTAGACGTTGTAAAGTAGTGCTTCTGGCAGAGTCACATACTGGACAACCACAATATAATCTAAGCGTGAACGGATTCAAGATGCAGTAGAGTATACCCTCAGCGCCACATAATATTGTTGAGACTGATTGCAATACATTCGCTTGCTTTAGACAACGCGTACATCTTAAATGGCAGATGTGAGCTTGGAAATTCAGCTCGCTGTCTAATATCGGACCAAGAAATAAATTGAACGGGACTAACAAGCGGGATTGGAATATTGTTAATTTGTGGTGCAGGATTGGGACGGAGAGCTCGTTTCTTGCAAAAGTGGGTGGGGGGGGGCACTGCATCTCTTTCCTGATAGAGTAGCCATTCCACGAAGTCCACGATCCTATTTTGGTTATGGCAAGTTGGAGCCTGCCGTTTTATGGTATTCGTACTTTGAGACTGACAGGAAATAGTAAGGTCATCTGCGTACACGTAAGTTTTGAACAGTTTTTGGGATATCTCGTGTCATGCTGCTAACTCGGATTGAAAACAGTGCTGGACTAAGTATCGATCTCTCCGGGACTCCTTCTTCCTCAACGAGAAGCAGAGAGTATGTTTTTATACCGGAACTGAAAATTTCGCAACTGAACGAAATTTTTACAAAAAAATCGAGGCAAATCGCCCCTAAATCCCAGATGGTAAAGATTCATAATTATATCATGACGCTAGGTAGTATCAAATGCCTTTTCAAGATCTAAGTTGACCGTGACTAGATGTTGTTTCTTGACAAAGGCATTGTGGATATGAGATTCGGCTTTGATGAACTCATCTAGGGTTGATCTATTTCTCCGAAAGCCATACTAATGATCTGGCAGGAGATTCTGCGCAAGCAGGATTTTACCCAAGCAGCTCGTGAGATATATGGGCTCATAATTTTGAACCAAGGAAGGATATTTTCTTGGTTTTGTTACGGCAGTAATGAAAGAAAGGCGCCTGGAAGAAAATATTCGGAGAATAAAAAGATGATTAACGTGGTCTCAAATCCTCTTCAAGTAAATGCTTCGGCATAACGTAATGAACTCCATCTGGGACTGCAGCACTCTTTGAAGATCCGTTTAACGATTCTTGAAGTTCTATTAATGTAAAGGGCTGGTTGTACGGGAATGAGCAATGAGTGAAAAAGTTGATTTTTTATTGTTCTGCATCTGCTTTGATGTTCTAGAAGGTGGATGCATATCAGGCAGAAGCAGAGATTAGTGCGGATTGGGGCCTAAAGAATAAAGCCCTATCACTAATATATAAGCCAGTATATGTCCCGATTGCGTGCTATGGAGCCTCCATCTGGTGTGAAAGGGAATCCTGGAAAGGAACAAGCACAAGCTTGATTCCATTCAAAGATTTATGTTACTATCGGTTACCAGGGCTGCTGTACTGTCAGCACCCCTGCATTACAAGTCATTGCAGGTTACTTACCTCTCTATCTGGAAGTTGTCAAGAGGGGTCTCTTCCAGCGCCTGAAGAAGGGAATCCCAACGCTATTGTTAAACCTGCAATTGAACCACGCAAATGACCCTAAGAAGGAAAGAAAAAAAAATTGCAGACCACCTACAAAACCTCTGGCAAGAAACATGGGACACAACGCCTAAAGGAGCAATCACCAAAAGGTTTATTCCCTCAATTAGTCGGACTTCCCCAAAGCCTCCTCGCCTGGTACTCGCCTGGATTGCAAGTCACCTTCCTGCTTACAGGCCATGGACCGTTCCAGCAAAAAATTAAAACAGCCATGGGAATAGAAAATAACCCATATTGCCACTGTGGTGAAGAGGAGTCCTGGGAACACGTTATGTACGAGTGTCTCACTTACGACAACGCCAGACTTCAATTCCTCACAGAGATTCAAGGAAACCCCCGCAATCAGGAGTCAACTTTACTCCAAGAAGAGGCCACATACCTAGCCTTAACACGCAATGCCCAGGCTGTTTTCACTTGTAGAAGAGCAAGACTTGCGGAACTCAGGGCAGAACAGAATAACGTGCCACCCCCTGCGATCCCCGACTGGAGTAAAATAATGCAATTCACCCTGGGTGCAGGATTCACACAGGAGCACCTGCTCCTGTGATTTTCAACTCCTTTCTCCATCCTCTTCCTTAGAGTGGACTGCCTTCCCTCTTTGGTCCACTCCAACTACTGTTCCCCACATTTTGACCTCTTCTTCTTCTTCTCTTACTCCCCCATATGCTCTCTTCAGAAAGGAAAAATTTCCTTCTCTCCATGTTTTTTTCTCTTTTAATTTTTTATTATTTTTATTTTTATTTTTTATTTTTATGGCCTCTGTCAGGAAGCTTAGGCAATCCTGGCAGAGGCAGCCAGAGTATAATGGGCAACCTAGCTCACCTCCCAGTGGTTCTGGCGGGCAACGTAAGGTCCCGATAGGGGCCCCGCGGCGAAGCAGCCAGACACAACAACAGAACAAAGCACAATACGACTTTAACCAGACATTACGCTTTTTTTCTGGCTGTGCATTTCATCACAGAGTACATATGGTGCAGATGTGGGAAACCACCAGTGGCGCCTGAACCTAAATACCATGCCACTATGTAGCGAATGATTCTGCATGAGCATTAGCAACTTCTTCAGCTGTGGATAAGGCTTTGGCTTTTCAGTGAAGTATTGAAGAGGGTATGTAGTAGGGCATGTATTCTTTTCCAAATGAGGCGTATGTCGGTGTCTTTTGTGATGGTTCAGGCAAAAGCAATCCACGAATCTCGTTTTGCTTTCCGTCTACTTTCCCTCGCTTTTGCTTTAAGCCTTTTATAAGCAATGAGGTTGCCGGTGGTGAGATTCTTAAGGAAATTATTCCAAGCTCGGTTTTTTTCCTGTTTAGCATTGAAGCAATCTGTATTCCACCAGTGATTTCTGCGATTGAGATATGTCTTGGATTTTGCAATGTCAGAATCTGATCGGTGGTGTAAGTATTTACATCATCCATAAGTTCTTTTTGAACGTAAAGTCTGTCTAGAAGTATTTGAGCAGAACAGCCATTCCAGTTCCCCTTTTTAAACTTCCAAGTGGATCGTTGATCAGGATCTGGTGTTACCCCTGTTTGTTAGGAGCAAATGATCGGAAAGTGACCACTGTTAAAAGGATCGGTTAATACAGAGCATGTCATGATTGGAGAGATGGATGGTGAGCAAATTGACGAGTCAATTTCAGAAGTAGATCCTGTAGGTAGTTGGATGTAGGTAGGAGATCCAGAGTTTAATAAATTCGGATCATTGTTATTCATAAATTCCTCAATCAACTCGCCCCTTCTATCCATTGTAGCTGATCCCCACAGTGGATGGTGTCCATTAAAGTCACCGAAAAGACAAATTGGAGTTGGGAGTTATGTAATGAGGTGGTCAAGTTCTGAATGGGGAAGTGGTAGAGACGATGGAATATAAATAGAAACGATGGTAACTGAAATACCTCTAGGGTGGTTCTTAATTGGATCGGTCTGGATGGTATGTTTGAATTTACAAGAAGGGCTACTCCTCCACGGACAGCAGACTCTGGGCTCCTATCTCGTCTTGTCTGTATATCATATAATTTGAGAATTTCGGGGAAACTTGGGGTGACAAGAATGTTTCCTGTAGGCAAATACCTATGGGATTGAATTGAGAGATTAAATTCCTTAAGAATGGCTGCTTAGTCCTCTGCAGTTCCACTATACGATGTTTGTGTTTGGTTTAGTTGGGATGATTCATCTGACTGTTTTTTCTATGCAGGGCATTTTTCCTGTCTTTTGGGGGTGGGGGAATAAAGGGCATCCGGTATCCATAGTATCGCTGGCGTGGAGTTCTAGGATAGGTTCTTCATAATTTGGGTGTATATCCACTTCCATAGTGTTGGTGGGTGGATCAGTTTCCTTACAATCTTTAGTAGGTTTCAATTATTCTGTGTCATTCGAGATCATCGGAGTATCAGAGGGATACCAATTGGGGTGTTGGTTTTAGTTTTAGAATTATCTTTTCCAGTGGTTGATAAAAGTTGCTTTAACCCAATGAGCTAGCGAGACGTTGGGCGGTATTGACATATCTCTTTGAACTGCAGTTGTATGAAATCTTCGGGTGCGAGAGGCATAAGGTGGATAAGGCATGGTCATCATTATTTGTCTGCGCGCCTCAGGATATGTGACTTTATGTTCCACTTTGAATTTTTCGATTTTCCTACCTGTCTTCCATTTTTCGCATGATTTGAAAAAAAAGCAGGGTGGTTTCCTTTGTAGTCGGGAGTTGAGGCTGAACAATCTGTTTGCGTATGGTCTTTTGAACCACAAATTGGGCAGATGGCGTCTGCTCTGCATGCCTGCTGTGAATGGTTCTGGCATTTAAAACAGCGAAGAGGATTCGGGATGTATGGGCGAATTCGGTAGTTTAAATATCCAGCTTTTAATGAGGATGGCAAATCAGGACTGCTAAAAGTTAAAATGATGGAACGAGTTGGAATGAGATTTCCAACTTTTTTTGTCATTATTCTTTTAACACCGATTACTTTTTGATGGTTAAGTTCTAGAACTAATTCCTCCTCAGACACTGCAATTAAGTCCAATTCTGTGATGACGCCTTTCGATGAATTTAAGGTATTGTGGGGAGTAAAAGTGTTGTCGGCTCAAGTGTCCACCGTGCCTTACAACGAGAGGAATGTTGGATCCTCTGGTGGCCAAACCACTCGTGAGAGAATCCGTTCACCATTCTGAAATCAAATAAATAAATAACTGTTTATTGTGAAGTACAGAGTAACAGCACAATATCCCATCAGGGCAACGAGCGCCAGGGGTTCAAATGTAGTGGATTTAATAAAACAGAATAATATACGGCACACAAGTACAAGACAGCAGTTTGAGGTCATCAGCATAGCGCAGGAGACCATCGATTAAGGCAATAATGGGCACGATGATAGCCGTGAACAGGACACCACCATGCGGTACTACAGCAGTAATGACACAGGGTAGGGCGTGTTGTTCCCGATGCAGAATAAGAGTATTCTGTGACAGATCAGAATATGACATTTCTCCTTAAGTAGGAGGAGCAAGGCCGGGATCGACACGGCATCAAAGGCTGCACTCATGTCGAGATATGTGGTTGCTAGCTCAGCTCTTTGTTCGAACGCTGAGAGGATGCGTTCTGTGGTGGCTGCCAAGTTAGTGATTGATGATTTTCCTGCGATGGCATAGTGGATTTCAGGTGGTTTCGTCTGGAGGATTTGGTGAGTGATTGTGGGTAGCAAAGCCTTTTCAAGCGTTTTTAACAGACAAGAGGCAACTGATATGGGTCTGAACTGGCTGGCGTTTCTGGCAAATTGGTTTTTAGGGATGGGGTACACTCTGTACTTATTCCACTGGGGTGGGACATAATTCTCAGTGAGGCATCTGTTGTAGATCGAGAGAAGAGGGTGCCGACCGGCCTAGCCAGGTGAGTAAAGTGCCTGCCTGGCAACCCAAAGGTCGTGGGTTCGAATCCCGCCTCGGGCTTGGATCAAAGTACTGCAAAAACCTTGGGAGGTGCATTATGGCCACAGAAGCCGATGAACCAACAACTACCAAAAAAAAAAAAAAAAAAAAGAGAAGAGGGTCCATGATGAATGTGCTCAAGCATTTGATTATAAATTGCGGAATTCCATCCTCCCCAACAGTGGCTGTTGTGGGAAGGGAATGATGGCACGCACGAGCTCCTGTTTCGTGGCTGGATAGTCCCTAGGACATCTGAAGGGTTTTCATAGTAAGGCTGGACAACTGTAGATGGGACTGTGGTTGTCTTTGAAAACCTGGCGATGTATTTGAGCCATTCTTGTGGATCAAGCATTTGATTGATTCTATCATGTTGGGCAACATAGAATGATTTTCCTTTCCTCAGAATGCGGTCCAGATTTTCTTGGATTGCAGCAGCTTTTTTCAGATTAAAGTGGGCCCTGGCACGGGAATCTATTCTTTTAGCCAATTTAGGCATGATTTTCCCCCCTCAGGATGCTTCCTGTTCTCAGAAAACACGTGTCCCCACTCGCCCGACTCGTCTCACTCCCAAGAACCTCCCAGTCAGAGTGACCCTTTTTGTTATATATGCTGTAAATAAATGAAATATTTAGGACTCTTTAATATATACAGAAAGCACATTGCTGTATACAACTCCCTTCATGGCTACAAGCCAGGGGTTTACACAAAAGAACTCACAACACAATAAAAAAAAAAAAAAAAATACATTTTGTGACTCCTGAAAGGTTTGAACACTGGGATGATGGATTCAAGGCAGTGATGAATACGTCTCCGGGAGCAGGTTCTAATGCCCTGTGACGTGGTCCTGGGAAGGAAGTCGACCGAGTACTTTCTGCCTATATTCCTTGTCGACTGCAAATTTGTAGAGGTCATGGTCCAAGGACTGTATGTCTTGCAACCTTTGCACGGGTAGGGACCTATCAGATAGCTTTAACCGGTTTGGAATGGCTTGTAGGATTGGATTAGCCCTAAGGCTTGGTACCAGGATCCTCCATCCGCAGTTAGCCCAGAAATCAGGTATTGAAATAATACCAACCATCAGTTTGATGGCAAAGACGAGTCTTCTCTAGTGAATGATGGCAGGAAGACGTCTGATGTTGAGAGCTGCCGCTATCTGGGTGGTCCTTGGTGTAGGGGGAAGCGAAATTTCCATATGGCCCACTTCAGTAGCCAGAATTCCCCCGCGAAAATCCATCTAGGATGGGTCGTAGCAGTTGAAGTCCAGACTTCGGCGCCATAGAGTATGACCGATAGAGACGTCTTAATATATCTGCACCCAACAGCCTGGTCAGGGACATACAAAAGTTGTTGTTTAATCATCCACCGGAGTCGACAGAACTTTATTTGCAAGTTGTCGATGTGCGGTAGAAAGGAGAGCTTTTGATCAAAAATAACGCCCAGATCGGTGTGTTGCTGAACAGCAGAAATCGCGGATCCTCTTAAAATGGGTTTCACTATTGTTGGGCTCAGTTTGAGAGAGAAAGTCAACTGTTTTGACTTCTCAGGATTGGTTTGAAGTCCGAAACCGGAGAGGAAGGCCTCAAGGTTCCCAATTTTCTGAAGGATTAAGGTATTGATGTATTCAGCAGTCTCCAGGGCTGATGGGAGTAAACAGTTTTATGTCATCGGCAAAGGTGAGGATGTCAGTTCGGCCTGTCCAAATGGCACGAGAACAGCTGAGAACAAGATTCCGGACAGGACCCCGCCTTGTGGGACTCCAGCTGTAATAGTCCTGGTGTAGCGCAGATTGCCATCGCGAACAATAACGGTCCTGTTCTCCAGCATTGTCTGCATGAACCAGAGCACGTCTCCACCAATGAGGTAATACTCACGTGGTAGCCTTGCCAACGCCTGAACGTATGCGGAATGAAATGCTGCCTGGACGTCGATATAAGTAACGGTGATTTCCGAACGGCGCTCAAATGCCTCGAGGATCTTGGTAGTGGTGGTGAGTAGATTTGTAGCGGTGGATCTTGATCGGTTACCATAGTGGATCTGCGGTAGCTGTTGTGGCATAATTTGGATAGTTAATGTTCTTAGCAGAGATTTCTCAAAGAGCTTTAATACCCATGATGCAGGGGAAATTGGACGGAAGTTAGTGGGCTCAGAAGCAGATCGTGTTTTCGGCAGCGGTCTTACTAGATATAAATGCCACATAGGAGGTAAAAAAATTTGATTAAGGATCTTGTTAATCAACGACAGGATAATATCAACAACAAATGTACTCACGGATTTCAGCATAAACTGAGGAATTCCGTCGGCACCTGATGCAGCCGTGGTGCTAAGCTATTCATTGTGTCGATCAGCTGGTATTTGGTGAGGTGAACTGAATTTAAGGGGGCTGTCGAAATCGGATTGATTGGGAATTCCATTGGCGTAGTGGATTCTGGCTGAGCAGCGAACCTAGTTATATGGTTGAGCCAACTGCCCATATTGAGTGAGTGAATGGCGTCCTCTGATTGGATTCTATGGAAGGGCTTCCCCTTATTTATGGTATCCTCTAGGTGAAGTTTTATCGCCTCCCTCTTGTTCCGAATAAAAAGCGCCCTTGCTCGGGAATAGGCAGTTCTGTCCAAGGGTGAGCCGGAGTTTTTCCACTTTTTGTGCAAATTCTGTTTAATGTGGAAACTTTCTGAGACTTTTGGATTCTACCAGGCCTTTCAATGCTCTGTAATGGTTGGTTTCTTCGTTGCAGCATAGAGAGAAACTGTGGCTATCCATCTTGTCATCAGGTCAATCCCGAGTTTGGGATCACATTCCTCAAGGATATCCCATGGGATTGCTTGAGTCGCATAAACACACCTTTCAGGATTGAGGTATTTGAGCGCTGTAATTGTTTTGGTTGTGACTTTTCTTCTTGCAGAAGTGATGGGCGTTTCTATTTGCACAGAGAGAATGATGGGGTTATTATCAGAATGTATGTTGCTTGTAGGGTTTTGATTAGCCACACAATTTGCTGACACGAACGCAAGGTCTAATGTGCTTTCGCCCCTCGTGGGTGGTGTGCTGACCAGTTTGAGACCTAATATACCTAGACTCTGACTCAATCTCCTCTTGAGGTTTCCCTGAGTATTCGGGAGATTGAAATCCCCACACACGACGTGTTTCAGTGATGAATGTAGATGGTTAATCAGCCAATTGAGGAGTTCATCAACTACTTGTGCGTCTGGAACCGGTGGGATATATACCTAGACTCTGACTCAATCTCCTCTTGAGGTTTCCCTGAGTATTCGGGAGATTGAAATCCCCACACACAACGTGTTTCAGTGATGAATGTAGATGGTTAATCAGCTAATTGAGGAGTTCATCAACTACTTGTGCGTCTGGAACCGGTGGGATATAAACTGCGACAATGTCGAGAGAATTGTTCTGGCTGTTATTGTTTTTAGGTTTTAGTTTCACTAGAACTGCCTCGAAAGAGTTAGACTGGCTCGATACTGAGTGAAGGATAGAAAATACCTGCTCATTGAAAAAAATTGCAACTCCTCCTCCCCTCCGGTTTTCTCTAGACGTGCACACTATCTGATACCTTGCAGGTCAAGTAGAGGAAAGTGTTTCTTCGAAGCAAACCACGTCCATTGAACTGGACAGCAAGAGCTCCTCAACTTCATTAAGTTTATTCCTCATGGATCGCACATTTTGGAACAGGAGTTGGAACGAAGCCATTCTGTTTACGGTGGCGAGGGATGTACGCGGTCTGATCCGTCTGTGATGCGTCGATGGTCTTCGATATGTTGACACCATGACAGGGATCACAAAATTCGGGGAGAGAGATGACAGAGATTTTGGGTAATTTTCAATCTCATCATTTTCGATGGCCGTTGGGAGCCCCTTTTTCGTGGGTATGTTAAGGGCGAAGCATGGATTTACCTTGTTTTCCCTACGGCTATTCCTATGTAGAACAGTTGAGTTGTTAGTGGAGAATAGAGATACATCGTATAGTCAGAGTCTGGACTGTTGTGGACACATCCCAGGAGCTTTTATGGATATCACTTCTTTTCTACTTTGTGCTTCATAAAATGGCCTTATGATGGTGCCGAGGGGCATTTGGTGCATGTTCCAATCATTTCAAACTGACTTCTGTCACAATAGATGCGAAAAGAAGCGTATGCTGTGCTTCGAGTGTTCAATCTCTGAATCTTTAAATCTAATTGTAGTTCCTCAATCAGTACATCTGTGACGAGTTGTGCTGACGTGTCTGGGGCCAAACTTGATACAAACAAACTGCTGGGGGGGGGGGGTCTGGGTGACGAATCATCCCGTTTGAAAGGCCGGGCCGACCGGGCTAGCCAGGTGGGTAAAGTGCCTGCCTGGCAACCAAAGGTCGCGGGTTCGAATCCCGCTTCGGGCTTGGATCACAGTACTGCAAAAACCTTGGGAGGTGCATTATGGCCACAGAAGCCGATGCGCCAACAACTACCAAAAAAAAAAAAAAAAAAAAGAAAAAAGAAAGGCCGAAGCTTCGAGACTAGTGCGGTGCTCGTCCAAGTGGTTTTCTTCCTGTTCAAAGTGTTTCTACTGGCCGTCTTGCACTTGGTAGTCTGGTTATTTCCAGGTTCGGCACCCAACACCAAGTTGGTCGCATGCCTGGCAGTGGTTCAAGACTAGCTGACGAGTGGCTTTCTGGGTGCAGTTCAAGAGCGTTTGGTGTGGCATTTTTATTTATGTACTGATCGTAGCTGACTTCGTCGGGTGGCACATGACCACCGTTTGTTTCCTGGGGCAGGTTTAGCTTGAGCGCGTTTGGATATGATTTATTTCTCTCAGAAGGGTGTTCAATGAAATCTTCTGTTTCTCTGTTACGTTCAAAGACGGTAATGGGCGGCGACTGCGTGTGTTATCTGCTTTAACGCGAGGCTAGTCGTCGAGAAGGATGCACGGTCAACAGAACCTCTTTCAAATTGAGAAGAGACGGTGTCCAGATTTCTGCAAGCTGGTTTTCAGGTGTGAGGACCCCGCAGAGACGATTGATATTGCTCTTCAGGTCTATCATCTGGTTTTACAAAAAGCTCATTTCCTTTCTAATTTCCTCATTCTGTGCACGAAGTTCTTCGTTTATACATCATTTCTACATCATCTCCTCCCCTAACTGGTCTTACGGGGGGGGAAGCCTATGGAGAATAAAGAGACGGTAAAATCTATACGACGTTCTTGAAACGTCGGTTGATAACATCTGGGGTGGGGGAGGTGCTTAAGGGGGACGTTGTTGGTCTGCGGATATGCGAAGGAAGAAATCGGTTGAGCTGAGCCCGGGATGCCTTCCGAAAAGATCATTCGCCTTTATCACGGCGCGTGCACACTGGGAGGGGGGGGTTATTACTCGAACTGAAGGAGAGTAATCCTGTGCACCGTCGGAAGCCTTCTCTTCTGTCGCTCATTGTCTTTCCTTTTTCGCCACCTCACGGGCGGGGAGAATCGTGTCGGGGTGTAACACGCCGTGAGCTGCACCTGCACGAGAGATGGAGTTACACGCAGTCGACACCGTTTAAAAAAACGCCGGAATTTCTTTCTGATGATCGCTGCCGCGAGGATTTCGAGCGTCCCTGAGCGAGTATCGCCCTCCCGTAGCGGCGCCATTTTGTAGTTGATTAGCGCAATGAAAGGTGCGACGATTTTCGTCCTCCCCGGCATCGGAGGAATTAATTCTTCACGCAGCCACTGTCTCCGTAATGGGAGCAGCAGCGAACACCCTGGGGGGGGGGGGGGGGGGAAAGATGGCGTTTTAAGCGTGGCAAAAAACGATTCTCTTTTTTTCGCTTTTTTTGTTTTGAGCGACTGCAGAAACAGAATGTCCTCTGGCTGTGATATTTCCGTCGCACGCGCGGCGAGCTAAACTTTATTTGTAACCTTCCCGCTCATTGCGACCTCTTAACGCTAATTTCCCGGCGAACAGAAGAGCCGTCGCGCTGCGCAGAGAAGCGATTTATTTACGGAAAATATCCGCGGGATTATTATGGAAAAGGGACTCGATCCCACTTCAGGCGACACGTACAGCACCTCCGCAAAAGTAACGTCGACCGCTTCGGATGAGCTGCAGAAAAACGCGATTGACGGAGCACCACCGGAAGGGACTGTTGCTGCAGGAAGACATTTGACCCACCCACTTCGGAGATGCTGTGGAAGTTGAGCCGTCCTTTAAATCCCGTTGGCTTCCGGATGCCAGTCGGACGGGTCTCAAAGAAAAATGTTTTTTCTTTGAGACCCGTCTTCAATCCGCCCACAGAAATATCCCCGCTGCAGTCGGGGAAGTAAAAGGATTAGCTTCTTCTAGATCCGGTGTCCCCCAAAAAGCCCCTCCTCTTCGTTTTCATCTTTTATCGCACGTTCGTTTCGAGACTGCGTCAACTTAGTTCATCGTCGCTTTCCGACAGCGCGAGCTTTTTACTTTTTGTTGGTGCGAGGGGAGGTTCGAAGAGAGCTTTTAATAAACGAGACGCTCTTCTTTCCACGTGATTTCACAGAAATTTTCGTTCGGCTGCCACTAACGTTTCGAGTGCTGTCGGCGATCCTTCTTCAACCTCCCACTTGTGAGTCGCAGGTTTAACCAATATACGACGTTGTGCACGGTGCGAATATGTGGAGAGCAACCGGGGCCGCGACACCCCTTAACAGACGGATTCACCGCACAGCAGCTCTGCCTTGCTGCGCGAGTTTCCCGCATTTTTCCTTTTTCAATTAACGTCGACTGTTTCGAAGGCCAAACTCGGCTCGAACTGCACGCTCAAAACTCGCCCGTTTGCGTGCCTTACAAGTGTTGCCATGGTGACCTCCTTCCCTTTTTCTTTCTTTCTTTTTTTTTCGAAACATTTCACGGCGCAGCTGTCGCGTAAATTTATATCCGCACGCGCGGCTGTTTCCTATCGCCCACCCTGTCCCCAATCCCCCACCCTCCCCGGTTCGTACACCGAAAGCTTCCGAGAGACACTTTTTGCGCCGTTTTGGGTTCATTCGTGTTAAGAACGTGCGCAGCCGAGACACGTGTTTCGAGCGGACCCACTTTGTTTCTGTCACGGACGCATATGGAGTCGGCGGTGTTCCCCGCCGCCACGTGGAAGTGGGGCAAATGACATCTGGGTCCACGAAGTGGCGCGTGGCTCGTAGATAAGGCGAGAGACGCGGGGGGTTGCTACCTGTGGGTGACGAGCAGCTGCGGCACTTCGCAGCCATCCATCACCCGTCTGCCCGCCCGCCCGTTCGGCGAAGGTGCATCTCGCTGGCCACTAAGTGAAACGGCAGCGGATCATTCGTGGCTTTTCCATTACGCTGTGAGTGGGATGTCGTGGAAGAGGGGAAACCGCATTTGTTCAGGGGAAAGAGGAGATGGCAGAGATAGATGTCAGCTTATCGCTTAATCATTCCTGGCAGGCAACACCTTTTGTTGGGGGGATGGATAATTGCGAGTAGTTGCTTAATGCGACCTCTAATAATCGTATTTCAAAGGTCACCTTTCACGAGGCGTTCGCCGATAGCGGAGCGCCTCGTGCAAACGATAATACGAAAACACATCCAATCTTTGATTCGCGAAACCGCACAAATACGCACGCGCGTCAGTGCATTACTGTTCGTGGCAACCTGAACGACAAATAACAATGTCTTCGGAGTAGTTGATGAAGTGACTGGAGTAGTGACTGAAGATTCAAGAGTGGAGCTACACAACTGGATAGCTACAAACTTAGAAACAAACCTCAAAACCATAGTGACCAGTGACTTCAACATGCCTACACCACGCCATGAAGAAGCCAAGAAAGAACTGGACGCCATATTTGTTGCCCTGGGCCTCGTAAAAAGTATTACCAGCCCAACCAGAGGTAATAGCACACTCGACCTCGTATTCCATAATCTTGACAGCATATCTATGATCACCTCTTCTTTTAAATTCTACTCTGACCACAATCCTATCACATGTGAAATCGCCTTACAAAAAAATCACAATCATCACTTGCCAAGAAAAGAAAACCAACCTGAGAGAGAACTCACCTTTTCTACTAAATTCCTGAAACCGGACATCATTCTCAGACGTCTCAGAGAATTTAACTGGACACACCTATTCACTGTCCCTCCTGATGTAGCCCTAAGCCATCCAGACGAAGAGCTTTATGGAATAGCCAAAGAGGGAGCTGCAAAAGAAATACGCATCACTTCCAGAACCTCTGTATGGTTTAATCAAACAATCAAACAAACTTTTCTCCAGAAACAGAAGGCTTACAGACGATGGAGAAAATCAGCTGACACCGAAAACTTCAGCGCCTATAAAAAGGCAAGGGCTCTCTTCTTAAGACAAAAACGACTTGTCTGCAACCAGTTTGCCCTGGATAAGCTGAAAAGATCTAAAAGAATCCAGAAAGCCATAAGCAAATCAATATGAAGGAAGAAATATTTAAAGAATGGACTGAGCTTACTTTTCAACAGACCGACCAGTCACATGTTCCACCCCCTGTTACACTTTTTGGCCCTCTCTTCAAACCTCCAATATCACTCATAACCATAACCCGAAACCATCTGATGGAGGTCATCAAAAAAAACTTCCACTGAAAGCTGTTGTGGGTCCCGACCGGTTTCCTCTGTTTCTAATCAAAATCTGCAGTACACATATTATAGACCCACTAGTCCATATTTTTAACAAAATCTTAGAAAGTGGGGAGATTCCAAATATCTGGAACACATACTTTGTGCGGCCAGTCCCTAAATGCAGGGACCCCAAGCGGTCTCAAGATTTCAGGCCGATTGCCATCGGCTGTGGGTTCCTAAAGATATTTGAAAAAGCAATCCAGCCCACCATTGCAGACCACTGTTTCAATCACAGGCCTCCGTACCTCCACACTGTGATTAAGGGGAGATCTACTAACAGCAACCTCCTAGACACCCTTACCAGAATCCAGAAAGCCCTCAACAACAGGACACAGCTTGATGTTATTTTCTTTGACATAAAAGCGGCCTATGACAAAATAGACATAACAGCTCTAATCACCATTCTCCAGCAGTACTTTAACATCACTGGAAGGATTCTCCGTATCATTAAATCAATCCTGGAGCATAGACATCTCATCATATTACATCGCAGATTTCAGACAACTTGCATTACTAATAGGGGTGTCCCGCAAGGGGGAGTCCTATCACCAACCCTATTTGCCGCAGTGCTAGAGCCCTTCCTTGCATCCCAAACTGACTTCCAATCATACGCCGATGACCTGAAACTTTATATTACATCCTCTGACCAAACTCAGGTTCGTAGCACTACCTTGCAGGCAAATAAAACCATACATAACCTTCAACAATATTTGGCTTCCATCGGACTACAGATTAACCAAACAAAGACAGCTCAAATGTCCTTCACCTGGAAGAAGTCACGCAATGACATTAATCTTACTATCAATGGATCACCCATTCAGAAAGTTAAAACGCACAAAGATCTCGGATTAGTGTGGGATGATGGGCTGACATTCCAGGCTCACCTCCTGAACACAAAAACAAAAATGTACTCCGCTATGTGGGCGATCCGCCAGGAACTAACGGGAATTCATGACGCCGACCTGGTAAAGAAATATGTTGTCCGATGTGTCTATCCCATACCTCTCTATGCCGCAACCATTTGGTCCTCTGCTCCCACAACACACTTCAACAAGTTCCTCAGCCTGGAATACTGGCTCCTGAAATGGCTCAACTGGCGGACTGGCAACCAATACACCATTTCTAGGGCTCAGTTCTACATAAATCTGGAAGTCACCCCATGGAAACAACAGATTGTGGCAGCAAATCTCCTTACACTTGCCAGACTAATCACAAGACGACTCGACGCCCCTGAAATTACTGATTCAATAAAAACTCCCCCGGAAGGAATCAAATGGACCCAAGGCTCCCACTCACAATCAGCTTGAACAACCTGAAAGGATTGAGACGCATGTTCCCAGGAAACACGGTAGATTTGATGAACAATCTAGCCATCGACCTGGATAGATTCTGCGAACAGCATTCATACAGACGTCAGAAGCTAAAGGACACATATGCAAACGTACACTTATGAGACGCCACCAGAAGGAAAATGCCACCACAATGCATCCCGTTAAAGATAGGTGAAGCCATCGCTGGTCCTCTCTTACTTAGAATCTACTACTCCAAAGACGCCTGGCTGCACTATTACGTTCAAGATTGAAGAATTGAAGAGATACCACGTGTAACAACCGGTGAAGGACTGCCTCCTTTCTTTATATTTTGTATATTTCCCTCATGCTTATGTAATTTATACCAATTTAGAGAAAATAATACCCTTTAATTCTTTTAATTATGTAAAATAATAAACACTAAGTTCTGTACCTGTCGGGTTAGGCATACATGGGCCCCATGTAACCGCCAGGCACATGTCCCTGTCTTAACCTCTGTGTGTAATATCACCCCCCCCCTAGCTTCTAGCTGTCCAGGGGGTGGCTCTTTGGCAGAGCAATAAACAGATTTAATAAATAAATAAATTAATAAATAGTTTTCGGAGTATCCCCCTCGGCCGATGAACTTGGACAAACAGCGCGCAAATTCAAAACGGGCATCGCGAGAAGTCCGGATCACATCGAGAACGCCCCCAGGATTCAGTTCTTAGGACAAATTTCTTTTCATCGCAAGCAGAAGACCTACCGACGAGGCAAAAGAACGAATAATCAATAAAAGCACGTGATCTGTTTGGCGCGGTAATAGTGGGAGTGCAAAAACGAGGAGCCCGGATGGAACTCCGCCTGTGGGAACACCAACGCTAACTTTCCTACCCAAACATTTTTCATTGCGGGTCACGTGAAGTCTTTACAAGCGACTCGCAGAATTGGACATCAGGTGTTGTTCTTTTCCTCAGGGAGGGGACGGCCGTCAATGCAGGCGAATGAGGACTGGTAAACAATTGAACCCAATCTTTGAAACCTCCACAATGGTGTTTGGGGTTCGTTATGGTGGACCTACGTTCCAATTCATATATGGAGAATCGTGGCACAAACTGATTGGTCAAAATAGGTATAAGGGGGCTTCTCATAACTTTGACGAGACACGAGGCTTTCATTAGTGGTCTGATGTGACTGAGGTGGCTCCTTGTGTTTTGGGGGAAATTTGCCCTACTAAATATTGGTTCCAGGCTGTTGGCAAGCTTTGAGTGGTGAAGGTACAATTTAGGATTCCTAGGAGCCCATCTAAGCTGTAAATATCTACGCGCTTCAAAGTACATTGTGGGATCCATCAGATCCAGTACATTACGGTTGTGGGTTGGAATGGGTCAGCTTTCTTTCACCGTTACACGTAACACGCAACGAATTTTGGAAGCAAATCAAAAATTCGACGCCCTCTCTGGTTGCAATAAAGTCACCAGATGAGTGCATAGTACTGTATTAGGGTCAGGCGCCTCCTGTGGTTTCCCACAGTTCAGAAGTACACGAATCCATGTGGGGAATATGAAACGTGGATTCGTGTACTTCTGGATTGTCCATTGTACTCTCAACCTGGAACGAATTTAATGTCTGCGGTTCCAAACTTATTGCAGAACGATGTAAATATCTTATTTGAAGACCATAATAACTTTACTGCTCTGCAAACCTTACCAAGATCAGTTTTCATATTGAGGACTCAGCTAAGAATTTCAGCTTCTTCCGGGAATTGACTTCACAAATGACCAAAAGACAAAAGGTTAAACAAAGGTGTGAACAGAAGATTTCAGTTAATTGTGATTGTATTGACTTATATGGATCGCTATTGTGTTCATTTATGTTAATTAATGTTGCATCGATTTTGGCTAATTGTGATCGACAAGATTTATGTCAATTGCTATTGTAAAGATTGGTTTCTGTGAAACACAAGGTTATGAGAATCATTTAGTAGATTGTAGTTGTCAACAGTTGTCAACATTTAGTAGATTGTAGTTGTCTTTTTCAAAGGGAACACCCCCTAAAAAGCCTCTGGCTTATGTGTTCTCCCTCCCTTCTTGCTGTTATCTCCCAACAATTGTAACACAAAATAGGGATAAATAAATTATCAAAATTATCAAACAGATTTGAAAGTTCCAGCGGACAGAACAGACAGTGTTGTTATACGCCCATTGTATGTTATATATTATTCTCTTGGCTCTCAGGAATTCAGGGACTCTGAGCATATTTGAAACAAGTATTGTCTATGTCTGTTTATTATAATAATTACTGTTTCTCGGTGGTAGTGAGGATAATTTGTGGAAGTTCCACACTAGTAATTCATCTGTTTCTTAAAGCACAAACGCCAAGAGTACAACTTTGCAATTTCTAAAAAGCTTAAACAGTCTAAAAGAATCAATAACAACAAGAATACCAACTTCACCATGGATGAAACTTTATTTAGGGAATGGGCGAACAGTACCTTCGGAATCTCTCCAGACCCTAATTTAAAGAATAACTCTGTCGCAACAGACAATACCAGTTGGCTGGTAAATTACATGAATAACATGACTCCGTCCGGATCCAATCTTGATATCAGACCTCTACTAACAGAAATCACCATAACCAAAGAAAATGTAATTCAGGCATTAAATAGCCTCCCAAATAAATCCACTTCTGGCCCTGATATGTTCCCCCTCTTCATCATGAAAGTAAGCAGTCCATTCATCATCGAGGTCTTGCTACACATATTTAGAGAAACCCTACACACTGGAATTATCCCTGAAATATGGAAACATTATATTGTAAAACCTGTGCCTAAAGTCAAACATCCGAAAGACAAGAAGGATTTTCGTCCAATTTCTATAAGTTGCAATCTACTAAAATTGTTCGAGAAGACTCTGCTGCCAATTCTTGTTATGCATTTTTTCCATAAAAGACCACCATATTTACACGCTGTGATTCCAAAGAGATCAACTGTGACTAATCTAATGGACACCCTATTTCGGATCCAAATGACTCTGAACGCCAAAGAACAGATTGATGTAGTATTTTTAGACATCAAAGCTGCTTTCGATAATGTGTCAATCAATTCCTTGATGACAATACTTGAAAGGCATTTCAGAATATAGGGAGGCCTATTAAAAGTCATCGCTTCCATTCTCAAACAAAGGCATTTGAGAGTAGAACATAGAACCTTCCAATCGAACCACGTCGTCTACAGAGGAGTCCCCCAAGGTGGCGTCCTTTCCGCACTATTTTTTGCTGCCGCTTTGGACCCCTTCCTCTCTACGCATCCTGACTGCAGCTCTTACGCAGATGATATGAAACTCTTCATCTCGTCAAAACACGGTGACAAATCTGAAGCAATCAACGCCCATGCCACTGCCCTAATAGAAGAACTTGACCATTATCTTGAGAATATTGGCCTATCCATAAATCCGACCAAGTCAGCACAAATGTCTTTCATCAACCTGAAGAAGAAGATGAACATAAACATCTACATAAATGGTATTAGAGTGCAAAAGGTTTCTCATCACACTGATCTAGGGCTCACCTGGGATGAAGGCCTGACCTTCCAACAGCACTTTGCCAACACTAAAGCAAAAACTCTGTCAGCAATGTGGGCGATAAGACAGGAACTTACTGGAGTAAACAACCAAAACCTTGCCACTCACTACATACAAACATGTCTTGTTCCGATTCCCATGTATGCCTCGACAATCTGGTCCTCTGCTTCCCTCACTAACATCAAAAAATTCATGGGTATCGAGTACTGGATTTTAAGGTGGTTGAACCGTGTTAATGGCCTCCCTTTCACCATCTCGAGATCAATCATGTATGCTAACCTTGGTTGCACCCCTTGGAATCAGTTGCTCATTACAGGAAATCTGCGTAATCTCTGTCAACTCCTCACCGATCGCTTTGAAGCTCCAAATGTCCATAATCTCGTTGCAGATCCTAGGCTTTCCCGCGTCCTTTGAAATAGTTCATGGATTCCCCTAAGAAGCTTATTACAGAATTTAACTATGCTTAGAAGATGTTTTCCGTCTAACATCCTCCAAACGTACAACACCCTGAAGATTGATCCTCACAAGTTCTGTGATGAGAAAGCGCACAGATCTGAGAAGATACAGGACATGGACCACCACATAAAACTGTAGAAGTTTTCTGATTATCTCCTTCAGGATGGAATCTCCCATCAACTCTACTTTGCTGAAGAATTAATTTGTTTTGTATGTATATGTATTGGCTGTATATGCACACATTAGGACGCGTATGTGTTTATATGTCTCTACCTTTTGCTCGTGTCACTGTATATATTTTTATCTGCTTTATTTACTCACTTTAGATGTTATTTTGTTGGAATATAGAAACTAATGTTTATAATATTATACAGAAACTAATGTTTCTATAAAATAGAAATAATAATAATATGTGTAATTTATGTACGACTTCTATGTTTGCTGTCTAAGTCAAAATGTACAAATGTATATAGGCACCCTCCTAGCTGAAGGCTGTTCAGGGGTGAAGCATATGGAATAAATTGAATAATAAATAAATAAATAAATAAATAAATTTGTCGACACCCGCTGGTATTGCACTACTTCAAACGAATAACGCTTCTCTCTAGGAGAGAAGACTACTGTTATTTATCTCAGTGGACACCACCACCACCACCACCCAGACGATCGTTTCGAAGCTATTTGGCTTCATCATCAGTGAGTGAGTGAGCAGGTACCCTGGTAATGCAACATGCCATCGCAGTTGCGAAGTTATTTCCAAGTATGAGAGATGCCAAATGGTGTATCAGTAATAATGTATTAGAAGATGAAATGCATAAATAACAGTAGTCTTCTCTCCTAGAGAGAAGCGTTATTCATTTGAAGTAGTGCAATACCAGCTATCTTTGTGAAGGCACCCACAATATGAGATACAATTAAAACGATGCCCTTTTCCGCTACAAATGTAGTTGAAATTTATGGCTAAACTATGGTGTTTCTACACCGATACTTCATCACCTAAACCCATAAGACATTATGCCTCGTGCATTTCGTCTTCTAATACATAAGAATGAATACATCAACAGTCACTTGATACAAAAATCGTTCATTACAGATGACTGAGTTCAAATTTCACATAAATGTACACTCTCCTCTTCATTCAATTTGTAGCGTAGCATACAAGTGCGCTGCTATCAGATTCCTGTAGGTTTTGTCATGGCAGTACCTGTCCGGGTCCATTTTGAAGTCTCTAAAGAGCTCCAGAGTATTGGCAGGAAACATCCGCTCTAATCCCTCCGACTGATGTAGAGCGCTTGGCAGACTATGAGAGTAGTAGAACCGGGTCCCAGGACGTGGCCTCACCACAAGATTATCAATTTGTGGGGCATCTAAACTCCCAGTCAGAAGTTGTGCAAGAGTGCTGATGTTACGCATGGTGACCATCTGTATTCATGGAGCTACGATTAAGTCGGCATACAGTATGCATTTTGAAATTGCAAAGGACTTCCCGGCAATCCTATTCAACCACCGGAGCACCCAGTATTCCACGCTGAGAAACTTCCTCATATAGGTATTTGGGCAGAAGACCAAATAATTGAGGGAAACAGGAACAATACATTTTGGAATGTCACTAGTTGTTAGTATCGAATCCCAGTTATCTCCTGTCTCACAGCCCAAATTGCAGCGAGACTTTTGGTTCTGGTGTTCTGAAACTGCCTTTTAAAGGTAAGGCCCTCATCGCGCCATCCATTTGGTGAGACTACACCACCACCACCCATTTGGTGGTGGTGGTGTAATCTCATTTGCTGGCAGGCCTCTGCATTGATTCCCAAAATATAGGTGGTTGTCTTCTCTTGGTTTAGATGATGATCCAGATAGTGACTGTATCCATGGTAGGGTCTTCCGTCGTGCGAATAAATCTTGTGCATAGCGCGTAAAGGAACAGCACATCTTCTCTTTCGAGGATGTGCTGTTCTTGGTTTCTAGGAAGGTAAAGAGAGAGAGAGAGAATCTTTAATGCCCTTCACGGCCAAAAAGCCAGGGGTTTACATTTTTACAGCCTCCCGAAACTTCCGGGAAAATCAAACAATTATTTACAAAAAAAAATTAATTTTACAAACGAAAACATTTTGATACAAAGGAGAGAACTCCTTACGAGAGTTAAATCTGATTGAGCTGGCTTAACATCGAGATAAGAGCACCAGCTCAATCAGACAGGAACAGATGCAAAGTACACATCAGTCATTGCTCATTAGTCCTACTCGTCATAATTTTTTTCCGGTAAGTCCGGTCAACAGCGAATTTATTCAGGTCGGCGTCCAGTGCCTGGGTTTGCTTAAACAGCTGCTGAGGGAGGAACCTGTCCGAGAGATGGAGTCGCGCTGAATGCGAGTAGAGCTCGGGATTGGTTCTAAGGACATCAGGGGGAATCCTCCAGCCACAGGTATCCCAGAATGAAGGTGTTGCCATTATGCCTGTTATCATCTTGACTGTTGCTAGGAGGCGTTGGTCGTCGACTAAGGTGGTAAGCCGTGGAATCCCGAGAGAGTTGGCAAGCTGCGTGGTACGAATCAGAGCTGGAAGGTTGTGGTTCCTGTTGGCCCACTTGAGGAGCCAGAATTCTGTGGCAAAGAGTGGTTTCTTTATTGATGGTTCCGCTGACGCCCAAATTTCAGTAGCATAGAGTAAAAGTGGAAAGGTAACTGATCTTATGTACCTCATGGTTGTCTTTTTATCTCTGATATGAAGATGCTGTTTTGCTATCCACCGGAGTCTTCAAGCACGTGTGAGGAACATGCCTATGTGGGCGTTGAATCGAAGTTTGCAGTCGAATATAACGCCCAAATCACGATGGCTGGACACAATTGGGATGAGGATGTTGCCGACCGAGAGAAGAAAGAGTTTGCTTCAATGAATACACCATGAATTCGGACTTAGCAGGATTGATCTTGAGCCCGAACTGGCAGAGGTAAGATGTGACTGCAGTGAGAGTGTTGTTAATTTCCGTTTTTACCAGATCAAGGTCTTGACCAGGGATGATGGGAGTGAGTATCTTGATATCATCTGCATAGCTCAGTAGACATCGAGAATGTGCAACCAGTGGGAAGATAATAGATGAGAACAGAAGGCCGGAAAGGACCCCTCCTTGTGGAACTCCTGCGGTGACGGATCTAGTAAGGGTGCGATCTCCTGTATGAAGCTTTATAACTCTGTTATTCAGAAGAGAGGAGAGAAAGCATAGTATGTTCCCTGTGATCTGGAAGTGGCATTCCAGGAGAGTGAGTAGTTGGTTTACTTGGACGGCATCAAATGCAGCCTCAATGTCTAAGTAAGTCACAGCTAGTTCGTGCCTTTTCTCGAATGCTGGCAAGATAGTATTCGTGGTGGTTAGCAGATTGGTGATCGTTGATCTGTTTGGAAGGGAGTAGTGAATTTGGACTGGATTACTGGGCAAGATCTGCTTGGTGAGGATGGGGAGTAAGGTCTTCTCCAGTAGCTTCAGCAGGCTGGAGGAGTTGGAGATGGGTCGGAAGTGTTTAGGTTTCGATGGCGACTGAACTTTGGCTAAAGGTTTGATGAGATAGTTTGTCCATTGCTGTGGGAAAATCTGGTTCGAGAGTAACTGGTTGAAGATAATTAAAAGTGGCTGAATAATGTACGGATTTAGGCATTTGAGCATGAATTGGGGAACTCCATCATCACCAGTGGTTGACGAGGCAATGTATCCTAGTCAGGAGGAGGCATCTCAAATCTTCATATCTTTCGCACTCGTACATCAGGTGGTCCCAAATTTCGAAGGTACCACAGAGGCATTGTGGGTTTTCGGTGATCCCGAGTGCAGCGAGCTTTCCTCTGATACATGCATGGTCAGTTATCGAAAAAAGGTGATGTATAGGTCAGGAGAGAACCATGTGCCGCTGAGAGGCGTCCTTTCTACTTCATTGCTCGCCATCTGTCTCGAATCCTTTCTTGCATCAAAACAAGGCTCTCTGTCTCACGCGGATGCCAAAAGACTGCACATAACATCATCTGATTCTTATCAAGTGGCCAATCAGAAAACGGAACTAGAAAAGTATCTACAATCGACCAGTTTAGAACTCAATCACGCTAAATCAGCTCAAATGAACTACAAACAAAAGGTAAAGGAATAATAAAGAAATCTACATGGCAGGGGAACCAGTGGGAAAAGTCATTAAGCTGAAGGACTTAGGCTGGACATGGGATGAGGGCCTTCTACTTCAAAAGCATCTAAACGTCGCCGAAACGAAGGCGTATGCTGGGATGTGGCTGCATACGCCTTTGTTTCGCAAGAACACACGACCCACCCTCGGCTCATTATCCGATATGTGCAACGCTGCCATTATCCCGTGTCATTATATTCCTCCATCATCTGGTCCTCAGCGCCCAAAACCCAGTTCATCAAAAGTTTCTTGAGTTAAAGTGTTGGATCCTAAAATGGATCCAACACTCTAACCCATGAAACTTATCAACAGAATAACAGAGAGGCAGAATACCGGTCCCAGATCGGGTTCGGATTTAGACGTGATGCGTTGGAAACAGCAGATGCTGCCCAAAATATGTCAACGCCACAAAACTTATAACACGACGCAGAATCGACGACATCGTCAGGATAGCCGAGTCAGCAGGACGCAACCAGATTGACCCCCTGCTTACTCTTCAAGTGGTCTATAGCATTGTCTAGTCCCGCTTGAAACATGTTTCCGGGAAGCCTAATCCAGCTTATCGAGAGATTAGCGATTCTCGTGGATTCAGAGTGTTGTGCGAATCAAAAATATGCAGATGCGAAAAACTGCGGGATACCTTTGGTGGAGCTGTGGGGTCTTCTGCTTGGTCCTAGGGCCCGTCAGGATACAATTAGGTCCGAGGCATCCATCCCGAAGCCTATGGAAGGAAAAGCGTTTGTCGATCGGTAGGGAGTGAAGTAGCACGCGGACAAAGAAAAATACTTCCGTGTTAATGAGTTACGGTGATCCAAAATACAACTGCGTCATCTCACGAGCCAGTCGCCGAGTCGGAGAACTGGTTTGGATAGCGATCGCGAGCTTTCTTCTTCTACCCAAAACTTCGTGTAATAAAAACAGAGCGAATCCAAGACAGGTGGAAAGAAGAGATGTCCACCTCTTGCAGGTCATCGTGTCGCTTCTTTTAAACGTGTTTTGCTGCTGGCAGAAGACGATTCAGATTGATTTCGTCTGTTTCGAAACGCATCGTTTGTTTTCTACATTTTCGTCAAAGTCCTTTGGAGAAGTCCAGCGTTGAAATAAATTATTATTATTATTATTATTATTATTATTATTATTATTATTATTATTATTATCTGTTTATTTCTCTTACGAGACACCCATGGACAGCACGTGGCTAGAGGGTGTGGTTACATTATATCAGTATTTACAAGCATATTTACGTGAACTTATTTACAATATTTGGAGATGACAAAACACAGAATATGTGTTAATGGATTAATTGCGAATGGTTGTTAAATGCTAAATATTATTATATAAATTATTAAATTAGTCTTCTTATTATATTTGTACACATCAGCCGGTACACATTACCAAATATTTCTGTCCTATACATTTTGTCTGTACATAGTTTCTCTGGATCTATATTTAAATTATTAAAATAATTCACAGTATTTGCTGGGTAAAATCTCCCCAGAGAGTCCAATTGAGTCAAATGGCACTTGAGACTTGGTTCTTCCCTCTTTATTCTCGGTCGTATTATCCGGGGGCGAGTGATCACGTTTCCCACTTTCGGCGAATCTATTCTCTCCGTTAGTAGCTTTGCCAGAGTTAAGATGTTTCTGGTTGTGATGATATACTTCCAGGGTGTGATGTCCAGATTGGCAGACAAGACCGCTCTTGAGATGGTAAACGGTTTCCCGGCGATCTTGTTTAGCCATCTCAGGAGCCAGTATTCTACTCCTAAGAAGGCCTTGATGTTGCTCTCAGGGGCTGATGACCAGATAGTCGATGCGTACAACGGAATCGGTGTAACGCATTTAAGGATGTATTGAATTATAAGATGAGGGCTTCGGAGTGAGTTCTTGTCTGGTGCTCCAGAGTGCTGCGTATGTCTTTTTCCTAATGTGTTCGAAGTGAGGTATGAAGTTTAATCCTTCATCCCACTTAAGGCCAAGGTCAACATATGCGGGGGAATTTTGGATTCTGGTATTGTTCACAAAAATCGTAATTTCATTTTTCTTCTTTTTGTTGGTGAAGGTCATTTGGGCAGTTTTCTTTTCATTAAGTTTCAGGCCAATGTAGTGCAGATATTCTTCTAGCTTCTTGATTGCCTTGTTTGCTTCCTCTGATAGGTGGGGTGCAGTTTCTTGTTCTTTGGAGATTACAAAAAATTTCAAATCGTCAGCATATGTAATAAATTGCTCACAGTTTTGAGCTAAAAATGGGGCTAGTGCTATTGTGAAGAAGGTGGCGGACAATACGCCCCCTTGAGGTACTCCCCTGGAGATACAGTAAGTTGCTGTTTGTTTCCCGTTTATTGCGATAATTTGTCTTTCTTGAAGGGTGTTAGTGAGAATGCTTAAACTGCTTCCTGAAATAAGGAAATACTCCTTGAGGATTACTGTTATAGCTGGGATTGAGACGTTGTCGAAGGCTGCTGCTACATCCAGGAAAACGATGTCCAACTGTTGTTTATTATTTAAAGCTGATTGACGGTGTTCAGGATTGCTTTCTCAAACACTTTTTGCAGAGAGCATCCGATTGCGATGGGCCCGAAATCTTTACTGGTTTTAGGATTGTTTATTTTTGGAACTGGTTTTACGTAATATCTCTTCCATGTTTTCGGGATAACCCCCTCACTTAGTATTCGCTGGAAGAGGTGGTGGAGCGGGTCGATTATGTAAGCACTACATATTTTTGTCATGAATAGCGGGAACTGGTCCAGCCCGATCGTTGCTTTACTGGGGAGGGAGCGAGTTAACAGCTTCCTTTAAGTTTTCCCTGCTGATATTAATTTCACGTAATATGTTTCTAGCTCTAGTTCGGTTAGTGCCAGTGGGATCCATCACTTTTTCAATCATTTTCTGCATCTCGCGGATGTTTTCCTCACAATTTTTCTGCTTTTCATTCAAAGGTTTTCCGAATGTGACTTCTGTCCACTCTCTAAACAGCTGGTCCGTCATTTCTTTTTTGTTGTTTTTCTCGCTAACTATTCTCTTTTCTTTTCTTAATTTTTCCTTCATAACCTCAAAGTACGCTTGTCTTTTCAGTCGAATAAACTTTGCCCTTTCGCATTTAATCACAGTCCGATCAGTCGAGTGCCCAGTTCTTTTCCACTTTCGGTAGAGCTTTTGCTTCGTTTTAAACATAACTTTTACTTGTGGAGTGAACCAAGAGTTCGCTCTGTCGGAGATCTTTAATACTTTTGCTGCTCCTAGACGGGCGATCTGCAAGAGTAACCGCGAAGTCTCCTCTATGGCTTCTTCAGTGGACATCTTATGTAGACTTTGAAAGATATATTGCGCTAAGCATTGCAATATGACCTCGGATTTAATATATTTTGTGGAAAATATCAACTTCGATTCATTACCCTGATGTGTACCGCAGTTCTGATCGGCAGTCTGTCTTCGAAGAGCAACCTCCATTGAAAGCGCAGAGTGATCGGAGGAAAACTGTAAGGAGTTGTCTATTAAGTTAACATCTTGCGCGTTGTAATAAATTAAATCCAAGCACTGTAATCCTCTTGTCGCAGGTGTTGTTAATTGTTTCATTCCGAGTGCTTCTACTGTGGCGTCTAGCTCTGCTTTTGCATCTTTATTCCTCGGTAACGGCATATTCAGATCTCCTAAGATGATTGTCTCAATATTTACGTCTAAGTTTGATACCAGCCAGGTAAAGAACTCATTTCTGATCTCCCTCGTATGTTCTGGTGGCAAGTAGATGAGGCAAAGCTGTACCTTGCTGTTCTCACCAGAGAATGTGGCGATAACAGCTTCAAAGTTATCTGAATTAGAGCTTTGTTCTTTCACAATCTGGAAGTCGGTTTTATATATCATCATTACTCCTCCGCCCCTTTTGCTCTCTCTCCCTCTACCAATGCACTTGTAGCCTAAATTGTCTACCAGGGCGTTTAGCTGCTTATTATTTTGAAGCCACGTTTCTGTCAGACAGATAAATGAGTGTTCTGCATTTATTAGGAGACTCTGCAAGGTGTGGAGTTTATTGGATATGCTGCGAACATTTTGTAGAAAAAGGGAGACTTTTGTATCCCCTTTGAAGTTTGGCGAGGTGTTCGTTGATTGCTATTGTTTTGCCAGGGTGTTCACTGCACTAGTTGTGGGCCTTGTCGAATGCTCTCTGTATCTTTTAACGAGGGTGCCACTGGGCCATATGTTTCTGTTCAGTAGTTGGGCTTCACAATTAATGGGGCAAGAGATGGTGAAGGAGGAGTAGGCAGGGTGTCTGGTTCGTACTTGACGTACCTCAACATCGATACCAATTCCCTCAACACACATTTCTCTGATGACACCAGGAGTAATATTGGGGTTGATTCGCGACACAAATATTTTCCCTCTCGTTTGAACCGAAGTGATGTTGTACTTTTCGGCAAGGCAAGGACGATATCCTGTGGGTAACCTCGGCGAGGAAACAGGGATTTTATGCATAGGATCGCCGTTTGGTCGCGTTGCATCATGTTGCTGATTGGTAAGTAGCGGGTGGCGTTCTCTTTTAGTAGAACTTTGGTCAGCCGATTTTGATGGGAGAGTAACCCTCTGTGCGTAGGTACGTTGTTTCGGTGCATATGGCTCTAAGTTGGAACAGCGATTCATATCTATGCAGGGTTGGCTTGCGGGTAACGCAGTGCTAGCGACTGTTGTCACTGCTCTGTTTTCCGTTCTGCGGTCTGGATTTCTTCTGTTCAGGAAGTAGTTTTTAGTACTTTCCACCATTTCGGGGCGTATCTGTTCTCTGCGGGGATCAGCTTCGTGCAATACTGTTTTTATTTCGCCTGGGAGGGTACTCCTGAGACGAGTATCATGCTCTTTCTTTGCTTCTTTAGGATGGGTAGCAGGGTCAGCTCGTAAGTGTTCAGCTGTCTGATTATGTCGTCTGTTAATATGTTGTAGCTGTGTTAGGATGGTGTCTAGTTTCCTATCCATTACTTTCTGACTGGCAATGAGATTCATGTTTTGTTCTCTTAGTTCGTGATTTTCCTTTTGCATGTCCTGGAGAGTTTTGAAAATGGGGAGAAGGAGTTCTTCTAGTAAGTCTTCCTGCCTCCGTGTGTCGTTGGCTAATTGGTTGTGCTTCGCTTCGTTTTTATCTTCTCTCTGAAATACAGCCTGCTTCTACAGTGTGGTCTAAAATGTTACTAATATCCTCGGGGTTTCTGATTTAAACGCACTATATCCACTTGAGAACAGCAGCTTCCAATTATGATGCTGCACCGTGAACATTTGATCGTGTATTTATTTGCGGTCTTACAAACGCTGCACGTCAGTTCCGTTTTTCCAGGCTGAAGGGTAAACTGCATGAGTCTGTAATAGTCAACTGAATTCTTTAATCCTCCAGGGAGGGTTGGCTGTTGTAGGAAAGCTCTTTCTGACTTTAGCTCTGGGCGGTAAAGGGGAAATGACTTCAAAGGTAAAGGGGAAATGACCTTCCCCTTTACCTTTGAAGGTGACCCGGGCGGAAAATCTACTCCGGGGGCGGGAGATTCGAAGTATGTCACAATGTCCGCCGGAATTATTTCCCATTTTGCCACCATGGGGGAGCGCACTAGTGGGGAAGCACGCCTTCTCCTGTAACTGCCTCGTGCTCTGCTCGAACAGGGATTCGTTCGATTTCTGAAAGCGCGTTGTCGGAACTTTGCATTTGAGGACAGTGGCGGTTGGGGAGTTCACTTGACAGTCCCTGGCAGCCTCGCGAAGGAGTTCCGTCGTTGTCAAGGTACGTAGACGCGTGGATAATTCAATCGACGTTTCAGCGGGATTCTTCTCGGATGGCCATCCACGTGCGGTAATTAATTTTCCATTTTTAAAATTCTGGCATTTGTTTTGAAAGGACAGCGACGTTTGACACGCAGTGGACGCTCGTTAAAAAATTTATCGAATAAAATTGTGCGTGGTAAATTACTGCCCGTTAATGGGAAATTTACTCCCCCCGGAAAAAAAAAGTCCGATTTTGAAGGAGCTTCGTACCCACCGTGAATATTAGTATTATCCATACAGTGCAAGGAAGCCGCTTTTCAAAAGAACGAAAGAAAAGCGTAGAAAAAACTAAATGTTCCTCGTCCTAATCCGAAATATCAAGTTGACCTTTGAATTTTCTGATATTTAATATTTAATGAAAATGAGAGAAGTTAAAAAATATGTAATTAATGAAATTGAAATTTCGCAAGATTATTTAATGAAAAAAACTTTCGAGCCTACAGACCAGTAAGGCTCCTGGAGTTGATGGAATATACCCTATAATCTTAAGAGAGGCGGCAAGCGAGTGCATTGAACCACTGAGGCTGGTTATGCGAGCATCACTAGACTCTGGGGAGATTCCCTTGGATTGGAAAAGTGCAAATGTATCTCCCATACATAAGGGTGGCTCTAAAAGTGAAGTGGGAAATTATCGACCTGTCAGTCTGACTTCAGTAGTAGGGAAAATCATGGAGGCAATGATCAAGGGTGGAATTCAGGATCATTTGGATCGAATTGAAATTCTCAAGGATACTCAGCATGGTTTTGTAAAGGGAAAATCATGTTTAACAAATCTGGTTCGCTATTTCGAAAGGGTCACTCACGAGCTGGATTTAGGGAATAATTTCGACATTGTTTATTTAGATTTCAGCAAAGCTTTTGACTCAGTCCCACATGAGCGGTTGCTTTATAAGCTGGAACAGGTTGGAATCACTGGGAAAATCCTTAGATGGATAGAAGGATGGCTTCAGGGCAGGAGGCAGAGGGTTGTGATAAATGGCTATTCCTCAGATTGGGTTGATGTAAGAAGTGGGGTTCCCCAAGGATCAGTATTAGGACCATTGTTGTTTTTAATTTTCATAAACGACATTGATGAAGGGATAGACGGCGTGATGTCTAAATTTGCAGATGATGTTAAAATTGGTAGAGTAGTTAATGATCACTGTCAAACTGAGCTTCTTCAGAGAGACCTAGATAGACTTCAGGAATGGTCAGAAAAATGGCAGCTGTGCTTTAATCCAACAAAGTGTAAGGTATTACACCTGGGAAACAGTAATCCCAAAAAAACTTATTCACTTGGTGGAGTTCAAATAAACCCAGTACTGGAGGAAAGGAACTTGGGTGTTACGATACGGTCAGACGTGAAATTCTCTGAGCATTGTAAACAGGTTGCAAGGAAGGCCCATGGTGTCCTATCGATGATCTATCGAACTTTTGCAAGTAGAGATAGGGACGTGATAATCCCATTATATAAGGCTTATGTTAGACCACACTTGGAATACTGTGTTCAAGTATGGAGACCGCACCTAAAGAAAGACATCGAGCTTCTTGAAAGGGTGCAAAGAAGGGTAACTCGCCTGGTGAGATCGGCAAAAGGGCGTCCTTATGAAGAAAGACTTCGAATATGTGGGTTGCAGAGTTTGGAAACTAGACACCTTAGAGGAGATTTGATTGAGGTGTTTAAGGCTCTGAGAGGCATCAGTAAAATGAATGAGGACGAAATTTTCAAGATTATAAATGATGCTAGAACTAGGGGACATAAATTCAAGTTTCCGGGGGAAATGTTTAGATTGGACTGCAGGAAGTTTTATTTTAGCCAGAGAGTTATAAATTATTGGAATAAGTTGCCCACATGGGTGGTAGAGGCTGACAGTTTGGGGTAATTTAAAGGTCAGTTGCAAATTACCTAAGGGAGGAGGGAAATGCATATCTCTTATTAATCTTTATTGTTCTTATTATTTTTTAAATTTTCTTCTTATTATTAATTTGTTTTTATTGTTATCATTTTATTTTTGTATTTATTATTATCATTATTATGATTTTTTTTCCCGCTGCTGCAGCATAAGCCATAGCCTCCCTTGCACCATGTGGCCATTACTAATACTAATATGGGAATTGAAGTTAAATGAAAAATGATTTATTTATTTTTCGCTGCAGTTATGTTTAGGTGTAGATGGCAGAAACTCTGTTCATCATCTGCACGAATTCAACCGAAAATAGTAAATTGGGGGTAGCCATTTTGTCCGATGGGAAATCTGTGAGCCCGCAGGAAGTCAATGGGCGTTCGACACGCACTCTATTTGTAGGTGTCGAGTTCAATTGGCGAGGCACTCTGCGATGATTTCTCCTCGAAAACAACGCATCGCCGTTGGTCGTGCCGAAAGAGAGAAAATAGCACTCGCTGTACTCCCCCCCCCCTGTTTCGTGCATGAGTGATTTTTTTAAATTCAAAACTAAAATTCGTAGCCATTGTTAATATGTATATAAAATCTGCCCTGTACATCTACTCGATTATTTTATGTCATTCCCGTTGTATTTTTACCTGTCCCTAGCCATGTGCTGTGATGGGCGTGCTGTATTTGCAATAAATCAATATTTATTTATTATTTATTTATAATGGATGATCACCTCCAAAGTAACCGAACTATTAATCTTATGCCACACCCGAATAATAAATTCATCTGCCGTTCTGTGTGTCTGTTAATTGCGTGTGTTCCACGGTCGATTTGTCTGTTTGCTGGACAAAAAACCAACCCCAGTTTCTGAGGGGGAAAAACCTGAGACTATCTCGGCCTGTGACCGACTAACTCAGCCACGAAGTGAAAAAAGCCCGTTAAAGTTCCTCGCGTCAACGACGAGCACCTCCGCGATGCTGCCGACATGAGCGAGGGTCAGCAAATTGGGGAACACGGACGAGAATCTGAGAGAGAAGAAGAGGATGTGCCGCCTTGTTGTGAGGAGTGGACGAGCCGTAATGCCTAAGTCGTCATCGACGGCAACATCCCCGCCGAGACGAGTGACCTTTGCAGGGTCATTTGTTGCGAGCGTCTGTTTGTTTGTTCTATGGACACGCGCATTTTTGTCTGGGCGCTCACCGGTCTCGGCACGTGCGTTTAGTGGTCATGTTTGATTTTTCGGCATCACTGCAACGGCGTTCGGAAACTTCTCTTCGACTTGGAGCGACCCACTCACGTGCACCTGTGACACAGACGCGGTTCTCAGAAGATGCTCACCCCTCCTCACTTCTCGTGCGGAGGAGGTGAGCGACAAGTCCATCCGCACTTCTCGCAGGAAGGCGACTTCAGAAAATCCAAAAGATGATCGCCAGAACTGAGCTGTCTTAAACGACAGAATTCCGAGTACAACCCCCGTCGTCCCCCCTCCGTAGTCTCTCCTGGAGGACTCTGCACCTGCGCGTATCAGCTCGGAGCACTTTACAGTTTCTCACAAAATTAATCCCCGTTGCCGCAATGAAGGAAACTCACGCTCCCTAATTACTCCTTCGGGAAAGCCCCTCATCGGACATTCTTTCCTTGGGGGAGGGAGGAGAATGCATTAAGCTTTCCCTCACTTTGATGCCCCCTTCTTCTTTCAGGTTTTCTTTCTTAGAAAAAAAATGCGACGTCGATCTTACTTTAACGCCCCCCCCCGACCTGTGGTTGTTCGGGCGGAGAAACGGAGTCCAATCGATTCGTGCGCCACCCCATCGCATTTGTTCGCTAAATATCGTAGGTCCGTGGCCCCATTCCACACCCAGGGACGATGACCAAGCAGTGGCTCTGTTTATTTCCCTGCGGCACCGGGAGTTCCCCCACAAACCGCGAGGTAGAATCGGTGACGCAATACAAATTGCCGGAGGTTGGTGGCAGAGGATGCGGTGTGGAATGGGATGGAATGGGGTGGGTGGGGTGTGTGTTAGTCTATTCTTCCTCTGGCATTTGACTCTTTGCAAATGACTCTCGCATTGACTTCTTTGACAACTCCCAATCACTGATGAACTTCATCCACAAGTTTGCCTCATCTCTTCAAATGCAAAATTGAAGCAGTCCAAAAAAACTTTGTCCGTTACCTTACGTACCGCAATCCTCTATTCTATCACTCAGTGTATTATGAATCGCTGTGTGATTACTTTCATCTGAGGCCTCTGTGCACTAGAAGAGTTACTGCTGACATCGCCCTTCTAGCCAAAGTAATCACTGGAATTTATGAAGCATCTGATATCCTGAGTAAAATAAACTTCAATGCTCCCTGTAGACAAGTGAGGAACCTTACACCGTTTCGCCTTGACTCTGCCAACACGGACTTAATGAAGTTCAGTCCACTGAACAGAATCAGCAAATCAGCAAATGACTCTCGCATTGACTTCTTTGACAACTCCCAATCACTGATGAACTCCATCCACAAGTTTGCCTCTTCACTTAAACTGCAAAGTGACTAGCTCACATCTAATTATTGTAGTTTATTATTATTATGTGTTTTATTATATTTCTATTCTCTAACTGATTAATTATTACTTGTTTTACCGGTAACTTAACTTAATACAATCCTCTTTTGTACATATGCTTTTATTGTTTGAATCTATATCAATGTTTATCGTCCTCTTGGATTTCATATTATTGTTATTATGTTTATTGTTCTGATCTTCATGGTTACCTGTTGCGTATCTTGTTATTAATACAAATAAAATAAAAATAAAATAAAATTTTATAGGGTCCAGTTGATAAAGTTTGGCATTCAGAGAGAGAGAGAGAGAGAGACAGACAGAAAGAGAGCCATGCCCAGAGCGCCGTGCAAACGAGGATGGTGGTTTGGAGGCACTAGGATAACCTGTGGGACAAACTTCCTACTGACCTCGCCTTCGGGTGTCCTACTTTGCCAGGTCGGGTGCAATCCTCCCCTTTTCAAATCATTTTGTGCGAGAACACGCTCTGTGGCTCCCTTCGCCGGTTTCACGTTCTTCGAAGGAAATTGGCGAAGTTCAATCTCTTCCGCACTTTCACCTCAACTCGTTTAGAGAGAGGGAACGCAGCCGTGTCCTCTTTCCATTCGCTGAGACCTCTCCGGGGAGCATCGACAAACGAGATCGGAGTACAGTGGCGTGTTTGTCGATGAAAGCGCCGTTATGACAGCATACGGAGGGACGGGGGGGGGAACGAAGTGGGCGCGCATCTCGAAGTGGTGCATTGTGTCCATGACGACCTGACCAGCGCGCTTCGTGCGTCAGGTTCCCCCGTGAATGGACAGCTAATGGACTAAATCTACGGAGCAACTTCTTTTCACGCAAAATACATCGCTTCATCAGAGGCCCTTCGAGCACCCTTTGGGGTTTCGCGACATTCAGAGGGCCCCCTGGTAGGAAGACTGCAGTCTTCGGAGTGGTGTTCAATGGTCCGTGGGCAGTGCTAAGAAGAGCGGTCGTTGAAGTACCGTGGTCTGTTTCGCGAAGGAGAAGGGGTTGGGTAGATGGGGGAGTGGCGATCTCAAACTATTTCGCACCCTCGCCTCGCATCAAACAAACACCTACCTTCATCCCCTCTCTCTCTATTTTTCCCTCAAGGGTTTACCGGACATTCCTCGCTAATCCTCTAAGCTGAATCCGACTGCAGGTTCATCTTAGCACGTGTGATTACACAGTCCCGGTCATACTAATCGTACTTTCTCTTCATTTCACTGCAGTCGGCGGTTCTTTCATTGCTTCGTGCAACTCGTTCTTTCCACGATGTCCTTTTCTGCGATCACGCAATTATTCATTCGTTCGCTTCTTCGCAACTTCTTTCAACCGCGGATTAACCTCAAAGTTGCCAAACGAATTTCACTTCCGCTCACCCAAACCCCAAAAGTGACCAACTACTTCGCCTTGAACTTTACCAAACTCTCAAAGTGCCCCTTGGGGGGGGGGGGAGTACAGTGTGTACGGAAAGGACAGACGGAACAGGAGTGGGGGGGGAATACAAGAAAGTCATAAGGTCTAAGGAAGTGCATCCACCAGACATGAGTGGACAGTGCAATGTTGAGTCGGTTTGGTGTGACATAAGCACCAGGACAGGGAAAATCGCAATGTATTATGGGACTCTGATGAGTACAAAAAAACAACTCAGCAGAGAAATAGGGTGGGTCAGTAAATCAGAGTGTCTTGTAATGGGGGAGTTTAACTTCCCAGACTACTACTCGCACACTAGCAAGACTTTTGTGGATTTATTGGATGATTGTTTTCTGCAGCAGCATGTTCGAGAGGCAACCAGAGAAAGTAACACTCTTGATCTGGTTATCAGCAGTGATCATTCGTGTATTAAGAATTTGCAGATAAAGGAACCATTAGGTGGCAGAGTGATCACAGAGTACTGATGTGCGATTTACTTAAAGATGTAACTACCATCAATGCCGAAAGGAGGGGCTTTTGCTTTCATAAAGGCGACTATGGTGGTCTCAGACAGTTTTTTAATTCTGTACAGTGGGACCAACTGATGATGTTACCAACAGTGAATTCTAAATGGAGAGCCTTCAGGGACTTAATCTTGGAGGTTACTAGGCTTTTTATTCCAACTAAGAAAAACTGTTCAAGGTTTAGGCCTAAATGGATGTCAGATGAACTAATGAGGCTTGTGGCAGAGAAGAAGAATGCATGGGATGCATATAAATTAACAAGTGACAATGAATCCTATGGTACGTTGATAGAAGCTGGTCTGTAATCGTCACAAAGAAGGGTAGGAAGGCGAAGGCAGATTATGAGAAGTCTCAGAAACCTTTTTAGAAAAGAATACAAATAAAAACAGCAAATACTTGTATTAACAACAGAAGGAAGGGGTTGAATCACATTGGGCCCCTTGATGTCTGTGGATTAACTGTCGATGGGCCTGCTCAGATTGCTGGAAAACTGAAGAAATAATTTGCATCTACATTCACACTTGAGGAATTCTTCAGGGTAGGGATGCCAGAAGTTTACCAAAGTCTAACGAGGAGCTAAATGACTTTGTGATAACTAAATATAAGTGAAGAATTGTTGAAGTTAAACCTAAAAAACTGACTAGATCCCATCCACCTGGGGAGGTGGGATCCACCCAGTTATATTAAGGGAAGCAAGAAAGGAGGTAAGCAAACCCTTAGCCATAATTATGAGATCTTCCTTGGATTCATGGGAGGTCCCCACGGACTGGAGATGTATTCCCAATTTCCAAAGGGGGGCCAATGGGTGACACGAGTAATTCCAGGCCTGTTAGTTTAACTTCTGTTCCGACGAAAATAATGGAGTCACTGGTTAAAGAAGTAATTGCGGACCATCTGGACAACCGTGCAATTATACTGCGATACAATTGTGCAATTATTTCCCAGTACATGGGAAACAGCAACCCCAGAGCAACGTATCAACTCTGCGGTACTACACTGACAGTGGTGGAGAATGAAAAGGACCTGGGGGTAATTGTGCAGGCAGATATGAAGTTTTCTGAGCAGTGCAGACGGGCTGCAAGAGTAGCTCATGGTGTCTTGTCAATGATATACAGGAATTTTTCTGGAGGTGATTATCCCCTTGTATAAAGCAATGGTCAGACCACATCTTGAGTACTGTGTACAGACCTGGAAGCCTCCTTTTACGAAGGATGTGCTGAAACGAGTACAGAGATTCGAGTACATTAAAAAACAGAATAAATAAATTCTTTATTGCTGATAAGTACAGAACATGTACTAGAGACAATAATACTCATCACGGCAACATGGCCAGGAGTACAGATGGCCAGAAAGAGTACACTAAAAAAAAAAAACCCTTTTAGAAACAGATAATTGAAGCCTTATCCCTGCTAGAAAAATTCCTGTGTATCATTGACAAAGCCCCATCGTCTGTTCTGGCAGCCTGTCTATACTGCTCAGAGAACTTCATATTTGACTGCACATATGAAGTCTTTTGCATTTTCCACTACCCCGAGTGCAATAACGCATAATTGCTGCGTTTCTCTGGGTTACTTCTACCCATATGCAGTTTGTTACTTTGTTCCATTTATCAATGGTAAACTTAAATTGTCATTTCTCAGCCCATCTGGCTAACTTTTCTAGATCCTGTTGCAAGAGCATGCCATCATTCCTGTCGTTAACCACCCTGCCCACCTTTTGTATCACCTGTAAACTTAAATATTAAAAGCCTGATGTAATACCTTCATCAAAATAAGTAAGAAATATAGAAAACAGCAATGGGATTAGCGCTGGACTGTGGTGGACTCTACTGTTCAGTGCTAGGTTCATTGAAGAGCGGTGTTCATTGATAACCGCCCTGTCTGCCCTCGCTCAATCATCCCTTTATCCACAGCAGCAGCAACCTGCCCTCAGTGCCACACTGCTGCATCTGTCGTTCAATTTACTGTCTGCTTGTTGCGCATGTCAACGACCTGTTCCCACTAGTGAACCACCCTTCTTACCTACGAATGATGAGAAGACTTCGACAGCATTCCTGCGCCCACACGTCATTAGACAAATTTAGGAACAGGAGGGATCCAGCCCCAATCCGGAGAGACTCCACTTGATATCGTGATGTCTAATTAACCCCGTGTCTTATTGGGATCTGCTTAAGGACCTTCCTCTGAATCCAGAGTTTACACAAGAACTTGTCGCAAGGGTGCGTATCATCAGATTTACATACGAATGTGGTGTTTTTCTTCAAAGTTGTATTTCGCTCCTCTTTGTCAAAATTTGTTTTGGACAAAGAGGGGATAATTTCTTGAGTTCATAGGTCAACTTGTCGTGGTTACCGTGAAGAATCCCTAAACTCTGAATTTCAGCTGTCTTCCCTCCTGAGGTGCAAAAAAAGTTACTTCAGCAACTTTAAAAAAATGTTTCGCCTTTTTTTTCCTCTGCCAACAGAGAAAAAAAAAAAGGCCCAGACATGAGTCATGCACAAAACATAGTGAGCCAATACAAACAACGATGTTAACGTCAGAAAGAGCAAATCACCACCCCAGACAGATAATTCTGGGTTTTTCCCAGTCACGTGCAGCCAACCGACTGGATGGATCACTTTGCCAAATTGGAGTTCTGTGAGTTAACTTCCAGAGATCTTTCGAATCTGTCGATGGAGTACGTCCCAGTCCAAGAGCTCTTATCCATCGAAATGAAGGGGAAGTAGCTAATAGATTGCCACAACCTCTCTACGTCCTACCGCTACTGCAGGCCATGACTCAGTGCCACACTTTATCATCACAGCCCTCATCCCCATCAAAAAAATCAACCGCTGAGTACACACAATGAAATCCTATCCAAACAGAGCTCTTTCCTGAGCAATGGAACATATATCTGGTAAGGCCAACACCAACGAAGAAAGCACCATCTGAAAGAGAGGATATCGGACCGATTGCAACTTCATCGACACCCTCAGGAGCAGAATCATCAGGAGCAGAATCTGCCAAATCGCACCTATTCGCGATCACAAAACTCACATATGGGGTCCTCGCGCTCAAAACCGGATAATGCTTTGGCTGCTGAAGTACATCGCAATTGTAGTTCCGCTTCAAACAACGTGAGAGGTAACCATTATGCAGGGACTACGATTGCATCTAATGTAAAGACCCATAGAGACACTACAACGTATGCAATGATTGCAAGCCAACGAACAAAAGAACAAACACTGACCCGTAATCCAACTGTTAAGGAACTGAGCTCCAATCTTAAAGTTATTGGAACCAATTTGCACTTCAGCAAGATGCAAATTGCGAACACTGGAATGATGAGCAAGCGGATCCGTAATGTCTTCATTAGTAGGCTCTCCCCTGCTACCACAGCTGATGATGTGGAACACCTTCTTGCTGCTTTCAAAATGAATGGTAGAGTCACCAAGCTATCCACAAAATATCCCACCTACGCCTCCTTTAAGATCGATGTGGCTGATGCAGATTTTGAAGCACTCTTCAATCCTGAAATCTGGCCTGCTGGAGCTCTTGTTATGCCATATCTCGGGCATAAAGGGCAGCGATATAGAAGTAATGGAAAGGACTCCCACCAATGGTACCCTGATTCATAGCAATCCCAGATCTCGTTACCGCAACTAGAACCACAGACACGGAACACCAATATGCCGATCCCTGTGCTCATCAGTCCTAGACACACCCCGCTGAATCGAGTCGTGCGATGTCAGAGACCACCTGTCCATATCAAAGTACCTACAGTACCTGCCTGCACCATATTTTATCAGAATGTGCGTAGTCTTAGGAACAAGCTTGACACTATGGAGCAAATTCTGCTCCCCGGATATTTTGACCTGCTCGCCATCACCGAAACCTGGCTCAATGACGATGAAGAATTCCTAGCAGCAGCTGCCCCAGCTGATTATGGGGTCGTATTCACATCTCGGATTGCACGCAAGGGTGGAGGCGTCGCAATATTTTACAAGAAATCCACTTTCAAGCTATTGGATAATAAATCCAGTAACTCCCCTAACTATGAAGCAATCCTCGTTACGTTAAGATACAACTTCGTGACGTTTGACCTCTGTGTGGTGTACATACCTCCAACGCCTTCCCCGCAAATCATCCTTGAAGTTTCCAACTGGATAATCAATCAGCTGCATCCCACAGCCTCTCACGTAGTTTGTGGTGATTTCAATTTACCTCCTCAGCTATCTAATATGAAAAAGGATCTTCTGGCACACTTGAGATGTGCTGATCTACAACTTATTAATGAAGCTCCAACCAGGGGGAATAACCTCTTAGATCTAGTTCTAGCCTCTATCCCTTGCACCCTTGATTACATTGCAGAAACGTCATTCGACTCTGATCATGTCCCAATACATGTGACTGCATATCTGCCAGCCCCCAAATTAGAAACCAGAAGGACAACAAAAAAGGTTGACATCACTAGCCCCAACTTACTTGACGTAGATAAGTGCATCAGAGCCGCCTCTCTCATCCCCTGGGTGGCCTTAGAGACTTGTGACCCAGAAATAGCTGTGAACATTCTCACAAACTGGATCAACACGGTTGCCAAATATGCTGCCTCTAAAAAAATCACAATCAGTCCATATACAAGACTTTGGTGGAATTCAGAACTCAAAATGAGTTTCCAGCTGAAGCAACAGCTCCATCGCACATGGAAACAGTCGCAAAATGTCAATGATCGCATCGTTTATTCTAGGGCACGGGCTCAATTTAATCGCATGAAATCTGAGGCAATCAAATTATATGTTAACCGAGATCTGGCTAAAGGAACAATTCCATACAAGAAAGTGAACCTTCATTTTCCGCTGCAATTTGATCCTGAATTGTGGCTCGATTTCGTCACAAGATTTAATCGTAATCCTATGCCAAACTCAGATCTGGCTCTACTAACAGAGCCCACCCAGCAAGAAGTGTTGAGCACCATTCAGATCACAAAACAACAGCTGATCGTCGCCATCAATTCACTGCCTGCCTCGTCAACCACTGGTGATGATGGAGTTCCCCATTCATGCTCAAATGCCTAAGTCCGTACATTATTCAGCCACTTTTAATTATCTTCAACCAGTTACTCTCGAACCAGATTTTCCCAGAGCAATGGGAAAACTATCTTATCAAACCTTTAGCCAAAGTTCAGTCGCCATCGAAACCTAAACATTTCCGACCCATCTCCAACTCCTCCAGCCTGCTGAAGCTCCTGGAGAAGACCTTACTCCCGATCCTCACCAAGCAGATCATGCCCAGTAATCCAGCCCAAATTCACTACTCCCTTCCAAACAGATCAACGATCACAAATCTGCTAGCCACAACGAATACTATCTTGTCAGCATTCGAGAAAAGGCACGAACTAGCTGTGACTTACTTAGACATTGAGGCTGCATTTGATGCCGTCCAAGTAAACCAACTACTCACTCTCCTGGAATGCCACTTCCAGATCACAGGGAACATACTATGCTTTCTCTCCTCTCTTCTGAATAACAGAGTTATAAAGGTTCATACAGGAGATCGCACCCTTACTAGATCCGTCACCGCAGGAGTCCCACAAGGAGGGGTCCTTTCCGGCCTTCTGTTCTCATCTATTATCTTCCCACTGGTTGCACATTCTCGATGTCTACTGAGCTACGCAGATGATATCAAGATACTGACTCCCATCATCCCTGGTCAAGACCTTGATCTGGTAAAAACGGAAATTAACAACACTCTCACTGCAGTCACATCTTACCTCTGCCAGTTCGGGCTCAAGATCAATCCTGCTAAGTCCGAATTCATGGTGTATTCATTGAAGCAAACTCCTTCTTCTCTCCAGCCTTCGGTCGGCAACATCCTCATCCCAATTGCATCCACGTGATCTGGGCGTTGTATTCGACTCCAAACTTCGATTCAACGCCCACATAGACATGCTCCTCACACGTGCTTCAAGACTCCGGTGGATAGCAAAACAGCATCTCCTTCATATCAGAGATAAAAAGACAACCGTGAGGTACATAAGAGCAATCATCTTTCCACCTTTACTCTATGCTGCTGAAATTTGGGCGTCAGCGGCACCATCAATAAAGAAACCACTCTTTGCCACAGAATTCTGGCTCCTAAAGTGGGCCAACAGGAAGCACAACCTTCCAGCTCTGATTCACACCACGCAGCTTGCCAACTCTCTCGGGATTCCACGGCTTCCCACCTTAGTCGACGACCAACGCCTCCTAGCAACAGTCAAGATGATAACAGGCATAATCGCAACACCTTCATTCTGGGATACCTGTGGCTGGAGGATCCCCCCTGCTGCCCTTAGGGCCAATCCCGAGCTCTACTCGCATTCAGCGCGACTCCATCTCTCGGACAGGTTCCTCCCTCAGCAGACGTTCAAGCAAACCCAGGCACTTGACGCCGACCTGAACAAATTCGCTATTGACCGGACTTACAGGAAAAAAATTATGACGAGTAGGGCTAATCTGCATTGACATGTGTACCTTGCATCTGTTCCTGTCTGATTGAGCTGGTGCTCTTATCTCGATGTTAAGTCAGCTCAATCAGACCTAACTCTCGTAAGGAGTTCTCTCCTTTGTATAAAATATGTTTTCTTTTGTAAAATTACCTGTTTTTGTAAATTAATTGTTCTATTTTCCCGGAAGTTTCGGGAGGTTGTAAAAATGTAAACCCTTGGCTTTTTGGCCGTGAAGGGCATTAAAGATTATCTCTCTCTCTCTCTCTCTCTCTCTCTCTCTCTCTCTCTCTCTCTCTCTCTCTCTCTCTCTCTCTCTCTCTCTCCCCTTAACATTCTGGAAAGGTATTACTACCAATCTCATCTCCACAACCCCGGAGCACCATCACTTTGCGAAGCCCAATAGGTCCAGAGCAAGAAACATTCTTGTAGCTCAAACCGTGTTAGATATCTTTGAAACTAAATCTGAAATGGCAATATATACGCAGACGCCTTCTGTAACCTGAACACCTGAGCCCTGTTACATCCCGAGACAATCGTACTTCGGAATAAAATGGGACGTTCTGGCTTTCCTTACTGCACTGCTGATGCAGTGGATTGGAGTGTCTGAGGAGTGTCCATCTCACCATTCAAAACAGGACCTTCGCCAGGAAGATAACTACCGGTGTTCCACAAGGAGCCGTCCTGTCTGGTCTCCTATTCGCTGCAATTCCTATCCCCTTCGTGCGCCCTTCAACTGATTATGACTCATCTTGGGCACAAATTTGCGCCTCCTGGCATTTGCAAGTTTTCTGCACAACTTTGGCCTACACCAACTCAACTGAGCCACATCAATCGTTATCTCTGAAAAACCAACTCAGTTCTATTCGACCTTCAAGTGGAGGGTCGCCGACACCCCTAGCAGCCATTCACCTCGGGGTTAATTTTGATCGGAAGCTGAGATTCGCCGCCCACATCGAGCACATATATTCGAACAGCAGACCTTGAAATGGACGAGTGTCACGAGCATCTCGTCCTCCTGAGACTAGGACAAGCAGTTGAACTGCGGTTGCCAATCCTCATCATCATGAGGCGTACTTCGATGGTGATAATAATTTCCCAAATATTTGGGAAATATCCGAGGGCCCCGCAGTGTCTGAGATCGAGTCCCCAAATCATACTGCGGCGGAACTGGCTGCTCGTGTGTGATCGACTCTTACCGGCTCGAGCACTTTTACGTAACTTCCGTTTATCATCAACATCACGATCCTGATGCCATGACGACGGATAATAATGAGCTATAAAGGGACGCAAATTAATAATTTCTCATGTGGCCCTGCTGCCGTGATGAGCACGTACTGATTATGCATTGCAGCCAATAATATGCACACTCGATATACACGGAGGTTATTTATTTTATAAATCTACAGAGATCAAGCACGTGCACGTGCACTTTTCCTCGTGAGAAGTTCCGCTTTCTGGGATGGGGGAATCGCTGCTAACGTGTTACATCGTAGACTCAGCACGTGTCTGCTCGCAACCCTCCCCAGTCGACAACACCACCACCACACGGTTGCGGAATTGAAATAGTCGGTGGACCGCGGCGTCCACCTGACGAAAGGTCACGCCAGCGGCGATGCGGAGGAGCAGACTCGGGGCCCCACAGGACAGGCTCGGAGCATTCGGAGCACGTGGTACTGGCGAGGTTACGATGCGCGAGACAGGAACAGCGTGCGAAGAGCGCTGTTCTCCTCTCGGGTCATTTCACGGCCCGCTAATTCTCCTCCGACACGGCGGCGTCGGAGCCACTGTTTCGGAACAGCGCGGTCGGGATGCTGCAGACAGAGAAGGGGGGGGAAGGGCCCCGACGACGTTGCTAAAACGGGTGCGCCCAAACCAGCGTACGCTGCCGAACACACTCTTAAAGACCTCGCGGAGCGATCGATGGAAAATGGCGGTTCGTCTTCCACGAAACTTTTCGTGCTGGCAACGTCGTACCCCCTGCTCTTCCCCTATTTCCCTCCCCCTCCCGTCTCTCTCTCGCTCTCTCTCTCTGTAACGAACAAGCTGGCATGGCCGAAAATAAAACAGGAAATGAAATTTCCGTGGAATGCGATTAACTGGAAAAAGGGGGCCCTTTTTTGAAAGGGCTCCAATGAATTTTATCGCGCGAGTTTCATCTCGTTACGAACACACCCGGATGGCTCGTTTATGCGAATAAAAACAGCTTTTTCGGGCTCTGGGTTCTAGTGACGAGGAGTGGGTGGATGAGGACAGCTTCGGTTCTTATCCGGTTAGCAACACCCGTATCGTTCCCGCCCTCGAGGAGAAGAAGAAGAAGAAGAAGAAGAGATATCACGAGGCGTGTTGCGTTGCCTTCTTCCGATTTCCAATGTAATCCACGAGCGTGCACACACCCTTCATGTGGCGCTGTGGGTCGGTTTTGTTTGTTTCTTGCCGGAAGGTGTCGCTTTTTGTTGTCGGATTCTTGTTTCGCTCGACGACACAGAGTGGGGCTGTAGCCTTTCATCTGTTTTTTTTTTCTTTTTTTCTTTGTCTTATCTCTCGACTTCCGGGCGTGGGCGCTTACAGTTTGATCGTACAAAATGCGCCTCCTTCATCCTCGCACATCCCACACACACACACACACATACATTTCCTGCAGGTTGCGGGCGTTTGGAAAGCCCACTGATATCGCTCCCATCCCTTGAAACTGTTCAACTTGAAACTGTCTTTTTTGTAGCTGGGAATTCCCCCTTATTTGGAAGTGAGCTCTCATTAGAATAACCCCAAAAGCGGGTAAGTTTCCCCGAAGTGATCCTAAATCGCTTTATTATCCCACTTAGGCAAGTTACTAGAAAAGCTCGTGGCATACACATGTAATCAACTTTTTAATTATTATAATTAAATAATTAAATAATTAAATATAATTAAATATAATTATAATTAAATAATTTTTATTATTAATTATTAAAATCAGTTTATTTCCCAAGAAACTTTGGGTCACCCCGGGACGGCTCTGTGCCAGAAGGGTGTGAATACAGACTAAGGTGCGAGGAACACAATGTACAATAAACAAGGGTACATTCGTGCTCGACCCGAGACTTTTACAGGGTTAAATAAACAATAATGTACAAAATATACAGTAATATACATGATTACATGAAAACAGAAAGTCTTTGCCAGATACAAATAGGCAAGTCAAAAAAAAAAAAAAAAAAAAAAAAAAGTCTGTCCAGGAGAAGGGGAGTATTATAAGTTCATAATCTGGTAGCAGTTCTTGAGGATTTCCTTCCTGTAGGGCTTGTCTTCACAGAACCTATCAGGGTGGATCCTAAATTTATTCAAGATCCGAAGACAATTGGCTGGAAACATGTTCCTCAGGGAATCAATGTTTGACAGAGTAAGACGTAGAGGGAGACAGGAGTCGGGGTGCTCCCCCCCCTTGCCCTCCTCGGGCCAGAGATTAATGCGGATACTGATGGAGCATCAATTCGCCTCGTTATAACCCGTGCAAGCGTGAGGACATTTTTTGTCATGATGATATGTCTCCAGGGAGTGGTGCCCAGATTTGCTTGTGAGACAGATATGGAGATAGTTAGGAGGTGGCCTACCACCCTGTTCATCCATCAAAGCAACCAGTACTCTAAACTGAGATACTTCTGAAGGTATGAGGCAGGGGCAGATGACCAAATTTCTGAAGCATAGAGAGGAATCGGCGAAATACACCTCAGGATGTGCCGAATAAGCAGCACTGGCTGATGCACACCAACGAGCTCTTGACGCACTGCCCAAAGAGCAGCGAACGCCTTTTGCCTCATCCTGGCAAAGTGAGGCTGAAATGTGAGCCCAACGTCCCAGGTGAGGCCAACTTATTGTGGACTGATTTATCTTCCTATCTTCAGTATGAATTTAAGCCTGGTTGTGTACGTGAAGATGCGCTTTCTCAATTGGAAAAGTTAACTGATAGCGCTCTACTTACAAATATGCTCTGCCAGTTTTTAATGATTTTGAAGGCGCCTTCGACAGCGTTTGGTGGCAGAGTTCGAAGGAAAACCAATACAAAATAACAAAAATAACAAATTATGATAACAAAAGCTTTTCCTCAAGTCCAGTTTTCTGAGAGTCTCTTGCCCCGCCATAACGATCTGAGATCAGTTGGTAGTTGTGGAGACCACGTGCAGATCTAGGATGATCCGTCTATACTTTTTATCATCTATGATTTTAAATAAGTCAGCATCCAGGGATTGAACCAGGTGGAGCTTCTGATAAGGGAGGAACCGATCTTTCTAATGTAGTCTCGAAGGAAGAGCAAGAAGCTTGGGAGTGGAGCGGAGACCTGGTTGGGGAATCCGCCAGCACACGGTGTCCCAAACGTTGGGTGCTGAGACTCTCCCGGCAATCATTTTTACGGTGAAGATGAGTCTTCTCTCGTGCATTAATGCTGAAAACCTGGTTAAATTCAGCGCGTTGGCCATCGGTGTTGTGCGCTGCTGTGGTGGGAGATGACATTTCCGGGTTGCCCACTTCAGGAGCCAGTATTCAGCGACTTTTAGTGGTTTAATTGTGGTGTCTGCAGCTGAGCCTCACAACTTTACTCCATACAGTACAGTTGCGGACTCAGCATCATCGTGGTATACATTTTTATCAGGTTTCTGTTGTGAATGTGTAGCAAGTGCTGAAAATTCTTGAGGTACTGCTGTACCTCAAGAATTAAGGTCTTGTTAATGGTTACTGCGGCGTTTTTTTGCTTCATCGGTCGAATTTATTTTGTGAAGATCCTTAAATCATCTGCATATGATATCATATCTGTTCTATTGTGTATTAGTGGGTAGATGATAGCAGTGAATAGAATTCCGAACAGGACTCCTCCTTGTGGAACGCCTGCTTGAATTTATCTAGTATACCTTTGCTTTCCTATGTACATTTGGATGATTCTATTCTGAAGAAGGGATGTCAGAAACTTCAATACTGGGCCTGTGATGTGATAGTAATTTCGAAGGAGTTTGAGCAAGGCTGGGATGTGAACACTATCGAACGCAGCTTGTAAATCAAGATATGTGATTGCCATTTCTTCTTTCTCCTCAAATGATCCAAGGATTGCATTAGTAGTCATAATCAGGTTACTAACTGTTGATCTGTTTTGCAACGAATAATGAATTTGCTGGGGCCTGTGCGGGAGAATGTGCGTGGTAAGTGTTTTCAGGTAATTTCAATAGACATGAGGAACGAGAGATGGGTCTAAAGTGCCTGGTTTCAGTTGGCTGGGAAACTTTTGGGAGTGGCCTAACAGAATATAAATTCCATATTGGAGGGAAAAATTCTCCTTTTAATATGCTATTGAAAATTATTAGGAGGGGATCACTTAGAAATGGGCTCAAACATTTAATGATAAATTCTGGTACTTTGTCGATTCCCGCTGTACCAGTTGCAGGCAACTTATTAATCGCAGATAAAGGGTCTTGTCTTTTTAATTGAATGGTTTCAAGTGCATCTCTGGGCACATCATCATCAGACATGGGAATATCACTGGGCTCATGTTGGTTTTGCTGAACTCGTGCAATAAAGTCCATCCACCTTTCAGGATCAAACTGTGGAGGGAGTTCACAGTATTTCTGTCGGTATGATGGACAGCCCTTATGAAGTGTGGTTTCAATGTGATGTTTTATGGCTTGAGACTTGAGGCGGTTGAAGCTTGCTCGTCCTTTGGAGTACGCAATTCGGTCCGGAGCTAGTCCTGTCATTTTCCACTGTTTGTACAGTTCCTGTTTAAGCTTAAAACTGTTGCTCAGCTCAGGAGTTCACCATCCTCTCGTAAGTCTCTTCCTTTTGTTCAAAAGTTACTTTGTTGAACGTGTTGTCTACATCCAAACCAAACATCAGTCGGTATCCAATACTGTTTCTCGAGGGTGTTCCCAGGGTTCCATTCTTGGCTCTCTTGTGTGGAACCTCATCCTTGACGATTCACTGTCTTCTCCCTCCGACACGGCCGATGCGCAAATGGTTGCCTTTGCCGATGATCTCTCCATCTTAGTACATCGTAACTCCAGGTCCCAATTGGAACAAGCTGTGGAAAAGCTACTGCGTAAAACCTATCCCCAAAATAAAAATCTGTAAAAGATTTCAGACCGATCGTTGTCGGCTGCGCTTTTCAAAAAATGTTCGAAAAACAATCGTGGACATCATCATCATCCAACATTGCTTCAAACACAGACCTGAATACCTGCACGCACTACTTCCTCAGAGATCGACCATCACCAACCTCATGAGGACACTGCTAAGGATCCAACAAGCGCTAAATAACAAGATCTCGTTTTTTAAGATGCGGCAGTCGCATATGACAATATATCCATCCCAGCTCTCGCAATAATTCTGAGGGACTACTTCCTCATTACGGGACTACTTCCTCATTAGCGTTAATTAAGAAATGTCCTCCATTTCTTAATTAACGCTTTTCGGCGCACGAAAATTACATTAACATGCGCTCCGCTACGTACCCACAAGGTGGCATCCTGTCGGCCGCATTTTTAGCCATAGTGCTACAGCCCTTCTTAGCTCTAAACAGGAACCAATTCCTCACATATGCAGATGAAATTAAATTTTTTATTGCCTCGGATCAGAAATCAGCTGATTTCTGGGACCAAGTGGTCAACGCCAAAATTAAAGATCTTCACAAATACCTGGACTCTATCGGACTACACTTAAATGAAAGCACAAATGACCTTCACAAATAAAATAAATCCGAAGAAAATAAGAATATACGTGAACGACATCCTTGTCCAAAGGTTCAGTCACATCTCGACCACGGATTCAAATGGGACGAAGGACTGAACTTCCTTCCGCACTTCGCATACATTCGTAAGAAAATTTATGCGGCCCTCTAGACAACCAGGCAGGAGCTCATAGGCATTAGAGACCCCAGTTCAATGAGCCAATATATTAATAGATGTGTTATCTCAATTACCCTATACGCGTCAAAGATCTGGTCTTCAGCTCCTAAAAGTACTATCAAGACTTTGCTGGGGCTTCAATACTGACTCTTGAAGTGGTTAAACAGAATTTCAGGTAAGCCCAATTTAGAGGGCAAACCCTGGAGACAAATCATCGCAGCAAGAAATATAATGACGCTTGCTCAGCTCTTAACGGGTCAGCTGGATTCACTGAAAGCCCAACTGTGGATAATAACATCAGAAGTAAATCAAAGACGAGTTGCAGATAAGGAACCGCAACTAGGGGCTGCATTAACACAGTTGGATAGTCTTAGGAAGATTCTTTCCAGCAAACACAATAAAGCGATTTAATAAGCTAAGACAATAAGGATCAATTCTGAAAACCAGTGTAAAAGCAAATCATATAGAAAAGAAGTGCCCGAAAACTGCTACCTGCAGATACAGATGTAAGAAAACTGTTACAGCTGTATGTGATGGTACATGTCCTGTATCTTCTGAGACCTGTACGCTTTCTCATCACACAACTTGTGGGGATCAACCTTCAGGGTGTTGTACGTTTGGAGGATGTTAGCCGGAAAAAATCTTCGAATCATGGTTAAATTCTATAGCGGGCTCTTTAGGGGAATCCACGCGGGATAGCCTTGGGCCCACAACAAGATTGTGGACATTTTGGGCGTCAAGCCGATCGGTGAGCAGCTGACAGCGGTACGTAGCTTTATTGCCAAGGGAACTGATTGTAAGGGGTACAATTAAGGTATGCATATATTATAGAACGCGAGACGGTCAAAGGATGGCGATTAAGACGGTGCAACCACCTTAAAATCTAGTACTCGATACCCATGAAAATTTTAATGTTGGTGAGGGAAGCAAAGGACCAGATCGTCGAGGCACACATGGGAATCGGAACAAGACACGTTTGTATGTAGTGAGTGGCAAGTTTTTGGTTGTTTACTCCAGTAAGTTCCTGTCTTATCGCCCACATTGCTGACAGAGTTTTTGCCTTAATGTTGGCGAAGTGCTGTTGGAAGTTCAGGCCTTCATCCCAAGTGAGTCCTAGATCAGTGTGATGAGAAACCTTTTGGACCATAATATCATTGATGTGATATCTATATTAATCTTCCTCTTCAATTTGGTGAAAGACATTTGTGCTGACTTGGTCGGATTTATGGATAGGCCAATATTCTGAAGATAGAGGTCAAGTTCTTGTAATGTCTCCTTGTTTGGACGACATGAAGAATCCAGGATGCATGAAAGAATCCAGAGCGGCGGCAAAAATAGGGCACAAAGGACGCCACCATGGGGGACACCACTTTAGACGATGAGGTGCGCTTGGACGTTCCTGTGTTCAATCCTCAAATGCTTCTGTTCGAGAATGGAGACGAGGACTTTTAATAAGCCTCCTTGAATTCTAAAATACCTTTCAAGAATTGTCATCAAAGCATTGATGAATATTACTTTTAGGCTACCCGAATAATGAAATTCATCTGCCGTGCTGTGTGTCTTATGTCTGTTAACTGTGTGTGTTCTATGGTCGATTTGTATGTTTTGCTGGACGAAAAACCCAGATTCTGGGGGTGAAAACCTTGCTATCTACGCCTGAGACCGACTAACTCAGCCACGGAGTGAAAAAAGCCCATTAGAGTTCCTCGCGTCATCGATGGGATTCGAACTCGGGCCTTTTCCACCCGGTGTGGGAAGAATGGTGACGATACCACTCTACTACCAGCGCAGACGAGACATTGCCGAAGGCAGCTTTAATGTCTAAAATGATTAAATCCATTGTTGTTTGTAGTTTTGTGGCGCAAAAGCTGCTTCGGCTATAAGCTGCTTTGGCATTCAGAGTCGTTTGGATCCGAAATAGCGTGTCTATTAGATTCGTCACAGTCGATCTGTTTGGAATCACAGTGTTTAAATAGGGAGGTCTTTTTTGGAAAAAATGCGTGACAAGAAGAGTCTTCTCGAGCAGTTTTAATAAATTGCAGACTAAAGAGATGGGACGAAAGTGTTTTGGATGTTTCCCTTTAGGAACGGGTTTGGCAATATAATGTTTCCATGTTTCAGGGATAATTCCAGTGTGTAGGGTTTCTCTAAATATGTGTAGGAAGAAGTGAATGATAAATGGACCGCTTACTTTCATGGTGAAGAGGGGGAACGTCTCCCCAAGGATATTGTCCACCAGCCAATGTAAAACCCTTGCATGCTGCTGTGGAGGGTGTATTGTATATATACCACTTTTAATATAGCGTGGCCAGAAGTGGATTTATTTGGGACACTATTTAATGCCTGAATTACATTTTCTTTGGTTATGGCGATTTCTGTTAGTAGAGGATCCGGATGGAGTCGTGTTATTCGTGTAATTTATCAGCCAACTGGTATTGTCTGGTGCGAGAGAGTTAAACTTTAAATTAGGATCTGGAGCGATTCTGTTCGCCCATTCCCTAAATAAGATTTCGTCCGTGATGAAGATGGTATTCTTGTTGTTGTTGATTCTTTTAGACTGTTTAAGCTTTTTAGAAATTGCAAAGTTGTACTCCTGGCGTTTGTGCTTTAATAAACAGGCTCGTTCTTTTTTGTAAGCTACGGGGGTTCTGGTTTTGGTGCTACTCCTGGCCTTGTTTGGACTCGGTACTGTTATCATTAAACTTAATTAATTAAATGTTAAATTGCTATAATTTAAGCAGTGAGTGCCTAAAAATAGGTAGTGGTCTTACTGTATGGGTAACTCTGCCACTAGCACTTTTTTTTTTTTTTTATAATTTTTTTATTTTTCTGGCTTCCAGGTCTGGGCAAAGTGGGATCGGGATTGCTGGCACCCACCGGTCATAAACATATATAGAAGAGGAGAACCCAGGTCGGTTTCATCGTATTTGGGGACGGGCGCCATACAGCAGCTGCCCAGGTGTTCGCTGCTCCCTGGGGGCCAAGTGGCCTAGAGTTTCCACTCCATCACAGAGAACAAAGGTGGAGATGGGCTGCTGCCTTGGAGCCACCATGATACACGTACACACACACACACCCCCTGGATGATGTGAATGGAATTGTAAAATTATAAAATCTTGAAGTAAGTTTTGTACGTAAACTGCGTGTGTATTTTAATGAATGGGTTCTCGTGTAGTGTTGAAAATGGAATGAAATATACGCGCACCGCGAGAGCAAATGCTCTTTCATACGAATGTCGGTGTGTTCGACATCTTCCACCCCCGTTCGTCCTGTTGCCTCGCTCGAGCCCATTACTTCCGTTTTAACAGCGAAAGCAGTTCATCCGTCGAAGTCAAGGTGCATCGAACGGCTGTATGAGGGGGGGGGGTGAAGAGGGGGTTGGACACATTTGACTCCGCCGAGCGAATCGTTAAAGAGCGCCTTTTCCAAGCGTTCATCAGCTCGCTTTCCCGCCATCTTCGATCATGACGGCGATTTCGGGTGATGAATTATGGGAGCGGAAACAGCGCGCTCCAAGAAGGATAATTCGATCCATCACCGGCTTTCTTACTGATCGTCCCCCTTCCCCAAGAATGAAGGATTTCTACGTTTTAGATGTTCACCCTTCTTACTTCACTCTCATCGGCTCCTCCCCATTCCTCCCTCCCTCTATAAATAGTTCATTTTACGGTTTTTTTCGAGGGCCTTTTTTACAGAGATCCCTCGGCAAGGACACAAAGACCGGGGGATTCCGATTGGCGGATAATCACTGCGCGAGCGAATATCGACTGCCTTTCTTGGGCCGACAAAATGGACTTTGTGCGGGGATGAGAGCGCAACCTTAGTCGGATGCGAGAGGGTGTCGGGACGAAATTTGATAGATGCAGACGTCGATAACAGTGCATTTGACGAGAAACCACACGCGCTAATCGATCGGCCACTCGTTTGGAGTCGAAGTATACCGGATGAGGCGCTTTCGAAGAAACACCTCCCCCCCCTCCATTCGGAAGTGGTTCCGCCAGCAAGTTGAGGGACCGTCCTTCAGGTGAGGTGAGGTTACGAGCGCGTGTACCACTTTCAGTTGTCCGCTGAACTGAATGAAATTGATGAACACCAAAATGTTTGGGGTTCATTCAATCTGTCGATGATTTACACGACAGTATCGGGCTGTCGGGAGAACCCTGAGTGCTACAGGACGATCCCTTATCGTCCATATGGCTATAGAACTGGTGATCGGAATAAGTTAAACCCCAACCCGTGCAAGGAACTGGATTCGGACCTCTTTTTAAAGGGTCGAAAAACTCAGTAAGTGTTAAATATATCTTTATTGCAATCTGTGGCTAGTTCTAGATGGATCCCCGATTGATTCAAGCCCATAACAGCGACAGTGCTGCGGGTTTAGCATAAACGGAACTAAAACATGAAAAAAACAAATAATCGACACGGGAAATTAAAATCCCCTTTTTTTTCCCTCGTACACACACCACGATGAAAAAAAAACGATGAAACTCACTGAACTGAAGACGAAAGCTGTTCCCTGATGATAATGATCCGTCTTCTGTACGATTTGTCCTCTATGAACTCTCTGTAGTCCACATCCATCTCCTGGACTTTTTTCAGCATCTCCATGGCAAGAATCTTTCACCACCGACTGCAGACAGGGAAGAGCTCTTAAGGGTTTTGTGCGGATCCTCCAATTGAACATCTGCCAAAAACTTGGCCTATTGATTTCACCCGCTATCATTTTAATTGACACAAGCAAGCGCAAGGTGAGTATCCGTTTGGAGGCTTTTCTGTAGTTCAGAAGTTTCGTCATTTCTGAAATGTGTAAGGGTTGGAAGCTTGTGCTTGAAGAGCACCCACCGAAGAAGCCAGTACTCATCAGATGCAACGGTTTTTAGCGTGGTTTTCGTGGCCGACGCCCAGATTTCTGACCCGTAGGTGATGGCTTGCTGCAGAAACCGGTATATGTATTGGAGCGTGTACTCAGGCTCTCTGACATGAAGGAGGTGTTGTTTGGCAAGCCATCTTGCTCTGCAGACCTTGTTGTGAATGTCTGCAACATGGTGTTTGAAACTGAGTTTAGGGTCGAATATAACGCCGAGATTTTTGTGCTTGATGACTGGGATGATGGGGGTTCCGTGGGTTTACAGGTTTAGTTGCGTTGGATTTGATTTGAGGGAAAATACCATTTGTGCAGATTTGTTTGGATTTATCATAAGAGAAAACTGTGCCAAGTATGTAATCAGCTGTTGATAATGGTTTTAGAAACAGAATCAGGTCGGGCGGTCCTGTTGATCCGATAGAGGAGCTTCAAGTCGTCTGCATAACTGATAAATTCTGTTTGCTGGCACAGGAATGAATGGATGGCAGCCTTAAAGAGGAGCCCAGAAAGAACTCCACCCTGGGGAACACCTACACAAACTTTCCTTGTGGATACTATAATAATTAATGATAAACACCAGCCAAGAAATTTCCTTGTGGATGTTTTTTATTCAGAGTCACGTGAAGGACTCTGGTCGTTAGTAGCGACTTCGAGAATTCTAGTATGTTGCCTTTGATCTGGTATCCCTCCTCGCAAAGTTGCATGAGGAGCCGGACATATCTGCTGTCGAATGCAGACTGAATATCCAAATAAACAATTTCCATCTTCGTCGTATCTTGCACAGCCCCCAGAATGGTGTTGGTGGTTTGCAGTAGGTTGGCAATGGTTGACCTACGTTTCAAAGCATAGTGAATAAATGGTGACTCGCATGGCAGAACCTGATTGGTTAGGATGGGAAGAAGGCACTTGTCCATGAATTTGAGGAGACACGAGGCTTTCATTATTGGCCTGAATTGTGAAACTGAGGTCGCTCCTTGTGTTTTGGGGATTGGTCACACAATATATTGGTTTCAGGCTGTTGGGAAACTTTGAGTGGCGGCGATTCCATTAAGGATTCCTAGGAGTGCATCAATGATGAACACTAACGCTCTTAAGAATAAATTGTGCAACGCCCATCATATGCAGTTCAAGACGTTGATGGGATGCCATTAATGGCAGGGATGAGCTCTCTTTTTGTAATGATGATGGAACCGGGGGTATCTCGTTGACAATTATTAAATTTATTGCATATGCTTCATCCCCGAACAGCCTTCAGCTAGTAGGGTGCCCCTATACATTTTTACATTATAACTTAGACTGTAAACACACGAGTTGTACATAAATTATGCATACACAAACATTACTTTCTATAGAATAATAAAACAAATAACATCTAAAGTGAGCAAGTAAAGCACATACAAATACATACAGTGACACAAGCAAAAGGTAGAGACATATAAACACATACGCAACCTTCTGTTGAACTGAGCACGGGCTTTTTAATACGCAATCCCGTCTAGTGGGTCTGATGTTGCTTTCCATTTTGCATGAAGCTTTTGTTTATTACGAAATTCAAGTGTGAGCTGTTGGTTCCACCATGCCTTGCTCCGACAGGAGATTGAAACTGTCTTTGATGCTGCAGTTCGAGCAATAGACTTCATGCAACAGGTAAGAAAATGCAGTCCGAACTGTGGGTGACATTGGTTCAGGGCTTTCCAAGGAAAAATGGATGCTGCGAAGCAGCATTTCTGTGGATTGAAGAGTGGCAGGCTAATCACTGTCTGTTTAACGGGCACCTGACGTTGCAAAGATGTCCTGGATGTAATTGGAAGAATGAGTACTACTGGTAAACGGTCTGACATGAAGGCTATTTCAGGCTGGCTTTCAAAGGTGGTGGTGACTGTTGCGTAGATTAGGTCTAACAGGTTGGTGCCTCTGGTAGGGAAAAAATTCTGGAGGGTCAGACCTACTACAGCCAAAGTGGAGGATAACAGTCTACGAAGACTGTGTTGGCCTGAGCTTATATTAGTCTCCACACACAGATAATGTTGCTTTAGGTTGGCATTGATTAATGATCCAGTTGGAGACCACTTGTAAAGTGTTCTTAACTGTAGGAGGGGGGTGTAGACTGCGCATATCAAGTCTGTTGCCTTGGATGCTGACTGAGACTCTGGCAGCTTCAAACAGTTCTGTTTTCAGAGTGGCTGAACTAGTCAGTGAGAATTTTTGTATGTGTACCCACCCCACCAGCATTCCTCCGTTCCCTTGAGGCAAAAATACCTGAGAAGCAAGCGGGTTGAAAGAATGCGAGATCCTCTTCATTGGGGGACAGCCAAGTCTCAGTGATACAAATGATGTCATACAACCTTGACAGGAGAAGAATTTCCATTTGTATGAAGTTTATTTCTCAGATTTCTAGAGTTTTGATAGAAAAGTGTTCTGGTTCGTCTGTTTCTATTTTTACATGCATGTCCCTCGTATTCGCCCAAGGAAGTGAGTGGTGGAAGTACTCTGATTATAATCAGAGTACTGTTTCAATTACAGTATCAATCTCTTGTCGGAGCAAGGCATGGTGGAACCAACAACTCACGCTTGAATGTTGGAATAAACAAAGGCTACATGCAAAATGGAAAGCAACATCAGACCAATTAGACAGGATTGCATATTAAAAAGCCCGTGCCCAGTTCAACAGAAGCAAATCTAAAGCCATAAAAGCCTACATCGACAAAACAATTAAGATGGGGAAGTACCGTTTGAGGCAAGGCACGATGAATTCCCTCAACAACTTAATCCGATCGAATGGCTTCACTATATCACAAGATTTAAGTCAATTCAGCATCAGACTTTAAGTGTTGAATACCTCCAGCAAATGATTATTTGAATTACATGGGAAGCAACTTATCTTAATTGAAGAGGGTCACTGGATTATCTGGGCCGGACTGCATTCAGTCGAACCAGTAAAGCCAAATGATGGAGCTCGAAAATAAGTAAAACAGAATATTCCCAGTAGATAAACACATCCTTCTCCCTACTAGCGAAGCTCTTCATTTACAAGACATTTATTTAAATTGAAAACATGTCCGCAGCCGCCTGTTTACTCTTCTTGTAGAACTTCGTGTCAGATTGAGTCTTAGCCATCAATGGTTTTTGTCGTGTTGAACCACTTTTAATTCCTCTACCCCTCGCTTACAGGTGACTCCGCGATTTCTATTTTCCAAATGCATAACCTCCTCACATTCAGAAGCATTAAACGCAAGTTGCCTTTTTTCGGACCATGTGTGCACTCCGATCCAAGTCATCTTTCTGAAGCAACACTACCTGACTCAAATTGCAAACCACTCATCCCATCTTTAAAATCATCGGCAACTTTGATAACTTCTTTCGGATACCCTCATCAGTATCCTTCATAAAAATTAGAAATAGGAAGGGCCCAACACCGATCCCTAAGGGACACTATTTTTTGTGCACTGCGAAGCCAACCTGCAATCCATCGTATGCTCTTGCTAGTAACTCCTGCTTAGTCCAGTTTCTATAGTAGACATCCACGAAGGACCGTATCAAAAGCTTCATTAAAGTCTAGATATGGAATGTCAAAATTGTTACCACATGCAACGTGCGTCCTAATTTACCCAATTGGTTTTGCGTGACCCTCCCTTAATGAATCCATGCAGGGATCTTTTTGCGATACTATTCTTCTCGAAGTGGTCCTCAATGTCATCTTGAACTAAGGCTCCACGATCCCCCCCCCCCCCACCGTAAAGTCAAACTCACGGGCCTCTGGTTATTCCATTCCTCTTTAGCGATTGGGGTCCCGTTACACTTTTCCAGTGCAAACAAATCTTCGTGGAGTTCAGTGACGCTTTCATGAAGCTTCGCAATGGTTTAATTCATTCGTTTGCAGCCTTTTTAAATTACAACTGAGTGTCTATCATCTTCCCTTTTTAACGAACGTTTCAGGTCACCGATTTCACAACAATCTGACTCCTTTAATAACACGTTGCACTGAAATTACAAAAAATTATAGTTTAAATGAAGTTTGGTAAATTCTAGGAATTTGGTTTTATGAAGTTCCATCACTTGAGCAATTGTTGAGCAGTGTGAAACCCGCTTGGATTCCACACCAAATCTACTTTTAAAATGAATGCTAGAAGGTCCTAAAAACTTTTGCCTGCCCAAATCAATGTCTCTAAGAAAGCTCAGATTAAAAATACAAATAACATTTTACAAAATACATAACACGTCCAAATCAATTAAAAAATTCTCCAATTATCATTATCACCCTAATTATTCTCACTTCTCAGCCTTCAACCACTCCCAAGTGTTGGGTGTTGTAATGCCATTTGCATTTGGTGTTAACGTTCAATCTAAAATACGATATGGCACATACAGTATACGTACTTAATGTATAGAACGGTATTCTAATATATACACTGCTCAACAAAATTAACAGAACACGTGCAAACGTGGTGATACTCGTGCGGCTTGCCATGGAGAGGGACAAAATTTGAAATGGTGGTGTGCCATAGAATAACGATGAAATGAGGAGACAGCGAGAAAATTTTGGACAGGTATAAGGGACATTTATAGGGGTTGTATAAGAATTAACAAAAAAAGTCGCATTACAGAAGTCCACACAAGATGCTCGAAAACATGGTCACGTGACATTGGTGTGGCGTACGATACCCTCCAATGGCTAAACAGGCTAAACACCTTATTTCACCACGTGACCGAGAATTGACTATCGATATGCACTGCGACGCGTTCCACACATATTCGATAGGATTTAACTCTGATGATCGTGCTGGCCACGGCACTCGTTGGATATCTTCAGTTTCAAGGTGTTCCCCCACCACTTGAGCTTTTTGTGCGGTGACATGTCGTACATGAAAAGAAAATATGGGCCAACCGCACCCCTAAAATGTCGCACATACGGTTCGAGGATTTGTTCTCGATACCTCTGCGTAGTTACGGTACCCACAGTCTGGTTGGAAATGTTTCAACTGTGACTGCAGCAGCAGCCTGAAGGTGGTTATATGGCTCGTTGGTATGATTCCCCCTTTGGGTGCGAAGGTTCATATTCCGTAGTGCATTCCACAACGGTAACTGTAGATTAGAGATATTCAGGAACTCCTTCTTCAAAAGAACTTTATTTTAAAATCAGTTTATTGAGCCAATAAATATGGTGTGAAGCCCTTACACTGCCATTCAGCCAGGAGGGCGATCCTTAAATACAATTAATCATTTATAAACAAACAAGTTTACATTTTATTTAATGAAAAATATAAATCAGTTTTACAATCAGTGGATGTCAACTTACATAAATAAAAATATTTACAAATTTCAGTCGCCGATTTAACAGTAAACAAATTTAGGTACAGCTTTTCCAGTGGGAGTAGAAGCCAGAGCTCCATCTACGCGAAAGTTTCCTCTACTTTTTTCGATCTTTTGAGTCACACAACTTCTCCACGTCAATCGCTAGTCTGTTGATCAGCTGGACAGTGTTTCCGGGGGACATAGCACTTAGGCGACGTAGATTGTCTAGCCCTGTTTGAAGAGGAAGCCGAGGGTTCATCTGATAGCGTCTTGTTCTCCTTGGAGCCCTAACGATGTCGTCCATTCTAGGGGCATCTATGCGTCCGGTTATGAGTTTAGTGAGAGTGTTAGAACATTTTGGGCAGCAATCTGATGTTTCCAAGACATCACGTCTAATTTCGAGTACAGTACCGATCTAGATATGGTTTACTGTTTCCCTGTTATCTTATTAAGCCATTGAAAGATCCAAAATCTAGCCCAAGAAATTTGATGAAGTGGGATTTGGGCGCTGAGGAACAGATGATGGACGAATATTATGGACATGGATGAAGGCAGCGTTGAATATATTGGATGATTAGCTGAGGACAGAGAAAATCTTTATTGTACACCAAAGATACAATAATCTGCCCGCCACAGCTAGGAGGCCAGAGATCATGTATTCCTGCGAGCTCTTGGCGTAGCAGCCACATTGCTGGGTACGTCTTCGTTTTGGTGACGCTTAGATGCTGCTCAAATGTGAGGCCCTCATTCGACGTTAAGCCTAAGTCCTTATTAATAATAATAATTTATTTATCCCTATTTGATGTTACACTTTTTTAGGAGATAACAGCAAAAAGGGAGGGAAAACACATAAGCCAATGGCCTTTTAGGGGGTGTTCCCTTAAAAAATGATAAATATACAATTGAAAAATGTACAGTTCTGAAATTGTACAAGTAATGTTCAACAGGAAAGACAAATAAATTGGAGTTTTTTGTACATTTCTTTACAGAAGACGTGAATTGGAATATCATCGGTTGGGCTGAAACAAGAAGAAGAAGAATTGAAATGAATCATTTATACGTTTATCAAGTGGAAATCTGCTGTACACCAATGGAACAGTGAAAGGAACGAAGGATCCAAATTCTGGTCCACAAAGATATAAAAAACAACATTTTGAAATTCGAAAGTACATCACCAAGGGCGTCAAAGACTAATACTCAAGATTTCTAAGAGGTACAAGCTAAAGATTATAATGATTTATGCACCAACATCGAGCCATGATGATGAAGAGGTTGAAGAAATGTACACCGAAATTGAGTCTTCTAGATGAGCAGAAAACCTACTACACGATTATTATGGGGGACTTCAAGGCCAAGGTTGGAAAAAGACAAAACAGCGCGGAAAGGGGAACTATTGGAAATTTTGGAATTGGTGAAAAAAATGAAAGAGGTGAAAGACTTGTGGAATTTGCAGAATCTTAAGGACTGTCAGTAATGAACACTTTTTTTTCAAGAAAAGGGTGAACAGAAAGTGGACATGGAAGAGTCCAAATGGATTAACAACTAATGAAATCGACTTCATTCTCACTAACAGAAGATATATTGTGAATGATGTTACCGTCCTGAATAAGGTAAATGTTGGAAGTGATCACAGAATGGTAAGATGCACACTTGATATAGTTGTAGGAAAGGAAAGGAAAAAACTGATTCGAGTAAATAATACAAAGGTCTTTGAAATAACAGAAGAGGAGAAAAAACAGTATGTACTGGAACTTAAGAACAAGTTTGAGCTTCTGCAGACTGCTCAGGACCAAGATATCGACGAGGAATATTACAACTTTCTGAAAGTGATAAAGCCCAAGAAACCTATAGGGAAACAGAAATCCAAAGAAGAAAAAATTAGTCAAGAAACACTTGTCATGATGAACCGAAGACGACAAATGAAGAGGAAGAAAAACACTGACAGGGAGAAAATTGAGTATACTGAGTTATGCAAAGCCATTAGAAAGAGACTCGGAGAGGACATAAGAAGATTTAACACAAGAAAAGTAGAACAAGCATTAAGGGAAAACAAAGGATTTAAATCAGCAGCCATAAGCAGTAATACAGAAAGACATAATGATAAATGGCTGGAAGTCAAGAGAAGAATAAATTTTGGATAGATAGCATTCAAGCAATACAGGGTGTTTCAGTTAAACGTTTCAGAACTTCTAAGAGGGGTAGGGTACACCCTGACAACTCGAAATCATATAGCAATGTGGGGTCGGAAATGCTTTCCTGAAGCGGTGTTGTACACAGAAGCACCATAAAGAAAAGAGACCGTAAGTGAGAAATCGTTTTAATAATACATGAAAAGAAGCAAAAGGTACATGGATTAAAGTAAGTGTTCGAAGTTTCTTCCACGGGCTACAATGCACGCCTCACATCTCCGACGCATGGACATCCGAACATTCTGGAATACTCCAGGCGAATTTCGAATTTCTTCGGCAGCTACTGCGATTCTTGCAACCAGCTCCTCAGCATTGTCAACAGGGGTGTCATAAACTAGCGATTTCATATGACCCCAGAAATAAAAATCAAGACATGATAGGTCGGCTGACCGAGCAGGCCAACGCACGGGACCACCACGTCCGATGCACTGTTGACCAAATGTGACATCCAGGTAGTTACGAACATCTCCGCTATAATGGGCAGGGGCTCCATCGTGTTGGAACCACATTGTCTGTTGCGTCGATGCAGAAATCTCTCAAAAGTTGTGGCAATACTTGCTGCAGAAAGATCAAGTAGATAGGTCCGGTTAGACGACACGGTAACAGGTAAGGTCCGATGAGGTGATCTCCCATAATACCGGCCCATACATTGACCGAAAATCGAATCTGTGCTGCACGACGTCGCACGACGACTTCTGTGTACAATACCGCTTCAGGAAAGCATTTCCGACCCCACATTGCTATATGATTTCGAGTTGTCAGGATGTACCCTACCCCTCTTAGAAGTTCTGAAACGTTTAACTGAAACACCCTGTATAGTCACATACTGAAGAGCAATATCCCAGTTTGTCTGAAACGTAAAATAATGGACCAATGTATACTCCCCACCATGACTTATGGAAGTGAAACTTGGGCACTCACCAAAAGAATGGAAGAGAAGCTAAGAACTACACAGCGAAGAATGGAACGAATTATATTGGGAATTAGACTGTTAGATAAGAAGAGAAACACATGGATTAGGCAGCAAACTCAAGTAAAGGACATTCTTATCAAAATTGAAGAACTAAAATGGTATTGGGCAGGACACATAGCTCGAAGACATGATGACAGATGGACTAAGAAAATAACAGAATGGTACCCAAGAGGAGCTAGAAGAAAACCTGGAAGACAAAGGTGGATAGATGAAATGCATGAGTTTGTGGGTAGTAAATGGATGGCCAGTGCTCAAAACAGAAGGAACTGGAAAGTTGCTGGAGAGGCCTTCATCCTGCAGTGGATTGAAAATGGCTGATGAGGATGATGACAAGAAAGATCCAACACCCGTGGAAATTATTTGGGTGTGTGGCAGGACCGAAGACCAAGTAGCTGAACGAACCTTGGGGACCGATGTCAGGCATATTGGTAATTTCACTTATCATCTCGGAATTCGAAACGTCTTCTTTCTTGAAGAGTTTCCTGTCCGCGGGAAAGCGCTGTTGGGCGTAACACGAGACCCGTAGAGGATCGCTGATCCATGCATTAGCGTCTGTCGTAATCTTTGTCTCCGTGAACAGATTTTTGTTCGCAATCCACCTTTTGTCGAAGGTTCTTAGAGATGCTTGTGTTTAGGGGGTGATGACTCGGTAGAAGGGTGAGATTTGTCTGGAGCGGGGAGTTGCTGGAATTAATGAGAAGCTTAAGATCGGTTGACTACTTTCCTCCGGATGCTTCGATTCCCCCATAATCCAGGGACGGTGACAGAATGCCCCGACGCGGGAACTCTCGACACCAATCCTTTTTAATGAAGTCGACGCTATGGTGGGAGAAGTCGCACCGCCATCAAGAGCCAGGGATTTTGACGACGCGGTACCACACCTGCCACGCTTTCTGCGGATAGATGACCTTTTATGCAAGCTAAAACACACGCGCGCTGTAAGACGCAACTCCGGAATACACAAGTTTTTCCTGAAAAACGTCTCTCGTTGATCTTCGGCGTGAGCGGGAGGACTACGGACGTGCCGATACGGCGGATGATGGATGCACTGCAGAGGTCGATGATCTGTGGCGAGAATGGCGCCGTTACACCCCGACGAGGATTTGCTGCGACACACACAGAGCGCGGGGAGATTATTTTCTTTCGGTTCCACTCGGGTTTCCTTGGCGACAGATGCAGAAGACGCTCCATCTGGTTCGCTTCCGAAGTGCAGCGGGTAAACCCTAGTCCTTGCGATGAAACCGATTGATGAGAAGTTCCCTCTAATTAGCCGTTCACCAGCAAGGGTGGGGAGGGGTTGAAATTTTAAAGCAGGTCGGACTTTGCCCAGGGTTGTTGCTGTCTTTTCTAATGACGCTCGATGGTTGCCATGGGTTTCGGCAATTGCGGATTTCCTAAAAAAAAATTTCTACCAAATACGAGGAAACGCGACACCCGTTGCAGGGTGGGAGACGGGCACGTGAATTGCTTATCGACGAGGCTCTTCGTACAAATGGCGACGTTTATTTGCGCAAATTACGAGTGGAAGATCGGCTTAGCAGAGATGCGGACGCGTGGGTGGATCACCTGTTCTCGGCCGGGTGGGGTGGAATGGGGTGGGGGGCGCTTCGTGCCGAGCATCGCTCTCCCGGTTGAGAGCGCATTTCTGTGATTGCATTTTGCACGGCACATTGCCGGAACAGCGTCGTCGCTTTTTACCCGCGTTCTTATCTCTCCGATGCCTTCCCGCAACCGTCCTCTCGGAGCAATAAATTTGCCGCTGCCGCCACTTGATAGCGAAATGAGTAAGATACACTCCAGACGAGCGTGGCTCGTTAATTTTACTGCGAGATCTCTCTCATTCTCTTTCTCTCTCTCTCTCTCTCTCTCTCTCTTTGCCAAATGAACATTATTGCCAATGTCTCGCGCATCGTACGCTTCCCATCGAGAAGGAGTTTTGTCTTCCTTCGCGTCAAAGACGAGCGCGCACCGGGAATCGCTTATTAGTAGGGAGGGTGTTTAGCTGCACGTGCCATTAAATATCAGTTTCATCGGAGGGAGGTCGCCGGTGTGGACGTTTCCGTTTCGGCACCGTTCAGATGAGCAGCGACAGATGCGAAGGGGAACTCGCGCTGCTGCGCCACAAATATCGGTTTAATTTAGTCGGTGAAAGTGCAATTAATTTACGGTGTCCTTTAAGGCCCAGAACCGGGTCCTGTGTGCCATCAGAAAACTGCTGAAAGCGGAATTTTATTCAAACGTATCAGAGAAAGTACAAGGGGTGAGGTGGGGGGGGATTGTAATATCCTCGACTTGGTTCTCAGCAAGGATCCAAACTGCATTCAAAATGTGACATTGCAAGCCATCGGCGGTGGTGTCCTCGAAAGGAGGAATGTCCAAAGAGCTTTCTGCGGTTAAGGGAAACGCTTCAGTTTTAAGAGGGGAGGGGGTTTGTTTACTGAGGCATTTCTTGAACCCTGTTAAGTGGATAGACAGCTGTTAACTGCTGCATACGAAATCAATGAGGGAACTGTCCCAAAAGGAAGATACTCAGTGGAGGTAGCGGAGAAGTTAATTGAGCGAAGGAGAAGCTACGCAGTGAGCGAGTAAAGGCTCCTTTTATCGTCCCTTCTTCAAATCCTCGTTGCGTATTCTCTTGTGAGTGTCAATACGAGTCCAACGACAGAAGTTAGCACTAGAGTGTAGAGTGTGTTTACTGTCAAACGGCACCAGGGGTTTTCCCCCATCTCCACGTTGTATACATTGTGGGTGTGAAACAGAACACTGTCAATGCCAGAGGTTTAAAAGTGTATGGATTTGGTACATGTGTAGTGTCGTGTACCGTTGTTCCTCTGGTCATTTAGCCGCTGGGCCCCTAATGGGACCCAACGTTGTCCACACTCTGCCTCGTGGAGGCAGACCAGGTACACCGCTATTATAGTTATTTACTCTGGCAGGTCCTGCCAACTAATTTCCTGAGATTTCAGTGGCTAGGACCTTAAAAAAATAAATAAATAAAATAAAAAGAAATAAATATTAAAAAAAAAAAAAACACGTTATAGTTATGGGTCAGCCAAAAAGTACTATTTATGCAAATAAATGTAGTTAAGTTTTTGGGTGTAGGGCTCAAGCAATTTAACAATGGTTCAGACACTTGTAATTATAATTAAAAGGGAGAGAGGGGAGTGGAGAGACTGAAGGCTGGGGGGGAAAAGACAGAAATAGTAGAGGCACACGATGCAAGAAAGCGAGCATAGGCAGCATCAGCCAAAAACAAAAAAAAAAAAAAAAATGCTCGCATTTCGCCATTCCATTCCCTCCAAATGCCTGTCCAGCTCAGCCTTAAATTAATTCAACCTATCAACTTCCACAACGAGAGATGGAAGTTGGTTCCAGCAATTAACCACCCGCTGGCTAAAGGCAAATTTCCGCACGTCTATCCTACATCTTTCTTTCCTCAATTTGAATTTATGCCCCCTTATGTTCGTAATCTAAACAAGTGGAAGGATCCCATCAGAATTCAGCACTCAATCCATTCAAGGCCTTATACACCTCAATCTGATCACCGCGTGTCTCCAGCCATGCAATTTGCAGAACTTAAGCCTCTCTTGGTAAGAGGATCCCTTCATTCCCCTCACCAATCTTGTTGCCCTTCTCTGTACACGCTCAAGCAAATGTACATCCTTCCTAAAATGGTCATGAGTACTGCGTACAGACGCAGTACTCATGACCATTGCCTTATACAGAGGGACAATCACCTTCTTTTCCTTACCACCAAAATTCCTATGTATCATTGACAAGATCCCATGACCTGCTCTAGCAGCCTGTCTGAGTTGCTCAGAAAACTTCATATCTGCCTGCACAATTACTCCCAGGTCTTTTTCATTTTCTACCACCCTAAGTGTAGTACCACACAGTTGGTACGTTACTCTGGGGTTACTTCTACCCATATGCAGTACTTTGCATTTGTCAAGGTTAAACTGCAATTGCCACCTCTCAGCCCATCTGCTCAACTTTTCCAGATCCTGTTGCAGCAGCATAGTGTTAGTAGTATCCTTGACAACCCTGCCAACCTTCGTATCGTCTGCAAACTTCGACATTAAGCCTGATATACCTTCATGAATATCATTGATAAATACAGAAAACATTCCATTCCATTTTTTCCATTTATTTACACACGAGGTGTGTAAATAAATGGAAAATTTATTTACATTTATTTCATTTATTTACAATTTTATGTACATTCTCATGTTATAAACAATTTATATACGGTTTTATAGATATATCCATTCTATATAATTGGTAATCAAGGTACTGTGTGTGTTCTTATATCGGGATGGCTCCTAGGCGTTAGTACATCTCCACTCTCTACTCTGTACTCTGTTATGGTGCAGATGGATGCGTGCAAATATTAATGTGTGTCGTTGATTTGTTTGTCTCTAGCCACTCTGCTTCCTGGCTGCGCCAACGCATGGGCAACTGCTGCCTGGTGCTTATCCTTAGCACCGGGCCTGGGTCAACTGTCATCCTGTATATCGGTGTAATTTCCACCGAAAATCTCGCACCCGCCAGAGGTAGTGCAATATTGGTGGGTTCCTGCAATTTCGCTCTCAGGTTGCCCATACCTGAGAGCCAGCTAAAAAAAAAAAAAAAAAAAAAATCAAAACGACTAGTAGTTATATGCATTTATGGTCTGAGTATCTGGACCAAACACTCCTGGTCTTAGGAGATATGTAATTTTGGTCCGGAGTCACCAGAACCAACCACTCCAAGGCTAGGAGGATGTTCTGGCAAAACAACTGTAACACTTGTATTATAACATGATTTCCTAAGGTCTTAGTCCATTGTTTTAGTACATGATTTCCTTAGTCCATTGCACCACAATCCAAATATTCTCTGTAGATTTTCTTATTTTTAATTGAAGTCACAAGTTCAACTGTCCAGTTTGATTTCGTTCAAGAAAGAAGGCAGCCCAGAAGTCTTCTCCATTCTGTGCCAGCATAAGTCTTAAAAACACTTCTTCCGTTGGTTCTCTTCCAGTTGTCGAAGACTTCTAATTATTCTCTTTTTCCCGAGAATCCTCAGCTAGATCTTCTCTATAATTTGGAATTCTAATGAAAGTCCAGAGGTAAGCAAAATGGAGTATTTTCACTTTGTGAAAAACACGTTTCATTAAGTTCTTGAAGTTTACGAGTGTATGTTGTAGTTCATATGTATTTGATCACAAATCTAGATGTCACTTGAGACCGCACAAGGTAGAACTGCATAAGTTTCAGAAGAAGTTATGCTTGTAAACTATGTTTACATCCAGTTCCTTAGTTTTTAATTTCAAGTATCACGCCCCAGAACCAAACGTTCTTTAGAGAATCCTCTTAACACCCCCCAGGGGACCTGTATATCCTCCCATTACAGTTCTATCCAAGCATCCAATCTGCGACTTCCAATCAGCTGAGAAACATGTTCTTAGTACACGTTTCTTTAATAATTCATCTGCACATCTTACAGCTCATTTCCTCGAGGGTGAATTTCTAGTCTTCTTTTAAAAACAGTCACCGAAAATGTCTGTAAAGCATTAAAATTCCTACTGCATTCGACCGAGGGACTTACGTTATCTTCTGTAACCGCTAAACAACTCTACACCAAACACAAAATAACATTCCATTTTTTTTTCATTTATTTGTACACACGGTTATTTACAAATTATATACAAAACTTACAAAGAAGATATTATACAGTTTTATATTCATTAGCATTCTCATTACACATATATAAAATACTATATTATATACGAACACGTGTGTGTGTGTGTGTGTGTGTGTGTGTGTGTGTGTGTGTGTGTGTGTGTGTGTGTGTGTGTGTGTGTGTGTGTGTGTGTGTGTGTGTGTGTGTGTGTGTGTGTGTGTGTGTGTGTGTGTGTGTGTGTGTGTGTTTTACCTGTATCAAGGGTGGCTCCTAGGCCTTAGTCCATCTCCACCTTGCACGTCTGTGTTGGTGCAGAAACTCTGCAAAGCTTTTTATCGCTTGTGTACGTCCACCTTGCCACCAGGGAGCAGCTAACACCTAGGCAGCCGGTGCCCACACCCAGGCACAAGCAGCCGAACCTGGGTCTACTGTCACCTTTAGTGCCTTGTGCACAAATCCCGCACCCACCAAAGATAGTGCAATACCGGTGGGTGCCAGCAAAAAAAAAAAAAAAAAAGTGGAAAAATATCGAAGCCGCAGTAGATACAAAAAGCCAATTTCAAAAATTCCAATAAACTTAGCGAATAAACTTATTTACATTTGTACAAAAGATAATAGAATTTTAACTCTAAATCCTAGCAATACAATTCAATTTACATGTCTTACAAATCATCCTATTTATGTTTAATGGGATACGAACATTTATATTAACTTCTCAGCTGTCAGATTTATATTCGATTTTGGATTTGAGTTCTTAGTTGAAGTCTTTTCGACTATGTATATAAAGTGCTTAGCATCATAATACACAGCCATTTCTGAATAAACTGAAAATTTTTAAGGTGGCATCGTTTTAGGTTATATCTCATATTGTGAATACTTTAATATACATAGTCTAAATTTGTTCGCAGCTTGAGGCTTTAGCCCTAAATGCGCCTTAGTCTAAATACATCATACACCATCAGGCATCTCTCATATTGTGGAGTTATACTTCATAACTGTTTTTGCCATCATTGCATCACTTGGGTACCTACCCACTCACTGACGAAGGGCCAAATAGCCCTGAAACAGTGCTGTCTGGGTGGTGGTACCTATCTGAGAATAAGTAACACTAGTCTTCTCCTTAGGTGAAGCGTTACTTATTCGAAGTAGTGCAATATCATGCCAACTCGTTGTGAAGGTATTCACAATATGAGATATAACCTAAAACGATGCCACCTTAAAAATTTTCTGTTTATTCAGAAATGGCTGTGTATTATGATGCTAAGCACTTTATATACATAGTCTAAATTTGTTCGCAGCTTGAGGCTCTAGCCCTAAATGCGCCTTAGCCTGAAGTCTTTTCTTAAAGACCGATTCTGCAAAGGTCTGGAAAGTCTCAAAGTTTGTTTTGTTCTCAACTAGTATTTTCACATTGTCCTCAGCTAGACCTGGAACCTGATTAATAGCAATACTCGATGGTCTGTATACTGCGGACAAAACAGTAAAACATGGATCCAGTCCTCCATTTGACCACAAGTGCAAAAAGGATCCGGCTCCAAACCTCTGTCGAAAAGTTTGGCCCTCAGAGATCCATGGCCTGCTAATTAATACGTCGTAAACATGCTTGGTGCAAACCATGAAACAGAAGATTAAGTAGAAGCAAACTCAACATTTTCAATATACTTCTTTGTGACTTCACCGTGCACAGACTCATTCCATCTACTTTGCCAAATACTAACCATTTCACTCCATAATCTTTTCCGTTCTGTCTTCAAGTTACTAACTGGGTCGGTTGTAATTCCCATAATAGATACCTGCAGTCCTTTCTTATGTTTATAAATCATGCCACGGTATAAGATAAATAAATCTAAAGGCAGTTCTCCTCCAAGAATTTGGAGGGCATTGTTTGATACTGTACGAGGGGCATTGTTTAGTGCCAGAAGCACTGTTCTTTGAATTGATAGTAGCTTGTTTTTAATTTTCACCTTAACGACGTTCTGATGCCAAATACTCAGTACCCACTTTAAATAGTTACTGTTTCACTTTTCACTTTCTGGCTCGCCAGCTGAATTTTTTCTTTCAGTTTCAGCAACTGGATTACATATATATTTTTTTTTGTCGTTCTGAACTCAGCCTTCCGTCATGAAGAATTATCCTGGCTACGCTCGCCAATTGTGGGGGGGGTTTATTTTTATAGTTTACCACCTCATTTATTTATTTTTTTAAGTGAATAAGCATCGTTATTAATTGTTAACAAATGAAAATTCATTTTACATAGTAAGAGAAATTATAAACAAATTTCACTGTCCTGGCTGTTTCGGTGGTGCAACAACAACTGCATGATCTCTTTCATATGGCTCTAATGTGATCTGTTCTTGTGGCTTTAGCTTTTCAGCCTGGAGTTTCTTCACCTCACCAGCAAATACCGACTCTGGCTCTGCAGTGGAATCAATACAGTTTGCTTTGATTGAAATAACAAAGTGACCACTACTTTTCAAGAAAGTGTGGGCATTAATAGCCAAGATTCGTGCTTGATCTTGTTGTGCAACGTCTGCAAAGATTGCATCTACCATATTAACAAGCATCCGATATTTATGCGGATGCCTGGCATCTTCAATAATAGGAATTATGTTAGTACGCTTCTGTGCAACACCAATCAAATCTCGTCCAGAACGATGAGAAAATTCTACAGCATAAACCAAACCTTCAGACCCCACTATGTCTGCTACATGTGACACTGTTGTTCCCGAAGCTGCTCCTAGATAAAGAACTTTGGCTCCTGGTGGCATATGAATTTTATCAACACCTCCCAAAATTGCTGCAGCTAACTTGGAACGAAATGGGTTCCAAACTCTGTATTCAACTTTTCCATTTTCATCCTCAACAGAAATTCGTTTCTCACCATATACTGAATCTCCAAGAACAAGGTTTTTTGTAACAAGGGCATCTTCTCTGCCACGTGCAATAAACACACCCTCGTGTCTATGTGGTTCTATGGTAACCTTTTTACCTCCTCTCATTCCACCTCTGCCGCCTCCTCCTCCTCCTCCTCTGGGACTTCTAAAAGATCAACCCCCTCGTCCTCCACGGTCGCCGAGTCTATTTCCTCTTCCTCCTCGGTCTCCAAAGTTTCCTCTTCCACCACGATCACCGCCTCTTCCTCCTCTAAATCCACCGCCACCTCCTCTTTAGTTTCATGGTTTTTTTATTCAAACCCCAGTCTCTTTTGGAAATTTTTATGACCGAAGCAGTAAACTTTCTAATTTTTTCCTTCAGTTTGGTGACATGAGGGAGAAAGGTTAATTTATCATCGAGGATTATGCCAACATATTTGTTTTGAGGAACATAAGAACATTTGAGGTATCTGTGAACCATTCAGTTGAATTCTTGGTAGTCTTCCATAATTAAAGTGGTTTTTAAATGTCATGAAATTTGTTTTACTCGGAGATATCTTGAGCTTGTTGATGTCAGCCCATGCCACCAAATCATCTAAGATGGGTTGGATTTTGTCCTCTAATACCTTACGTGACCTTCCTTCTATGGCAATCACGAGATCATCGGCCGAGACCACCTTTAGAGAATCCTCGTGTGTTCTCGTGAGCCACTGATCTAATACGGCATTCCAGAGGAAAGGCCCCAACACCGACCCCTGGGGGCATCCTCTCGAAACCTGGGCCTTATAAGACAGATGCTTTGCCTTGACCATGATGTATCTCTCATTAAAGTATGATCTCAGTACCCTGTACACATAATTATCACATTTAGCCAGCCTTAAAGACCTAAGGCACTCTCCCACCAGAGGGAGTCAAAAGCTCCCTCAAAGTCCACAAAAATTGCCAAAACATATTTAGAAGATCAATTCTGGATAAAGTTAGTCAATGTAAGAATAGCATCGTCAGTGGACCTCCCTTTTTTGAAGCCAAACTGACAGCATGAGCATAATTGGTTTTCCTCAAATTTCTTTAGTATTCTGGGAGCCAGAAGATGTTCGAATAACTTTCCCAGATTAGCAAGTAAGAAATTAGCAAATTAAAAAAACGTAACGATAACAAGATTCTCCACAAGATCAATTCCGGGGCATTTCTTGCTGTTTAGTCTAGCTATGGCAGAACCCAACTCCAACAGACTAAAACACTCAATATCAGTTGAACCCGTATACATACTGTTTTCAAGACGTATCTGACCTTGCTCCAATGTATCCAACCCTGGAATATTTTTATGGAACAGACTTGACACTATAGCATGTACAGCAGAGCTCCAGTCCTCAGATTCTGCTCCGTTTATTCTTACTGTATTGTACACTTCTCCACAGATTAGTTTGTTTCTGGAGATTTTGTAAACTAATCCCCACGGTTCCGAATTCCCAACCTGTTTGACAAATCCTTGCCAACAATCTATTTTACCATTAGCTATTTCATTGTAGTATCTCCTCCGAAGATCTCTATAAGAATTCTTGTATGCTTGAACATCCGGTTGAGACAGATGTCTGTGTTTTTGATATTCTTTCCTTGCGTTCTGAACTTGCGATCTTAAATTTGCAAGATCTGAGTTCCACCAAGGGACAGGAGTTGCCTTGTTGTGTTTTTTCTTCGCTGCATAATCCGTGGCCAGATACAACTGGGTTTGCACAAAATCAACAATCTCCTCAGCCATTAATATATTAAGGGATTCGATCATTTCTGTCGTAAAGACAGCAGAGAGAAAATCTTTAAATTTGTTCCATTTAATAGTCTTAATGGAAAATCTCCTAAGATCAGTAAGTTGAAGGTCATCGACTCGCTGCCCAGGAAGAAGATCATAAACTATGGCACGGTGGTCACTGTTGATTAACTCTGGGACAACATCCCAATGAGAGATACAACAATCAATTTTGACAGAGGTCAGAGTAATATCAATGTTGCTTTCACCGTTGACGGTCGAAAAAGTGTAGGGTTTATTAGGCAAATTTTGAACAGTAAGTCCATGAGCAAGAATAACATCTTCCAGGGCCGAACCACGAGGGTCAATAAACCCACTATGCCACATATTGGATTTTGCATTTACATCACCTGAAATTATCAAGTTTTTCGAGGCAAACTGTGTACATAATCTATCTATACTGTGCAGAGCCAATTGGAAATCTTCTGACGGCGGGCAATAGAGAGAAACGATGTCGAAATTTATAAATTTCGAGGAGACAAGCACACAGACTGCGTTCTGACAACATTCACCAGAAATAGAGGTGACCACCAAATCGTTATTCAAAATGACGATAGCTGTCTTGGGCGAACTGTCAAGCGAATGCACAATTCTTGCAGAAGTTGGGAAGCCCATTAGCTTAAATGCTCTACCACCAATTTGTGCAGAGCAATAAGGTTCCTGAATACAAATAATATCCATTTTATTCTCAAACGCCGCCACCCTTATCTCGTCCATAGTTGCCCTAGCTCTTTGGCCGTTAATTTGTAGGATTTTTATGCCCTGCTAAGAATAATTTACACTCAAAAGAGGATTTGGATTAGCCGTGTTATTCATATTGTGTTCTCTTTTCTGTCAATTCCACCGCTCTTATGTATTCGGGACAGCAGCTATCACGAACAGAATGTTGAAAATCTCGATTTCTCCTCTTACAGTTGACACATTTTGGTGGCTCCTCTTTGTGCGTGCATTGGAACAATGGCCGCACGAGACTGTTTTGTGCGAACAGTTTTGCGCTGAATGTCCATACCCCAGACACCGAAAACATTTAGAAACAACTGTAAATTGACGAAACCAGTGTGAGGAGAACGCCAGAAAAATACGGTCATTCTGCATTATTTTTGGAGCTAATCCAATGACCCAGTTAGTAACAGGATTTCCTGCCCCAGAACTGAAACTGAACGTGATTCCTTGTCTCACCTCTTCAAAGCCAAAGCCAAAGTCTTTCAAGTTTTTAATGTAGAGATCCTCTACAATGTCCTCTTTGGAATAATCCTTGGGGATATTGTATATCATAACTGTGGGGCGTTGCAAACGGGGTTCATCCATAGCCAGACCAACACCAGTCAGCGTTGTGGAATTGCAAATGGTTTTTGCATCTGTAGAGTTAATCGTTTCAATTAGAACACCATTGTTTCTTAACAATCTAATGTTTTTAATCTTGATATTTCTGTGCTCTTTCCTTATTGTGTCAGTGACCTTGTTTTTGGTGTTCTGACCACTAGTTATTGAACTGTCAGGCGAAGGCTTTAATATTATTATATTGTTAGGATCACTACTAACTACACTTTGGTTCCTGGGTTTAACATATTCTGCAGTTCTGGATTCAGATTCAGACACACCTTTGTGTTCTTTAGTAACAACTCCTGAGGGGATAGTCCGATCAGCTGGACGTTGTGCCAAAATTCAAGTGTGTTCTCTAACAACGTCCGCAAAAGACGTAACTTTAGGATCTTCTTTAAAAAGGTTTTCAAAAAGGTTTGCCCTTACTTGCAATTCCTCTGTCTTGACTTTTAAACGCTCGTTCTCAATTATTAATGCAGTAGTTACAGCCTCAAAATCTTACCCTAAACCCTGGATAAAATTAGAGGCAACCTTTGTTACCTTACTCGATTCGGCTGCTAAGTGTTCCCCTAGAGATCTTTTAATTTTTGTAATTCTATTATAGAATATTGTATTTCTGAACCTCTCGATCCTTGTAGGGTCGAGAGGTTCATTTTTTTCCATTTATTTGTACACACAATTCTTTACATTTTATATACAAGAACTTACAGAGAAGATATATATACAATTTTATATACATTAGCATTATCATTCTCATTATACCTATATATATATACTATATTATATATGAACACGTGTGTGTGTGTGTATTACCTGTATCAAGGGTGGCTCCTAGGCCTTAGCCCATCTCCACCTTGCACGTCTGTGGTGGTGCAGAAACTCAGCAAGCTTTTTATCGCTTGTATATGTCCACCTTGCCACCAGGGAGCAGCCAACACCCAGGCAGCCGCTGCCTGCCCCCAGGCATAAGCAGCCAAGCCTGGGTCTACTATTACCTTTAGTGCCATGGGCACAAATCCCACGGTCGAGAGGTTCAGAAAAATCAAATCCTTCCACAAAACAAGTGTTTTGTAGCAAGTCAGACTTGGGTACACAAAACAACATAGTGTTTTGTGGAAGGCGCCAGGTTTCCCACATCTGCGCCATGGTACTTTGTGAAGAATTTACAGAATCTCTGTAAAAGCCAGAAAAAGTGTGGTGTCTGGTTTGTGACAGAGTTGTGCTGTGGTCTGTTGTTCTGTCTCTGCTTAGCCGCAAGGCCCTAAGGGAACCCCACGTTGCCCGCCACCACCAGTGGTGGCGGGCAACGTGGGGTTCCCTTAGGGGCCTTGGGAGGTGAGCCAGGCTGCCCATTTTACTCTGGCTGGCCTCCGCCAGGGTTGCCTGAGCTTCTTGACGGAGACCAAAAAAAATAAAAATAAATAAATAAAAAATTAAATAAAATAAAATAAAAATAAATAAAATAAAATAAAATAAAATAAATAAAATAAAAAAATAAGATAAAGTAACAGATTAAAAAAAACTAGTAATAAAAAATAAATAAATAAATAAATGAAAAGATAATAAAAAAATAAATAAAATAACTAAAAGTAAATTGATTAAAAAAAAAAAAAAGAGAAAGAGAGCGAGAGAGAGAGAGAGAGAGAGAGAGAGAGAGAGAGAGAGAGAGAGAGAGAAGAGAGAGAGAGAGAGAGAGAGAGAGAGAGAGAGAGAGAGAGAGGATTTGAGGGGGAACGAATTTGAATGGGTTGACAGGGGAGAATAAATCCGCCCTAATTTAGGCGAAGTATAGGAAAGAGTGTGGGTTTAAAGGTCACAGGGGACAGGTGTCCCTGTGTAATTGCCAATGGCATAGTGCCTGTAGATCCCGCACTGAGGGCAGTGCCAGCAATCCCGCACCTAGATCGGTGCCAGCAGTATATCCTACCCATTTCGGGTTTGCTTCTAAATTTTTATATCCCGCACTCCGAGGAGTGCCAGCATCCCGCACCTTGGATGGTGCCTGCAATAGATCCTACCCTATTTGGGTTTGCATGATTATGTCTGCATTTTTCCGAGGGAATAGAGAGTTATCCCACGCCGGTCCGGTTTAGTTCTTGGGCTCTGAGTTCTGCAATCTTAGCTCGCCTAAGTGCAAATGTTTCCTGCGCTTAGGTGGTTAATGCCTTATAGGTATGTTCCTCGAGTAGCAGAGTGGATTCTTGATTGCGAGGGTTTCTCTGTATTGTGGTCAAGAATTTAAGCCTAATGTTGTCGTAGCTGGGGCACTCATACATGAGGTGCCCCCAGGACTCCTCTTCGCCGCGGTGGCAACGTGGATCATTCTCGATTCCCATGGCGGTCAGTTTTTGTTGGAAGGATCCATGGCCGGTGATGATGAAGGTCACATGGAGGCCAGACGAAAACCAGGGTGGAGGTTCTGGGTGAGTTGAACTTATGGATAGAGGGAATCGTTTTGTGATGGCCCCTTTTGTTGTAGTGTCCCAGTCATGTTGCCATATCTCTTGTAGATGTTGGGTTATCCGTTGTCTTTCCTGCCTGGTGCCGTTTGTGGTGTCAAGTTGAAAATTTAGCAGTTGGGTTGGAACTCCCTTCCTTAAGTGATAAAAAAGCCCTCTTTTAACCACTTCTAAGTATAGTGGCTGACATCCAGTTAATACCTGCAGAGCAGGGGTGCTGACGGTGCGGCACGCCCTGCAAATTGAAAGGAGCATGAATCTCTGGATTGAATCCAGCTTACGTTTATTTCTTGCTAGGATGGCTTTTCGGTACCAGATAGAGGCACCATAACACACAATTGGCACGTATGCCGCTTGGTATATCAGAGTAAGAGCTTTGTGCTTCAGCCCCCAGTCTGCCCTGCTGACTCGCCTTATCATAGCACTGTACCTTTGAATTTTGTTGGCTAGATACTTTAGGTGGTGGTGGAAGGTAAGCCCCGAGTCTAAGAAGATACCTAGGAGCTTGACTTCAGTGTGCAGCCGTATGGGCATAAAGTTTAATTTTATTGTAGGTGGTCTTGTGATTTGTAGCCTGCGTTTAAGGAGTATGGACTTTGTTTTCGCTCCTGAAATGGTAAGGTTGTGCAGGGCTGCCCAGTTCTGAAGTTTTACCAGTGCTCCATTTGCCATTTTCTCCAGGTTCATCCTGGTGTTAGCACATACCAAAAGGACAAGATCATCCGCGAAGGCCAAGGACTCAACACCTCCCAGGTCCATGCCCAGGAACTCATCCAGGACAATAGACCAGAGGAAAGGGCCAAGCACAGAGCCCTGCGGACAGCCTCGATCGATGTACCTAGTCACTGTCTGGAATCTATTGGTAACTTGGACTTTTCTACCAGTTAAATATGACCTTAAACTGTTGTATAGGTTGTTGGAAAAAAAGCTCTTCTAAGAACATTAACCATCCAAATTATTCCACAACAGCTACCGCAGATCCACTATGCTACCCGGTCAAGATCCACCGCTACAAATCTAGTCACCACCACTACCAAGATCCTCGAGGCATTTGAGCACCGTTCGGAAATCACCGTTACGTATATCGACGTCCAGGCAGCATTTGATTCCGTATCCGTTCACGCATTGGCAAGGTTACTACGTGAGTATTACCTCATTGGTGGAGACGTGCTCTGGTTTATTCAGAAAATGCTCGAGAACAGGACCATTATTGTTCGCGATGGCAATCTGCGCTATACCAGGACTATTACAGCTGGAGTTCCACAAGGCGGGGTCCTGTCCGGAATCTTGTTCTCAGCTATTCTCGTGCCATTTGTGATAGGCCGAACTGACATCCTCACCTTTGCCGATGACATAAAACTGTTTACTCCTATCAACCCTGGAGACACTGCTGAATACATCAATACCTTAATCCTTCAGAAAATCCAGAACCTTGAGGCCTTCCTCTCCGGTTTCGGACTTCAAATCAATCCTGAGAAGTCAAAACAGTTGACTTTCTCTCTCAAACCGAGCCCAACAATAGTACAACCCATTTTAAGAGGATGCGCGATTTCTGCCGTCCAACAACATACAGATCTGGGCGTTATTTTTGATCAAAAGCTCTCCTTTCTACCGCACATAGACAACTTGCAAATAAAGTTCTGTCGACTCCGGTGGATGATTAAACAACAACTAATGCACGTCCATGACCAGGCTGTGGGGTGCAGATATATTACGACATGTGTTTATCCGGTAATATTGTATGGCGCCGAAGTCTGGACCTCAACTGCTACGACCCATCTTAGACGGATTTTCGCGGGGGAATTCTGGCTACTGAAGTGGGCCATATGGAAATTTCGGCTTCCCTCTACACCAAGGACCACCAGATGGCGGCAGCTCTCAACATGAGACGTCTTCCTGCCATCATTCACGAGAGAAGACTCGTCTTTGCCATCAAAATGATGGTCGGCATTATTTCAGTGCCAGATTTCTGGGCTAACTGTGGATGGAGGATCCCGGTCCCAAGCCTTAGGGCTAATCCAATCCTACAGGCCATTCCAAACCGGTTAAAGCTAACTGAGCGGTTCCTACCCGTGCAAATGCTGCAAGACATACAGTCCTTGGACGGCGACCTCTACAAATTCGCAGTCGACAAGGAATATAGGCAGAAAGTACTCGGTCGACTTCCTTCCCAGGACCACGTTAGAGGACAGTAGACCCTGCTCCCGGAGACCTATTCATCACTGCCCTGAATCCATCATCACAGTGTACAAACTTTTCAGGAGTCATAATGCTCTTTTTTTTTTTTTTTTTTGTGTTTATTGTATTATATGATTTCTTTTATGTAAACCCCTGGCTTGTAGCCGTGAAGGGAGTTGTATACAGCAATGTGCTTTCTGTATATAATAAAGAATTCTTCTTCTTCTTCTTATTTGATTGCCGAAGCCTCCGAAGAACACTGGGCCACCATAGTCGATCAAAGGCCCCAGCGAAGTCTACCATGATTGCAAGAGAGTACTTAAAGGCCGTGTGAGTTGCTTGAGTGATTAATCTGTTAATGGCATATTCTGTGCTGCTACCGGCTTTGAATCCAAATTGCTTGTCACTTGGAAGCTTTTGTTCTTCATATCTGGCGGTTAAGCGAAATATTAGTAGGCGTTCTTGTAGCTTGGCCATTACAGAGAGCAAGGCAATCGGGCGGTAGGAGGTTGGAATTTGTGGTGGCTTGTCGGGATTTTTCAATATAAATTTCAGGGTTACCGTTTTCCAGGATGTTGGAAAGATGCCTTCTGTCAGGCACCTATTTAGAAGGCTTAGGAGAGTAACAGGATAGTATTCTGCAAATTTTTTAACCACATCCACTTCTAGCAGATCAGCACCAGGTGTTTTTCTTACTTTCATTTTGTTTATTGCCAAGTCCATCTCAATGTTAGTGAAGGGGGATTCCACAGAGGCAGGATGATAGTTGTGATTTTCATCTACTATTTCTTGTTGTTGTTGAGTCATAGCTGCAGCTTCAATGGGATAGATGGTGTCTAGAATATTGTTAATGCTATCCTTCCAGATGTAAGTAGAGGAGCCATCCATCTTTAGTGTCGTATCGAGTACCTCTCCTCGCGGCAGCTTGTTTGTTACGATCTTGAAAACGATGCCCCAGGGGTCCTTGTTCCCAGAAGTGGATACCAGGGTTTGCCACGTTTGCTTTTTACTTTTACGAATTAGCTTTGTGTATTCATTTCTGACAATGCGGTAAGCCTCCCTGGCGGCATCTACCTCATGGGGAGGTAGCCTTGATCGAGCCTGCTGGAACATTTTTTTTGCATGGTGGACTCTTCTTCTGAGATCCTGTAGTTGGGGATTCCACCAGGGAACTGCATACCGGTTGGGCCCTCTGCGTGGGATGGAGAGATCACATGCAGATCTTATGGCAGTGGTAATAATCTGTACGCAATCGTCTGAAGGGAGTGCTTCAGGGAGTGGAGTTTCTTCAGGGAGTCTTCTTGTTAGCTCAGTCCGAAAACGTTGCCAGTCTGCCTTTTTTGAATTGTACCGTATCACATCTCGTGGGATCGGAGGGGTCCGTTCCACAGAGCGAACCAGAGAAAATGATATCGCTCTGTGGTCCGACGTGGTCCAGGCTTCTTGTACATTTGGCTAGTTTGTTGGCAATGTCTGGGGTGGCTGCTGTAACATCTATGGTGCTCTCCCAGAGGGGGCCGCTGTAAGTTGGAAGTTCATCTGGTCGGTTTATTACTTGGAGGCCTGTGGCTAGGAAGAATTCTTCTAGTTTTGCACCATTTCTTTGTGCAGATGTGTCAGGGGTGCGACTGTGCCAGAGCAGAGATCTGCAGTTTGCATCCATGGCTATTAGTAGTCGTCCCCCCGGGAGAGTCTCAAGAGCCGTCTGAATGGTTGAGATCGCAGGGGTGATGTCTTCACCAGGGTGAGTATATATTGTTAACAGGAACAAAGACCCTAACTGAGTTATGATTTGTGCACAGGCACTGTTTGCAGTGCAGAGTGGTGTTATCTTTGTTGTGCTGATTTCTGGGTTTCTGATGATTATTGCTGCCCATGGGGTTTCGGTTTTACAGTAGACCATTTTATAGGATGCAGGGTAACCTGTGACCACACCTGAGCGAACAAACGATTCCTGTAATAAGGCCATATCAATTTGGTTTTCTTCTATTTTCACTTTTAGTTGGTCAGCTACCAGCCTTGCTCTTTGTGCGTTTAGTTGAACTATTTTTATTTCATGGTTACACAAAACAACAATGGGCCCAATACCGAACTCCGGGGAACTCCATTAATAACATTTGTCTACGAAAATATTGGTGTACTGTTCAGTCAAAGAGTTTAGCCAGGCTCTTTTGCAATGACATGAGTTTGCATCGTTTTCATCATCTTTTTTTGGAAACTGGAACTATATTGACCCGCTTAAAGCGCTTACGATACTTCCGCAGGCTCAGAGACAAGTTTAAGGTAGTGACAGTCTTTTTTCCAAAATAATCCTGGAATGTCATCCGGGCCTCTAGTATAGTCATTTCTCATGCTTTTTAATGCCGAATTTAAATCTTCATCAGTGCTAAAGAGGTTAATGAGGATATCATCTTTAACAGGTGTGAAGTCAGGAAATGAGGCAGGTCTCAATGTATCATTTGTTTGAATTCTAGAAAAGTGTTTGGCAAACTCTTGAGCAATACTGAATTCGTCAGATAAGAGAATTCCATCTGCGTTTCGGAGTTGTAACTTTCTACTGGTTATGTTCTTATGCTTCATGAAATTCCAGAATGGTTTGATATCTCTGTGAGTAAGCAGACTATCCTGAACTGACTCTGTATACATGTTGTAGGAGTTTAATATGAGAGTTTTCACTTCTTTGCGGAGTTGGCTGAATATTTCATAGTATTGACTGTCACCTGTTTGCTTATATTTGTTTCTGTAGAATTCTTTGGATTTAATTTTACGTATTAGTTCACTATTATACCAGTGCGGGTAGGTAGAGCGTGCGGTAAGATGGGATTGAGGAACAATGTCAGATATAACTGAATGGACACAGTTAATCAGGTTGTTGGTGAGCACATCGATGTCATCCATAGCGTCAGCGAGCTGCTTGTCTACGTTTCTTAGAGCTAGGTTGAGCAGAGGCCAGTCAGCCTTTCTGAAATTGAATCGAGGAGTACGGGAGCTGCATTTGAAGTTATGAGAAGTCACTGTGATGTCAAAAGTAATTGGTGAATGATCCGAGTGAAATATGGGGTTGTCGGTGTGAACATCTATATGAGTAGAGGAAAATATTAGGTCAAGGTAGGCAAATTCTCTGGTTGGAAAATTGCAAACTTGCTCAAGACCATAGCTGTGATGGAGAAGAAGATCCTAAATTGGCCAGTTGACAATTAAAGTCACCCAAAACCATCGCAGATTGAATTAGCAGGAAAGTAGATTGCAGCGAATTTTCTAAGTACTGAAGATCACTATAAGTTAAAGAAGGTGGAAAATAAAGTAATACGATTAAAACTTTTAACTTGCCAAGAGGAAGAAGGCAGTATAGTGATTCAGTATTTGTGAAATTTGATGCAATTTAACAGAGTATGTGGTTAGAATGTATAATAGCTACTCCGCCTCCACGAGATCCTCTGTCCTTTCTATGGATTATACACTGAGTAACCACTGAATTATGACCACTCTTATGAAAAGTGAATGCGACTCGTTGACCACATCAGATACGAGAGTGTGCAGTTAGTTGACCTACGTAGCATAGATAAGGTGTCAGTGGTTCAGTAGGTAGTAAAATTCCGAACGTGATGGGTAAAAGGAAGGATTTATCGGACTTTATTTTTAACATTTATTTTTATACACAACAGGCATTCGCCCAGTTGAACTGATTAACAGAGCAAAGGTTGTACAAAACTTAAATAGAAAGGGTGCAAGAATATTTGCTGTTTCTATCGAGGCAGTGTTAGGTGGGTCGGAAAACTGCTAGATTGGGAGGATTCAAGGACTAATAGATTAACAGTAGCCACTGGAAGAGGTAAAAGAGATTTTTGCACTGCTTCTATTGGAATCAGGAGCAGCCTGGAAAACAAGATGCATGGTATTTCAGAGACTGCTGGGAGTCATTGCGGTACACGTACAGGTGCATGTATACTTGCGTGTACACCAATGCTAGGAGTTTAGTAAATAAATTTGATGAATTTGAGGTATTGCTCAAAACATCAAAGGCAGATATTGTTGGGATATCAGAGACGTGGTGTCACACAGATATAAGGGATGCAGAACTGCAATTTGGGGAGTACAACGTCTACAGAAAGGATAGACAGGATAGGAAGGGGGGAGGGGTTATGCTATTAGTTAAGAAACACATAACATCCAAGGAAGTGAAGCCAGTCGACATTGCTGGACAGTGCAGTGTTGAGTCAGTTTGGTGTGACATAAACATTGGGAGATCAAAATTGAGAGTAGGAGTGTGCTATAGGCCTAATGACTCTGATGAGTATAATAAGGAACTGTACAGGGAAATAGAGTGGGCCAGTAAATAAGAGAGTCTTATAATGGGAGATTTTAATTTCCCAGATATTGACTGGAATTTGTGGGTTGGTCACTCACACACTGAGGATTTATTGGATGATTGTTTTCTAAATCAGCATGTTCGGGAGGCAACTAGAGGGAGGAATACTCTTGATTTGATTATCAGCAGTGATTCTTCATGCATTAAGAATCTGCAGATAAATGAACCACTAGGTGGCAGTGATCACAGTGTGCTGAAGTGGGATTTACTCAAAGAGGTAACTACCATCAGGGGTAAAGGGAAGGGTTATTGCTTCCGTAAAGGCGACTACGATGGACTGAGACAGTATTTAAATTCTATACAGTGGGACCAACTGATGATGTTACCAACAGCAAATTCAAAATGGGAAGCATTCAAAGAACTTATCTTGGAAGCTACTAGGCTTTACATACCAACTAAGAAATATTGTTCAAGGTTTAGGCCAAAATGGATGTCAGATGAAGCAATGAGGCATATGGCAGAGAAGAAAAATGCATGGACTACATATAAACTAACACGTGACACAGTTGCCTATGGCAGATTACGAGAAATCTTTGGCAAAGGATACAAAGAAAAACAGCAAAGAGTTCTTTACTTATGTGAACTCTAGAAGGAAGGGGATGAATCAGATTGGTCCACTTGATATCGATGGCTCAACTGTTGATAATCCTGCTCAGGTAGCTAACAAACTAAATGATTATTTTGCATCGATATTCACACATGAGGAGTTATTCAGGTAGGGGATGAAGTAAACACTGGCAGTGAGCTAGATGATCTTGTAATAATTGAGAGTAAAGTGGAGTAGAAATTGTTGAAATACCAGAAAGGCACCCGGGGTGGATGGGATCTATCCAATTATATTAAAGGAGGCAGCAAAGGAAGTAAGCAAACCCTTAGCCATAATTATAAGAGCTTCCTTGGACTCCGGGGAAGTACCCATGGACTGGAGATGTGCAAATGTGACCCCAATTCACAAAGGAGGATCAAAGGGCGACACAAGTAATTATACACCTGTGAGTTTAACTTCTGTTCCAGGAAAATTAATGGAGGCACTGGTTAAAGAAGCACTGCAGGATCATCTAGACAAGACTTCAGTTATAGCTCAGACACAGCATGGTTTTGTTAAGGGGAAGTCTTGCCTGACCAACTTGATTGGATACTATGATGCAGTCAAAAAAGAGCTGGATGCAGGGAATAACTTTGATATTATATACTTGGATCTTAGAAAGGCTTTTGATACTGTTGCACATGGAAGACTGCTACACAAATTGGAGCAGTGTGGCATTGGAGGCAAATTGCTGCTATGGATAAAGGGGTGGTTGAGGGGGAGAAGACAGAGAGTGGTAATCAATGAACACTGCTCATCGTGGACTAATGTTATTAGTGGAGTCCCTCAACGTTCAGTGTTGGGTCCATTATTGTTTTCTGTATTTATAAATGATATTGATGATGGTATATCAGGCTTAATGTCCAAGTTTGCAGACGATACGAAGGTTGGCAGGGTTGTCAAGGACACTACTGACACTATGCTGCTGCAACAGGATCTGGAAATGTTGAGCACTTGGGCTAAGAGGTGGCAAATGAAGTTTAATATTGACAAATGTAAAGTTGTATGTAAAGTCAATGATATATAGGAATTTTTCTAGCAGAGATAAGGAGTTGATTATTCCCTTGTATAAGGCAATGGTCAGACCACACCTAGAGTACTGTATACAGGTCTGGAGACCTCATTTCAAGAATGATGTAGAGCTGCTGGAACGAGTACAGAGAAGGGCAACAAGATTAGTGAATGGAACAAAGGGGTGCTCTTACGAAGAAAGGCTTAAGATTTGCAAATTACAGTGTCTGGAGACTAGGCACCAGCGAGGTGATCTGATAGAGGTGTATAAAGCCTTGAATGGTTTAAGCATGCTCAATGCTGATGGGATTCTTCGTCTTGCTCAGAAAAATCACCTGAGAGGGCATAAATTCAAATTGATTAAAGGCAGATGTAGAATAGACGTGAGGAAATTTGCCTTTAGCCAGCGGGTGGTTGGTTGGTGGAACTGACTTCCATCCCTTGATTGCTTAAATAAGTTTAAGGCTCAGCTGGACAGGTATTTCGAACGAACGGAGGGGTGAAGAGGAAGGGTTTTTTTTTTTTTTTTTTTGGCTGATGCTGCATAAGCTTGCTTTCTTGCATCAAATGCCTCTACTAATGCTAAAGTAATGCAAGATCGATTTGATTAGAGTGGAACCATAAGTCAGTAAAAAGCATGGGTTTGTTGAAGGGAGATAATGCATGACAAGTCCAATTTATCTACTATAAGGTCTTCTTCACGAAGGAACTGGATGCAAAGAATAATTTTTCATCATTCTTCTCTTTCTTGGTGATTCCCTTCTACTTTTGACTTTCTCTCTCTCTCTCTCTCTCTCTCTCTCTCTCTCTCTCTCTCTCTCTCTCTCTCTCTCTCTCAGGGTTACTCAGGAACTTTTTTTTTTCCTGGTACAGCATAAGCCTCAGGCTTCCTTGCATCATATGGATGATAATAATAATAATAATAAAACAAAAATAAATAGTAGACTAATATACTTGGTATAAAGTGTAAAGTGTAAAGTGTATTTAGGGTCATACGGCACCAGGGGTTTCCCCCATCTCCGCGTTGTTTACATTGTGATGGGTGTACCAGTTTGCTGGAAATGCCAGAGATTTAAAAGTGTATGGATATTGTACATGTGTAGTGTCGTGTACCGTTGTTCATCTGGTCATTTAGCCGCTGGACCCCTACTGAGGCCCAACGTTGCCCCACTTTAGCCCCGTGGAGGCAGACCAGGTACACCAGTATTATAATTATTTACTCTGGCAGGTCCTGCCACCTAATTTCCTTAGATTTCAGTGGCTAGGACCTAAAAAAAAAAAAAAAAAAAAAATGCACATATACGACATACAAAAATGCATATGCATACACATCAATTGGTATAAGTTAGTTCGCGTGGTGAAGGCGCTAGAATGAGAAGCCGAGAGTTTTGGGCGAAATTTATTTGGATGGTTAAATTTGGATTGTGTGGGACTGTCGCTTGCGTATAGTTAGAGAGGGGGAAGGGAAGTTGAAGATTGGGGGGGATATAGTCAGAGAAGGAGCCGATAGGGAAGGTAGCTCCAGCTTGCAGTGGGGCATGCCCATGCCCCACCAGAAAGAAGAGAAGGGTGGTGGAGGTTAAGGAGATGGCAAGCCGTCTCCCTCCCCCACCGGGGAAGGGGAGTAATAGTGGGCCAGACAAGGGAGCTGACCCAGATCGCCAATAGGGCGTGAAGGCTTGTGGCTGCGAAGTGGTCGTCTATCATCAGTGGCCTACCATCCAGGTTGGGTTGTTTGGATTCAGTCACAATGGGAAAATAGGGATTGGAGACTCCTGTTTTTGTTGTGCTGGTTATTCCGCAGGTCAGTGCGGCTTGGTGTGGTCGTTCAAGCAGTGAGCTATGTTGGTTCTGGTTGCTCAGGGTTTGCTGGTGGCGGGAGGGTTTGCCGTCTGGCGTAGAGGCTCTGGGCAAATTTAGAGAATTGCTTGTAATTTGCTTCATTCTCCAGTAGATAATGCTCCTGGTTTTTGGGGTTGAATTGCATCTGTGTGATCAGGTGTCCACGTAGATCTTCATAGTGCTCACATTCATACATTATGTGGTCCCATGTCTCCAGAGAGCCACACGCGCACATGGGATTATCTGTGATGCCAAGGAGGTTCAGTTTGTTGCGAATCGCTCCGTGTCCTGTGAGGAGGTAAGTGGTGTAGCGTCCGGGGTTGAACCATTGCGGATATTGTGGGTAGACCTGTTGGAGATTAGGTAGAAACTTTCGAGTTATTTCACCTTTGGTTGAGTGAGTCCAACGTTGCTGCCAGATTGTTTGTAGGTATGTTTCCAGTCTTTTCTTCTCTGCCTGTATGTTATTTATCGGATCTGTGGTAAGGTCTTGATACGTTGTGGCTTTTCCACGCCTGAGTTGCTGCTGCATTCCTGTGCGGATTACTTCCAAGTCGAGAGGCAAGGTTCCCGTGATAACTTGCAGTGCATGTGTTGATACTGTATTGCATGCTCGGGTGATGGTTAGGAGGATCGGTCTGTGTATTATTTCCAATCGTCGACGATTAACCACTGTTGAGGCCTTTTTATACCAGACGCCGGAGGCATATGTAACTGCTGGGATGATGGCTGCCTTGTAGAGGAGCGCAAGGGTGCGCCTCTTCAGCCCCCAGTCTCGGCGGGTGACCCTGGCAAGCATGGCTACGTAATTTTTGATCTTTGTCTGTATATAGTTGAGGTGGGGGGTAAACGATCGGTTTCTGTCTAGTATAATTCCAAGGTATTTAAGTTCAGTGACAAGCTTAACGGTTCTATCATTGATTCTAATTTGGGGCGGTCTGGTTGGGGTCAGGAAGCCTTTTAGGAGTATAGATTTCGTCTTGGTTGACGAAATGGTCAGGTGATGTCCCTCCGCCCAGTCTCGGAGGGTGGTTAGTGCTTCGTTTGCGATGATCTCCATCTGAGCCCTAGAGTTAGCGGCCAGTACCAAGGAGAGATCATCAGCAAACGCCAATGATTTGACGTTCCCTAGATCCTTGCAGAGGAACTCATCAAGTACACAGTTCCATAGGAGGGGACCCAGTACCGAGCCCTGGGGGCATCCCCGACAGATCCGGCGCTCCACCCTACAATAGGGAGCATCTACTAAGATTCTTCTGTTACTTAAGTAGCTCCGCATACAGCCATAGAGATTCATTGGTAATTGGGCTGCTCTGAGTCTTGCAAGGATGCTCGGCCACCATAGAGCATCGAACGCCCCGGCAAAATCAATCGAGATGAGGAGGAAATATTTTCGGTCGCAACTCTCTGCTAAGTCCAGGATACATTCCAGAGCGTCAACGGTAGATCTTCCAGGTTTAAAGCCGAATTGGTTGTTTGCAGTTAAATTTGTTGTGTTGTAGTGTTCTACTATCCTCTGTTTGAGCAGTTGTTCAAATACTTTGCTTAACACCGAAAGTAGGGCTATTGGTCGATATGATTCTGGCATCTGTGGCTGTTTGGATGGGTTTTTAAGTATAAGTTTCACGCTGGCCACCTTCCAGTCTGAGGGGAACCAGCCAGAGCTAAGGCAGTGGTTGTACAAGTCTAGGAGGAGGTCAGGGGTATATTCGGCAACTTTCTTTACTATTTCCGGCTCCAGCATGTCCGGACCTGGAGTTCTTTTGCTTTTTAATTTGCTTATGGCTGTTTGTAATTCATGGTGAGTGAAAGGCTCTTCTATTCGGGTGGTTTGGTAAGCTTCGTTGGCTAGACAAAGTAGTTGTTGTTCAGGAGTATCATTTCCGTTTAGTGGTTTGAAGGTGGTATTTAGGATGTTGTTGATTGAATCTTGCCAATTTTTTGTCATAGTGCCTTGCGGGGTAATCGTGGAGGATGTCACCTCCCCTCTGGGCAGTTTGTTCATGGTTATGCGATATATTATGCTCCATGGGCTCGAGTTGCCTACAGTAGACACCAGGTGCTCCCAGGACAGCTTCTTTCGCTGCCTGATCATCGCGGTATATGTATTCCTGGCATCCCTGTACTGCTGCCTGAGAAACTCCACCTCAGGTGGGGGTATAATGAAAGTTAATTCAAACGGGAAAAGTCCAGTTCACAAAAATAAAAGAGATATTCATGACGTCAAGTCCAGCGCTATGTGAACTCGCAGAAAGCAGTTTGCTGCAGGAGACATCATCACACACACACGAATTAATGAGGACATCTTTAGCCCAGAACTCATCGGTCAATCGGTCAACCTACTCCAAATAGTTCTGTGAAATTGTTTCTTGTTCACAGCCATATCCAAGTCAAACTTGTTCATGAGTGCCAATGTTCTTTTGAAGAAGGAGTTCCTGGATATCTCTAATCTGGAGCTACCGATGTGGAATGTACTCTTCTGTTTAGTAGCCACCACTGGAGCGTGAAGGTAAATACAACACAGAAGATCCGGCAGGTAGGTTGAACCAGCGAAGATGTGGTACAACAGTTTTAAATCAAGAACAGTTCTCCGAGTTTCCAGAGATTGAAGCTTGAAGTAGGAACAGAGATTCCGGTAGAAGATTCTGTGGTTAAACATGGGGTTACGTCTGGAAAGATAGTAAGATAGTGGGAGATCGACGAGCTGGTGCCTCGATTTCCCAAACGGCTGAACTGGTGGGGTGTTCGAGAGCCGTCGGAGTTAAAGTGTACCAGGACTGGCGTCAAAATAGTCAAACGACGACCCAATGATAAAACTGCAAAGGTCAGTGAAAGGTTGATGTTAGAGGGGAGAGCTGGGTCCGACAACTCGTGCAGGTCTACAGGCGCAGCACTGTTGGAGAGTTGTCTACCCAATACAAATGGGCCAACCCGGAACACTATCTGGCATGACCATGCGTCGCACGCGTGGGCTATACCAGCAGACGACCCCTACGGCATCCTCTCCTAACCAAGGTTCATCGGCGTAGACTCGCCTAGTGCAAAGAGCATGCAAGTTGGACGCTAGAAGACTGGAAGAAGGCGTGCTGGTAGGCTGAGTCACAATATTTACTCCACACTATGGATGGTCGTGTGCGGATTTGGCGTCAACAACACGAGGCTCTTCATCCATCATGCATGGTATCAAAAGTGCAGGCCAGTGGAGGCGATTGTATGGTGGCATGTTTCAATGGCATGAACTTGAACCCCTGGTGCATGTGGAACAACTTATCACTGGTCTCCGCTATCGTCAACTGCTTGCTGACTGTGTACACCTCGCTATTTTACACTTTTCCCGAATGGTGCTGATGCGCCATTAAACTTCCAATAACCAACCAACCAACCCGAATGGTTAAGATGTCTTCCAAGATGACAATGCGCCGAGCTATTGGGCAATTGTTGTGCAGGAACGGTTAGAGGAACACAGTTCTGACTTCCAGCCTATCGAGTGGCCTCCGAACTCCGCCGATATCAATCCCATGAACACTTGTGGGACAGCATATCAGGCGTCTGGATACACCGATCACCTGCATAACTGCATTGCTGACCGCATTATGCACAGCTTGGTTGGCCATACCTTAAAAACGCTTCCGACATCTTGTTGAATCAATGCCACGTCTGATAGCTGCTGTACTGAGGGGAAAAGGAGGACCTAAGCAGTATTAGGTAGGTGGTCATAATCCAGTGATCACTCATTGTATATTGCCCATCTATAATATCCTGGTCATCGATATGAGTGGAGAGCCAGGTTTCAGTGAGCGGGTAAATGTCATAAATATGTGACCCTTGGATTGCTCTAAAGTTCATCACAATGAACCTGGTCGTTGTTCAAATAAGTCTCGGAGCCCCCGTTTATAAGACTTTGCGCGTGACTTTGGTCAGTGATGAAGGCCGTATTCAAGGAGAGACATTTGAGCTCTTTGAAAGGATCCAAAGGCGAGCGACTCGTCTGGTAACGGATATAGACATTGGCAGGGGGGGAGTGAAGAGATTATGCATATGGGGCGTTTCTGAGCTTGAGAACGAGACATCTCAGGGCGGAAATGATTGAGGGCATTGAGAGGGGTGAGGAAAATTGAACCGAAGCGGCACTTTTGCATTGAAATAGGTAACGAAAACCATCGGGAGAAACACGGCAGTTTACGTCGGGTGTTTAAGTGTTTTCAGAGTCTAACAGCACCAGGGGTTTCCCCCATCTCCGCGTTGCTTTTATTGTGGGTGTACCAGTTCACTGGGAAGGCCACAGATTTAAAAGTGTATGGATTATGGAAGTGTGGTGTTTTGTACCGTTGTTCCTCTGGCCATTTAGCCGCTGGACCCCAGCTGAGGCCCAACGTTGCCCCACTTACGCCCCGTGGAGGCAGACCAGTTACCCGGTAGCCTTTAGTTCACTCTGGCAGGCCCTGCCACGGAATTTCCTGAGATTTCAGTGGCAAGGGCCTATGTAAAAAAAAAAAAAAAAATTTGATTGACACTAGAGGTTTAGGTAAGGCCGAGATAGGTTTTAAATGAAGGTTAGGTTAATTTTTGACATTGAAGTTTAGTAGCTTGCAGTGGGACATTCACAGTCGGTAAAGGTAGAGTGGGGGAACACTGAAGATTGGGGGGAACAGGGAGAAGTATGGGAACGAAAGAGAAGGCGATCCCAGGAGTGTCAGTGGAGCAAGCCCCACCATGGAGAAATGGGGGGCAGGGGAGGGGATGAGACAGAGGCCCATCTCTTTCCTTCCCAGCTTAGGGATGGGGTTTTAAAAGTGAACTGAGAAAAGGTGCCCAGTTCAGAACGTCAGGCAACGTGCTGCAGCAGAGTTGCTGTGGTCATGTGGTCCAGTCGTTGCGTCGCACATGGAGGAAGAGTCCCGTCCAGAGAGAGAGATCATTGTCTAGTAGGAGTCCGCATGTATGGTGTCGGATCGCCTATCATTTGTGATGGATGTTCAATCCTAGGAGAGAGGGAGAGTGAGGTCCCACCAAAACGGCCATAGTCTGGTTCAGTTTGGATGCTCATCTGCAGGGAGCCCTGGGCTAACGGCGTGCATTATTGATTGCAATTTGTGTTCTTCTTCACGTCGGTGTGGACATGTGTTTTTGTAATGAGCGGCTCCTAGAACGTCAGTTCAACTCTGCCTCGTATATCTGTGAAGAACAGTATCACGACAAATGGGCCAGATGTGTGTGACGTCGGTTTGTGTGTTTTGTGTGTCTGTTCTGTTGTTCTGTTCTGGCCGCTTGGCTACCCAGAAGCATCAGTCACGTGGACAGGTGATTCTGGGTACTCGTCCACACCACGGGAAGGTGAGCCAGTTCCAGCTAAACACGTACTGTCTCAATACGAGACTCTGATCCACCTGATGTTGCCAAAATGTGGGCCAGATTCCTAGGTTCCTAGGTCCAGATTCCTATTTCTAAAAAAAAATAATAATAAAATAAAATAAATAAAGATAAAAAAAAAAATATATATATATATATATATATATTAAGATTTTCCCGTGGTGCAAAATAAAAAAAAAAAAAAAAAAAGATGTCACTGTAAAACGCGAAACAAAAAAAAAAAAAAAAGTGACAGCAATCCTGAAGAACGCAAAAAAAAATATAAATAAATAAATAAAAATAAATAAATAAATAAATAAGAAAAAACCAACCATGTGACTGATTGTAGAGGGCGAAAAAAGAAATAATAAAAATAAATAAATCACGTCGGGTGTGATGAACTTCCCTCGTGGGTGCTTCAGGGTCTTAAGGAGCATTAGCAACTAAGGCCATATTGCTCCTGGATATGCGGTGGTCATTCCCTTGACCTTTTCGTATCCTTCGCATTTGGTGGTGACGGGCTCGAACCCCGGTCTAATCAAGAAGTGTGTGCTACGCACTGCTGCTCCTTCCCACCTGGCTACAGAAGCACCCTAGCAGAACTCTTTATTAAAAAGAGAAGGCACATTGCTGTACACAACTGTCTTCATGGCTACAATCCAGGGGTTTACATGAAAGAAATCACACAACATAAAAAAACAAAAGAAAAACCATTATGACTCCTGAAAGGTTTGAACACTGGGATGATGGATTGAAGGCACTGATGGATAGGTCTCCGGGAGCAGGTTCTAATGTCTTGCAGCATTTGCACGGGTAGAACCGATCAGTTAGCTTCAATCGGTTTGGAATGGCCTGTAGGATTGGATTAGCCCTAAGGCTTGGGACCATCCACAGTTATCCCACAAATGTGGCACTGAAATAATGCCGACCATCATTTTGATGGCAAAGACGAGTCTTCTGACATTGGTGAATTATGGCAGGAAGACTTTTGGCCAAGAAGGTGCCAAATGGGGGAATGCTTCAGAAAAACCCAAACCCTCTTAGTTTGACCTTTTCCACAGCAACCAGTGGACTCTGTCCGCAATGAATTGCGCATCAGCGACGTATCCGACGTAGGTGAGAGTGCACGTGCGCGCTCTTCGCTCAACATCCGACTCACTGCCGTTGCACATTTTTTCTTCTTTGGTGCGTTGCAGCAAAATAGTGCGGGAGATGGGCGCGGTGAAGGAAAATCTGGCGAACTGCCTTCCACGTGTTGACCCGCGCTGCGGATGTTAGCCCTTCTCATGGGAGGGAGGGAGAGGGGGGAATAACTCCAATAACGGGCCGTCATGGCGACGTTGCTGATTGAAATTTAATGAGCGGCACTTCGGAGTTTCCAGCTGGAGTCCCCGAGATATTGGTGGGGAAAACGCACGCCGTTGGGTGCCCCCCCCTCGAAGTAGGGCGCTGTTTGTGGGCGGGCGGTGATAAATAGTGACCTTCGAGCTTCTTCCGGGTATTTTCTTTATTATTTCTTCCGCGATCTGTTGGCTTCAAGACAAAACAGTTCATATCGCGGTGTAGCGGATCCCTTTTGGAATTGGGCCCCCTCGAGTGCGGGGAGGGGCGTGGAATTAGAAACGCAAATACCTCCGCACCGAGGAATTACTGCGATATTAACGGCATTCAAACTTCTGTCATTCTCCGCAGCCCCGGTAATTTTTCTCTGGGATGATAGATGGCGCTGCATGTTTCATTGGCGCGTGCCGTTTATCCTTCTCCATTACCCGTTACTTAAGTGAAAAGCCTTTGTAATCCCGGCTGTACGACGAAGGAAGATCTCGACTCTCAATGGGCCCCCCCCCTCTCTCTCTCCTTGCGGGTCCCCTTCTCGGTCTTCCCCTTAAGCATCTTCCCCGGCGAGTTTTGCATCTTCATTTCTCGCCCGACCCGCATTAATTGACACATCCGTCAGTTTGGTGGCTCTGGAAAGCACGAACATCCCCCCCCTCCCTTCGCGTTATGCGGTTCCGGTGCGCACTCTCCGTTATTATTAGCGCGTGCAACAGAACTGACGTGTGACTCACGCGAAAGGATATCCCCGTAGAACGTGTCCTCGTGCAGTCGAAGCTGCCGTTGTTCGCCTTTTGGCGTCTGATTTCCGTTCGGTGGGGCAAGAGGCTTGGGGGGGAACGCAGAGTGGGGCACTCTCCTATACGAACGCCATGCTTTTTGACACGAAGGAAACAAACAAGGAAATGCGAAACGTATTTGATAATAAATAATTGAGTGATGTTTACAACGTGCCCCCCACAGCAGAAAGGACAGGGATTGTACTTGGAAAAAGGCCTTGGAGGACGGGGCCCATATCGAGATTTGGTCTCCTCGTCTACAGCCAACAACAGAACAAGTTTCAAAAACCGATTTTGTATTCATAAAAATACTTTTGATATTATTTCCAATACATTTTGCACTTTTGACTTGGTTACTTTGCCCATCAAGGACAATGAGGGTTGGGCAATCCAGGATCAGTCTCCGGTACTCCCGATCCTTGGCAAATTTGTAGAGGTCCCCGTCCATTGCTGGAACTGTGGGGAGCATCTTCTTCAGGGAGAAAACGATCGCAAAGGGCAAGTCTGTTAGGGCGAGCTTTAAAATTGGGAGCTGACCTCGGTCTGGGTTGACGGATTCTTCAGTTGTACAGTTACCAGATGTTTGGTTCCGAGATTATTCCGATAGTCATTTTGGCAGTGAGGACGAGGCGTCTTTCCAATACAAGATTTGGCAGTCGGGCGAAGTTCAGTGAGGTCGCTATTGCAGTTCTTCTTTGCTGGGATAGACGACGATGTTCAAGCGTAATCCACCAAAGAGCCAATATTCGGAGGAGTACACGCACTTCATGTTGGCGGGGCTACCAGACAACAATTGCTCCCTCTTGTGGAGCGGTTGTTCTTTGGTAGTCCAGCAAATTGGGAGTCCTTCATTATGAGCTTGTCGATGTGTGTGTGTGGGGGGGGGGGGGGTTGAAGCTCAGTTTATAGTCGAAGACAACTCCCAAGTCCGTATGACCACTGGGAAGGGAATGCCGTCTAGAGAGGCCTGGACTTCAGTGGGTTGGCGCTTCAGAGAAAAGACAATTTGTGTTGATTTTTCAGGGTTAATGAGGAGGCCAAATTGATGGAGATAGGATCCTAAGTTGTGTAATTTTTCACAGATCTTTTTATTGATGTTTGAGAGATGTTCGCCGGGGTTAATCTGAGTAAATATCTTAATATCATCTGCATAGCAGAGTATGTCTTCTCTCTGTTGCACAAACGGAACAATAACTGCGGTGAATAATGCTCCGGAGAGGACTCCGCCTTGAAGGATCCCGCTGTGATATCTTTCTGAAGATTACGTCTTGATCCGCTGTAAGAAGAATGGTTCTGTCAGAAAGCAGGTTGTGATGAACCCGAACATAGAGAGAGAGAGAGAGAGATAATCTTTATTACCCTTCACGGCCATAAAGCCAGGGGCTTACAGTTTCCCAAACTTCCGGGAAAATTGAACAATTATTTACAAAAGGTAATTTTACAAAGAAAACATTATAATACAAAGGAGAGAACTCCTTACGAGAGTTAAATCTGATTGAGCTGGCTTAACATCGAGATAAGAGCACCAGCTCAATTAGACAGGAACAGATGCAAGGTATACATCAGTCATTGCCGATTAGTCCTACTCGTCATAATTTTTTTCCGGTAAGTCCGGTCAGCAGCGAATTTGTTCAGGTCGGCGTCCAGTGCCTGGGTTTGCTTGAGCATCTGCTGAGGAAGGAACCTGTCCGAGAGATGGAGTCGTGCTGAATGCGAGTGGAGCTCGGGATTGGCCCTAAGGGCAGCAGGGGGGATCCTCCAGCCACAGGTATCCCAGAATGAAGGTGTTGCCATTATGCCTGTTATCATCCTGACTGTTGCTAGGAGGCGTTGGTCGTCGACTAAGGTGGGAAGCCGTGGAATTCCGAGAGAGTTGGCAAGCTGTGTGGTCCGAATCAGAGCTGGAAGGTTGTGCTTCCTGTTGGCCCACTTTAGGAGCCAGAATTCTGTGGCAAAGAGTGGTTTCTTTATTGATGGTGCCGCTGACGCCCAAATTTCAGCAGCATAGAGTAAAGGTGGAAAGATAACTGTTCTTATGTACCTCACGGTTATCTTTTTATCTGTGATATGAAGGAGATGTTGTTTTGCTATCCACCGGAGTCTTGAAGCACGTGTGAGGAGCATATCCATGTGGGCGTTGAATCGAAGTTTTGGGTCGAATACAACGCCCAGATCACGATGGTTGGACACAATTGGGATGAGGGTGTTGCCGACCGAAGGCTGGAGAGAAGAAGGAGTTTGCTTCAATGAATACACCATGAATTCGGACTTAGCAGGATTGATCTTGAGCCCAAACTGGCAGAGGTAAGATGTGACTGTGGTGAGAGTGTTGTTAATTTCCACTTTTACCAGATCTAGGTCTTGACCGGGGGTGATGGGAGTGAGTATCTTGATATCGTCCGCATAGCTCAGTAGACATCGAGAATGTGCAACCAGTGGGAAGATAATGGATGAAAACAGAAGGCCCGAAAGGACCCCTCCTTGTGGGACTCCTGCGGTGAGGGATCTAGTAAGGGTGCGATCTCCTGTATGAAGCTTTATAACTCTGTTATTCAGAAGAGAGGAGAGAAAGCATAATATGTTCCCTGTGATCTGGAAGTGGCATTCCAGGAGAGTGAGAAGTTGGTTTACTTGGACGGCATCAAATGCAGCTTCAATGTCTAAGTAAGTCACAGCTAGTTCCTGCCTATTCTCCAATGCTGACAAGATAGTATTTGTGGTGGCTAGCAGATTGGTGATCGTTGATCTGTTTGGAAGGGAGTAGTGAATTTGGGCTGGATTACTGGGCAAGATCTGCTTAGTGAGGATGGGGAGTAAGGCCTTCTCCAGGAGCTTCAGCAGGCTGGAGGAGTTGGAGATGGGTCGGAAGTGTTTAGGTTTCGATGGCGACTGAATTTTGGCTAAAGGTTTGATGAGATAGTTTTTCCACTGCTGTGGGAAAATTTTGTTCGAGAGTAACTGGTTGAAGATAATTAAAAGTGGCTGAATAATGTACGGACTTAGGCATTTGAGCATGAATTGGGGAACTCCATCATCACCGGTGGTTGACGAGGCAGGTAGAGAATTGATGGCTACGATCAGTTGTTGTTTTGTAATCTGAATGTTGTTCAACACTTCTTGCTGGATGGGCTCTGTTAGTAGAGCTAGATCTGAGTTTGGCATAGGATTACGGTTAAATCTTGTGACGAAATCGAGCCACAATTCAGGATCAAGTTGTAAAGGAAAATGAGGGTTCACTTTTTTGTATGGAATTTTTCCTTTAGCCAGCTCACAGTTAACGTATAATTTGATTGCCTCAGATTTCAGGCGATTAAATTGAGCCCGTGCCCTTGAATAAACGATACGATCATTGACGTTTTGCGACTGTTTCCATGTGCGATGGAGCTGTTGCTTCAGCTGGAAACTCATTTTGAGTTCAGAATTCCACCAAAGTCTTGTATATGGACTGATTGTGATCTTTTTAGAGGCAGCATATTTGGCAACCGTGTTGATCCAGTTTGTGAGAATGTTTACAGCTAGTTCTGGGTCACAAGTCTCTAAGGCCACCCAGGGAATGAGAGAGGCGGCTCTGATGCACTTATCTACATCAAGTAAGTTGGGGCTAGTGATGTCAACCTTTGTTGTTGTCCTTCTGGCTTCTAATTTGGGGGCTGGCAGATATGCGGTCATATGTATCGGGACGTGATCAGAGTCAAATGACGTTTCTGTAATGTAATCAAGGGTGCAGGGGAAAGAGGCTAGAACTAGATCTAAGAGGTTATTCCTCCTGGTTGGAGCTTCATTAATAAGTTGTAGGTCAGCACATCTCAAGTGTGCCAGAAGATCCTTTTTCATATTAGATAGCTGAGGAGGTAAATTGAAATCACCACAAACTACGTGAGAGGCTGTGGGATGCAGCTGATTGATTATCCAGTTGGAAACTTCAAGGATGATTTGCGGGGAAGGCGTTGGAGGTATGTACACCACACAGAGGTCAAACGTCACGAAGTTGTATCCTAACGTAACGAGGATTGCTTCATAGTTAGGAGAGTTACTGGATGTCATCTGTTGTGCTGACGTCTGAGACCTGTTGTCATGACACCCAAATGATTTTCACCCCATTTCCGTTGGGAGACTTGGGAAATTTTTGAGTTGAAACGGGGGGTTCTGGAGACGAAATTTTATGTCAGGGAGCGCAACATTAAGCAATACGCAAATGATCTCGTAGAGGGAAGGGTGGCTATGACCACCTGTCAAGTCGCGTTGCATCATGGTCTCACGTGCTTTGACACGTGTGCAATGGATTTGGTGGCGGAACTTTGTTGGCAAACCTCGAGTTTTTATTTTGAGTTCGTCCTCGGTCCATTTTGGCGGCGGCACTAAAGAATGAAGTCGCGAGGTGAGGAGACCCGTTAGAAACACGCGCTTCAATGTGTCCACAGAGAAATGGCAGACGTAAACATGGAGGAGGGCTGACGTTGAACGGACCGATTGACGGGATAGAACGACTGCTAGGCGGAAGCGAAGGAAAGAAAGGAATGGCTTATTAAGGGGAGGGGGAGGGAGAAAAGAGGTGGCTGACGTTTCCTTTGTGTCGGGAGTGTCGCATGAATAATTCGAGGCTAATTCGTGTGTGTGTTCTCCGTCAATCAGACTCCGCAAGAGAGGCCCTCCGAAAATTTCGAGGTAAAATGCGGACTCCGGAGGACGCATCGCTTTCATTTTGCCTCGCGCGCCAGAGAGGAAGTCCTTATTTGATAACGTAACCAGATTAGCACGTGGTGCTAAGGAGCACTCTACTTAATGAGATGCGACATATTTATGGACGGAAAGCGTCGGTGGAAGGAGAGAAAGATGCAAATCGATCTCCGGCACCGGAAGCTGCCCTCTGACGGAAGTCATGCCAGATGGGGGGGGGGGAGAAAAAAATCCTAAAAGTCCCACGCTTTCGTGTTGTGCACGCGGTCTTTACACTGTTTCCAACAGTCCCAGGGTGCCGCTGTCCATCAATTCTCCCATCGCTCTATCTTCCTTTCATCCCACCCCCGTACGTTTTGAGTTGGGTCTCGTGGTCAGTGCATCGAGATCTCGTGAGCACCTGACGCGTGATTGCGGGCAATCCTAACAGAGCCGTACTCGGTTGACAGAAAAATAATCACGTGACCCTACTCATTTTTCACTGTCTCCGATCCGTGCGGTTGCCAGGGGCGACGCAGCAAAAATTGGAGAATCGATGCGCGAATTTCGTTTCCAATGGCGTTCACTGAAATCATTACGAGCTTTCTCACAACCTCCCCACCATCAGAATGCACGTGTCGACCTCGCTTGACTCCCGTTAATTGATTACTCGCTGTCTTCGGCCTGCTGACTGCGCAGGAGGGTGTGGCCCACGACGAGGCCTGATTCATGCTACGAGGGTTTTTCCAGTCCTCAATAAGCGCAATTCTACTTCCTCTCCCCCTCCCGTCCAGAAGTTCACGTGCGGTGTTGTGCAAACGAATTCATATTCCGGGCAGACGATCATAGAATTCGGGCCAGTTCGATTTGAAAGTCGGATGTCAGAGTCAACACGTGCTCCGTTAATCTGTTCCTCCCTCAGCGTTCCCCACCGTGTCCAGTATTCCGCCCTGACAGCTGCTGACGTCCCACGGTTCAACCAAAATCACCTCAAAGGGAAGTGTCCCCACGAAAAGCAGCCGACTTCCCCCCCCCCACACACCAAGGGTCATACGGGCTAATCCTTGGCGTGATATCTGCCCGTGCATCTTCCAGCGGACGCACATGTGCTTCCTGGGATTGGGAGATAAGAGGTCGTTCCACTTGTGAGCGTTGCGTCCATTTATTCATTATTTTATCAGTTTATTTATGAAACACCCCTGTACAGACATTATCTCTGGGAGGGGGGGAATACACAGACATCAAAACTACAACAAATTAGAAGGCAACGTTGAAAATCAGAAAATACACAAAGAATAAACACATCAAGAAAAATATCAACAGTCAGTCAGTCACTCACTCGATGCAAGCAACATAAATACAAGCAACAGTCACTACGAATGAATCTCATAGAAATTCTGCAGTCCTCACACAGTCTTTTGAAGACTCATTCATTACAGGTGATCAACAGTTCAAATTGCACACAAATGTACACTCTCCTCTACATTCACTTTATAGCGCAGTATACAAGTCTCCTGCTTGATATCAGCTTCCTGTAGGTTTTGTCATGGCAGTACCTGTCCGGGTCTATTTTGAGGTCTCTAAAGAGCTCCAGAGTATTGGCAGGAACAGCCTCCCGCTTTCATCCCTCCGTGTGATGTAGAACGCTTCGGAGACTATGAGGGTAGCAAAGCCGAGTCCCAGGGCTTCACCTGACCACATGATTATCAATTTGTTGGGCATCTGAACTCCCAGTCAGAAGTTGTGCAGATGTTAAGCATGGTGACCATCTGTATCCACGGAGCTACGTTTAAGTTTGCATACACTATGGATTTGGAAATTGTATTCAACAATCATATCCATCCACCGGAGCACCCAGTATTCCACGCCGAGAAACTTCCTGATATAGGTGTTTGGGGCAGAAGACCAAATAATTGAGGCATTCAGGGAAACAGGAACGATACATCTTTGGATGTATTGGGTCAACAGTTGTTGATTCCGAATCCCAGTTATCTCCTGTCTTACAGCCCAAATGGCAGCGACAGTTTTCGTTCTGAAAGTGTCTTTTAAAGGTAAGGGCCTCATCCCACGTCAATCCAAGGTCAGTGAGTGTTGGTGCAGACTTTCTTAATGTGTGCTCCATTTATAGATAACTCAATTCTATTCTTTTTCTTCTTATTTGTTATTGTCAGTTGAGTTTAGCCAATAACCTAATGCAGTTCATGAAGCTTAGCGTTTGCGTGGGCATTGACCTCAAAGACACAAGGATATGATTTCAATTTTGGTCTTTTCATTTAAAGCTTGTCTCCAACAAATTAGTAATAGTGTATAAAGTGTAAAGTGTGTTTAGGGTCAAACGGCAGGAGGGGTTAGCATTAGCATTAGTAGAGGCATTTGATGCAAGAAAGCAAGCTTATGCAGCATCAACCAAAAAAAAAAAAAAAAAAAAACCACTTCCACTTCACCCCCCTGTTCGTTCAAAATACATGTCCAGCTGAGCCTTAAACTTATTTAGGCTATCAACCTCCACCACAAGAGATGGAAGTCTGTTCCACCAACCAATTACCCGCTGGCTAAAGGCAAATTTCTGGACATCTATCCTACATCTGTCTTTCCTCAATTTGAATTTATGCCCTCTCAGGTGATTATTCTGAGCAACAGGAAGAATCCCATCAGCATTCAGCATGCTCAAACCATTCAAGGCTTTATACACCTCTATCAGATCACCTCGCTGGTGCCTAATCTCCAGACACTGTAATTTGCAAAACTTAAGCCTTTCTTCGTAAGAGCACCCCTTTGTTCCATTCACTAATCTTGTTGCCCTTCTCTGTACTTGTTCTAACAGCTCTACATCCTTCCTGAAATGAGGCCTCCAGGCCTGTATACAGTACTCTAGGTGTGGCCTGACCATTGCCTTATACAAGGGAATAATCACCTCCTTATCCCTGCTAGAAAAATTCCTATATATCATTGACAAGACACCATGAGCTACTCTTGGATTTCCCCCATCTCCGCGTAGTTTACATTGTGGGTGAACCAGTTGACTAGAAAAGCCAGAGATTTCAAAGTGTATGGATTTTGTACATGTGTACTGTCGTGTACCGTTGTTCATCTGATCATTTAGCCGCTGGGCCTCTACTGAGGCCCAATGTTGGCCCACTTGCGCCTCGTGGGGGCAGACTAGGAACCCAGTTTCACTCTTTTCACTCTGGTAGGTTCTGCCACTTAATTTCCTGAGATTTCGGCGGCTTTAAAAAAAAAAAAAAAGACAGAAGAAAGAAACGCGTCGACGTAGACATGGACATGGACATGTGGACATGTGTATATGTAAGGGCGGCTCCTAGAACGTCAGTTCAACTCCGCCTCGTATCTGTGTGAAGAACAGTATCACGACAAATGGGCCAGATGTGTGTGAGACGGAGGTTTGTGTGTATTGTGTGTGTGTTCTGTTGTTCTGTTCTTCTGATGCTTCTGCCTACCCAGAAGCATCAGTCGCCTGGACAGATGATTCTGGGTACTCGACCACACCACGGGAAGGTGGGCCAGTCCCAGAAAAACACGTACTGTCTCAAGAGAGACTCTGACCCACCTAATGTTGCCAGAAGGTGGAACAAATTCCTCTGGGTGGTCCATTCCAGAGGGAGAAGATAAAGACAGAAGAGACCAAAAAAAAAAAAAAAAAAAAAAAAACCACCCGTGGTGCAGTTAGGGGGAAAAAAAAAGTAAAATAATAATAATAAATTAATTAATAAAAAATATATTAAATAATAAAGATAAAAAATAATAATAAAAAATAAAGAAATAAGAAGAAGAAGAAGAAAAAAACAATTTAAATAAATTGACTGCACTAGAGTGGGAACTCAAGGCAGAGCGCGTGAAAAAAAAAATTAATTAAAAAAAATATATATAATAATAAAAACAATAGGAATAAAAATAATAAAATAAAATAAATAAATAAATTGGCTGCACTAGAGTGGGATTTCAAGGCAGAGCGCGTGAAGAACAAATTAAATAAATAAGAAAAAAAAGAATAATTTGATTTAGAAAATAAAGAAGAGAAAAATAAATAAATAAATGAATGAAATGAAATGAAAATGAATGAAAAAATAAACTGGCTGCACTAGAGTGGGAACTCCAGACAGCACGTGGAGAAGAAAAAAAAAAAAAAAAAAAATGAAGAAGATGGTGGTATGCGAATATAGAACACTTTAAGTCACCGAAGAGGTATTGTTAGGTGCAGTAACAACGACGTAGCTCTGCTTCCTGCACTTAAAGACTTCGGATGCATAGGATTGGAATGCCTTTAGATTGTCAGGTGTTTGGAGTAGAGGCTCTGGTTGCAGTTCTGAGATACCTGGCACAGCCTGCAGCAGGGTCCTTCTTAAGTCATCGTACAACCTGCATTCGAAAAGAAGATGTTTCCAATTCTCTGACCTGCCGCAGAAACAGCCATCTATGTTGGTAGCAAACCCAGTAGATATGACTTTTCGTTGAGGGTCCCGTGTCCGGTAACCAAGTAGGAGGATTCCAAGGTGAGGGAAAGCCAGGTCTTTACCGTTTTCAGGGTTGTGAAAGTGACATCAGGGAGGAATCTTCTGGTAACGGGGCCTGTGTGTGAGGTGTTCCATCTAGACTGCGAAATGTTGACGAGTTCGTTATAACAGCGAGCTCTTTCTGCTTTGGGGTCAGTTCTAGGCCCTGTATCTTCGTTGGTATTTTCTTTTTAATTCTGAAGTTAAGCCCTCTGAAGATTACAAATAGATCAAGCGGCAGAGTTCCAGCTATCACCTGGATGGCAGCTGTAGACATTGTTCGGCATAATCTGTGCATGGCCAGGAGCATAGCACGTTGAATGGAGTTGACTTTGACTTTCATATGTACTCGTTGAACCCGGTGAAACCACGCTCCTGCTGCTTAGGTTACAATGGGGATGAAAACAGCTTTATAATACAGAGAGAGTGTTTTATTGGAGAGTCCCCAGTTGCTCTTGGAGATCCTCATGATTGCAGCTGAAAATCTTTTCTTGACCCCTAGGTATTGTAGACGTGGAAGGAAGCTCAGCTTGTGGTCAATGACCACCCCTAGGACTTTAGCCTGTGTCACAACAGGAAGCTGTTTTCCGGAGATCTTGATTTGTGGTGGGCGACGTAGGTCAAGCTTTGATTTAAAAAGCATCATTTTTGTTTTGCTGGTACTGATTTGAAGCTTGTTGAGAACTGTCCAGGAGTAGAGATCTGCTAGGACAAGATTTGCTTTGTTTCCAAGGTCGGAGCTTGATTTCCCAGAAACAACCATAGTCAGGTCGTCTGCAAACGACCACAATTTTGCATCCTTCAAAAGTTTTAGAAAGCCGGCTGTGCAGGACCATGTTCCACACAAAGGGTCCCAAGACAGAACCCTGTGGGCACCCCCGAGAGGTTGGTCTAGTTAATCTGCAGAAGATTGGATTTAACCACGATAGTGCACTCTGTGAAATAGTTCTGGAAGAGCTTGTAGAGATGTGAGCTACAGTTAGCGTCGACGTAGAGGAAGAATCGCTTAGTTTTGCCAGGGCAAGTTATGGGCGTAAAAGGTAATTTAGACATGTTAAGAGTTTGGTGTGTAGGGCTTTCGCTAGCGTATAGGTAGAGGGGGGGAGGCAGAAGGCTGGTGGGAGAAAGACAGAAACAATAGAGTAGGTAGCCCCAGTTTTCAGTGGGGCATGCCCTCCCACCAGAGTAGAAGATATGGAGTGGTGAGGACGGGAGAAGACGAAAACGTACTCCTCCCCTCTCCCCACGGATGTCGGTATAAAGGTGAAGGGGGCCATAGTGCCCTCTTCAGATCGCCATATTGGCTATTGGCAGCTACTGCTGCATTTCTGTTTTCAAGTTTCTTCACTCATGGGGCAAGCTCCATCCTTGTGCTTGTGTCCCTCATCTTTACTTTCAGCTCTTACATTGTCCTGGCTGGTGTCTCAATAGTGGTACTTGATGTCAGTCATTGTAGATGGTGATTAATGTCCTTCTCCTGACGAAGAGGTCTTGTGCGAACTGGAATAATGCTTTATATTCATCCTCAGTATCTATGAAATGGGATTCCAATCCTTTTGGTAGGTATCTTATTTTGGTTATAAGTTCCCCTCTGAGGTCTTCATATTGTGGGCACTCGTACACTATGTTATTCCAGCTTTCTGTCTCCCCGCACGTACAGTTGGTGGTCCTCAGTGGGTCCGAGTCCGCTGTGATATTGTACGAATATGAATGATTTCCCTCACCTGAGTGTTGTGTGCCACCTGTTTTTTCCCGTTTGTCTTCCACGTTCCATCTTCTGATGGGTTGAATATATGATCCGGGTTTCTTTTGAGTGAACGTGTTGATCGGAGAGAAGAGACTTGGGCAGGGAGTGCATGCAGTTTGTAAGCCTTGCTGGTGGGATCTTTTGGATTTTATGATCGTCTTTTTGGCTGTTGACTACTTCTGCAAATGTGGGTATTAATGGACTCTTTCCAGTTTGAATTGTCTACTCTAACAATTTAGGTTTGGTATTATTTAGGGTCGATACTGTAGAGGGGAGCCACCTGAGAGGTCTTTGAGCGGCTATCTCCGGTGATGTTAGATGCAGGTTTGGTACAGTTATCTTCACTGAAATCTGCATCTTTCCTGTTGAGCTGATTAGTGATTGTTCTCTTTTGCTATTTTGAAGGTTGGGTTCTGTGGTAGAAGGCTGGTTCAGTACAGTGAATTTATTTGCAACTACTTGAGTTGTTGTATTTCTTCAAGTAGGCTTGAGTTTTGGGCTTTGATTTGCTTAATCTCATTAATAAGCATATTCAGCTGCGTGTTTATGAGCATCACATGATCATCATCACTTATCTGCAGGCAGTTTTCCCCGTCCATCAAAATTGTTATCGTTTGGTAGCCCTTTGTGACCGAGGTAGCTACATCATATGTGATTCCTCCAGGGCGGAGTGGAACGGCTGTGTGTTGCAACATGATGCAGTTTCAGTTAATGTGCGGGGTACTCACTACATTGGGGAGGTGCCCTTGATGCACTGTTGAGGGACTCCCTGTCAGGTATTTCCTTGCATGAAAAACATGAAAAAGTGCGCCTCCGTTGCTTGTTCATCTTTTTAAATCAATTTTGAGCCACAATCCACAAAACGAAGCGTAGCACGTAACACAGGTAATGCATCAATCAGTGTATAATTTGCATAATTTACATTCGGCTATGGTGAAGACTTCATTTAACTCGGCCATATTTGGATGTCTGATCGGAAATGCTCGTGTTTGAAGGTTTAACCGGCTAAATTAGTGGGACAGTATTTAGTTCAGAAAGCTTGTCGCCGACTTTAGGAATGCAATTAATCTGTTTCCGGGGGAGGGCGTGAATTTCCAGGAATTAGTAATTGACGCGTATCGCCAGGGCAACCGATCGCAAGTACTAACTGATGTAGTAAGAACTCTGAACCAAGTAGGTTAGTATAACCTATATAGTAGCTCCAAGGTCAGGTTTGCAGATTCTTCCAGTTTTGCCCTTGAGTAATAGCGCCAAATTATGTTTTTGATTCAAATCGATCGACAGCAGCTCCGTCAAGCCATCAACTCGTTGCGTCCGTCATGCACTGCTGGCGTCGATAAAGTCCCGCATTTCATCGTCAAGTGCCTCAGTTCATATATCCTTGATCCTCTGCTCTACTTGTTCAACTCCATCCTCTCTCATAGAGTGTTTCCTGCATCCTGGAACAAATACGCTCTCGCCCCACTATCTAAAGTTCAACTACCAAGCCAGCCGAAGCACTATAGACCGATATCCACTGCATCCATGCTCCTAAAGCTACTGGAAAAAGTCCTTCTTCCGCATATAACACGCCATCTTCTTCCACAATCATCAAAACAACTCCATTATGTTCTCCCTAATAGATCAACTGTCTCCAACCTTCTGGCAGTCCAAACGGAAATTTTAAATGCATTTGAGGCCAGATCAGAAATGGCGGTTGTTTATGCCGATATCGAAGCTGCTTTTGATAGCCTCAACATCTCAGCCCTTCTGAATCTCCTAACCAATTTCTTTCTGATCAAAGGTGACGTTTTCGCTTTTCTGCATTCCCTCCTCTGGAATAGAACAGTGTACCTCACTCATCGTAACCTCTGCTATACCCGATCCATCAATGCTGGTGTGCCGCAAGGTGGCGTTTTATTGGGGTTACTTTTTACCGCCCTCCTTATTCCGTTTGTGTGTAACAGAGATGATGTTATTACAGCGGGTGGTTAATAATTAACAAGAAGTTTGTTCCAGCAATTATTGCTGGAACAAACTTCCATCTGTCGTTGTGGAAGTTGATAGCTTGAATAAATTTAAGGAGGAACTGGACAGGCATTTGAGGGAATGGTGTGAGTGTCCCACATCCATACAACCCTCACTGCAGGGTGCAGTTATTCCAAGCGTTAGTAAACACAAAGATCTCGGTGTAACCTTCGACCCAAACCTTAGGTTCAACTGTCACATCGAATGTGTTCTACGCAAAATCAGCCGAATGCGCTGGATTGCCCGTCAACATCTTCTTCATAACACAGACGCAAGAACCACAATCAGATATCTGGAAACCGTTGTGTATCCTACCTTTCTGTATGCCTCTGAAATATGGGCATCCGCAGTACCTTCTCTCGTGAAGCCCATCTTCGCCAGTGAATACTGGATATTGAAGTGGGCAACCCACAAACATCGACTCCCCCCTCAGCAGAGGACCACCAGCATGGCCGACCAACTCCAAATCCCACGGCTGCCTCAAATAATCAGCATGAGGAGAACTGCGACCACAGTCAAAATGCTGGTTGGCAAAATCAACTCCCCTGACTTCTGGGATATATGCCAGTGGCATGTTCCACTTCCGTCCTTACGAGCCACCCCTCTTCTTCAGCTACAACGGAACAGGCTGAAGATCAGTGACAGATTCCTACCTGGACAAGTACTTCCTACAGTACAAGCCCTGCTAATGATCGGAGTTGACCTGCAGAAATTCGCTTCTGATCGCAATTACAGGCGCTCGTTGGCCGAACTTGTTCCCCTTTTGTTTGGCCCCTGATGTCGACTCATACTGATATCTCCATCTGCTATCTCCTATGAGGTGCATAACGGCACGTCGCAGGCAAATCGACGAACTGTCTTCACAAGAAAATGCAATACCGAACATCAATTTGTGAAATTTTCTGACTTGTGTGAATATGCTTAAATATGTGCTTTGTACATATGAACGTGTACGTACCTTGGTGTACTGTCTGCCTCACAACTATGTACATACTCATATCTATTGAATGGCTAATGCTACGTTTTTAATTGTTATGTTATCTTTTATACTGTACAAATTTTTATACTGTACATATTTTTATATTACCCCATATATTACCCCAGGAGGCCAGGTCAAGCCCCTGGACTCCTGGCTGAGGCGGGCACGTTATTGTATCTTTACTGTACAATAAAGATTCTCTTCAAATTAGTAATACCTTCTTTGTACTACGGCAGCGGTTTCCAAACTGGGGTTCGCGGACCCCAGTTTGGAATTTTTTCATTTTTGAAGGGGTCCGTACAGGAGTTTGGTAACCACTGCACTAGCACAACTGGAAATGAAATGGGACAAGCTACTATTCCCACAACAAATTCCATACCTCCAACGAGAATAAAAGGACATGGCCTACAACTCTGCGACTGACCGAACCCTGAATCTGCGAAAGGGCCACATGGACCTGAACCATGCAGCTTCACTGCCATCAAGACTCGTTGGGGACCAGAATCGAGCACCTGACTCGATTCCTTTCCGAACCTACCACGGCGGGGCGGAGACTCCTTGTGTCCCCTCGCCGAACCCCTCCCCCCCCCCATTTCCTCTTTGGTGAGGCATGGGCATGCCTCACTGACCAACTGGGGGCATCTTCTCTATCGTTCCCATATTTCTATCTTTACTCGCAGTCTTCAGTCTCCCCTCCTACTCTATCTATATACAACGCGAACGCCCCACACACTAAACTCAAAATAATCTTCGCCCAGTCTCGGCCTATCCATCTATGTAATATCAAACCCTCAGCGGGGTGTATAGGCATACAACATATGGTGTATGCAGACAAGTGAAATGAGTATACAGTATACATGTGCATATACATACATATTATGATTTTTTTTTTAAGGTCCTAGCCGCCGAAATCTCAGGAAACTAAGCGGCAGGACCTGCCAGAGTAACTAAGTCTACTGGGTTCCTGGTCTGCCTCCACGGGGCGAAGGTGGGGCAACGTTGGGCTCCAATGGGGGCTCAGCGGCTAAATGACCAGATGAACAACGGTACAGGACATTACACATGAACAATACCCACACACTTTTAAATCTCTGGCATTCCCAGCAAGCTGGTACACACACAATGAAAGCAACGCGGAGATGGGGGGAACCCCTGGTGCCGCATGACATCAATATACTTTACACCTCACACCTTACTGCACTAGCACTATATTACTTGGGTATGAAGATGGGGTGGCCTGTGTGGAAAACACTGTTGAGTTAAAGCAGGGAGGATGGCTTTTTCACAGAGCCTTAATAGCGGACAACTGATCGATATGGGCACAAAGTGTGAAGGGTCTTTGGGGTTCTCCTTTTTGGACAGCGGTTCTACTACACACAGCGGTGGTTCCATCTCCGGGGGGAACTCCATCTTTTGAGGTTCAGAGGTGCCGACACCGATCAATTTTGATTTCTACTGCGCACGAGTCCACCCTTTTCGTAAAAATGTTCGTTTTGAATTAAAAATAAAATGACAAAAAAAATAATAAATAAAATTTTAATCGAAATAAATTTCCGATAAACTTCGGTTTGCTCGCGCACTTATTCGTCAATAGATGGCGCCACACACGCGTCTACTTTTTCTTGTACTGCTCCCCCAGCACAGATCATCCCCGAGGGAAGTGGAGGATTACTTAAGAGACACTGACGTAAGAAGCTTGCGCAGACGTCACCAAGCAAACGCAGAAATGTTTCGTCTGCTCTGACAGCGCAGTTCACCTCGTTGCCCATCAGGTGGCGCTGTAAATAAACTGAACGCAGACATTAAAACGCATCCCTTTCGAGGCACGCATTCCTGAAGTTTCACTGAGGGAAGGGGGGTATGTAGGTGGTGGGGGGTTTAACGATACGTCGGAGAAACGGAAGGAAGTGCGAAACGGAACACCCCGGCGAGAATGTGAGGAATGCGACAACGAATTTAATATCACCGTTGCCAGGCAACAGCGTTTCCTTTTGTCGGGGCGCCGAGGGTGGCCCCGCTGATGAATATATTGCCGACTAATTAAGATCCCTTTGTCGGCGAAAACGATGCATTTTCCACCTGACTTCCCCTAATTAATTGCCCTTAATTGCCTCGTGTTTGTTTATCAAGCGCTGCGCTGCGCTGTTTCCCCCCCACAGCCGGCGGATAGGGGAAACCCTGGAGCTCGCAGAAAATAATAGAATACTTTGTCCCCCCCAACAGAACATCGGTCACCTTTGGGTCCAACGACTCGTTCTTCCTTTGAACCCCCCCCCCCGTAATATCTGATCGGGGTACAACCGCCCCCGCAAATTGGCATCGCGCTGCTTCGACGACGGAGTTAATTAAGCAAACTGCGTGACATCCGTAATCGAAGTTGGTCGCATCGCTGCGAAGTGCACGGCGGGAGTGAGTGGAGGTGTCTTCGACTCGTCGATGGATCCGTGTGTGTTTCGGTGGCCCTCACTCGATCGGTGGTACCTTCAGTGGAATGCCTCAGAAATGACCTCCTCCAGTGGAAATCGCCTCAATTCGAGGAAGAAGAAGAAGAAGGACCGGAGAAGTGCATCGACTACCCGTTTAATTGCCTTTTGCCCGCGGAATATGAAAAAAGGCAGATGGCGCTATGGTCAGTTTTAAGCTAAGGGAGAACGTGAATTAAATCAATTAGCAAATAGATGGAAGGAGCCACCCAGAAATTTCTTGCGCACTTCGCTGAATGACCTCGTAGTCTGGACTTCGTTGAAGAGAGAGAAAGCGGGGTCATCTTATTATTATTATTAAAATCAGTTTATTTCCCAAGAAACCTTGGGTCACCCCGGGACGGCTCTGTGCCAGAAGGGTGTGAATACAGACTAAGGTGCGAGGAACACAATGTACAATAAACAAGAGTATATTCGTGCTCGACCCGAGACTTTTGCAGGGTTAAATAAACAATAATGTACAAAATATACAGTAATATACATGATTACATGAAAACAGAAAGTCTTTGCCATATACAAATAGGCAAGTTAAAAAAAAAAAAAAAGTCTGTCCAGGAGCAGGGGAGTATTATAGGTTCATAATCTGGTAACAGTTCTTGAGGATTTCCTTCCTGTAGGGCTTGTCTTCACAGAACCTATCAGGGTGGATCCTAAATTTATTTATTGAAGATCCGAAGACAATTGGCTGGAAACATGTTCTGGAAACATCTTGCGAAGGTCATCCAGTGAAATTTGGCCTCACTTTTGCAAAATGTGGTGGTTACGTCATAAACTTGCAATTTAGAAAGGGTTAATATGATTAGAGCCGAATTCAAGTAACAGTAACCCGCGTTAAAAGTTTTTATCATCCGCGATCACGTTTACTTCAAAAGCAAACGACTTTGGACCCTTCTGGAAGCGCATTAAAATCGTAACCACGCCCCATTCGATTCTCGTTTCGGTTTACTTTTAATTACGATTCATCTTTCGAATGACCTCAAATACCCGATTTCCAAAGGTTAAATATTTAACGAACGGTTATGCGACGTCCTGATCGTGTACCACCGATATTTTGGTCGAGATGGTCGGACCATGCGAAAAAGACGTTCTTTCTTAATAAACCAATAATCCATGGAGTGCATCCTCTTTGTCTCCACCAATCCTTGAAACGGACTGTAAACCAAAGTCGAAAATTGCAGGAGACTCAACTCAGCAGCTTCTCAAAAGTTATTTCGGGCTGTTCGTAACATGAGAAAGATCGAACGCGATTCACTCTTTCTTATGAACACCATTGCCGCAGTTTGTAGCAATCCTGTCGATACCGTTTGTGCCAACCCCCCCCCCGGGCTTTTGATTCTGTAACTTCAACTCGCCGACATTACAATTATAGACACGTGGTACTTGCGAGCCATTTTTGCCAGAGAACGAACCGTTCCGAGTGGAATGTCTTCTTCTCGACGACTTTTACTTCTCGTGTGTCTCGGGGTTCTCCTATTGGTACGTCCACAACGATGTTTGATGAGTCGCGTCCCGAGCATTATTCAATGGCGCTTCATTTCGAGGGAGGAGCACAAGACAGTGAATCCCGAACATCGTACGAAGGTGCGTGTGGTGAATCCGGGACAATGTTTAACGGGATCGTGAATCCTGAGCATCGTTTAATGGTGCACGAGATTCCGAAGGACGCATTCTCTCAATGTTTCGTAAGATCCTTGAACAATTGATTTGGCCCTCAGTGGGAATGTAGCGAGTAGGGGTGGACGATCCTAATTTAATGTTCCGCGAGATCGAAGTCTGCAATTGACAAACTCCTCATTCCTCGAAAAACCGTGTGGAAGAAACCGAACGTTTCTCGTCGGCGGTTCAGAAACATTTTCAAACTTAAATCGAAAGGGCTGGGGGAAGGGGGTGTCTGAGAGTGACACAGAAGCCGGAGGAGCAGTGGCGAGAGTGATTAGTGACACTCCGTGCTCTTGTTTACATTACCATTCTCTGTTGATGGAGTTTCCTCTTTCGTCGTTTAGCGCCACTCGGGGGTGCTTCCTCTTACGCGTCTTCTCTCTTACCCCATAAATTCCTCCTTCGCGGCTTTCATTACGAAAATTAAGAATTAATTCCGCGTTTATTTACCGTCATGTACGCCAGGGGGTGGGGGGGAGAGAGAGAGAGAGAGAGTCGTACAGGGAAGGCTGGAACTCAGGAAAGCGATCGGTAGTAGCTCAGGCGAGTCGACATTCTTGCCTCTTGACCGAAATCTCGCGATACGGATTGTAAGCATTCGGCCACGGGAAAAAGAAACCCGCTAGCGGAAGAAGGGCGGATGACGACATCGACTCGTGATGGTGGTCCCCCCCCCACATCACCTTGCCAGTGAAATACGATGGAGTTCGTGTTGTTCTTCTCTTCCCGCAACCACAAGACAGCACAGAACACTGCGAGGAAGATTAATGATGCTGCCCACTCCTCCCCTCCCCTCGCTCTTTGCATCGCAGAAGAACCCCGCTCGTCCACCCCACGGTTCAAAAGATTTAATCGGCAGTCGAATTCTTTGATGTCGCTGACAGAGGGGAGGGGGAGTTGCGCCATCTGTTGACCTTCTCAAACTTCATGGAAACGACCTGCGGAAGCCACCAGTTCGCCGATCCCACGTTGTTTTGCGCAGATAACCTCGACGGGAGGTCGGAGCACCCCTAATTATATTATTTTTCATCGTTAAAGAACTGAATGCGTTCCCTCCACGCGCTATTGCAACCCACTTTCGAGCCTTCAATGCCGACGATAAGCCCCCATAAATCCCACGACATTTACTCACCTCCGCTGTCCGTCCTTCAGAAAACCTCCAGCAACGACACCCTCCCCCCATTTCCCGCCTTATTACCCTCCGCAATTAGCCCGACTGTACACAGCGAGCGGGACCACACTGTCGAGCGAATATTTGTCGCCCAAAGCGCGCTATTTGCGTTCGACATTTTGCGTAATTGGCGACATTTGTTCGCAGCGAGGGAAGCGCCAGAGGGGGATTAAAAAAGCGTTAAGGTGTTAATCGTATTTGCCCATCATCACCCCCCCCCCCCCTTCACGAAGGAAACACCTCACCGCTCAGCGCAAACAATTTAGGAAATTGCGGATATTTTTTTTTATCCTCTCGAGCGCGGTTCCCGTTTGTGACATAATGGGGACACCCGGATGGATCATTATCCAATTCTTGTGGTTCTCTTCAGAAAGGAATCTGTGAAGTGGCAGCACCATCTAGTGTCGGTTATGTGAAAACACTTATGCGATTGAATCGAATTAACACAAAGACTGCATTAAGAACTGCTCATCTGAATTAAAAGTTCAATTAAAATTTGAAAGCGCAACATAAATCAGTACAGATTGGAGCTCATTTTAACTCGAAACACTTTCCACCATTGAAACCTGGCTCTCCATAGATAATGATGATCAGGAGATTATAGATGGACAATCCAGAAAAAAGACAGAGAATCTCGTGGAGGCGGAGTAGCTATTATCCATTCTAACCACACACTCTGTGAAATGGCATCAAATTTCACAAATACTGAATCACTATACTGCCTGCTCCACCTTGGCAATTGAAAAGTTTCATTAGTATTACTTTATTTTCCACCTCTCTTAACTAATATCGACCTCCAGTACTTAGAAAGCTCGCTGGAATCAATCTTCCCACTAATTCAATCTGCCGACGTAGCAATGGTTTTGGGTGACTTTAACTGTCAAATGGCCAATTTAGAATCTTCTTCTCCATCACTGCAGACTAGGGCTCTCTTTAATATGATTCATAGCTATGGTCTTGAACAAATTTGCAATTTTCCAACAAGAGAAAATGCCTATCTTGACCTAATGTTCTCCTCTACTGATATTGAGGTTCGCAAAGACAATCCCATATTCCACTCGGATCATTTGCCAATCGCTTTTGATATTACTGTGACTTCTCACAACCTCAAATGCAGCTCTCATTCTCCACGATTCAATTTCAGAATGGCTGACTGGCCTCTGCTCAACCTAGCTCTCAGCAATGTGGACGAGCAGCTCTTTGATGTTGTTGATGAAAACGATGTGCTCACCACAGCAACCTGATAATGGCCGCATGGTGAAAGAAAGCCTATGGCTTATGCTGCACTAGCCAAAAAAAAAATAATAAAATAAAACAATGATAAAAAAATAAAAAAATAAATAATAATAATTAATAAAAGAAAAGTAAATTAAACCTATATCTTCCTATCCGCTTCACTGACCCGAAGGTACTATCCAAATAACCTTTGAATTTCCCCAAACTGTCGGCCTCTACCACCCATGAAGGCAACTTATTCCAGTAATTTATAACTCGCTGGCTAAAATAAAACTTCCTGCAGTCCAATCTAAACATTTCCCCCCATAACTTGAATTTATGTCCCCTAGTTCTAGCATCATTTATAATCTTGAAAATTTTGTCCTCATTCATTTTACTGATGCCTCTCAGAGCCTTAAACACCTCAATCAAATCTTCTCTAAGGTGTCTAGTTTCCAAACTCTGCAACCCACATATTCGAAGTCTTTCTTCATAAGGACGCCCTTTTGCCGATCTCACAAGGCGAGTTACCCTTCTTTGCACCTTTTCAAGGAGCTCAATGTCTTTCTTTAGGTGCAGTCTCCATACTTGAACACAGTATGCCAAGTGTGGTCTAACAAAAGCCTTATATAATGGGATTATCACGTCCCTATCTCTACTAGCAAAAGTTCGATAGATCATCGATAGGACACCATGGGCCTTCCTTGCAACCTGTTTACAATGCTCAGAGAGTTTGACATGCTGCCACTTTTCTGACCATTCTTGACGTCTATCTAGGTCTCTCTGAAGAAGCTCAGCTTGACAGTGATCATTAACTATTCTACCAATTTTAACATCATCTGCAAATTTAGACATCACGCCCTCTATCCCTTCATCGATGTCGTTTATGAAAATTAAAAACAATAGTGGTCCTAATACTGATCCTTGGGGAACCCCACTTCTTGCATCAACCCAATCTAAGGAATAGCCATTTATCACAACCCTCTGCCTCCTGCCCTGAAGCCATCCTTCTATCCATCTAAGGATTTTCCCAGTGATTCCAACCTGTTCCAGCTTATAAAGCAACCGCTCATGTGGGACTGGGTCAAAAGCTTTGCTGAAATCTAAATAATGTCGAAATTACTCCCTAAATCCAGCTCATGAGCGATCCTTTCGAAATAGCGAACCAGATTTGTTAAACATGATTTTCCCTTTACAAAACCATGCTGAGTATCCTTGAGAATTTCAATTCGATCCAAATGATCCTGAATTCCACCCTTGATCATTGCTTCCATGATTTTCCCTACTACTGAAGTCAGACTGACAGGTCGATAATTTCCAACTTCACTTTTAGAGCCACCCTTATGTATGGGAGATACATTTGCACTTTTCCAATCCAAGGGAATCTCCCCAGAGTCTAGTGATGCTCGCATAATTAGCCTCAATGGTTCAATGCACTCGCTTGCCGCCTCTCTTAAGATTATAGGGTATATTCCATCAACTCCAGGAGCCTTGCTGGTCTGTAGGATCGAAAGTTTTTTCATTAAATAATCTTGCGAAATTTCAATATCATTAATTACATATTTTTTAACTTCACTCCCACAATTTCCCATTGCCACAAAAGTGCGCCAGATAGTGATATATTTGGCATTCCAGTGAATATCTGGTAGTTGGTTGCCATTGGCAATATATATTTTTTTTTAGGTGAAACGAATCAAAGTAACTGAAAAGTACGCAGTGCAGATCGTTGACCATGATGTGTGTGTAGCCACAATGTCTGTCTTTTTGTTATTTGCCCGAATTCCCATTAAGCGAATAAATAATGTCAGCGTTAAGTCAATACTGAACATTCAACGGCGTAATTATGTGATTACAGATTAATTGAGCTCGAAGTTGAGGTTATATTAGGAGGTGATGTGTAAGTAAAATATTATTTCTACTACACACGATTTTGTGAAATTTGATTCGATCGTGTCCTCCACGCTTCCCCATGTAGTAAATCCCGAGACAGTGAATAAACTTCAGCCACTTAGTTTTTCACAATTCTCACTCCAAGAAAAAAAGAAATTCGATTAAAAAAGAAGGCCGCCCCACACCAAAGATTCAAATTTCTCAGAGGGGAAAAAGTAATAATAATAAGAAATATATTCGCAGTTTTAAAACTGAATGGTGGCAAAGGAAAAGTTGGCTTTGTGGTTGTGAAGTTAAAAATGCATCGTTTTGTTTTCCATGTTTACTGTTCAGAGGTGGACAAAAAGTGGCTTTAAAACATAAACAGAATGAAAGAAAAAACACGAGAGTTGGAAGAAAGATATTGAAAATGTGATTTCACTATCGCTTCTAGGAATGTAAATATTAAAGAACGGAGACTTAGTGAGGCCTACAGACTTTCGATCTGCAAACATAACAGAAAAGTTACCACGAATCGTGCGGTATTATCTAAAATAAAAGAGTGCATTAAATTTTGTGGACAGTTTGAAATTCCTTTACGTGGAGATGACGAAAAAGACGATTCTGAAAATCCAGGAGTATTCGGAGGATTAATAAATTTCGCCTGTACATTGGATTCCAATTTAAAGAACCATTTAGAAAGCAATGCGGCATTTAAAGGCATTTCAAAAACTATTCACGATGATATTCTTAACTGTTTTCTGAAAATATGCTGGGATGAAATAAAAGAGAAATTAAAGAAGCTTTATTCTTAGTTGTCATGTTTGATGACACAACTGATCTTTCAGAACATACACAAATGGCAATTGTTCCGAGATATGAACTGAACTGAACGGGACATTTTCGAGCATTTTTGGGGTTTTTTAACTCCGGAAAAAATCAAACGGTAGAGGGGATATCGAAGTTCATTCGAGATCAGTTAGACATAATTCTCGAAGGAAATACTCAAAAACTGGTTGCTCAGACATTTGATTGGGCGAGTGTGATGAAAGGCAAGAAAGGGGGAGTTCGGGCTTAAATAAAAGAAGTGTACAAAAATGGGCATTTTATTCGCTGCTTTGCGCTCCAACTGAATCTGATGATGAGAAATGCAGCAAGTAGTACCCGAGATTCAAGAATATTCTTTTCGAATCTCGTGTCGATAGCAACATTTTTCTCGAGATCACCACAGCGTCTCTCCGTTCTCAGAAAGTATATGTACAGCCGTGTTGTCCGACCTTCCCCTACAAGATGGCACTTCAATATTCGCACCGTGAACAGCGTTTATGAAAATTCTGAATCCTTAAAAAAAGTGCACGGAGGAACTACAAGCGGCAGCAAACGCAGATAAGACAATTTCAGAAGCAACTGGAATTTTGCGCATCTTCAGTAATGAAAAATTCGAGTTCTGATTAGAACTTTTCCAGCAGATAATGCCCCACGTGGAAGTTGTTTATAATCAAATGCAATCTCAAGAAATTAAGGCAGTGAAATACATGAATAAATAGAACACTTTAAGAATGCCATTCTAAAAATCAGGAATTCGATGTGCTGTGAAAATCCTTCTAAAGCACTCACGATTGAAGCGAAGGAAGTACGCGAATATAAAAGTGTTGGCATAGGTGAGAGAATATTCTTTTACAAAGCGTTAATTGCGGCTAAATTGTTTAGCGAGCAGAACTTTGAAAGTTTTCGTACGAAAATGCCCATGGAAGAGGGACGGGAGACTATTGAGCAATACCCCACGATTTAAAGAGAAAAACTTCTTACGGAATTACAAGTTGTCTGTAGCAGACACGATCTACACAATTATTGCAAATTAATAAAAAAATTTGTTTATTAATTTGCAATAATTTATCTCAGAAGACTGAAGTTGTCGGTGTGTGAACTTACAAAACTCATAAAAGTTCTTTTGCCCATTCCGACGACCACTTCAGAGCCCGAACGCTGCCATTTCATATAAAAAAAGAATAAAAACATTTTAAAACTACGAATCGGGAAGAGCTAAATGCTTAAACAACGCTTTCAACAGAAAATCCCTTGGTCAACGGTGCGCCAAACTTGAATGAAAAAGTTAATCTAATTTCAACAAATAAAAAGCAAAGAATGCATTTTGTTTTTAAATAAAAGTTCGAGTCTGTTAATAAAAGTTCGAGTCTGTTCGAGTCTGCTAAATGTCAATCTAGTTAATGCTTTCTAGTATTTTTAACTCGCTTATTAGTATTGCTCTGTCTACGTGTCTTATAATCGAGGCAATTTAATGTAACTTTAATTCGCGGCAGCCGCCACTGAAGGTTGTGTGCAGATCGACCCGAATTTACCAATTTCTGCGATGTTTTACTTTACTGTTCATAGATGGCGCCACTATGCAGCCCAAAATTCGAGCCAAAATCACCGCTGGGTATTAGCGTTAGTGGAGTCTCCTGAGCGATACAAAACAACGGATCTTTTTCACACCCCACAATGCCTTTCTTCGAGCATTTTCACACATTTATTGAACTTTTAAATTGATTAGGCGGTTATAAGGATTTAAGATTGATTTAACTGATTTATTACGTTAACTCACCTAAGATACAGAGTACACTGTGTATAGTAATCCAATTCCCGAGAAACGTTTCAAATAATTTATTTTTCTATTCATAGATGGCGCGACCTCCGAATTCGCTATTATTATTATTATTATTAAATCCGTTTATTAAAAATATCAAAGTGTTTGCTTTCACCCCTCATACACAGCCGACCGGCTAGAAGGGTGTACAAAATACAAGAATTGCAATTATGTACGATATAAGAAGGGTGTACAAAAAAGCAAGCATTACAATTATTTACAGTATTTACACAAGTGCGTATATTTACGATATTGTTAACAAAATCCAATTATTGACAAAATTATAGTTGAAGTAAGCTGTGTGCTTGTGAGATGCTCTTCACTCTCTACTGCTAGCCTTCACAGTATTTCACAAGGTGAGCTATTGCCAATGAATTGAAAAGGTTGTTTGGGAAGAAATTCTTCAGACAGCACAGGTTGCACAGTATAGTATGCAACGGTAGGTAGGAAATGCCATTACTGCGTCCAGCACGTGAAGTAGAGATAAGTCCTCGAAGACGGGGGGCGTCAGTCACACCAGTTAACATCTGAGAAAGAAGAAAAATATTCCTGGATGCAATGGGAACTCTTTAATTTAAGTTGGTATATAAAACAGCCCTGGGGTCGGATGGTGAATGCGTTGCCCGTGACCCTGTTCATCCAATACATCGCATTACCCACTACTCGACTGCGAGGAATCTGTTTATGTAAGACGTCTGGCCAGAAGACCAGATTGGTGATGCACACACGTGATCGCAATAGGTTGTGGGCACCGCTGGACGTATCCTCCGACCAGTAGTGGATTACGGTCGGTTGAGGCCCCGGGCGCAGAAGAAAATATTGGGTTTTGCGGGGGCCCTTTAGAACTCGGGGCCCAGGACACGCGCCCGCCGTTAAATCCGCCTGTGCCTCCGACTATATCCACGTGAAGTAACCCCGTCAGCTCTTGTCGAATTGGCCGAAAAAGTCTTAGTTTTCATGGTCGAGATGTGGTTTTGAAAACTGAGGCCGGCCCTCGTCCCAAGTGAAGCCGAAGTCGGTGTGAGACTTCACTTTCCTTATCTGCACTCCGTTGTGATGTCATTTTTGATTCGCTTTTTTGTAAATGTCATTTGGGCTGATTTAGATATGTTTAACTCCAGAACTATCTGCAGTAGATAGGTTACGAGGCTGTTGATCAGGACGGCGACTCGCTGATTTATCAGGTGGGTTTGTTCAGCTTCTTTAGACGTTAAGTATAATTTGAGGTCGTCTGCATACGATGAGAAATCAGTATACCTTGCGAGAAAGGGTTCAAGGGCAGCGGCGAACAGTACACAGGATAGGACACCTCCCTGTGGTACTCCTCTCGTTATACTGCACTCCTGTTGGAAGGATTTATAGCTGATGATGAGTTGTCTTGGTGTAAGGATGCGGTTGATGGTTTTTAGCAGGCTTCCAGTAATGCCAAAGTACTTTTCTACAATGTAGATGAGAGCGGCAATTGACAGCTTATCATAAGCAGATGAAATATCCAGGAAGATGACGTCAAACTGAGATTTACTGTTGAGAGCTGTTTGAATTTTAAGTAGGGTATCCAGTAGGTTTGTATATATAGATCTTTTGGGGATCACGGTATGCAGATGTTTCGGTCTATGAGAGAAGCATTGGTCGATCAGTGCTGATAAGATAGCTTTCTCAAACACTTTTAATAGAGAGCAACCCACTGAGATCGGTCTGAAGTCCTTAGGTTCCTTTGGATTTCTTCTTTTGGGTATGGGTTGTACCCTGTAGTGATTCCACATTGTCGGGATTGATCCGGACTTCAATATGCGATTAAAGATTACAAGAAAGGGCTCCACAATAAACGCACTGCACACTTTAACCATGAAGAGAGGGAAGCCGTCAGGACCAATTGTAGATTTAGGCGAAACATTTTAAATAAAAATTTAATTTTAATAGGCAGTCAGCTTTAAATTATTATTATTACTATTATCATTTTATTTATGTAATCCCCTGTACAGACGTTATCTAGAAGGGTGGCTAATCTTACAACAAATTAGACGGCAACATTGAAAATCAGAAAATATATAACAAGAAATACATCAACAGTCCATGATCGAATCCTCATAGAAATTCTGCAGTGCTCACAGTCTTTTGAAGACTCATTCATTACAGATGATCAACAGTTCAAATTGCACACAAATGTACACTCTCCTCTTCATTCAATTTGTAGCGTAGCACAAGTGCGCTGCTATCAGCTTCTTGTAGGTTTTGGCATGGCAGTACCTGTCTGGGTCTATTTTGAAGTCTCTAAAAAGCTCCAGAGTATTGGCAGGAATCAGCCTCCCGCCTTAATCCCACCGTGTGATGTAGAGCGCTTCGGAGACTGAGGGTAGTAGATCCGGGTCCTAAAGCGTGGCCTGACCCAAGATTATCAATTTGTGGGGCCTCTAAACACCCAGTCAGAAGTTGTGCAAGATTGTTGTTAGGCCATCTGTATCCACGGAGCTACGTTTAAGTTTGCATACAGAATGGATTTTGAAATTGTATTCAACAATCATATTCAACCACCAGAGCACCCAGTATTCCACGCTGAGAAACTTCCTAATATTGGTATTTGGGGCAGAAGACCAAATAATTGAGGCATGGAGGGAAACAGGAACGATACATCTTTGGATGTATTGGGTCAACAGTTGTTGATTCGGAATCCCAGTTATCTCCTGTCTTACAGCCCAAATGGCAGCGACAGTTTTTGTTCTAGTGTTTTGAAAGTGTCTTTGAAAGGTAAGACTTTCAAACAAAGGCATTCCAAGGTCAGTGAAATGTCGACTTTCTTAACCCGTGCTGCCTTTATTGATAACTCAAATCTATTCTTTATCTTCTTATTAGTTATTGTGAGGTTAACCCTAAATCTATTTTACCTAAGTATAAATGCAGTTCATGAAGCTGAACGTTGGTGTGGGAACTGACCACAAGGGCACAAGGGCGAGTTTGCTAGAGACAACAAAACACCTCCTTGAGGGACTGCTCAAGTGAGGGTGTATTCTTCACGAAATTCTTGATGTTGTATAATCAGGTTTCTTGGCTTCAAAATGGCCTCGATAATCTGTAATAGTTTTCCTTCAATGCAGAAGTAAACTGACAAAATATTGTCAAGGGCAGATAAGGAAACATTATCAAAAGCTGCCGTATTATTGTCAAGGAATGTGATGTCAATTTGGGCCTTTTCATTTGAAGCTTGTTTTACGAACAGCTGATCGATATACTGTTAAAATGTTGAAGAAGTACGTTTTTATCGCTTTTATTTCGTGATTTTCTTTTTTGTATTTCATATATTTTGTTTTATTGTATTTTATTTTATTAGCGGTTTAATTTTAATCCAGCTTCCATTTTTATTTTAATAAAGAATCAGATTTACGGTTCGTGTAGTATTCTTGTAGTTATTATGAATTATTCAAGAAGTACTGCATTGCTTAAAGGTTTGTTAATATGTACGTGAATCCATCCCACTTGTCTCGTGTCCAATTGAAACTGAAGCAATGAAAATAATCCCTCCCCCCACTTTAAGATGCTAAAATGTGTAAAGTTCACATATCGACCACGGGAACTAAGCTGGATTCATCTAGACCCTAAAATATTTAAGGGCATGCTACGGGGTAGAGTGACTAACATGTAGGTTGGTGCAAAAGCATCGTTTTAACGTGGCAATCTACTAAAGTATTTAAATTAATTAATTAAATAGGCATCGTTTTGGTTATATCTCGTATTGCGAATGCCTTCACAACGAGTTGACATGGTATTGTACTACCTCGAATAAGTAACTCTTCACCAGTGGAGAAGGTTACTTATTCTCGGCGGATACCACCACCCAGACGGCGCCGTTTCAGAGCTTGTTGGCTTCTCCTCGGTGGGTGGGAAGGTATATATATTCGCTGAGAATAAGTAGCAGCACCCTTCTCCACTGGTGAACTGTTACTTATTCGAGGTAGTGCAAAACCGTGGCAATAAAACGATGCCAGTTTAATTAATTAATTTAACTACTTTGGGAGATGGCTACGTTAAAACGATGCTTTTGCACTAATCTTTATGATAGACCTCTTGAAGAGTTATAGGCGTGAGTGTGACGCAATTCTCTTCGCAGTGTTCGCTCAAAAATCGACTGATCTGATCCTTGGCTAACTGCGCCCCTTCTTGTCTTCTCCAAAACCGTTACTTGACGCAACACTGGTCGCCAAACACGATCAGTGATTTGCATTTTGGTAGTTTGTTTGTTGCTTTGAATAGGAGCTCAGAGAACTGAAGATCTTTGAATCAATGTGTCTGCCGTTTGACGAAACGAATTTGTTTTTTTAACTCGGAGTAAAATATATTCGTAATGTTTATCAAACCCACATCCAGCAGTGAAAGTAACACCAAGATCTTTGACATCGGCAATTCTGGTAATCGCAATATCCTTGATGTAGTACTGGTTTACTAAAACCGAGAGATGTCCTCGAACCTGCAAAGGGAATTGAGCCGCATTTACTAGGATTTATCTCCAGATCGTTTAAAGCGGCCCAATTTCAGCAAAAGAGTCGAAATCAGTTTGAAGGTTGTGTACTGTAAGAAGATTGAAAATCTTACAAAAATCTGATATTTTTTTTATTTGGAAAATTAGTTCTTTTTGTTTAGATTCTTGCCATTAATGAGATATAGGAATAAAATCTGCAGTTTCGAAATAAAATTTATTCTGGAAGGGGTTGAAAATATTAAAATTATTCCTATTGTAAAAAAATTCCTACATAGCACTGGCAGAACCAAATTAGTTGTCCTGGGAAAGGGTAGTGAAACGAAAACAGAACAATTTGCCTTACTTTCGCTAAAACAAGGAACACTACGGAAAGCACAGCGGGTGGCTTAGTGCGACAAACAAGTGAGGGTCATTCCGAGACACTTTAGTACAGCCAAATTACCGCAGACAGGTAATCAGTTCGTAAACACACACACGAGTTCCCAAAAATAGATGCTGTAGTCACGAATGTCGCTCCTTTGTGGTTTTAAAATGCCTTAGAGACGAGGCGTTATGTGTGTAGGGTAATGTGTTGTTTTGGAAGTATCCGGCTACTTCAAAGAACACACCGGATGGCCACAGATCCAACAGGTTGAAAATAGGGAGTATTGTTCACGTGCTACGGGGCAGGCTGACCGAGGCTTTTCAACGAATTAAAGGAAAAATAATGAATAAAGAAAGAGCGGATTGGTAGAAAACACTGTGGGGAGGCGTGACAAACTCCGAAGAAAACTGTGGATGGGGACGGAAAAAAGGGGAAAAGAAAAAAGATTGTTTTTGGTCGGAGAGAGTTTTGGAAGAAGTGCGGAGGAGTTGAAGAGGGAAGAGTGAGTCAGTGTCAGTAAGTTGGGCAGTTAGAGTAAAAATGAGTGTTGGGGAAAGAGAGAGGGGATCAAGTTAAGATGTAGCAGTTAGTCAATCCGTCAGCCAGTAGCCGACACAGTTTTGTTTCAGTAAGGAGACTTCAGAGTTTTCAGAGTTTTTTGAGTTCACTAAAGCGCAGTAGGCAACTATAATAATGGAGAAAGCTAAACGCCATTAAGTTAGCTTATTGTAGGATAAACAAGATGCCTGATGCCCGGAGGTAATGGAGCTGAAGCAGATAGAATCCGGAGCCGGACCGAAAGGAGAACAAACGTGCTGACCAGATGAGTGAATCATTCTTTTAGGAGCAAAGGTACTCGAAACCCAAGAAGCAAACCCGAAAACCCCTGTCGAACTGTCCAAAGATTGCAAGATGAGTTCTAGATGGAGATGATCTGCTGTTCATCTGCGAAAAAGACAAAGGACATGCCGAAGAGCCCCGAGATAACAAAGTAAGTGGTTAGTCACATAATTGTTCTCATACTCACTACGAACTGTAGGGACCCCGAAATTAAATAGTAGGACTTCAGAAAGATACTGTACATGAGAATTACTCAGTAGCAAGGATAAGTTAAATTTAGGAAATGTGCTGAAGGAACATTAGCCAGGACAAGCTAATAGATAAATATAAGAAGTCAGTGATACCTTTTAATAATCTTTATGATAGATAAATGAATAAGTATTGAATTATGTAAGAATTAATAGAAAGAGGATTGTTAATTTGTTATTAACGGTTTTAATTGATGCATGATCAATATCTGAAGAAAATTATAGAAAGGGATCGATTTTGTTATTGATGTTTTAAAGGATGCAGGATTGAATGTATACAGGAGGGAATGAAACTGGATTGGTATTGTAATTGATGGTTTCAACCAATGCAAGATTAAGATAGATGTATAGAATAAGATGAGACTAAATCACGTTGTCTTAGGTATAAATTCAATTATTATTTGACTTTTTAATTATGATCATGTAAATATGCCTAATAAACTTATTTTTTATATACAACATTTGTGAGTTTTTTGTTGTTCTGAGTAAAAGCCTATCAAAAGGGAATTAAAAACTTTAAGGAGCTTTCTCCTTGAACTTACAATTTTCTGGGAAGAAATAGTCAGATGCGTAAGTGGGGTGAAATTACTAAAAGGGGATAGAAATAAAAGGGGAAATAATAAATATAATAAATATAAATAATAGAAATAAAAATAACTAAATTATCCCCCCCCCCCACAGTACATCGGTTTCACTGTTCATCCGCGAGTAAAGTTTCACGTCATCGGCAAACATTAACACCACCTCCCTCTACAAATTGCGGTAGATTGTTGACAAAGATGGCGAATAAGAAAGGCCCAGGAGATGATCCATCCTCCTGGAAATCCTCTTGTTGGAATAAATTCCCTCGAAATTCCCTGTTCGATGACAACCGTATGTTTCTGACACGACGCGTACCATCCCATCTCGCGTGAAAATTCGGTTGCGTACAACGGGATCGTAAACCCCGAGAAATTTAGTTCATTCCGAGAAGACCTTTCGGAGCATTTCCACGATGTGTCAACGATCTGTTCCGTTATTTGTTCCCTCACGACGGGGCGTGGTTGCAACGTCCAACATTTTTTGGGGAAGGCATCTTTCCGTAACGGAGGTGCGCGACGATACTGTGGTTCGTGGTCATGACCTGTTTCCACGGGGGTTGTGCCAAATTAATAAGAAGAGCGAGCCACGCAACAGCGAAGGGTTTTCTTAAGACCCAGTTGGTGGATCCAAAGTGGAAGTTTCTGCAATTTAGATTCCTGTCGATTAGAACCTCAACTAATAGTAGTTGCTGGCAATTTTAACGTGCCCGGCCCTCATATTGAACGACGGCGGGCATATTAAACTTCGGAGGACTGTGGAACTTGGCTTAAATGAGAAGAACATTTAAGCGAAAGAGGGGAGCAACCCTTTGTTCCTTTTCATTCACAACTGCAACAGCCGAAAGCACCCCCTGTGGCAAACTCAATTGGGGTCATTTAACGGCGAGTGTGAATGAGGGCAGAAAGGGAAGTTACTGGAATGGAAGTTCAATTTGGGGAAAACTGCAAGTAATTATAGTTGGGGAGACAGAGAGAAATTCCATAGGCGGTTTACTCTTCTCTCTTTGTTTTTCCGTATACTTTTCGCCCACAATTCGTGGTGCTGCTTCGGAAGCAGCGCGTTTCGTGAACAGACAATTTGTTGACGGGAAACGGTGAAATTGTAACGTGAATGAATGTGGCCCTCCCACGCCAGTTCTCTTTACTGCGTCACTGTTTCTAGGACCTCTCGGGATTAAAAAACAAAACAAAACTGGAAGGTGGCATCCCAAAAAGGCATGAAATTATTTGGCAGTGAAGCGAAGAGATTGAATTGTGTTCGGTGTTTATCGTGATTTATATTTCGAGGTTGGGGGAAAAGGGTGAGTTCGCGGGGGGGTTCTGTTGTAGAAAAACGCCCATTTAAACGATCGCTTAATATTGACTTACCCGTTTCACTTCGCTAAACCACGTGACACTTTTAAAGGTTCATCGAAGCGGATCGCTTTCATTTCCACTTTGGCGACGCTTAACTGAACTCCGTCGGAACACGAGTGTGTGTGCGCGGACCACGCCGATAATTGCGTATATTGTTCTTCGGTAGGTCACCGTGGGTGGGTGTGTGGGTGCTGTTAGGCTCGGTGAGCTCAAAGTTTGTAGTTCAAAGCGCTTCCAACAGGTGGCGGCACACAGATTGTCCAGCAGGCTCACGGGTTGCGAGTAACAGCCAGTCTCGTGAGTAGCGTTAACGTCCCCTCCCCGCTTCGAAAGAGGGAACAACGAACGAACCAACGTCAGATCTGCAAAAGAGAAACGGATGAAAAAGTTTTTTTTTTTTTTTTTTTGTGATGATGAAACACGTTCGAGGTGACCCACAAGAAGTGGGGGCCCGCAACTATCAACGCTGAAAGATGGGCACTTCGAGGTGTAGAAGCACGTGCACACGAGTATTTCGGGTTTAGCGCGCTTTTAGAGGAAATAAAACGAAGGGAAGTTATCGGGAAAGTTATTGGCTGTGTTCGAGCCAATCAAATCTCGTTACTCCTCATATCGATTAGCGCGCGCACACCGCTGCTAAGGGCGGTCTGTTCCCACTCCTCGTAATCCGAGAACCTTCGTCGAATTTAAAGTCAATTTTCCGAAAGGGGGGGAAGGCCACTGGGGTTTGATACACTGGCGCCATCTATGAGTCAGTTAGTAAAATTATCAGAAAATTATTCGAATGAATTTACCGCGAAGAGCATTTTACCACCTAATGAACCCGATTTATTTACAGCAGAGGGGGACACCCCTTTCACTCCCCATAAATTCTGCTCCTACGTTAGCAGCGGCTCCGTGATCACTACAACCACGCGGCCTCCCAAAATGGCGACCAAAGTTAGTTTCAGTGAATTCTCGAGACCAAAGATATTTACGCGCCTCGGGCAGAAAGATTTTTCGGTCCCCCTCCCCCCTTACTAAGGCTCTATTTTTCGCCCCCGGGCGAGGGCCCTGCCAGCTCGTGCCTTAATCTGGCACTGTCTCGACAGCAGGTTTCCTTTCTCTTCGACCCCTCGGGCTGTCGTAGCTGGGGTGCTGGGCGTTGTGGGGGGCGTTTCCCGTTCGCTCCCGATTCTCATTTTTATGAAAACAAAAAAACTAATTTCGGACGGTATTCTCCTTTGTCCGGTGTTTTCGAAGGTGGCCAATATTATTATTATTATTATTATTATCTGTTTATTTCCATAAGGAAACCACCCCGGGATGGCAAAGTGCCAGGAGGGTGCTAGGTACATATCAGGGTACGAGATACTCTTCCGGGCAGTGGGTTACATATACTGAACACGTAGTCTCGTCCCGAAATACATTTTATACACATTTTATGTTTAATATATACAGTATTTACACATTGATGATTCTGTACATACATTATACAACTGATATATTTACAATTCACTAATAATTCCATCTATAAATTACATATTAACATAACTGTTACAGAAGGTATATTTTTACAGTCAACAGATTATTATTGTTCTTAAAGCAGAAAGCTTCACTTTTATTCACAATTCTTTGGTACTTTGCAGCCGATTCATATTTCAGTAAGTCTGTACGAATCCTGGAAGATCTCTTTCCGGTATGTCGCATCCTCACACAGTTTTTCGGCATCTATGTGTAGTGAGTTAAATATTTTCGCTGCATTTGATGGGAAGAATCTTTGCAGGCTACTAAGATTGTTCAGGACTGGACGCAGTGGATTATTTACTTCTCCGCAACGTCTACCAGTGGCACGCGGTTTGACTAGAATATTATCCAGGACTGGAGCATCCACTCTGCCTGTGAGCATTTGTGCGAGAGTGTGTATGTTCCTGTTAATTGTCCGCTGCATCCAGGGTGTGATGTAAGGTTTGAGTAGAGAATGGCCCTTGAGATAGTAAAAGGGTGGCCAGCAACTCTGTTAAGCCATCGCAAGAACCAGTACTCGATCCCAAGGACGGACTTATAATGTGAATCTGGAGCTGATGACCAGATTTGCGAGGCATACATTGCAATTGGCAGGACACACATTAAAATGTACTTGGTCGCTAGCTGAGGATCCCTAATTCTTACCAGTTCCTTAGCCCATGAAGCGACGAATATTTTTGTCTTCATATGGGCGAAGTGTTGAGCAAAGGTGAGTCTGTCATCCCACTTAAGACCCAGGTCCAGGTGAGAGTGCACTTTTTCCACACTAGACCCGTTCACAGAGATTGAGATGTCATTTTTATTCTGCTTGTAACTTATGGTCATTTGGGCAGACTTCTGTGCATTAATACGGAGCCCGATGCAATCCAGGTAGCTCTCAAATTCTCTGATTGTGCTATTTGCCATCTGACAAATACCTTCTGCTGATTCATGGTCTTTGGAAGTGATGAAGAATTTTACATCGTCAGCATATGTTATAAAATTGTAGTACCGTGCAAGAAACGGCTCCAGGGCGGCCGCGAAAAGAGTAGCCGAAAGAACTCCCCCTTGAGGCACTCCTTGCGAGATGGTAAAGCAAGATTGTAGCTTTTGGTGCTTAACAATAAGTTTCCTATGTTCTAGCAGGCTGGTTATTATAGTTAACAGATTTCCTCTTACATTAAAATAATTCTTCAAAATCGCAATGAGCGCTGGAATTGAGACGTTGTCGTAGGCTGCGGAGATATCCAAAAAAATAATATCAATTTGCTTTTTCTCATTTAGTGCTTTCTGCACACGAAAAAGGGTTTCCAGTAAGTTTGGAAGCAGTGTTGATTGATGGTGGGAAGCAGTGCTTTTTCGAATACCTTCTGTAGGGTGCAACTGACAGAAATTGGTCTGTAATCCTTAGCCAATTTTGGGTGTTTAATCTTTGGTATTGGGGTTACAATGTAATTTTTCCAAGCTTGCGGGAAAGACCTAATGATTTCCTGATAGATGTGCAGTAATACATCTATTATAAATGCGCTACTTATTTTAAGGATGAACATTGGAAATTTGTCTGGTCCAACAGTGGCCTTATTGGGCAGATCGTTGATTGCTTTCATTACGCTCTCTTTGGTGATTTGTATTTCACTCAAAGGAGGTCTTGTTGGTTCCTCTATTGCCGAATAGTTTCGCTTGTTTAAATCTTTCAGGAATTCAAAAATTTTGTTACCATTATCAGTGTTCTCAATTTGATTCAGTCCATGCAGGTTACTAAAAGTGTTATTAGCCCATTCCTTGAAAATGCATTCGGTCATATTCTCTGTGCTATTTCTATTGCTAGTAATTCTTTTTGCTCTTTTTAGTTTATTATGAACAACATTGGAGTGTGCCTGTCGTTTTGCTTTGATGAAATGTGCTCTTTCTTTCTTATAACGAATGTGATCGGCAGGATGACCCGTTCTTTGCCATTTTCTATACAGTTTTTGCTTCCTGAGGAAACTTGCTTTCAGTTGTGGGTTAAACCATTCTTTTGTTCTCTCAGATATTTTGATTTCTTTTGCTGCTCCTTCCAATGCTGTTTGGTATAGCTTTTTAGTGATCATTTCTAAAGCTTCGTCTACTGGCTTTTCTTGCAGGTCGTTCCAGTTGTAACTAGTCAGGTGACTGAGAATGACCTCTGCATTAATATACTTCACGGAGAAAAGATACTTACTTTGTTTTATCCAGTTCGTGTGGTTACCCTGCATGTATTTGTGTATCTTCAGTGCTGCTTCTATTTCAATGGGATTGTGGTCCGACTTAAATTTTATGCAGTTTTGCGTTAGCCTTATGTCTAAGGAACTATGGTACAACAGGTCAAGTTGGTGCATTCCCCTTGGCGCTGGTGTCTGAAGCTGCGTCAAGTGCAATGCACCCAATGTCGCATCCAGCTCTTTCTTGGCCTCCCTGTGTTTCGGAAGAGGCAAATTAAAATCTCCCGCTATTATTGTGTCGACTGATGGCTTTAGATTTGCAGCAAGCCAAGCATAGAGTTCGTTTCTTGTCTCCTTTGTGTGCTCAGGTGGGAGGTATATGATGCATAACTGTATTTTCACGTGCTCCATTGAAAAGGTAACGCAAATCCCTTCAAAATTATTTGAATTGGTTTTTCGTTCTCTTATAGGCTGGTATTTATTTTGATAGCAAATTATAACTCCCCCTCCTCGCCTATCTGTTCTTCCGGTTCCCACACATTTGCAGTTTGCTGCCGCAGTTAGCCGATCTAACTGTTTTCCATTTGATGGAAATAGATGGCAATATGCCAATAGATGGCAGCACTCTACTTAAAAATACTTCTCGGCCTGTGATGCGCACTTGACCCTGGCCGCGGGTGATTTTACCTTTCCTTTCTGCAGATGACAATTTTCAGCCGAGGATATTCGTGAGTTGTTGAGAGGCTGATCCAAAAGGGATTTCCTATCAGCCTCCGTTGTACATCTTGTGTAGAAGCTTACGCCCAAACCGGCCATCTTTATGAAGGGTGTTGGATGTGTAAGTGTAGTGATACGGTGTAAAGTGTAAAGTGTAAAGTGTGTCAAACGGAACCAGGGGGTTTCCCCCATCTCCGCGTTACTTTCATTGTGAGTGAACCAGTTCGCTGGGAAATGCCAGAGATTTAAAAGTGTGTGGATATTGTATATGTGTCATGTACTGTTGTTTATCTGGTTGTTTAGCCGCTGGACCCCTACTGAGGCCCAACGTTGCCCCACTTTCGCCCCGTGGAGGCAGACCAGGAAACACCAGAAGACTAAGATTTACTCAGGCAAGTCCTGCCGCTTAATTTCCTGAGATTTCGGTAGGACCTAAAAAAAAAATATATATATATATAAAAATAAAAAATAAAAAAATAATAAAATAAAAAGAGGAAATGAAAGTTAAAAAATAAACTAAGATATATATATATTTTTTATTTTTTTTATTTTTTTTTATTTTGGTAAATTCTATGGGGAATAACGCTAAATTTTTGACACGCCGAGTGTATGGGCGAAAAACGTAATTTGGAGATGATTAAATCAATTCCGATGTGTAGGGCATTCGCTTGCGTATGTGCAGGTAGAGTGGGTGGGGAGACTGAAGTCTGGGGGGGAAAAGACAGAAGTATGGTGTGTTGCTGTGTTTTCGGCCGGTACCTGGCTCTAAGCAATTGGGAAGTAGCAACACCTGGTCACAACGGCCCCCCTCCCCATCCTCGCCACGTGGAGGCGGCCAGGATCTGCTATCACCTGCTGGACTAACCCAGGGCAAAAACCCGAGCGAGCCCAAATTAGGATGAAATGAAAGAAGGAGAAGTTTGGGAGCTGGAGAGGTAGGAAAGAATAGAAGAGGAGGATCAAACAGAGGAACCCTCCAATAGTTAGAAGAAATAAAGGAAGACTAAAGGAGATAGAGGTGGAGCCGTGTACTGACTTCTCCTGCTATGGGAAATAATCCCATGGAAGATCCCATCCTAGAAGTTAGATCCCATTCAGAAAGATTTCTTGAGATATAATTATGTCTAATCTCTTGTGGACATTGCTCCAAGCACTTTTATAATTTTTTTTGTTCCAATCACGCTATAAACAGGTTGCACGTCTTCAGTAGAACACCAAGAATTTACAGACACACACACACACACACACACACTGGATGCAGAAACACGTTCAATGTCCAGCAGGATATATTTGATTACAATGAGTGTCGAATCATCATCAACTTCTGATAAAATTATCCCAAATTAGCGAGTCTAAGCTCCTCTCTTCTTTTAAAAGCACGTGACGCAAAGGTGTTCAGCGCTATAAATGCCGCTTGAGATCGGACAAGCGCAGGTTTATTTCGCATTGTGAACGTATCCGAAACAAGCTGTAGTTCACGCCTGTAGTCTTTACAGATAATACTGACAATCGAAAATAATGTGGTCAATACTCCATTGCTGTCCACAGAGACAAAGCGAGGTACGAGACAATCCTAATTTGAATAATTTGCTATTAATACTCCCGTGGCCGGTGAGTAAAAATGTACCAGGTAAGCCAGGTGCAAACCACAAACATTCTCTCTTCCTGAACTCCTTCACCGATGGTAAAAACTCTCTGGTCAAGGCGCCAAGTTCCGAAGCCGACCAGTCTCTTTGCCATTTATCTACATAAAGGGAAAGAAGCCTTCTTTTCTCAGAAGTTAAAGGAACATCTAGGTCGAGTTGCACATCATCCAAAGTGACAGGTATTGAATTCTTCGGGTGATACATCATATATCCGTATTGTATTTCATAGCGTAGAAGTAATTATCCCAATAACACCTGCAAAGCCATAGTACAAGTGGTTCTACAAGCCCGTGGCATCATCAGGAGGGCAGCACGCTGGGCCTGCAGGAGCTGTTTCCTAATTGCGGACTTGTTGGCCCTATGTCTCCACGCTCCAGCCGCATAAGCAATGATAGGTAAAAAAAAAAAAAAAAAACAATTATAGTATAACCTGAGTGAATGACCTCTCGGGCCCAATTCCTGCCTGGTTACCTGTCTCAGTCTGGATAAGAAAGACTTACACTTCTCTTCCACATACCTTGTATGTGGCAGAAAACTTAAGGCATCATCAAGTTGAATACCTAAATATTTTGTTATGGCGGTATATTTAATTGTTTCTTCTCTGTCTAATTTCCCTTTTAAAAGCATTTGCAATGTTTTAGTTGTCGAAACTTGCAGTTTGTGAATTGCAGACCAAGTTGAAAGTTCTTGTAAGACTGATATTCCAGATGCTTCCTTGAATTGCCACGGACAAGAATGGTAAGATGGTCTTTTGTTCTTCAAATTTCTTGACGATCCATGAATCAAACAACGTTCCAACACAGTTGGCCAAGAATTGATCGCTGTGTGCAGCTCCTTGTAAATGTCTACAGACCCGTTTAGTACCACTCTTAACTATGATAGAGCGCTGGTAAAAATAGCTTGCAAGTAATTTGAAGATTGGTCTAGAAACCCAGGGACAATACCGGACGGCCCTTTTGCGGAAATGAATTCTGTTTCCGCACAAAGTTCACATCGTACAGCAACTTTCGCCGCCGGATCTTGGACCACGAAGTGGGTGGAAAAAGTGGGGAATGCAGTCATCTTTTCCGATGACATCTTCTCGGAATATTCGCATGGTGCGTTTGAAAAATCCCCATGCCGAATACGAAACGCCACTACACCCTATGACATGCGGGCGTAGCGTGCACTGACCCTTGGCGTCATTTTTGCGCCCTCTTCGTCACAAAAACTACAGTCTGTTAGCGGTCATCATCGGCCATTTTCAAATCACAGTGCAGGATGAAAAGGCCCCTCCAGCAACTTTCCAGTTCCTTCTGTTTTGTGAAAGGGCCATCCATTGACTGCCTGTGAACTGGTGTTAGTGGTACCTGGACGTAATACCCCGGATATCGCACTAAGGAGGAGAAAGCGGACATTGCTGAAATAGAGTTTGAGTGAGAAAGTGTATCAAGTGCTGCTTCACGAGTAGCCGAGCTGTTGGAGGATCGCGTAATTTCGAAGGCCACAGAGTTCCCAGATTTGTCACCATAAGACTTTTTGAGGTTACGTGGAAGGCAATACTCACGATACTCCTCTGCTTAACTGAGAAGAGACTCATCCAACATTCGTTTAGCATACTACAGCCAGATTTAAAATCGACTTCGGCCTGTTCAGTTTCTGCAATCACGAAGCCCATCATTTTCTGTGGCAAATTTAGGGGACGTCACAGAATAAAGAATGTTATTGAAAAGTCCAAGCTTCTTGTCAGAGAGAGAGACTACTGGAATGTCTAGAAACAATTGTGCCTCAACTGAGTCCATCAAAATCAGTTGACATCACAATAACCAAAAAGACGGTTGAAAGGAATCGTTGAGAGTAACTCACACTGAACCAACGTCATGTGGGTGGAAGGGCTCAATTTCCGACCTCCCGTCGACAGGATGTGAAAGAAGATTTACGCAGCATTGTGGACCATAGGACAGGAGCTTGTGGTAGTACGCAGTCCAACGTTCAAATGCCAGTACGTAAAGAATCATATACTGAAATAAGTATATTAAAAAGTAAGAGATTACCTCAATCTATTTCGTGGAATGGTTCCAGGCAATTCTCTCCCAATTGTGACGAATGAAATAAGGTGAAAAAACGAATTAATGAATTCCCTCACCCATTAGAGATAGCACCAAATCAGATGCGCAAGGGAATCTAAAGCAGAGAGCCCCAACCGGATCCCGAAACCCATCAAGCCACCGCAGCAAGACCACGAGTGCGAGAAGACATTGTATCATAATAAATAGTTAAAACTGGATCCGATAATAATTAATTAAAAGCGCAATAAAAAGTTACTAATTTGTCTTCAAATGCCTTATCTGAGGATCAGATTTCTCTCCTTTCGAAGGGTACGAACTCTAATTTACCCCCTCATAAAGTCCCCAAGAAACAATTTGAGATAGACTTTGAATATGGTTTCCGCAAAAAGACTTAATATTGGTTCAGCGGGTTAATCGGGTGATCAATAACCACAAAACTCTTCGGCCGATCGGGATATACGGGCGGGTAAAGTGCCTGCCTATCAACCCAAAGGTCGCGGGTTCGAATCCGTCTCGGGCTTGAATCAGAGTAGAAAATGCAAAAATCTCGGGAGGTGAATTATGGCCACAGAAGCCGATGCGCCAACAACTAAGAAAAGAAAGAAAAAACTCTTCGGGTACTCGGACTTAATAAGAATGAAATTACAGCATTGCGTAGTCTGAGAGGGACATTGCAGTTATTATGGATAAAACGGACTATTTTAGAAAATTGGACTATCATTGGACTCACAGGTGGTCTCATTTCACTATTTTAGTAAGCGAATTCGACAAAACCCTAACGGCGTATCGCGAAAGTGATTTAACTTCCGTGGTCCAATTAAAAGAGCCGAAAGTGAGGACATTCGTGTACTTTTCGGACGGGTCAAACTTCGCAACCCCGGATTTCCCGTACGCCCAATTGTGTCGTACAGAAATTTCACACTTTTGGCCGCCCACTTGTACAACCTCATTGAACCCTTTTGGCACTCGATTGGGTTTGGCATAAAAAGTTACGACGCTTTATTTAATAGAATTTAAGCTCGGCATTCGTGGTAAATTATTGTCGTTAGTAGATGTGACCTCTTTTTGTAGAGCAACGTGAACGTGGACTACTCTGTAGTTCGATGTACTTTGGAAACAAAGATTCTATCGCGATAAATCGCGCTCAATTACCCAGAAAAGAAATTTTTAAATTAATCTTCTTCTTCTTCTTGAAGCGAACTATTTCGCGTTTAAAGAGATATCCCCACCTACAAAAAACAGGTTTACCGATGGGTGTGAACCTGAGCGGAAATCTATCTTCCAATATCGAGGACATTCCTTTAACGCCGTTTCTTCCCGCATTACTTACTGCGCGAGATACGTTGACGATGTCATCACAGATGGCAACCGCACTCGGGACATTCTACGGGTACTCCATAATATTCACACGAGACTACATTGTACACTGGAGGAGGAACGGGTACAAACAAAAGCCCTAAATTTCTTAAATTTCACCCTCACACGCGACGTGCAAAAAATCCAAGTTAGCGTTTACCGAAAACCCACGAATTCGGGGAGGGAGGGATGGACCCGCATTAACGAAGTTTTCATCCACAACAGATTAAATTAAATTAAATTCACCCACTTTGTCAACGCTTACAAATATTCCACGTCTGAACCCAACCCCCCTTACGCTCAGAAATTGTTCCACTAAACTAACCTTTTAAACATGCAACGGTTTTTAAATTTTAAACATGCAACGCAATCGCACAAAATTATTGATCTCCTGAAATGGACTGAAACGAAAATCCTATCAATGTGCCATCTAATTTCGGATTTCTGGTCTTTTTCGCGCATGCGCCAATATAAATAATCTCTGTATTTCAGATTCAAATACACCCACAGATACTACTGTGAGCGCAAACACTTCGCGATATCCCCATCCTGTGAACAAAGCCATCAACCGAAAAGCGGGGTCTTCTGAAGGAAGGCAAGCTGCTGTTGCGCATTTCCTTTAATTCGTACAAATCCTAACTTTTAATTTTAAGTAATTCTGATTTTAATTATCGGAACCAGTTTTAACTAATTTATTCCGACTCAATGTCTTCTCGCACTCCTCCCCCTTTTGCTACTGTGGTTTCATGTGTTTCGGGATCCAGTTGGGGCTCACGGCTTTACATTCCGTTGCGCATCGGATTTGGTCGTATCTCTATGGGTGCGGGAATTCATTAATTCGTTTCTTTCACCTTATTTTATTCGTCACATTTGGGAGACAATTCACTGGAAGCATTCCACGAAAAAGATTGGGGTAATCTCTTACATTTTAATATACTAAGAAATCGTCGCAGTTATTCAGCCCTGAAGCTCTCAATTTTTATGAAATTAGTTACTCTTCTGAAATTTCTTGTTCTGCTCAAACATAACCTTCATCAACAGATGCAATATCTCCACTTTGCTTATTTAAGCCTTCAAGAGGCGAAATCCACGCTTACTATGCAAAGATGTACTCCAATAACTTTGCCATCTGTTCACACTATCTTTGTCTTTTGTGTTTATTTATTTTTTTCTTTTCATGTACACTCCGAACACGAGAGGAATTAAAAACTACAGTAGTTAGTACATTGCTTGGGTTGGAGTTTGAGAAGACGAAAGAAGACATTTGTTGACATTGGACTTCAACTTCTGTACACTGTAATTTTCAAGGAATGTGTATGAAGGAAGGTTGTTCCAGAAAACGGCAGTTGAATGAATAAATTAAGAAGATGAAAAGTTGGTTCTGTGGGTTTGAAGTTGGACAGTAAATGGATGTTGGCTGGTGTTCGGACTGTTTTGAAAGAGAGAGAGAGAGTTGGAATTATACAAGCCAATTCAGAAGAACAGTGCCCATGGAAGTATCTGTAGCAGAGGCATGCAGCAAAAACAGTACTTTTATTAGACAGATCGAGAGGAAAGACTGTTAGAAATGAGTCATTAATTAACCTAACTGCCCTCTTCTGAATGGAATCAAGAAGAGGTTTTGGGGGCACCACCCCAGATGTGGGAAAAATACAGAGTGAGCAGCTGTCTGGAAGAAAAGTAACGCCGAGAGCGAAAGAGAAAACCAAGTTTTGTAGAAGCAGAGGAAGCAATATTTGTAATGTGCTTTTGCCAAGAGAGATTAGAAGTCAGGGTAATCCCCGAAAGAGAGATATCGTCCAGCCTAGAAAATCGGAGTGTCACTAAAGATAAACATAGGAGCAGAAGAATCCTTTTTGCGAGATATAAGACAAGACTGAGTTTTAGAAGGGTTGAAATCAACTAAGTTGTCTTTGCCCCACTGGAGAATTACCTAAAGATCGGCATTTAAGAAATTGGTAGCAGATTTTCGAAAAGTTGAAGCTGATTGAGCAGAACAACGTTTCTCAAAATGTGCTATCATCGGCAAAACTATGGATAGGATTTCCAGTCAATGGAAGAAGGTCATTAATATACAAGAGGAAAAGAGTGGGGAAAGAACTGAACCTTGGGGGACACCGGCATTAGTGGAGAAGTTAGAAGACAGAGAGCCATCTACCATCACCCTCAGTGAGCGATCAGAGAGAAAACTGGATAACCAATTACTAAAAACAGTTGGCAAACCATAAGATGGAAGCTTGTTTAGAAGACCTTTATGCCAAACACGATCAAAAGCCTTTGAGATGTCAAGAGCAACTACTTGTGTTTCACCGAACCTTTCCATTGAATTAGTCCATAAATGGGTAACATAAGCCAGAATATCTCCAGTGGATCGACACTGACGGAATCCATACTGGCGATCGTTGATCAGAAGGAAGGTTTCTAGACAGTTTAAGAGTTGGCGGTTAATTGATTTCTCCATTACTTTAGAAAGAGTAGAAGTAATTGCAATGGGGCGATAATTGGATGGGAGGGATTTGTCACCCTTTTTAGGAACTGGCTGGATATGAGCAAATTTCCAAGCAGAAGGAAAAACACCTTTGGAATAAGAAAGTGAAAAAAGGCGGCAAAGAATAAGAGTAAGTTCAGGAGCACAGGTTTTGAGAACAAGTGGAGAAATACCATCAGGACCTGGAGCTTTCTTAGCATCGAGATTCATCAAAATCCTTCTGATATCCTTTTGACGGAAGACCACAGGAGGCAGTGAATGAAGCATGTTGGGAATGGTGGGAGGTGTTTTACTAAGATCATTAATACATGAGCTGGAAGAAAAATGGGATGCTAGCAGGTCCGCTTTATCCTTGACTGAAGTGACAACAGAACCATCTGGTTTGGACAGAGGTGGGAGCAGAGATGGGCAAAAGTTGCGGCCAATAGCTTTGGCAAGAGACCGGAATGCTCGGCTACCAATAGGGCAAGAAGCAAATTTTCTACTCTTAACCTGTTCAAACTCTAGTTTGGACTGATTAATAACTGCTTTACAATTGTTGCGAGCTTTGGTGTAGGCAGAAAATGAAACTGAAGAATTAGAAACAAGCCAATTACGATATGCAATATTCTTCTCTTGCACATTTATTGGAAAGCCAAGGTTTAGATAAAGGACAAGATTTTAAAGTGGAGTGTGGGATAAAGGATTCCATTCCTGCAAGAATAATTTCACTGACACGATCTGAGCAAACGTTGACATCAGAACTTTTGAAACAATAATCCGACTAAGGAAAAGAAGAAAAGAAGTCTCGCAGGTCATCCCATTTTGCATTCTTGTAATGGCAAACAACACGAGGTTGGGAATAGCCATGAGATAAAGGTTCCATTGGAGAAGAGACAATCATCAAATTGTGATGTGAAGTGCCTAAAGGACCTCTCACTTCAACCGTGTACTTAGAAGGGTTGTTTGTGAGAAAAAGATGAAGCGTATTGGCTGTATGATTAGGATTGTTTGGTATTCTTGTCGGTAAATGAACAATCTGTAATTGAGAAAGCCTCAGCATCTGGCCCAGCTGGTTCGGTGTGACTAGAAAACCGAAGGTAGCTGGAGTTGTGGACATTAAAATTGCGAATTAAAAGTAATTGATGATTTCAAAGTAAGAAAGGATTTATAATGGGGCAATTAGAAAGTATGTACTACTAGCATTCATTGACTTCAAGGGATCCTTTGGTATCTTTTTTGGTGGAAAAGCGTATTTAATTCACCGATTCTATGAAAAGATTGATTCAACGGAGTTGAATCACATTCATGATGTGATTCAACTCCGTTTATTATTATTACATCAGTTTATTGAATGCACAGTACATAGCCATAGCAGCTTGATACACACACACACACACACACACACACACACACACACACACACACACACACACACACACACACACCCGGTCAGTTTATTGCCCCAATAAATATGGTTTGTACCCGTTACACGACGATTCAGCCCCTTATTGTTTCGCAAGGCTCACCCATAGGTCTGCTCTTCTTTACATTAATGATTTGTCATACCGTTTGGTGGATCTCGGTGTTCTCACCATTATTGAGGGGCTGTGTGCCCTGTGGGTGAGAAGTGTAAATGAATAATTACGCTGTTAAAGCTGAAATTCAGTTTAAACTTTTCAAAAGGGTGTCGTGTTTTGTGACTGGGGGTGTGTTGGAATTTGGGGCTTCATCAGGGGCCCACTGAAGCTTTGAACTTCTAGAGGAGTACTGGGGGAATATGTGCTGATGTACGGCGTCTTTTTTTTTTTCTCCCTCTTTAAATGTCAGGTTTGGGCGATCTGTGCACAGGGGATTAGCATCCATTGGTTTGCTATCCCCAGTACCAGTGGGGGATGCTGTAAAAAAAAAAAAAAAACGCGTCACTCGTATCCTGGCCCTCGTGCTGTTGGAGACGCACCTATGTGATAATTCTTCGATTTGGTTTCACAATCATCTCGCTGAAACGATCTTTGTACGGTTACACGAACCTCTCATTACTCGGACCGCATTGTTTCAGGATCGAACTCGTGCGACCCCTGACCTCACCCCTCCTTCGTAAACTTCAAAATTATTTCCAATTAGCGATTGCGGCGCGGTCTTATCCCCCCCCATACACCCCTTCTCCACTTCTGTTGGGGAAGTTCCAGAACGAAATTACTCGCTAAAGTTCATTCGACGGCGAACTTCCGCTCCGGTGGTCACTGCGTACGTGCACTTCCGCAGATCGGCAAACCAAGCGGAAACGAATCCAAACAAATAGCGCGTGCAGCGAAACTGCGCCGTTGAAGAGTTTGGGGCCGCCTTCGTCCACCTTCAGGGAGCGGCTCATTTCCTGCGCTATTACGGAGCCGGGGAGGGGGGGGGAGACGAGAAGGTTGTGTCCGCTTCTTCGGGGAAGTTGAAAGACTGCCCCGAAGTCATCCGAAAGTTCATTTCGTCAGCGAGTCTGAAGTTGTTTTAGCTCTTTTAACGTGAGGGCCGGCTCTTTCTTCGTTATTCTTTGGCTCGTCAGCGGAAAGGCGACCCGAAAGGTCATTCAGCAGAATACGAAATGGAACGCCGCCGTTGTAAAACTTTGCGCCGCCGTATTTTAGAAAAAAGTAAAAGTGAAATGAACGCCTTCCTTCCTTTTTGGGGGAACGATTTTTATAAAATGTCATCGCGTGAAACCCGGATGTTTGTTTTCGTTGAAATGACGCTCTGCTGAACATCGCATCCGTTCCGGAAATTTTCAAAAATTGCGCGGCAGAACTGAAAAAGAACGACCTTCTTTTGGGGTTGGAGTAATTCCCGTTTGATCCACTAGATGGCGGCACAATACAGCGGCCGATAAAAGTTTCTTTTTGACCAACCACGGCCGCCATTCATCGATTGCCGTCGGCACCGCGCACCCCACAGATGGATTCGCCCCGCATCGGATATTAAACACAGCTCGGGTTCGCAATGGGGGGTGTTCTTCAGCGCCTAAACGAAGAGTGCCTCTAAACAACGACTGTTGACCCGTTGCCGAAGCTCCGCAATACGTGGGTTTGCTGCCGTACGAACCCGTGTTGCAGCGGTCGTAGGGATGTTTACGGCTTCCTGCGACGACCTGCTGCTGCTGCTGCTCCGGGAATATCGAGCACGCGCACATTTAACGTACTTCGAAAGTAAGCGCGAAGATTTAGGGAGGTTATGCCCCGCTGTCCCCCCTCCCCCGCTGTGTGACGAAGCAGGCGTTTGAATTCGTCGGATGTTGAGTTGTCAGAGTGAACTGCGTCTGCTCAACCCGCTCCTCATCTTTCTAGTGCTGTATGGTGTCTCCATCTACTGGTGACAATTCAAACTACGAGTATCGCCTACAATGAACTTCGCGTGGAGAAAAAAAAAGAGGGCGCTGAAATCAAACATTTCTTTCTTTCTGGCGTTCCGTTATTTCGTTGTGAAAACCCTATAGCCTGGTTGTCTCATCCCCCATCGAAACACGTGTCCCTCGCTCTCTGTCTGAAACCCTCACGACGTAAACTTCCCCTCAACTTTGCGGTCGAGAATTTATTTTTGAAATCGAGGGAAGGGGAGGCTGACCCCTGATTTCACCCCTTTTCGTCCTTTAGACGGCTTTCGTGATTCGCCTGTGAGCGTCAGTAGATTGTCACCGACCTCGTGTGCTTTTCGGAGTGGGTGGGGGGTATTTGTGGCTGCTGGTTCGAGGCAGATAAGGGTCGCTTATGAAAAGTGCATTTCTCGACTACAGTCGTCTCCCCCTCCTCCCCCCCCAAAAAAAAATCTATTTCGAAATTAAGGTCAGTGCCGGGGGTCAAAGTGTTTCCTCGGAAGGGCTGGCGGCTACAGTTTAATTGTCATTAAGCGAATGGCCTACAGAGGGCGCTTCGTTCGACCCCAAAATAGAAAGCGGCTCTTCGCGAAGCCGTAATTTGGCGCATCCTTTGACCTTGCCGAGAGACAGATCGATGCGAATGCGCTCGTGGAAGTGAAGACATTGCGCGGTGCAAGGTCACAGGCCAGCGACGTCGTTAGAAATTTTCATCCGCGGATTTCAGCTGCGAGGAATATCCGGCGAAAGTTTTCTGCGGTGCAGGGGGGGGGGGTCAGAGAGTTCCGCCAATTGTGTGGTTCGAAATGTGAAAAGATCTTCCTGTTCGAAGAGAGGAATGTCTTCTTTCGGTGGTTCCTTTACGATATTCTTTCGCAAAGCTGTCGATTCGGGGTGGGGGGGGGGGGGCATTTTTGGCGTGTTTATGTAACGACGAACGCTACCTATCGAATTGTTCGTCACGTTACCTTTTGACAAACTTTGCCTTTGACATCGTCGAATGAAAGCACGAACTTCGCACCTCAACAAATTTGCCGAACAATTTTATGTTTGTTGATTCCATCGATAGATTTTTGTGACCTTTTTCCAGTTTGTCGGTTAACACAGAAAGGGTGAACGCGAAGTAAACGGAACATTAAAAGGAATTGAAAGAGAAAAAACAGTTGGGGGGCGTTAATTAAAGAAGAAGAATGATAGAGGGAAAAACATTCCATCAATCGGATTAATTCATTCTTTTTATTGTTTTAAATTACATGAAAAATGAAGCGAATTGTTATCAAATGCCTTTTTCATCCGTTTCACTAAGAAAGATCTCTTTTCATTAAGAAATATTCGAGCTTCAGAGGATTCTTTTTATAAATTGGGTGAGGTGAAACGAATCGTGTTCCCTCGAAGACCTACGTGGGCGGTTCGAGTTACCATAAGGGAGGAGCATCAATTTTGCCTCGGACTATCGAGTGTAGCAGATTCACGCGATTCTCTTTCCAGGTGGGGACGTTGGAAATGTTTCACCGATCCTTACAATTGTACCACTAAAATCTCACTTCTGAGCTCAATTCCACATGAGGCATTTTTGCACCCCTCTCACACATTTTTAAGTTATGTTTTTCCAACGGGGGTCCACCCCTGTGTTGCGTACTGCACAGTTAGTCTAACGAACGAGATACGAGCCAAGTTTGGGGCAACAAAATCCAAGCGGGCTCTTTTTATTAATCCAAGCGTCGCAGATGCTGTGGCAGTTATTTGAATCATACGAGAGGAATAACAGAACCATAAGTGGTCCTCTCAATACCCCGAAATCCCCAATGTCGTCTATTCTTTTAATGTGGACGGATTATAGCAGATAAGTAAGAATCAGTGATGATAATGGCGTGGCATGCCTTTTAATCCAATTATTAAGAAAGCGAATGTCCCTTTTGTAAGTCCTCACACTGCACAGTCTGTTAATCTCTCTCTCTCTCTCTCTCAGTACAATTTCGTGTCATCAGCATAAGTGAGAATACTGAACTGGATTTCTGTAAACACAAATATGTCAAGATTGAACAATATACTGAATAATAAAGGACCCAAGGAGGAACCCCGTGGAACACCCTTCTCTAAATTAAAGTGATCCGAATAAAAGCCATTAAATTATGAAAATAAGCTCGAAACCAGGTTGAAGCTAGTCCCGTTACATCCATATCAGTAAGCTTAACAGGCGATACATTATGAGGAACCGAATCGAAAGCTTTTTCAAGATCGAGATGGATTACATGGATCTGTCTGTTGTTATCAAAAGCGCCTTCCTCCAATATCGCGCTGATCGCCAACAACCTTCTCCCTGTCCACCCACTTTCTCTAAAGCACCACACGAATCTTATTATGAATAAGAAAGCTTTCATTTTGGTTTCTATTGCGCAATTTCAGCGAGTGAGCCTCACTGGTCTGTAGAAGCACCATTTTACTCTTGTCACCTTTCTTACAAGATCTTCAACCTTCTCACTCAATCCATGTGACCACTTTCCCCTGCGTGAGTGTTTCAGTTTTTTTTCTATGTAAAGAAGCAAATCAGATTTTCCGGAATTGTTCTCACACGTTTCAAAACTCAGAAAGAAAACCGTTCGGGGAGGGGGGGGGGAGGTTAAGATGTTCTAGAAGCGCAAAACACAACGGCGGTCTTTGCAGGGTCCACAATTTTAAAAGGGAGGCTGTCCTCTTTTGAAAGAGCAGCCACAATGAAAGGAGATTCGTAGGCTTATGAGCAGGTCCCTTAGCGGAGGTCAATCTTTTCACCTGGGCAGAGGAACAAAAGGCGGGTCCTCCTTTTCGCCTTCTGGTCCGTGCTGACAAATTTCCTCTTCAGTCGGCGCACCATTTCCGCGCACTTAATTAGCACCCACCGATGCAACTCCCTCCCCTTACAGAAGCGATTCCCCCCTACTCACTCACGAGGGAAAAAAGCCCCCCCCCCTCACTCTCTCTCTCACTCTCTCTCTCTCTCTCTGGGCGCGTGGTGTCATGACGACACCATTTATCCCAAGCTCCGTACCTCGCTGAGTGCAAATTTCTTCCGGAACAGCTCGTCGCTCTTGTTACGGGAGTGCACGTGCCGGCGATGAGTCATGCATAGACTGCGACCATTACGGAGGAAGGTGAAGGGAGGATGAGGAGGGGCCCACAACGGAAGGGAGTCGCTCGCATCGCGAGTAAAAACAACGCTGAGAAGGGGAAACGCGGAAAGATGAACACGTGCGAGCAGAAGTGCCCTCGGCTGCCTGAAGCAACCTTCGCCATGGTTAGCGGCTCAAGCAAGCCACCCCCGAGAAGCTAAACTTCGGTGGGGGACGACCCTTTACCGCAGCAATCCGAACTTGGTGCAGTCGGCGTCTTCCATTAAATCTCATCAAATATTCATTTCCACGCGGGGCCGAATGCGCTTCTCCTCGAGCTAACGTCCCCTCTTAAGAAACCCCTAATTTCATTTCCACCCTTTCGTTGCCGATGCCTCCCGAAGTGCGAATCGCCATTATCGATCCCACCTTCTACTCATCACAATGCGACGAATAGGGTTGCTTCAGGTAGTTGGCGAATGTCTGGGGAGGGACGGCACCGTCCGGCTCTCCACAATGCAAAGGGGCTTTCTTCTTTTCTTTCTTTTTTTTTTTTTTTTTTTTTGTGGTGATTGCAGGCGGTTTTGAAGTCACGGCGAACTGCCCGTAATCTACAAAAGAGTGGTCGAACGGCTTCAGCACGAGGAAGTTCACGGTATAGCCGACTCTCAACGCCCGGTCAATTAGAGACTGCATCTTCAACACACACGCACGCACGCGTTAAGAGTGCTGCAACAGCCAAAGCTCGTCCCCGCTTATTTTCTCTTTTAATTTTAAGTTTCCCTCTCTCGTTTGATCCTTGGCTGGGCTCTCCCATCTGACAAGTCACATATAAGGGACATGTTTCCGCCCCGGCCCCGGAGAGGCGGATCTCCGCTATCCAGAAACTTTACATTCTCTCATTCTTTCATCAAACATGAAGTTTAAGCCTTTAGTTGGTTAGTTCTTAAACACAAATTCAACAAACGTATATATATAAGAAATTTTCGCTATTTGAAGCAGATTTCTGCCCCCCCCCCCCGTCACTCCTCTCCTTGACACTACTCCACTTTCTAATTTTACTCAAAACTGATTCAGTTCTTTGATTCTCGGAGCGTCGATGAAAATGTGGGGGGTGGGGGGCGGGCCTAACTTGTTGACCACATTAAGTCTCCTGTTACTAATCTTCAGTACTTCCTCCATCAATTCATGCCTTACATCCTTCCCCAAGTTCTTGAATTTCCGTTCGTGTCCATCGCAATAATTATCCTTTTTCCTCTTGATATCTCGAAACCGTTTCTAAATAAAACCAGATGGGGCATCAATTCATCCCTAAACTGGTAGGAGATGCTCCCTCTCTCAAACACGATTTCCACACAACCCACGTGAAAAACCGAAATCATCGATTGCGTCGTGACTAGCTCTCTATTACACACTACCACAGCAGCCTGACAACCGTTACCATATTGGGCAATTCTATCTGTTACATTTTAGCCTCTTACAACACCATCGCGTTCTCCTGCAGGTGGACAACATCCACCCGCTGTCATTTCTTCCATCTCGTTATTTAATTGGGCGGCCACATTGTTTGACCTTTCACTTGCACAACCTTAAGCTTTCTTCTATTATTCCTTGTATTTCGATTTATTCGTACACTCTTTACAATTCCTAACTCCTCAAAGTCAAACCCCTTCCCCGTGCAATTAATGCGCGGTGGATCGTCTTGCTTCTTAGTAGAATCCTTATATAAGTGGCCCTCGCGACCACGCGTGGTCTTACCTCTACATCGGGGCCCCCACATGACCGTGTACTAAACATTTGAAGCATTTAGGGACAAGGATAATACCCTTCGCCCTATATGACCCAATTAATATTTCTCTAACTGTTTTTGCCACTTCCAAAATCCAATTATTTGCATTTTTAACTCTCGCTTTTGAGACTTATCTATTTTGAACTTTTCTTAACATCTTCAAATGTCATTTCAGATTCTTGTAGATTTATCTTCCACAAATCTGACATGAATTCTTCGTTTTCAATATCTTTAACCTTATAATTTTAAGTCCTGGTTTCCTGGGTACCTCCACTCGTAGACCAAAATCCTTCGGTCTCTTATTCCTTTGTAATTCCTTACTACCTTCTAAAGACCCTAATTCCAACAGCACTCCTCTATCCCTTATCTTTCTTGATCTTTTAACTCTTTTTATACTAGGTCGTACTTCTTTTCTACCTCATCACTAGTCCTAACTTCATCACACTCTGCTTTAATAAATACCATACGCGCGTCCTTTTCTTCACTGGCTTCTTTTTGGGACATCTTTCTTTAATATTGAAGCGTACGTTTCAAATTCCACCTCTTGTTTTTTTGCCAATCCTTGACAATCTCTTAATCTTGATTCCATAACATGTTTTTCAACGAACATGCTAACCGCTTTATCCTCCAATCTGTGGGATGTCTAATCTAAGACATCCCCCATCGCTAAAATGCTGTTCATAGCTGCTCTTATTACTTCGTTTACGTCAGTAAATAGAAACTTCTGGGGATTGGTCCTAACCTTTCTTATTTCTAAGAATTCGTCCGAATCTTTTTCGCAACACCCGTCTTCTCACTTTCATCCAAAACCATCTCACTTTCCCCTCCTCTTCTTTCCTATCGCTCTTCTTTTCACGAGCTGCGCTAGTCTTTTCTACGGCTACACTCTTCTCACCCTTTTCACTCTTTCATCTTCAGTACGAGTCCGTCCTTTACTGTCTTCTTCAAATTTTTTCTCCAAGTATTTATCAACATCTTATGTTACTTTTGTTCAAAATTCTTCTTGCTAGATGTAGACAGTTAAAGGGTTTATAAATCTCATTTTGTACCCATGGATACAGAATACTTACTTTTCCCAATTTTTGCAGCATAATACGAGGGGGTGCTGTCCTGGAAACTACAATTAAGTGAATATTTTCTGACTGGTATTCAACTAAGTCCCAACTCTGATAAGTGGGTCACAGTTGGCAGATGTCACGCGGTGTAAAGTTGCCGCTAACTGACGGGATCTTTTCCTTAAATGAGTTTAAACATCTTTGAGGGACCGTGCGATCTTTGCAAGATATTTTGAGATCATTTGGATTTTCAAATGTAGTTGGAACTTTGATCAGCTTAGTGGTGGTTTGGCGGGAGGAAAGTGCTTGTAGTTTGGAGGATCTTAATCTCTATTCGGTGGCAAAATGATATGCGTTTGAATGAGGGGATTTTGTTAGGCACTGGGCACGTTTGATGATTACCTTTTGCACATTAATCTATTGGTTTTACCTGAATGTTCCTAAGGATGAATGCTGTGGTAATATTGAAAATACTTCTTATTTGTATTTACATTTTAATATTAGTTTGCGTTTTGAAAATTTGAACAGCTGTGCGACTTGCGATAGATTTTGCACGCCAATTCCTTACATTGTTGAGGAGTACCTGAATCTGGGGATTAAGCACTGGAAGTGGGCAGGGCTATCTTGTTGTGTTGTAGTATACGTTAATAGTGTTTCATGAATTGTAATTATGTACTGGTTTTGTGTACTTCACAGTTGTTGTTTTTCTGCTGGTAGAAATGGTCACCCTGAATACGTGGACATGTATCCACTGGTTTTGCACCACCTCCAGTGGATACAATTTAGAGACTGGAAACAAGTCCGGCTCCACATACCGGAGACGGGCACTGGACAGCATTTGTCCAGGTGATGTCTGTTCTCTGGTGGCAAAGAGGCTGACACACGCACATCACAGAACGCTCACCAACTCGGCATGCATTGACCACACGTCAGGCCCGTTTCAGAGTTTCTCTATTTCGTCGTACTAACACTAAGTGGAGGTGACTTTATTCTGGGAGCCGCCACAGACAGGATGCATATACACCCACCACGTGGAGGTGGGCCAAATTACTGATTTAACGGTCAAAAATCGATGAAAAAAATAAAGCCGTATCCACTGGAGACAGTTCAATACCAGTGGGGACCAAGATGAAAACTGCCCAATCCTTGATAAAAATAAATAAAATAAAATCGAATTAGCTCCACAAAATAAAACAAAAATAAAATAAGAGAAAATAAAAAAAATAAAATAACAGAAAATAAAAAAATATATATATTGGAACAGTAATATCAGAGATTTCAAGAAGTTCAAAAGAGAAATCAGAGAAGGAAATTACGGGTAATTCCAACCACACTGGGCCAAAATTAAACATAATTTTCTAAAATTAAGGATTCGGGTGTGTTCCAACATCAACACGATCAGTACAACGCACCCGAAACAGGCATTCAAGTTCAAGTTACGTTGAAAGAGTGACGAAAGTAAGAACCAGAAACAAATTCAGGACCGCATTCAGAATATGGATTCAGATCTAAGGCCACGATAGAACGTCACAGAACTTCTAGAAAGGGTTCAGAAAAGGGCAACCAGACTGGTGAGGGGTGCTCATCGACGCCCATACGAAGAATAACTCAGAAGATGCATAGCTTAGCAACCCTGCGTGTCTATTTGGTCCTCCTGTCGGGTCCCCCCACGAATGAAGATGTCTACTTAAGGGGGTGGGGTCCCGATACGGGGAGTATAAGGCCCTTAAGGGAATCGGTAAAATGAAAAAGGGACATATATTTTCACCAGTAGCGCAAATGCGAAATTTTGGGGAATAACAGAAGGCCGCATCTCGAGAAGTTCAACTTCGGGCAGCGTGTTGGAGATACAATGCAGGGAATTGTGTGCAAGAAGTTTCAAGTTCAAAGCGGAACTTAAATGGTTACCAACCGAAGCTGAAATGCAATATGACACATTTGGAAGGTCCCGGAAGATTTTTTTCCCAGAAATTATTCTCGAGTTTTTAATACACTCAACTTTCAGAAATCCCAACGCCGAAAATCCCTGCGTGAAATCTCCTTTGCGGGGCATTCAACCCATGATTTTGGAATCGTTCCTCTCTTGAAGGCCCAATCTTTCCTGTTTCCACTTTCCTTCTGACCTCAAACTGGTCGCTACTCTGAATGGGAGAGGATCGATCTTGGCCTACTGTTCCTCCGTGCACCCGCCCCTCAGTAAACGGGCAGATTATCCGAGTTTAATCCCACTTAATCTCCTTTTGGGTTGTCCAATATTTCCTCTTCTGGTTTGCCGCTGTTCAGCCGAGCCAATTAGCGCATTTCGACCCGCGCTAAGTAACAGCTCGCGAGCCGCCACTTTATCTTCTGCGGTAATGAAGGGTGACGTCAAAGTAACCTGTTTACGGGAAGCCCTTTTAAAGATTAAACCGAGAAAATGGCGATTTCCGAGGAAGAGGTCGTTACCTGAGACTAATGGCAGCGGGGAAAGGTGACCGTTAATGTGCGGAGGTGGTTGGCGCGCCTCCCTCGTGGTGTAGTTGGTCAGCGCGTGCGGAAAGTGACTCTAATTTGCCAATAATGAAAATGCAATCGACCCCGCCGCTGATGTCTCGCCAACACGCGCGCGCGCTTATTAAACTTTGATTAAAAGTTTTCATTTCTGAGCGTCATTAAGACTTCCAAGAGTCGACTTTCCACCCACGTTCTTCTGGGGGAGAGAGAGAGAGAGAGAGAGAGGGGTATTATCAAATGGCTGCACCCATTTGACGCTTATGTTGGGTCTCGAATGGAACCTCAAACTAGCCTTAAACCACAGTGCCGAACAACCCCATAATTAAAAAAAAAAATTGGAGATGTTAAAGATAAAGTTTCAAAGCGAATTTTATTTCTCTTTGGTCTTAGTATTGGTCCGAAAGGGACCCAGTTGGTAGTTTTGTCGGTATTACCCACAATCTCTGTGCTGGCCCTGCAATCGTTCCGATGTAATTCTCTTTAAATTCACAATCTTTGATTTGTGATGCGCGCATCGTGCGATGCCGGGAAATTTGAAACTTAAACAACCGCAATATTTAAAATTAGTCCACGTGGTTCACACTTAATCTGCGAATTCGTGACCCGAAGTCTGTGGACAGTTCGAAGAGATTCGATGAAGTTTGTGGACGCATCCAAATCGAAAATCGTTGTGGTAGAGCGTCGGTCCTCTTTTGGTGAGCTGATTAATGAAGTGCCATTGACCTTGTTCCAATTACTGTCTTAAGTGACCAAGCGTGGATTTCAAACAATACTCTTACCCAGAAAGACTTCGTTTTTACGAACTGGGACACCTAGACACCTGGGCACCTGCGATCCGATTGAGATGGTCAAGGTTTTGAGCGGATTGAGCGAGCTCATTGCTCACATAATTTTTCCTCTTTGTTCACACCACTCATATCAGGAGGTATAACTTGAAACTGAGAAAAGTTGGTCGCAGGATGGATGTGTGGAAATTTGCCTTCACCCTGCGGAATGTTGATTATTGAACAAACTTCCATCTGTTGTTGTTGTGAAATTGGACAGCTTAAATAAATTCAAGGTGATAAGGGAAGTGGTAAATTATTTTTCTAGTGTGGTGATCAACGTTCGGCAGCAAAACTCCGGGATCCGTGACCTCTGAAACTGACAATATCTGAGCCATCAGCATTGCCTATTTTTGGCAACGCTGCGACTGGACATTGCAATGGCATACGCCATTGCAATGTCCGACCACTCTGCGCTTTCAATGGAGGTTGCTCTTCGAAGACAGACTGCCGATCAGAACTGCGGCACACATCAGGGTAATGAATCGAAGTTGATATTTTCCACAAAACATATTAAATCCGAGGTCATCTTGCAATGCTTAGCGCGATACAACTTTCAAAGTGTACATAAGATGTCCACTGAAGAAACCATAGACGAGATTTCGCGGTTACTCTTGCATATCGCCCGTCTAGGAGCAGCGAAAGTATTAAAGATCTCGGACAGAGCGAACTCTTGGTTCACTCTACAAGTTCAAGTTATGTTTAAAACGAAGCAAAAGCTCTACCGAAAGTGGAAAAGAACTGGACACCCGACTGATCGGACAACGTATAAATGCGAAAGGGCAAAGTTCATTCGACTGAAAAGACAAGCATACTTTGAGGTTATGAAGGAAAAATTAAGAAAAAGAAAAGAGAATAGTTAGCGAGAAAAACAACAAAAAAGAAATGACGGACCAGCTGTTTAGAGAGTGGACAGAAGTCACATTCGGAAAACCTTTGAATGAAAAGCAGAAAAATTGTGAGGAAAACATCCGCGAGATGCAGAAAATGATTGAAAAACTGATGGATCCCACTGGCACTAACCGAACTAGAGATAGAAACGTATTACGTGAAATTAATATCAGCAGGGAAAACTTAAAGGAAGCTATTAACTCGCTCCCCAGTAAAGCAACGATCGGGCCGGACCAGTTCCCGCTATTCATGACAAAAATATGTAGTGCTTACATAATCGACCCGCTCCACCACCTCTTCCAGCGAATACTAAGTGAGGGGGTTATCCCGGAAAAATGGAAGACATATTACGTAAAACCAGTTCCAAAAATAAGCAATCCTAAAACCAGTAAAGATTTCAGGCCCATCGCAATCGGATGCTGTCTGCAAAAAATATTTGAAAAAGCAATCCTGAGCACCATCAATCAGCACTGCTTTGGGGACAGGCCAGAATACTTACATTCTGTGCTTCCTCGAAGGTCGAAGGTCTTACAAATTTAATGGAGACTCTTCTACGAATACAGCTAGCTTTAAACAATAAACAACAGTTGGACATCGTTTTCCTGGATGTTGCAGCAGCCTTCGACAACGTCTCAATCCCAGCTATAACAGTAATCCTCAAGGAGTATTTCCTCATTTCAGGAAGCACTTTAAGCATTCTCACTAACACCCTTCAAGAAAGACAAATTATCGCAATAAATGGGAAACAAATAGCAACTTACTGTATCTCCAGGGGAGTACCTCAAGGGGGCGTACTGTCCGTCACCTTCTTCGCAATAGCACTAGCCCCATTTTTAGCTCAAAACTGTGAGCAATTTATTACATATGCTGACGATTTGAAATTTTTTGTAATCTCCAAAGAACAAGAAACTGCACCCCACCTATCAGAGGAAGCAAACAAGGCAATCAGGAAACGAGAAGAATATCTGCACTACATTGGCCTGAAAGTTAATGAAAAGAAAACTGCCCAAATGACCTTCACCAAAAAAAAGAAGAAAAATGAAATTACGATTTTCGTGAACAATACCAGAATCCTAAATTCCCCCGCACATGTTGACCTTGGCCTTAATTGGGATGAAGGATTAAACTTCATACCTCACTTCGAACACATCAGGAAAAAGACATACGCAGCACTGTGGAGCACTAGACAAGAACTCACCGGTCTCCGAAGCCCTCATCTCATGATCCAATACATCCTTAAATGCGTTACACCGATTCCGTTGTACGCATCGACTATCTGGTCATCAGCCCCTGAGAGCAACATCAAGGCCTTCTTAGGAGTAGAATACTGGCTCCTGAGATGGCTAAACAAGATCGCCGGGAAACCGTTTACCATCTGAAGAGCGGTCTTGTCTGCCAGTCTGGACATCACACCCTGGAAGTATATCATCACAACCAGAAACATCTTAACTCTGGCAAAGCTACTAACGGAAAGAGAGAGAGAGAGAGAGAGAGAGAGAGAGAGAGAGAGAGAGAGAGAGAGAGAGAGAGAGAGAGAGAGAGAGAGAGAGAACAGATGTGCCGAAAGTGGGAAACGTGATCACTCGCCCTCGGATGATACGACCGAGAATAAAGAGGGAAGAAACAAGTCTCAAGTGCCAACTGACTCAATTGGACTCTCTGGGGAGATTCTTCCTTCCCAGCAAATACTGTGAATTATTTTAATGGTTTAAATATAGATGCAGAGAAACTATGTACAGACAAAATGTATAGGACAGAAATCGTTGGTAATGTGTACCGGCAGGTACAAATATAATAAGAAGACTAATTTAATAATTTATATAATAATAATATTTAGCATTTAACAACCATTCGCAATTAATCCATTAACACATATTCTGTGTTTTGTCATCTCCAAATATTGTAAATAAGTTCGTGTAAATATGCTTGTAAATACTGAAATAATGTAACCACACCCTCTAGCCACGTGCTGTCTATGGGTGTCTCGTAAGAGAAATAAACACATAATAATAATAATAATAATACCTTTTTGAATACGAAGCATTTTCCTTCTCAGATGGGAGAAAGCAGCATTTGCTAGCGATCTGAAAGACTTTCAGACCTTGAATTGGGGCGCCATCTGAGGAGTAATGTTAAACTCTTTCAAGCAACTCTTCTTTGAGAATTTCAGATGTGGTCCGCTATTTAAGGACATTGTTTTATCGTAAAGGATCCTGAAATTCCTCTTTTTCCTCCCCCTCCCTTCGCTAGAGCTTTCCCAAAGCGACTTTGTTTTCTTCTAAACTGACTTTCTTGGATCAAAACGGGAAATTTGTTCCGAAGAATCAAAACAGGGTTTTGTACTAGTGGGGTCAGACTCACTTGCGTGCCATAAGTGATGCAACGCAACCCGCTTAATTTCTTATGGGGTGGGGAGGGGAGGCTGCGCAAGTTTACTGTAATCGGGTGATCTGGTGTTGCTCTCAAGCGGCTGTGCCTCGAGCATTGCTCAGTTTGGAATCACCAAGCTCACGTGAGGGGGGGGGAGGAAGGTAGCCTTCTTTTCGGTTTCCTCAAATCTTTAATGATTTCGCATCGTGCGTATGTGCGGACGAAGAGGGTGGCTAATCGGCTGCCACACGAAGGTGATGATAATTCTAAGGGTTGCGCACTCCCACTTGACAACTGATTGCAGCCCGAGGTTCGGGCCACGGATCGCGGGTCAGCGAGCAGTCCCTAATTAAATCTTGACATGGCGTCTCGCTAATCAGGTAATGCGCGTTGCTTTAATAGAAAGTAGCTCGCTCGGCGATGCATGATTTACTTTCTCCCTCTGTCTCTCCTCGTTGCATCGATTATCCGATGGCACTGACATCTGGCGGAGTGAAACGTCTTCGTCGAAACGTTAATCTTGGAGTGTGGAAGGCTGTCGAAGGGTTTTGAAAGCTAAGAAAAGCGTGCGTTAAGCACCAAAGCTTTCCACTTTGCTACTGGAAAGCTTTGGTGCCTAACACATGCGCGCACGCACACACACACACACACTGCACAAACATAGCACGACACTCATTTGTGGCCATTTTACAGAATTTTGAATCATCGCAGAGCATCACGGCGGAGTTGAACTAACGTTTAGGGGCCGCCCTACATAAGACACAACACATGTCCAAGCAACCAAGGCCCAGAGGCAGAACTATAGAAGAAGCAGAACTCTTTATTGCATCTTTCCCCCGGTGTTGGGATGACGGTGATTGCAACCACTCTGGTGGGAATGTCCTCGGAGACAGAAAAATAAAACAGAAATAAGTGGATATCAACGCAGAAGGACAGTGAGCGAAAATGGATAGATAGGGAGACTACGACAACGAAGATATGAGGTTTGGCTCGTTAGCCAATCAACTGTTCGTTTCTCTACCGACTGGACGATCTAATGCAACATAATTTCTCTATCAGTGTTGCCATCACTTTTTTGGAGTACCTTCCCTAGACCTCGGCTCACTTGTTCCTTCCGTTGTGCGTCCTCGAAGCCAATGTCCTTTGAAAATCGCCTCAATCGACCTTTAGTTTTGTTGCTTGCCCTATGTTTGAATTACCTATGTTTTATCCCATGCCAGGACTTCCTGCGCTCACTCCTTTTCCCATTCTTTTCAACTATCCTTCCACTCCACGGACGCGCTGTTATGGACTGGCCGCTGATGTTGCTTCACCTCTCGTTAATGCTCAATGCGGGAATCCCACAATTGACGTATCCAATTCATCATGATTCTGACAGCGATTTTGAAACGAATTTTAACTTTTTTTTGAGAAATCCAAAAGTGCCGCTCTTTGCATTAAAACGGTAAATTTTCTGTTTACCCTCCGGGACCACGAACTAGGGTCAGGGCAGCTAGTGCGTCGTTATGACCCTCTTACTGGGCACCATTCTAGGAAACTGACATGTGCGCTGCATTACGAGTAAAATGCGAACAGGAAGTGCAATCACCACCCGCTTTCCTCAATGCTGCCCACGTATTGGATATTATTGGATGAATATTTTCGATGATTCATTCGACCCAGAAACGCAGTAATTAAGTACGGTCAAATATTAAAATATTATTTGACCTTACTGCATCGGGAAGGTCCGACCAAAAAGCCGCTTTGGTGGTCGCCGTCCTGTGGGTGTTTTCTTCCTCCCCTTTCCCTGCAGTGAAATAAAGCGGAACCATCAACAAGTGTTCAGAGGCAGACTTATATTTGCCGACGACGGTACATCCGATGACAAACACGACTTCCCATCCTAAGTTCCCCTTTGCGACAGTTTTAATGCTTCCGATCGATCTTAAGGGTTCATTTCTTAAAGAAGTCGCTTTGCCGTCTTGTCTTTCTCGCCCGGCTGCATCTAAATCCAGCCGACGTCGGGGAGGCTATAAAAGCTTGTTAAAGGAAGCAATTTTTTTCCACCGCGGCACTTCCACTTGAGGCCTTTTTCCAGGAAGTGATTCGAGACAAATGTAGAAAGCCCCTTTCACTGCACAAATAACTCGTCTGACTTACAGCTCTGTTTTCCCCTCTCCAACTTTATTATTTTACCCTCGAGTTACTTTCCGAATTTCTTTCCATTCCATTGGACGTCTTATTAATCCAGCAAAACTGTTGATTGATTTATTCCGATGTATTTATTGATTTATTTTTATGTATTTTCTGATTTTCAATGTTTCCGTCTAATTTGTTGTAGGATCTCTGTATTAGCCACCCTCCTAGATAATGTCTGTAGAGGGGTGTTAAATAGATAAACTGATGATAATAATAATAAATAAAACTCCTTCGGGACTGCTGCGAGTTCATTTACTACTAACAACTGCTGCAGTAGTCCATTAGCAAACTTTGAGGTCAACTTAGCCTCATTACGGCAGACTGTTAAAGTATTTTTAACCATTTCTTAAATATCTTTGAGAAAAATAGATCAAGCATCGTAATTATTCGTATTCAAATTACGCCTTACGTTGTTTGTGTAATGAAAATATAAATTCCACCCGCTTTTCTCAGTTTTGAAAAACGTCTGGTGTTGTCTTGTGGGTCAAGTGGGCCAGCTAACTTTAACATCCATATATCAAACACGGACGACACTTTGCATCCAAACCGGTACGGCCAATCCGTTCTCTCCCACTCTTTTCCATTTGTATATTAATGACCTTCTTCCTTTGACCAGAAATCCTATCCATATTTTTTTATTGATGATAGCACATTGCATTCTACCTTCCAGTTTCAGAAACCTTGCCCTGCAAACACCCAACTTACTGTCCAGCCTGTAAACATTGATCGCACCATATACAGTAGTCACCCACAAGACGGAGTCCCCCACTTCATGGAAAAGTGTCTCAGCCCTTACCTAATTGAACCACTCCAAACAATTTATAGCTCTATCCTTGGTTGCCGAGTTTTCCCTGAGAATTGGAATTACAGCGTACCGAAAATTACAAAGCCTAACCTCCTGGTGCACTATAAGCCAATATCTACAGCATCTACCCTGTTAAAAGTACTGGAGAAAGCTCTGTTGCCAAAGTTGTCGAATCAGATACTGGCTGGGCAGCTTCAACAAATTCATTATTCAATAATTACAAGATCAACAATTACTAACCTCCTCACAGTTCAAACCACGATACTAAATGCTTTCCAAGCCAGAAAGGAAATTGCAATAATTTATGCCGATATAAAAGCAGCATTCGATAGTCTGGATGTAGACCCCTTACTTCATCTACTCCAACACGCCTTCCAAATAAAAGGAAATTTGCTGAAGTTCCTACAGGCCCTACTTACTTGTCGGTCCATTTATTACCGCACAGACAGTCAGATCCTCCAAGGCCAACTCCATGCAGCAGTTCCACAGGGTGGAGTTTTATCTGGACTCCTCTTTACCGCCATTATGATCCCGTTCTGCAACAGTAGGGATGATGTATGCACTTATGCAGATGATATTAAGATCCTAACACCCATCCAACCGTCCATGAACAATAGGGCATTGTGTGAGCAGATTAATTATAAGCTTCTGAACTTATTCGAGTACTTAGACAAATTTGGCTTGGCCCTAAATCCGCAGAAGACTGTAATGGTGTACTCACTCAAAAAATCGCCTACGCTCGTACACCCGAAACTTAATGGCAAACCTATCCCAGTTGTTGAGACGCATAGAGATCTGGGAGTAACTTTGGATACTAAACTTACGTTCAAGTCGCATATTGACCCGATTCTAAAGAAAATGAACTACTTACGTTGGGCAACAAAACAGCACCTCTTGCACGTGAAACAGACTAAAACAACCGCATGATATTTAAGAACCACAGTGTATTCGGCCATTTTGTATGGCAACTAATTCTGGCTGCTGAAGAATTCTGGCTGCTGAAGTGGGCAAACCATAAGCACCATCTCCCTCAACAGTTAAGAACCACGCAGCTCTCTGAGCAGCTTAAACTGCAGCGTTTACCAGACATCATTGCCTGGAAACGATTAATAACCACAATCAAAATGATGACTGGCACGATATCATAGCCATGCTTCTGGCAGCTTTGTGATTAGCAAATCCCACCATTAAGAGGCACCAAATCTGCATTAAGAATGAAGACCAACAGACTGAAGATGGGTTTAGACCCGCCAGTGCGTTAGAATCAATTCAGTTCATAACACATATCGGAATTGAACTACTAAGGCTCCTAGAAGATTCGAAATATAGGAAACAAACAAGCATATGCAGCATCAGCCAAATAATAAAAAAAAAACCTCCCATTTCACCCCTCCATTCGTTCCAAATGCCTGTCCAGCTCAGCCTTAAATTTATTTAGGCTATCAAGTTCCACAAAAACAGATGGAAGTCTGTTCCATCAATCAACCACCCGTTGGTAAAGGCAAATTTCTGCACATCTATCCTGCATCTGTCTATCCTCAATCTGAATTTATGCTCCCCTTAAGTTCTTAATCTTATGTTTAACTTTAACAGTTTCTCCTCCACTTTACTCTCAGTTATTACAAAATCACTTAGCTTCCTGTTACAGTTTGATAAACTTCTAGCATTCCCCTCCTTGAATAACTCCTCATGTGCGAATGTAGATACTAAATACTCTTTCAATTTATCAGCTACCTGATCATGATCATCAATAGTCAACCCACCTATGTTAAGTGGACAATCTGATTCATCCCTTTCCTTCTACATATTTTTACATGAGTAAAGAACTGTTTCTCTTTGCATCCTTTGCCGCAGATTTCTCGTATCTGCCTTTGCCTGCCTAACCTCTTTTGTGACTTCATTACAGACTATTTTATAGCTGCCGTAGGCTTCTGTGTCACCTGACACTTTATATGCATTCCACACATTCTTCTCTGCCACGAGCCTCATTAATTCATCTGACATCCACTTAGGCCTAAACCTTGAACAGTATTTCTTAGTTGGAATGAAAATCCCAGTAGCCTTAAAGATTAATTTCCTGAAGGCTTCCCATTTAGGATTCACTGTTGGTAACATCATCAGTTGGTCCCACTGTACAGAATTCAAAAACTGTCTGAGACCTCTGTAGTCACCTTTACGAAAGCAAAAGCCCTCCCTTTTAATCTTGATGGTAGTTATATCTTTAATTCTCACATCAGTATATTCTGCTCACTGACTCCAGTGGTTCCTTTAAGTTACATCTTTAAGTTGTAGTTACATCTTTAAGTAAATCCGACATCAGTATACTGTGATCACTGCCACCTAATGGTTCCTTTATCTGTAAATTCTTAATGCAAGAATAATCACTGCTGATAATCAGATCAAGAGTATTACTCTCTCTGGTTGCCTCTCGAACATGCTGTTGTAGAAAACAGTCATCCAATAAATCCACAAAGGCCTTGCTAGTGTGCGAGTGACCAACCCACAAATTCCAGTCAATATCTGGGGAATTAAAATCCCCCATTATAAGACACTCTGATTTACTGGCCCACTCTATTTCTCTGTACAATTGTTCATTGTACTCATTACATTCATTAGGCCTACAACACACTCCTACTCTTACTTGTCCTTTCCCAGTGCTTATGTTACACCGAACAGACTCCACTGTGCATTACCTACTAACATCAACTGGATGCAGTTCCTTAGATTGTGTTTCTTAACTAACAGCATAACCCCTCCTCCCTTCCTACCCTGTCTGTCCTTTCCCCAAATTCCAATTGTGCACTGCCTATATCTGCGTGACTCCGTGTCTGTGATGTCCCAACAATATCTGCCTGTGATGTCTTGACTGGAACTTCCAGCTCATCAAATTGATTAACTATACTCGTAGCATTGGTGTACATGCAAGTATACTTGCACCTGTTCTTACTCTTTGTTACCCCAACACAGCCCATGTATTTACTTGTTCCCCAAGACTGCTAGCAGTTCTGGAAATCCCCATTGCTTTGCTTTCCAGGCTGCTGCTCAATTGCATTTCAATGGAAGCTGTACAAGAATCACTTTTGCCTCTGTCAATGTTAACTTTTAATCCGTGTATCCCCCCCCCCAAGCTAGCAGGTTCCTGACCCACCTAACACTGCCTCGATAGCATCAGAAATATTCTTGCACCCTTTCTATTCAAGTGTATCCCATCCCTGCTAAGATACGTGAACCTGTTAAAAAATAAACCGCGCACTTACACTTTTGATATTTAAAGCGTCGAAGACTTGAAATGAGTTGGATTTGCCAGAAGAGTGCCGGACAATTATCCAAAATAACGATTTTATCCGCATGAAGTATCTAATAAATAAATAAATAAAAAAGAAGCGCGCTTTTATTATTATTGACTCAAAACAGTCCTTGTTTTTAATACGTGAATATTAAATTCCTTTGAAAGAAGTCTTAAAACTTCGTCGAATAATTATTGCGAAACTCAAAATCAAAAATAATAAACGAGATCGGATTCAAGGCACCAGGGGGCGCACAAAGAAACTCTCTTCAGTTTGAACAAACGCTGCTTAGATTCGTGGCAACGTGAAGTCGCGGATACGTTTTAATATTTTGCTTTTAAATGCGAGTTTTCCATTAATTTTGAGTTAATTAATTTCGGAGATTTCTGTTTTTTTCCCTGAAATGTTCGCCTTCCCTTTCAGCTGTCTGACCTCGATCGAAGGGCCTCGAACGCGGAGAGGAGGGCGGAAATTGCCGAAGAGAGGGTAAGTCACTTTTTTCTGTTTTATGTTTTGGTGGGGGTGGGGGGGGGGAAGGAGGTTGATGACAGTGAGAATTCAAACTTATATAATTTTGCCGATGAAAAATTTTTAAAATCGGAGTTTTATTTCCATTCCAGTAATGATTTGTTGCAATTTTTTTTTTTTTTTTGTTTGAAAGGATGTCATTTTTTATCGCCATCTATCGGTAAACAGCTTAATCACGAAAAGGGGGAGGGGGAAAATGTTTCGAGAAGTAATTACTGCAGAATTAGAAATTTGCCGACAGGGAGGAAGAATCAATGGAAATATTGATAATGGGGAGACTTTCTCGCGCTTTTTTTTTTAACCTCTACTCGTAATTACTCCTCGGCCTCTTGTTTATGTTTTTTTATTTTATTTTTTTTTAATGCGGCGCAGTTTGTAAGACTTAATTACACGATGGAGTCGCTCGCTGCGATAATTGTGTCGCATTAAAAGACGCTCGTGTTATTGCGTGCTTCGCTGCCTCTGGTCCACGCGAAGTTGAGGGGGAGGGGGTGAAGGCTGTCGTAACCCCCACTGATTTAAACTCGTCCCGCGTTATCGGGAAAGGTAATTGATAACTCGCGGCCATCACGGAGGTAATGAATGTTTGGCATCGGGCCAGATTGGCCCACTCGCTGACGTACGTTTATTTTTATCCTCTCCCCATTCTCTGCTATTTGCTCCATCCCCAGTAGACGTACTACAATACCTCCAGTGATGCTTTTCCCTGTGGCAAACGTCTACGTTAATATTAAAAGAATAAAAACTCTTATTAGTCCGTTCTTCGAAAAGTCCCTCTCCACTTCATCCTTCAATTTTTGCCCAACTCTGCGACTTTGCAGAAATTCAAGTAGGAATTGGAAGGTGCAGTTTCTCCCAAGATCTCTTAAAAAGTTGATCCTCGAAAAACTAGCGTCTCTACTACGCCTCGAAGATCTAGTTGAAGATAAAGTTCGTAAGATTCTGCTGTTGTTACACCCGAGCACTGATCGACGAGGGACCAATTTTGCTACTCCACCCCACTCGGAAGAATACCCCATTTATGACCGCCTGTTTCCTGTCCTTCGGCTAACTCCCCTTACCTATGGATCTGCTCCGTTTTCTCGACAAATTCGTGCAATGACCTGTCGAAAAGAGTGATCTTAAAAGGTCAGATCCGACTCTTCAGCGTGCACTGCGAAAGCGACAATGAAACAGATCTTTTGGTGTTTCTTTGAAGTAATTTACGAAGATCACTTCTAATACACCAAAAGGGACAATCCTCCTCGCGTTGGTTTTCTGTTCAAGTACTGTACAAGACAGAAAAAAAAAATTAACGGGTGTCTTACATCGATCCTTTTCTTTGCTTAAATTCTCGGACGAGGCAAAGATTCGTGGCCGTGTCTGAAGTGGTGGAACGCAACTCGGTCTTCTACAGTTTGCGCGCTGTTGAACATTGCGCATCTGTTGCTCCTGCCATCATCGGGAAGACAAACCCAGGGGCTGAGAATTCTCTGCTTCGTTGGACTCGAAACAAAATGAAAGCATCCCTTTAAGATATTTTTATTAGACGCGTTTGGAGAAGATGTCGGGGACATTTGCATATAAATTACTACCACTACTGAGCAACTCGGCTGTTCTCTATGTTTTTTTATTATTTTGTTCAAGTTATATAAGTTACAGAGATGTGTCCCTAAAAGGGATTGAAAATTTTCTTCTGAAACAGTGCGAAGGTTTGTTTTAATTCACGACCTTTAATTAAAGGTAGCCTAAAATATAGACGTATAAAAAACGAGGAAAAGAAAGAACGAATTTACAGGGACCAGGGCTACTGATAAACAGAAACCGAACGGTCACGATGAATATTAGTTTACTGTAAGATGAGGGGAAAGAAGGGAAATAGAAAGGTCGTGAAGAGTGAGTAAAATTAATTGAAAGATAGCGAGAGAAAACAAAAAAAGATTGTATAATGTAAAATGAGATAACATAAAGCAAACAGATATTGGCACATAACGAGCGACTTCGATGTCAGTGGTCAAGACTGCAAGTAAGGATGATGACAATATCGAACTCAGTCTCTGTTTCCGATGTAAAATACATGCCATTAAGCTTTAGTTTAAAACGAAGAGATTCAAATGATTTGAAATTAATTAAAGGCATTGGGAAAGTAACGTAAAATAAATATAAAAAGGGAGAAATCAATGTTAATCTACTTCTATGGGTATTTGCACACAGAATGCAAATACCCATAGAAGTAGATGAGACAATCCCGTCTCTCCGAATCCCGTCGATGAAGGGAGGAATTTTTATCTGCCTTTTTCAAAACGTGGCCGAGTTAGTCGGTCTGAGTGCGTTTTTCGTTTAGTAAACACAAGTTCGACCGCAGAATACGTGTAATTTACAGAAAATATACGCAGAGCAACGTGGCCTTCTCGCTGATGCTCCTGAAACCCAATAACAACAACTTACAGGAGGCATATCTAAAGGCAAATGAGAACCCAGCGTAACTGCCCAATTATCCGCAAAGACAGATTTGCGGATGGACCTGCCCAAGGAAGAGTAACCACATTGTGGGTTTGCCTGTCCCTTTTTAAGCCACGTCACCACCAACTTAGAGAAGGCAACGGTTCGTCTTACAGTAGAGTTTATTTTTAACTATTTGTCACGGAACAACATCCTCCAGGCAGACCTTGAGGATCTCATTAAGAAATTGCCTTGCCCTTTTCAGTTACTACGGGCTTTCAGTGAACACAATACTCTGTAGGGCAGTGCTGAAATCAGTGGAGGGGGCCAACCTATTGAGAGTATGCTCAAAACGATGGCCTGGCAGTTCTAATTATGGGTTCTAATACCTTCTTCCACATACTTACGCATAATTTATTGCGGTCGGCCTCTCTATGCTCCCTTTGTCTTATCCTTGTGTGAATATGGGAGGTCAAAGACTGCCTTTATAGTAGTAATTACTTCCGTATGATATTCACCCTTTGTAAAGGGAGACTATGCCAACCATCGAGGATAAATAAATAAATCTTTATTGCGAAGTACAGAGTAACGGCGCAATATCCCATCACGGCGACGAGCGCCAGGGGTTCAATTAATGACGCAGTGAATTACATCGCAGAAAGTATTGTCCAAGCTGCGGAAATTTTGCAATTCCGAAGGTTTCTGGGTTTCCAAAACCGTGATGGAATGCAGATTGCGCAGTAACAAGAAAAGCTCAAAACAAGGCGGGGGGGGGGGAATTTCGTCGTTGTCCCACGACGGATAATCTAATAGCCTTCGAACGGACCCATGCAAAAGTACGTTACGTTAGATGTCACAGTCAGAAGGAATATTTGAATCCGCTTCACATCCAGCACCCACAGACAAAGAAAGTAAGATGAAGGGCAGATATATGTTGCAAACACGAAGCCCGGAACATAATGGATGCGCAATTGCAGACTCAACTGCAATTTCGAACACTATGGGAGTGTTCTTAATTTTTCGGCAGATACTTTAGTGTCTGCCGAAATATCTTAACCCCATGAGTTTCGGGCCCTGAAACAAGAAGCTGAAATGCAACATTTGAAGTCATTTTAAAATAACTGTGATGTATACAATCAGCGTCTCACAGAATGGGAATTGAAAGTGGCACTATCTGTATCCTAGGCGACTGCTGTTGAGTCAGGTGACGTCGATTATGTGAGATGATTAAACATCTTTCATTGGAATCTACGGGTCGACTGCTCTGTTTTTAAACATTCTCTATTTTGAAGACGAGTTTCTGGCCTCCTGGCATAAGGCCATCGTGCTGGCCTTCCCGAAGCCAGGAGAGGGTCCAAAATTTCCTAATAATTATTCCGCCAATTGCTCTGACAAGCTGCTTGCGCAAGATCTTGGAAAGGATGGTCAATGTCCATCATGTGGAATTTTGAAACAAATGAAAGAACAGGTCAACAATCGACAGTTTTAATGACTGGAAACATCTATTCGAGTTGCTTGCCTCAAACGCTGGTGTCGGTTTTCTTTGATGTGGAAAAGTGTCGGCTAAACCCTTCCGCCAGTCACCGAGGCAATCCCTTCCGCCCTAGCATGCTCAAGTCCACCGTGCGACTTCCCCATTAATAACGAAGAAAAGCCAGCCCTTCACCATCTGTCTACTTACAACTTCATACTGCTTTCTGTGATTTGATGTCTGTCCTCACTGATGGCTCGAAGAGAGAGTCAACAGTCGGATCTGCTGCAGTCCACCCAGAGTGCGTTATCTGAAAAGATACCCCACGAATGCAGTATATATACCGCAGAGTTCCACGCTATGAACTGGTCTTGGAGCAGATGAATACTAATAATTATCAAAGGTGCGTGGTGTGCGCAGGTTTATCAATTACATTACGACATCATCAAATTCGACATCAGGTTCTTCTAGATCCCGAGCCGCATTGGGTAATGATCTGGCAGATGATCAGCGCAATCTCAGAACAGTCCTGGCCCGTAGTACGCAACAGATTACTCTCCCGGTGGCGACGATCTTCGCGTGAAGGGACCATGACCAAACGCTATCATTTAACAATGCCGCGATCCAACTTCCTATAATGCAAGACGTTGCGGGGAAGTAAATAATCCACTGCGTCCAGTCCTGAACAATCTTAGTAGCCTGCAAAGATTCTTCCCATCAAATGCAGCGAAAATATTTAACTCACTACAGATAGATGCCGAAAAACTGTGTGAGGATGCAACATACCGGAAAGAGATCTTCCAGGATTCGTACAGGCTTACTGAAATATGAATCGGCTGCAAAGTACCAAAGAATTTAGAGTAAAAGAGAAACTTTCTGCTTTCAGAACAATAATAATTTGTTGACTGTAAAAATATACCTTCTGTAACAGTTATGTTAATATGTAAGTTATATGTGCTGTATAATGTATGTACAGAATCATCAATGTGTAAATACTGTATATATTAAACATAAAATGTGTATATAATATTTCGGGACGAGACTACGTGTTCAGTATATGTAACCCACTGCACGTAGTATCTCGTACCCTGATATGTACTTCTAACACCCTCCTGGCACTTTGCCGTCCCGGGGTGGTTTCCTTATGGAAATAAACGGATAATAATAATAATAATAATAACCCTGCCAGTAGAGTCTGCGCAGGAACCGTAGAGAGAAAATTGTTCTTGCTCGCCTCCGCATGGGACACAGTCATCTGACGCACGCATTCCTACTGAGGGCAGATGACTCTCCTCTGTGCGAGGATTGGGAAAATGTTTTTCATATGTTGCATATACGTTCGTACGTATTTTTACCGGGTTTAGTCACGTGACTATACATTCGGTCAAATTTCATCTGACAACGAACACTGGCAGCCATTTTTAATTCTTTAAAGTTTCTTGTTTATACTCCGGCACCACCACCACCACCACCAGAGGCCACTGGAGTTCACAATAAATCATCGATCATTAATCGTATTAGCCGTCACGGGCTTGAACCTCGGTCCACTCAAGAGCGCGTGCTAGTGTTTAGCGTTATTTGAAGATGGCTTTTACGCCACCCTTTATCGATGTATCCCTCGACATAATGACCTAATTTGTGAGGTCTCAGAAATCTTTTAATCTCTTCCATGAGCTGCTTTTGGCCCATTGCAGCCCGACTTGTTAATGCACCAATAAAAACCAAAAACTAACCCTCCCTCCAGCCCCACCCCACCCCACTCCACCCCCTAGATATATCTGTAGCGGCGCAATTTTGTCGGGGACTCCACTCCATCTGCTCGAAGGCGCGCTAATGACAGAATGGATTTGCCCTCATCCGTGTGAGAAATGCCCCTCAAGAAACGGCGGATGAAGTCACGGTCTTCGTATCTGGGCAATAAGTGCGAGCGGGAGAATGTTTCGCGCGTGTTGGGTGGGGGAAGGTAATTGCGCGGGAATGCGAATAAATGGCTTCGCGCAGGCGGCAGTCATTTTAATAAGCTCAACGCGAGGGGAAGGGTGCATTACATCGCGCGCAGATGAGGCCCGTTAGACAGAGGCAGTAATTCGGGGCGCTTTTTGACAATCTAATCAACGCATCACGACGCGTTTCATTCGGCTGTCGGAAGGGGGCGTTGCTGCGAAGTACCAGCCCATCCCGGCCCTAATTAAGAAAATTAATTTCGCGTCTCGGTTTGTTTTCAGGGCAGCTGCACACTCGGCTCGTTTTCGGAACGCGTTTCGTTCCGAGTTCATGTCGACCGAACCCGCATTTAAGACGTCGTCCACGTTCAGTCGCCCGCACACGTTTTCGGCTGTCCGCAGAAAAATTCTCGAGACGAATGAAGGTCCTACTAGAGGGCTTCTCCTCTCGATTAGTGACCCTCCGCTGCTCATCCCCCGGCGAAATAACGAATGGGGCTCCTTTTTGCCCCCTCCTTCTTATAAGAAAAGAGGGTGCTCGCGCAAAGAACACTTAATCATTTTACCCTGGCAGGGAAGGATTTGTGGTGCGCCTCTCTGCGGAGGGCGTTCATTAAACAAATTTTGTTCCTCACGCGGTACACGGAAATTTCGCATCTGTTTGCGAGTCGTCTACAAGGAATGCAAGCAGCGTCTGTTATTTCAATTTTAGGCCTTCGATGAGCTGGGGGAGAAACTTTAATTCTTCTGGCGTTAGAATTCCCTCGCCCCATCTAGTTTGTGCCTTCCTCCCAATTTTATTTCTTAAATAGGAAGAAAAAACAGCTATCTCTGAACGGCGTTGCCATTCCACGAGTGACTCAACCCGAGCAGTAATATTTGATCCCGAACTGAACCTTCCTGCCAAATTGAGAGAGAGAGAGAGAGAGATTGCAGTCCGTGCATCGAAGATTTTTGGAAACATCGATGATCGGGAAACATCGCTCAACGATATTTGCGGTTTGATTCACCCGGTACTGTTGTATGTTGACTTCTGCTGCCCCTACAAACCTATAACTCCTTTTTTGCGGATGAGCATTGGCTTCTGAAATGGCTCAACTTCAAGCACCGGCTACCATCTCAACTCAGAGATGGCACAGAAAGTACAGGACACGAGGCTACACCATAACGCCACCCGGAAGACGACAAGTGGGATATTTGCCACTGGAGGATCGCTCTTCACACCGTAAGGGCCTCTGCACCCCTTAGGTCAAATCTGGACCGCCTCCATATTGCAGACAGATTCCTGCCTGCTCAAATGCTTCTGCCCTGGATGCAGATCTGAAACACTTTGTGCAGGAGGAAAAGGAGGGCATTATACGAGGGCTGTCCTTGCAGTGATTGTGAAGTTTCCTTTGTTTTTTAAACCTTATTGAAAAGTGAGCGTCCGTCTTCTAAAGGGTGCATCGACTCTAAGTGGGGAACTTCCTCGGCGTTAGTAACTCTGAAATCAATGAATTAGAGTGGAACTGCTTTTTGCCGTTAATTTTTCAATTCTTAATGAAAAAATCTTAAAATGCTTTTTATTTTTTAAGTTAAATAAATAAGATCTTTATTGTACAGTACACCGGTACACGCAGGTACCACGACCATACAATACCCTTCACGGCATCATGCCAGGGGTTAACAAACGGCAGAGATAACCTCGCCGGAATTATAAAGATTAATTTTTAAAAAAATTAATTAAATTAAAAAATTAAAAGATTAATTAATAAAAAAAAAAAAAAAAAAGGTACTCATAGCAGATAACATTGACTTGAAAGAAAAACCAATACAAAATAACAAATTGTCATAACAAAAGATTTTCCTCAAGTCCAGTTTTCTGAGAGTCTCTTGCCCCGCCATAACGATCTGAGATCAGTTGGTAGTTGTGGAGACCACGTCCAGATCCAGGATGATCCGTCTATACTTTTTATCATCTATGATTTTAAATAAGTCAGCATCCAGGGATTGAACCAGATGATAAGGGAGGAACCGATCTTTCAAATGTAGTGTCGAAGGAAGAGCAAGAAGCTTGGGAGTGGAGCGGAGACCTGGTTGGGGAATCCGCCAGCACACGGTGTCCCAAACGTTGGGTGCTGAGACTCTCCCGGCAATCATTTTTACGGTGAAGATGAGTCTTCTCTCGTGCATTAATGCTGAAAACCTGGTTAAATTCAGCGCGTTGGCCATCGGTGTTGTGCGCTGCTGTGGTGGGAGATGACACTTCCAGGTTGCCCACTTCAGGAGCCAGTATTCAGCGGCTTTTAATGGTTTAATTGTGGTGTCTGCAGCTGAGCCCCACAACTCTACTCCATACAGTACACTTCCAAAAATCATCATCCTGATGTACATTTTCATCAGGTTTCTGTTGTGAATGTGTAGCAAGTGCTGCTTAGCAACCCACCGTTTCTTGTTGAATTTAGCACAGAGTTCTTCTATATGGTGATGGAATCGTAATTTTCTGTCGAAGATTACACCCAGATCTCTTTGCTTTTCAACGCAGGGGATCGGGACTCCGTCAATCGCAAGCTGAATTACGGTTAAACCTTACATTGTCATAGCTAACTTCGAAAAAATTAAAGAAAACTGTTTGTCATACGCTGTGGTGCCACACTTTCGGGCAGGAGTGTATGTACATGACGGCTGTTATTTTGATTATGGCAGAGAGGTCTGTACAGCAATGTCTGTACTCTTCTCTTTCACCAATTTCTGTATACCGCCATGTCAACTATTTGGTTGGGAAGGAATCTGTGCTGCCTGTTAATACCTCCCAGCTCTTTTTACCATTCTGAAACGTCATGTTCGTCCTCGGAGTATACACAAAAGAGAATTTATTTATCGGTTCTAGATAACTTGAAACCCATCCCACTCCACCCCACTTCTGTTTTCGGACCCACTCCTGCTGCTGAGCGAGAGAATGTGTGTGCGAAAGTGGGGGAGACTCGCTGAGTAAGTGCAGTTGCGAATCGCGCAAATGCGCACACAAGATGGCGTCTCTCTCCCCCCCCCCCAGATTCGCGTTTGGCATCTCGTGATATTTTACAGTTTTCGTACCAGCGAGTGACTCGGCAAGGCGAGGGGGTTGATTAATCTGACGCTATTACGTCGATAAATAAAAGGGTGGGGTGGGAGGAATGGAGCACCCCCAGCAGCCACAGTTTCCCCATAAAAGCGGCTGAAATTTCACCTTTACGGGCGCACCTTCTGACTGCCGCAATTTATAACCCATCCGCGGAGGTCGGGGATGCCTGGCCAGAAGAAGTCGTACATCTTAGTGGCACCCCCCGAGACCGAGCTGCTCCTCGCACAACAGTGTCTGAGACGCGCACTCCCTCTTCGTAATAAACCTATCACGGGGGGGTGGTTTATAAAAATTGAAAGCGATCCTTCCGCTCCATTTCAAGATGGATCACCCGAACCGCCTCTCGCGCTGTCCCTCTGCAGTCACGGTGAAAAATCTTCGGAACAAAACGGTAGCTTCACCTCTGTACTCCCCCTCTACTCCCCCCCTCCCTCGCACGAAGGTGGGGAATGAAGAGAAAGAGAGCGGTCAACTGAAATATGACGCCTAAAGTGAAAGGTGATGTCTCGGAGAGAGAAAAGAATCGCTCTTTTTTATGCGTCCGCTGACGAGTCGGCGGATAAAGTTCAACGGATTCAAAACACAAACACCAGGTGGCGCCTTCGAAAGGAATGCGCGTTTTTGCGGGCAGTTGGCGCTCGCTCCGCTTAAAATTTGTCCAGTTTATCGCTGCAACTGCGGTTTAATACCACTAACCCCTCCCGCTCCCCTCTGTGTTTCTCGCAGCCGTCTTATTTACTTCAGTTCACCCGCCGGTGGAATTGCGAACAACCGTAACCTCGTCAACGGCGCTAAACTTGTAAAGACACTCCGTCTAATGCGGTTGAGCCTCGCTTCCTTTGTCTTTCCCTCCCTCCCTCTCTCTCTCTCTCTCTCTCTCTGCACAGCCGAGATGGGGGCCAGCACAGGAGGGAGGGAGGAGGACGCCGATGAACTGCAACGCCGACATGACGTATGGACTTAATATTTTTAGGTTGATTTGATTTCATCTCGATACAAACTGTGATTTCCCTCAGGGCCGGGCCGCATCCCGCGGGTTAGACAAATGAAAGACGTCGAACGTGATCGAAATAAAAAGCGAAAGCCCCGCTTAATACGGAAGAACCCTCGGCCTTCAAAAGTCACAACTGCGGCCGTGTTTCGAGATAAAACCCTCCGCTCGCTCGCGTGACTTTTAACCTCCGAGGGCTGCTGCTTCGATCGTCTCGGAATTAAATCTTATTCGCAGGTTCAGCGTCCCTAATTGGCGTCTTTTAATATTGATCCCCGTTCTCAAGAATGCGCCTTTTCTTTCTTTCTTTTTTTCCTACAGCAGAAGTGGCTTTCTTTCGTTCACGTGTTCGTGACGTCATCAGGGAGATGTTCGGGGATTTCGTGTTGACCTTCGCCATGTTTCTCAGCGCCCGAAAACATCAGAGTGTACGGCGTTTCGCTAAATTTCCCCGTCACCCCCACACACACACCAGAATAGCGGTTTCGTCACCACTCGCGTATCAGACGCATTTTTGCACCCGCCTCGTAGCAGTCCGGCGCACAGGACGACGTAAATCACCCGGCCGAAGGCTACCGATGTGTAACACTGCACGCACGAGCAATTTTGGAAGAAATGTTTAGCTGGCCACCTAGCGGCAGTAGGAACAAACCTCGAAGCAAATAATTTTTTTTTTTTTTTGCCTTGCCCAACGCTTACTTTATCACCTTTGGCGCGAAACGATTCCTGCCCGAGAGTCTTTGTCCCTTAAAGTGGGACGAGGGAAGAGAAATGAAGTTCCCCCCCACTTTTAGTTCACCGCGGTTGAAACCCGTGACTGCTAAATACGGATAGCGATTGTATTCACCTTTTATTGTAAAGTCGCATGACTGCTGCTGGAGTATAATCTTTTTTTTTTATAAACAGAATATTCTTCCCATTTCTCGGTTCGGTACTCTCTCGATGAACACCCCCGACGAGCTTGAAATTGCGACGAACCTTCTTTAAGCGTACTTACGAACAACGCGTGTCTTGTATCAGGAGCGCGAGGAATAAAAAGACCAAGAGGGAAAATAACCCCCTTCATCTGAAACAAGATTCGTAACGTGTTAAAGAAAAGGGACAAACTCCCACAGTTCCTTAGCGACACGGATCGAGTCAGATGAAAATAAGCGCACGAAGTAGAGAAGCAAAGTCACCCACAGCTTTCGATGGGACAAAAGCAAATCTGTAGCTGCCAACTGAAGGACATCGTTGGAGCAGAAAGGAAACCGAAATCACACAGCTACGTTCGACATGTGGTTGAGAACAAAGTACTCATTTCAGAGGACCAAGAACAGTCTCGGCCTTCTGTAACCACTTCATCTCAAGTGTGAACAACCTCTTTCGAGATGAATTTCAATCCAAAGATAATCTGCCAAGAACTCAATCACAATCTGCCGCTCTTAGATCAGGAGTTTTTGGAAGCGAGATATCAATTAAAAGGAAAAGGAGTCCCTGGCTTTGACGAATATATCCGCTGAAGAAGGTCCTTAACTCAATTCCACACCACTGAAGTATATTTACAATCTTTCCTTTCAGTCTGGTAACTTCCCTCCCGTCTCAATTCAAAAAAGCAGTCATTGTTCCTGTTCGTAAGGGAAAACCCCATCAACTGACAGCAACTCTATCACTAACTTTCGCCCAATAGCTCTTCTCTGTTTTTGAAAAATTATTCGAAGAAAAATCTTCATTGCAGGCTCCTAGATTTCCTTGAAGTAAATCATATCAGCCATCAACAACAGTATGCCTCTCGTTCAAAAATATCCACTGATTTGGCAATTCTTGACTCTTGCTCAAGGATCATTGATAGTCTTGAAAAGGGTCACTATGCAATAGCACTGTTCTTGGACTTTTCTAAAGTTTTTGACTGCATAAATCATAAAATCCTACTGAACAATCTTGGCCTGAGAGGAAAATTAACCTTCTCCTTGAAGACTACCTTACCGATCGGCCATTTGTCGTCAAAACAAATCAGTCTTTTGCAGATATTTGTTATTTTTCCAGGGGAGTACCTGAAGGCTCACTTCTCGGACCTATCCTATTTGTTCTTTACATCAATGAATTTCTTTCTCTTCTTCCATCTTCCCACTTAGTAGCGTATTCCGATGACATTTCCATTCAGATAAACACCCTAACCAGCTTCAATTCAAAATCTCTGCCTTGCTCTCTGTACTGCATAGTTGGCTTCAGAAGAATCAGCTTATAATGAATCCAGACAAATCCAAATATATGGTATTTAGGACGAAAAATAAAGCACTGAAGATTTCGAAATAATATACAAAGAACTAGAAAGAGTGAATGATACAAAGTTTCTAGGAATCTGGCTTGATGATAAGCTGAGTTCGGATAAACAAATGATCACCGTACGAAAGAAGACTTCGTCACAAGCAGGAATATTTGCCCAAGCCTCTGCCTGGGTGTTCCTTTCCCTTCTCAGACTAGTATTCATTTCCTTAATTCAGCCTCAACTCACCTATGGAATCATCTCATGGGGTATTTACTTGTCAAGAAAACCTTGCGAGAATCAACTCCATTCTCAATCGATATGTTCATTCAATTTCAGGCCTTCCCTGGAATGCATCGTTGAGTTCGAGATACAAGGAAGCGAGACTCTTAAGCATCTACCAACTGCTACAGAAAGCTGAGGCGGTCTTTGTGTACGATGCTTTGAAAACTCCAAACTTTGCTCCTCTCTTCAGATCCTTTTTCATAACAATAGAAGAAGAAAAAGAAATATCGTACAATCTAAGAAATGAAGCAAACCTGAAGATTCCGCAAATAAAGCACATACACATACAGTGACACGAACAAAAGGTAGAGAAATACAAACGGAGATTCCATCCTGAAGGAGATAATCAGGAAACTTCTAGAGTTGTATGCAGTGGTATATGTCCTGTGTCTTCTCAGATCTGTACGTTTTCTCATCACAGAACTTGTAGAGGTCAATCTTCAGGGTGTTGTAAGTTTCGAGGACGTTAGACGGAGACCATCTTCTAAGCATCGTTAAATTCTGTAATAAGCTTCTTAGGGGAATTCATGCACTATTGCAAAGGACGCGGGAAAACCTAGGGCTTATAACAAGATTATAGACACTTGGGGTGTCAAGGCGATCGGTGATGAGCTGGCAGAGGCCAGGCGGATTTACTGCAATGAGAAACTGACTTTCGTTGCACCCCTTAGGGTAAAACAAGATTAGCATTCATGATTGATGTCGAGATGGTGAAACAGTGGCCATTAACACGGTTCGACCACCTTGAATTCCAGTAATCGATACCCATGAATTTTTTGATGTTAGTGAGGGAAGCAGAGGACCAGATCGTCGAGGCATACATGGGAATCGGAACAAGACATGTTTGTATGTAGTGAGTGGCAAGTGTTTGTTTGTTTACTCCAGTAAGTTCCTGTCTTAACACCCACATTGCTGACAGAGTTTTTTCTTTACTGTTGGCGAAGTGCTGTTGGAAGGTCAGGTCTTTATCTCAGGTGAGCCCTAGATCAGTGTGATGAGAGACCTTTTGGACAATAATACCATTGATAATACTAGTATTAGTATTAGTATTAGTAACGGCCGCATGGTGCAAGAAAGCCTATGGCCTATGCTGCACCAGCCAAAAAACAAAAAAAAAAAAAAAAAAAAATCCGAACAAAACAATGATAAAAACAAAAAAAAAAAAATAATAAATAAATAAATAAATAACTAAATAATAATAATTAATAAATAAAAAAAAATAAAATAAAAAGGAAATTAAACCTATCAACCTATGCGCTTCCCTTACCCGAAAGTACTATCCAGATGACCTTTGAATTTCCCCAAACTGTCGGCCTCTACCACCCATGAAGGCAACTTATTCCAGTAATTTATAACTCGCTGGCTAAAATAAAACTTCCTGCAGTCCAATCTAAACATTTCCCCGCGTAACTTGAATTTATGTCCCCTAGTTCTAGCATCATTTATAATCTTGAAAATTTTGTCCTCATTCATTTTACTGATGCCTTCCTCTCAGAGCCTTAAACACCTCAATCAAATCTCCTCTAAGGTGTCTAGTTTCCAAACTCTGCAACCCACATATTCGAAGTCTTTCTTCATAAGGACGCCCTTTTGCCGATCTCACCAGGCGAGTTACCCTTCTTTGCACCCTTTCAAGAAGCTCGATGTCTTTCTTCAGGTGCGGTCTCCATACTTGAACACAGTATTCCAAGTGTGGTCTAACATAGGCCTTATATAATGGGATTATCACGTCCCTATCTCTACTTGCAAAAGTTCGATAGATCATCGATAGGACACCATGGGCCTTCCTTGCAACCTGTTTACAATGCTCAGAGAATTTCATGTCTGACCGTATCGTAACACCCAAGTCCCTTTCCTCCAGTACTGGGTTTAGTTGAACTCCACCAAGTGAATAAGTTATTTTGGGATTACTGTTTCCCAGGTGTAATACCTTACACTTTGTTGGATTAAAGCACAGCTGCCATTTTTCTGACCATTCTTGAAGTCTATCTAGGTCTCTCTGAAGAAGCTCAGCTTGACAGTGATCATTAACTACTCTACCAATTTTAACATCATCTGCAAATTTAGACATCACGCCCTTTATCCCTTCATCAATGTCGTTTATGAAAATTAAAAACAACAGTGGTCCTAATACTGATCCTTGGGGAACCCCACTTCTTACATCAACCCAATCTGAGGAATAGCCATTTATCACAACCCTCTGCCTCCTGCCCTGAAGCCATCCTTCTATCCATCTAAGGATTTTCCCAGTGATTCCAACCTGTTCCAGCTTATAAAGCAACCGCTCATGTGGGACTGAGTCAAAAGCTTTGCTGAAATCTAAATAAACAATGTCGAAATTATTCCCTAAATCCAGCTCGTGAGTGACCCTTTCGAAATAGCGAACCAGATTTGTTAAACATGATTTTCCCTTTACAAAACCATGCTGAGTATCCTTGAGAATTTCAATTCGATCCAAATGATCCTGAATTCCACCTTTCATCATTGCCTCCATGATTTTCCCTACTACTGAAGTCAGACTGACAGGTCGATAATTTCCAACTTCACTTTTAGAGCCACCCTTATGTATGGGAGATACATTTGCACTTTTCCAATCCAAGAGAATCTCCCCAGAGTCTAGTGATGCTCACATAATTAGCCTCAATGGTTCAATGCACTCGCTTGCCGCCTCCCCTAAGATTATAGGGTATATTCCATCAACTCCAGGAGCCTTACTGGTCTGTAGGCTCGAAAGTTTTTTCATTAAATAATCTTGCGAAATTTCAATATCATTAATTACATATTTTTCTCACCTTTGCTCCCATAATTTCCCATTGCCACAAAAGGCTTTTCATTTGTAAATATCGATGCAAAATAACTGTTGAGTTCGTCTGCAACGGCAGCTGGTGTATTTATTACTATCCCCTTTCCCTTACATAAAGGTCCGATCTGGTTTGTCCTGCTCTTCTTGGCATTTATATATGTGAAGAATTCTTTATCCCCCCTCTTTGCTCTGCTTGCTAGTGATTTCTGATAAACTGCCTTTGCCTGTCGAACCTTTTCTGTGGCTCTATTACACATCACCTTGTAGCTGTTATAGGCTTCAGTACTTTTTATTGCTCTGTAACCTTTCCATGCCACCTTTTTCTGCTCAAGTAATGTGGCAACTTCACTATTCATCCAACTTGGAACCCTTCTCGTGGAATATTTTTTTAATGGTATATACGCATTCAAGGCATCTGTGATTAATGTTTTAAAAGCGTACCACAGTTCAATTGTATTCATTCTCTGCGCGATATCTACCCAGTTAATAGAGGCCATGTAGTACCTTAAGGCATCGTAATTTCCTTTTCTGAAATTAAAACCCATTCCTTTGCCCTTTACTTCTGCTACCTCTCTCGTCATCATCCACCGTAGAACTCCGTGATCACTTCCTGCTACTGGTTCCTCTACTGTCAGCCCTGTTATGTCATCTGATTCATGTGTGATGATGAGGTCTAGGATATTCTTTTCTCTCGTACTTTCCCTGACATGTTGATACAAATAAGGCATTGACGCTTACTTGCCCATTCCATTTGCATGTAGGCTTTTGTCATAATCTTCACAATCACCTGGTCTGTAGATTACTCGTACTCGCATTATATCTTTGTTTCCAACTATCTCACACCATACAGACTCTATACTAGCATGTGAAATGTCTGAATCCAGGAAAGCTATCGTCGCACTCAGGCTGCTTCTAATAAGAAGCATTACCCCACCACCCCTTCTATCTACTCTATCCTTCCTAAATACATTATACAAGCCGTACTGAAACTCATCATCCCCAATTTCCGGGTGGCACCACGTCTCTGTAAGCCCTATTATGTCCGCGTTACTTGTTTTAACCAGCAGTTCGAATTCGCTCATTTTATTGACGACACTTCTAACGTTACTGTATAAACAATTAAGGTTTACTGTTCTTGTATATTTAGCAACCCTAACACAACCCTTGAAGGTTTTTAGGCTCTGTTCCCTGATATTAGCTACCTGCTCACGTGAAACGTCTTTGCCCCCAGAACATCTAGATAATACGTCCAGTTGGGGTAACAGATAAGAACTCTTGAGGTATTTGCAAGAGTTACATTGATCAATATTATCAGATAAACGCGTGTCAGTATTACCCACATCCCCCCCCCCTAACTAGCAGTTTCCCTGACCCTTTAAGGTATTCTCAATAATACTGGGAAAAACTTTTGCACCACCTTTGTTTAAGTGTATCCCGTCTCTACAAAACAAATTCCTTCTACCTACAAGTGTGGGCCATGCTGATAGAAATTTACCCCCTAAAGCCTTGCAGATTCCTTCAAGTCTTGAGTTAATCCACAAGGCTCTTAACATATAATCCCTCTTATCGTGTCTGGGCAGAATTGCAGACACATAGACATTATGGCCTAGCTCGCGACATTTCCTCAGCATGGTTCTGTATTTTTCCAACAAATCGTCAGATCGTGTACGTTTAATATCGTTTGTCCCCACATGAATAATAATATTTTCTTTACCCCCTTTAAAATCTGACAATCTGTTGGTGACATCATCAATAGTTGCTCCCGGCAGACATACCCTGGTTCTGCTCCACCTTTTACAATATAATGTTTCCATGTTTCAGGGATAATTCCAGTGTGTAGGGTTTCTCTAAATATGTGTAGCAAGACTTCAATGATGAATGGACTGCTTACTTTCATGATGAAGAGGGGAACATATCGGGGCCAGAAATGGATTTATTTGGGAGGCTATTTAATGCCTGAACTACATTTTCGTTGGTTATTGTGATTTCTGTAAGGAGGGGTCTATTATCAAAGTTGGAAACGGATGGAGCTATGCTGTTGTAATTTACCAGCCAACTGGTAATGTCTTCTCCAGGAGAGTTAAACTTTAGTTTTGGATCTGTAGAAGTTCCGAAGGTACTGCTCGTCCATTCCCCTAATAAGGTTTCATTCATTTTCAAGTTGGATTTTTTGTTGTTATTGATTCTTTTAGATTGATTAAGCTTTTTAGAAATAGCGAAGTTGTACTCTTGGCGTTTATGCTTTAAGAAACAGACCCGTTCTTTTTTTTGTAAACGATGTAGGCTTCAGTGGTTCTGGTTTTCTGCCACTTTCTGTATGCCTTTTGTTTTCTTATAAACACTACCTTGATGTTTTTGTTAAAGCACCAGTTAGAGTCAGACAGATGTGTGATCCGAATCTCCTTAGACGGACCAACACAAACTATTTGAAACAATTCTTCAGCCAGGATGGAAGTGGCTTCGGGCGCCGATCTTTCTAACAGACAGTTCCATTTATACCTGGTGAGGCATTGAAGGTTTCTTGCTTTATGAACTTGGCTGAAAAGCCTTCTCGTAAACTGCGGGCCACATCCTTCAACCGAGGGACTAGAGATGTTACAGTGGACACAAATTCACGGTGCAATGGTTGATGGTCTGAATTGAAGGAGATGGTTGGCATGATAATTTATGCACAAGGTCTGTTATGAAAATGAGGTAGCGTTGCTGATTTCCCCGAGTTTGGGGAGTTTGAAGGCGGTGAAGATCGAGCATATATAGCATGCTTACCGGAGAAGACTGAGCCGTTAAATACCTTGGCAGAGGCATGTTGAAGTCCCCTACAAGAATAGTAGGGACGTTGGGCTGGAGGTTAGTAGTAATCCAGGCTCCTAGTTCCGTTCTAACTTGTAGGGTATGTTCTGGAGGGAAGTAGACAGTGCAGGCCTGTATTTTAATTTCATCGAGGTCAAGGATTACAGAGATGGCTTCAAAGTTCTCAGAACTACTTGAGTTGGTTCTGTGTAGAGTAAAGAATTTTTATAGATGATTGCCACTCCACCAACGCGGAGAATGGTTCGTCCATTACATTGAGCAGCATAGTTTAATGGGAGGCAATGGGGTGTCAATAGATGTACTGTGGTTCAGCCAGGTCTCCATTAAACAAACAATGTCATATTCTGCAGCAAGTAGAATAGACTGCAGTGTATGGAGTTTGCAACTTATGCCCCTTATGTTATGAATGTAGCATCTGATAGTTACAGATGCGGTGTAGGTGGGGCACTGTGTAATTGCTATGCTTGAGTATTATTATGTCTCCTCTGGAGCACGCAAGCTTTTCTGTCTTCGAAAGGTTTGATTAGGCTATTTCGAGGGTCCAAGCTGATTAGCGGTTGATTGGGATCGGCTGGCTTTGAGACAATGAAAGAGACATAAGATGCGTGCCTCGTACGTACTTGCCTTGCATCTACTTTGATGGAGTATTCCTTCCAATACATTTCTGTGATTGCCTGAACAGTGCTTTTTGGATTTAATCTGGAGACAAAGATTTGGTCCCGAGTCTATACAACAGTTATATGCTGGGCATGCCATTTGTTGGTTGGATTTTGGATAATGTGTTACGTTCGCCATTTCATTGATGGAGGGAAATAAGATGCAGCACTGGGATTAAGAGGTTGGTTTTCTTCACGAGTGCTGTTTTGGTTGTTTCTGCCCTTGGGTCGGACGCCAATGGGACTGACAGCGGTAACGTAGGCATAAGACCGTCAAAACGATCGTTTTTGTTGTGGAGCGTTTAGGCTGCATTCAACAACCTCATCGAATGGATCCCCAGAATTAGCATCGGCGGGTGTAACGCATTTTTTCTTCTGAATATCCTTTTTCGGTGTATCCTCTGTCGTCTTTTTTACTGTATGAATTTCAGATGAGTGGTTATTATGCTTAGCAGCACAGCTGTTAGAAGAAAGAGTTTTACTGTTTTGCGAATGCTTAGCAATTTTTTCTTGTTCGAGGGTGAAAAACGTCCTTGAGCTTGTGGTATGCATTCATTTGTCGATGAGACCTTCTCTGACAACTGTTGGGTTTCTGTTGAGATCGCGTTGGAATCGTGATATTTATCCAGTTGTTTGTACTTGCCATATGTTGTTCTCTTAGTACATGTCCTGATAAATGCGTTTCATGATGAATTGCTCGACTGTGAATAACTGTTGAGAGATTTCTGTATTTTGTGGTTTTTGTTTTCGTCGATCAAAACCGCCAGATTTTCTTCCACGTTCTTCAGATTCAAAGCAATACTTTCTATTGCTGCTGAGAGTTGTTCAGGGGTTTTTTCTGTGTTCGGGAATTCCATACTTGCTATTAGTAATGCATGACTACTTTCGGTTTGCACGCTTTTATTCAGAAACTGTGTTCTGATGATCAGAAGCGTGATAGGACTGTAGGTCTAAGTAATCTTGAGTGCTCAGAGGAAATTGCATAAATCCATTTTCATCATCATCATCATCCGTTTCTATTTGCATTGTGGTCCCTCTCCGGAGTATCAGCATCGACGTTTATTTTGTGGTTCTCGAATGCGAGCTTCATCTGGCACTGTACAGGAAGTTGTTATAGTTTCCTACTTTCTTTGAACTGATCACAAATAAAAAGCCGTCTTTTTTCTTTGGGTAATTTAGTAAAGGTTTATTTTGGTACAAGAATTACAGATCAGACCGATACCCGTTTCTTTATTATCTCCACAAATTTCACATTTTAATTGATCAGATGATTTCTTGTTGGTCCGTAATATGAAGTTGAATGTGATTCCGAATAAATTCCTCCGCTGCGTTCAACGTACTTTTAAACTTTCTTGCGTTCTCAGTGATTAAAGGACTACCTGTGGAGTGGTACCTTGTTTAACCCTTATTGCTTGCGGCGTGGTCTTAAGAATATTTGGGACAGCTAGTCTTCCTTCTTACTCGTCTACTCACGTAGACAGCATTTACACGTGGTGAATCCCGAGGGGTTTATCCCGACAGAGATGTACTGTGTCTCGAAAAAGTTCTCGTTGTTGCCAGTTAATGTGGCCAGCGCACAGAACGACCAATTTTCATCTTAAAATACGAATAATATTATTCGTGCGTAAATCCAGTACTTGATTGATGTATCCTCTTGTTCAGCTCACAAAGATCAATCCAGCCTTACTAAATTATAAGAAAAATTAGTAGAAATACCCGAAAACAAAGAGCACTAAATTCAGGCGGCTACACTAATTCGCGCAAGCGCAGTATTCGAAGGTCTCCACAACGAAATGTCCGATTTTATCTGTTGAACGACGCCCGTACAATTTCAGAGTCTGCGCGCGTAGCACAGTGGTATCGTCACCGTCCTCCCCACACCGGGTGGAAAAGACCCGAGTTCGAATCCCCTCGATGACACGAGGAACTTTAATGGGCTTTTTTCACTCTGTGGCTAAGTTAGTCGGTGTCAGGCGTAGGAAGTAAGGTTCCCCCCCCAGAAACTTTTTCGTCTAGCAAAACAGGTAAATCGACGAGAGAACACACGCAATTTACAGTCGTATGCATCAGATAGTTAGATACATTGAAGTAGTAAACTCCTCTTATTATTTTACAGTCTTAATGCATGTATGGGTATAAATTAGAAACAAAGGGTGGTCCTATAAAATAATAATTTGAATTTGTACAATTTCAGAACTGTTTTTATTGTTACTGAAATCCTTTTCAAAGGGAACACCCCTAAAAAGCCATTGGCTTTTACGTGTTCTCCCTCGCTCCCTCCGTTTTTGCTGTTATCTCCAACAAGTGTAACATAAAATGGGGATAAATAAAATGATCTTCTGTTATTTCGCGAGTTTTGCCCCACTTCGTGTCTCGCCCCTGGCAGACCTTCCTCATTCAAATTAACCCCTTCAGTCGCTTAAAAAACCTCAGTCGCATCTCCTCATTAAACGTATGATTGCTAAATCTTTAAGTCCACACCTTCTAAGCCGTTCTGGTGTGTTATCGGTCTGCACCAATCTGGCTGCGAACTCCCTCCAATTGTTGTAAGCCTTGTTTTAGGTGCAGTTCACCCAACACTCACGGATTTATCAAGGGACGGTCCACCGGCCCTAATACGGATTTTTTTTTTTTATCAGATATATCACGGAGGAGATTCAATTGACAGACTTCCTCGAAGGAGGATGAATTGACAGTCTTCCTCGATTTAGGCAACGCCTACGCAGTGTCATTTATGAAAATTAGAAATGGGATGATCCAAGCAGTGATCCCCGAGGATCCCCATTTCTTCCACCTTCACAATTGAACAGTCGCGAAAGCCCCTGTTTATTATCTTTCAGCAAGCCTCCGATGATCCACTGTAAGATCCTACCAGTAACTCTAACGTCTTCCAGTTGATGCATCAGCCTTCGGTGCAGAATCAAAAGTTTACGTGCGAAATATCAGAACTGTTAGACGCATCACAGTAATCTGCTAGACTGTTCAGGCATGACCTTCCCTTAACGAATCCATGCTGGGATCCATGGTTCGTACAGATTAAAGTTGAGACATTTTGTGATGGTGCATATCCCCCCTCCATTTGCTCGAATTTTCCCACCTTCCACGATAATTATCAATAATTCTTCGAAATACGCGGCCTATTTCGAAATAAAGTTAATGTCATCTGATCGGTTGTGAAAATATGGATAATAAAGGAAGGGCCAAAGCAAGATCCTACGGGGACTCCACCAAAAGTAACAAAAAAAGTTCTGGTTATACTCTGGCACAACCAAATAGGTTGTGCAGGAAGAAGCAGATATTAGTTTATTACTAATATTTCGCTTTAAAGCTATCATTTATTCGGTTTGATTTCCTTCCCCCCCCCATACAGCTACGTTCTATGTACACCCTCCCTTAGCTAGAAGGGTGTGCGTAGAATTTTAAAAACATATTTCGATTTATAAAAACGTAATTAGAAAAGCATTAAAGCTTAAGAATAATAATACAAAAGGACGATTGACAGTGTTTGGTAATGCGCTTGGCTGCTTCAGTTGGTATAGTTTCAGTATTAACGTAGTTTAAAGATATGATATTAGCACGAGGGAGATTACTTGGGTTTGAACATCAATACACAGGAAAATTAAGTTTGCAATATGAATTCAGTTACTCTATTAAAAAAAAAGAAATCTTCAAGTATAGGAGTTCCTGAATGGATGCGTCCATAGATGGCATGTGATGGACTGGTTATGTACATTGAAACGATCGTGTCAGGATTCAGTGTAGGCAAAGGCTTCAATGCGAGTCTTTCAGGATATTCTTCTCTATATCTTGTCGTCCAATAGTTTGTTGGAGTGAGTCAATTTGCAGCTGGGTGAAATGTTCAATAATATTTGCTGGGGGAACAAGTCCCTAAGGCGGACAAAGTTGGTGAGAGTCGACTTATGCCGTTGTTTATGTCGCTCTCTCGGGTTGGTACTTGAGGCTAAGATGATTTCTTGCACGTTGAGAGAATCAATCCTGTGCAAGAGTGATGAGGTTCTTTTCCAACTTTTGATCTTCCAAGGTGTCACGTTCGCATGTAGAGTAGATCTAGAGATGGTGAACGGGTTCCCATGGATCACGTTCAACCACCTGAGAACCCAATATTCAATTGCCAGGTATTTCTTTACAGTACTTGATGGGGCTGGAGACCATAACTCAGACGCGTATAAAGCGATGGGCGTGAGGCACCTTTCAATGTATTTGAAAATGAGGGATGTATTCTGAAAACCAACAAGCTTCTGGCAGATCGCCCAGAAGGCTGCGTATGTGTTTTTCTTTGGGTATATGGAATCGTCGTGGAAAGAGGTTTTCATCTCAGGTGAGACAAAGGTCCGTGTGGGATCGATACCTCGATGTCTTTATTGCCATTTATTACAACTTGAATATCATTTTTTCTCCGCTTCTTGACGATAGATATTTGGGAGGACTTCTTTTTTTTTTTTTTTGATGTAGTTGGAGATCTGCCATATCTAAGTAGTCAACCAGTTGATTAATTTGTTCGGCAGTGTTTTGATTTATTTCCTGAACGCGTTTAATGTCATCAGAGATTACCAACAACTTCAAGTCGTCCCCGTAAGAGCTGAAGTTTGTTAACTTCGCTAGAAATGATTCTAAGATGTGTGCGAACAGCGTGGTCTGGGGCACGAGCGTTACAGGGAATTAAATCTGCCGAGTTTCATATCTGATAGTTAGCGTGGAAGATGGCACTCGATGTTGGCTGAGGAAATGTAGAGATGCCGCGCTGCATTCGCTTTAACCGAGAAATCCACCGTTGAGGCTGTCCAAGGGATTCGTCCATTTTGAAGGGTTTTCGAAGGACATTCATTCGGCTCTTTGTTGTGGTTTCGGCTGCTGCACTCGCGTTTCTCTTTCGGAGTGATTTTTAGGTCCACGCGATTGTGTCACCGGATGGGAGGAGGAATCTTCCTTTGACGGCTTCCTTTGAACCGAGAATAGTTTACGGCGATTCCCGAGAGGTCGTATTTTTAGCGCTGCGGAGCCCACTTCTGACAGTTGCCAAGCGGGGATCGGCGGCGTGTATTTGGAGGAGTGTGTCGCGATAACGTCGTTCCTTCGGCTGGTCGAGCTGAAAGAGGAGGAGCGCGCCACGTCCCTGAGCCGTCACAGAAACTGATCGATTGTCGTGTTGGGGTTATTTTAAGACGCACAAATCGATTGGCCGTAATTAATTCCTTCACTTTACTCAACTTTCTCGCGCATGAAGATCCGCGGTTTTAAGCTCACTGCCGACATCGGTTTTCCCTCCCCGCACCCCCCTTCCCTCGAAGAGTGCGAAGTGGAGGATACTTCTTGCCGATAGTAGCGATCATCGCAATTCGGTGTCAGGGTCAGCTGGCGTCACCGTGACATCGAACGGCGACAATTTAAAACATGTCGCCATCACTCCCCGTGCTGCTCCGTCCGGGCTTTCTTCGAAATGGCGAAGCTCCCATTTAGCTGTCAGGTGAGCGAGATCCGCCCTCCCGTTGCACCTGTCAGCTGCAAACGCTTAACAGTGGCTTATCACAGTGTAAGGAGATGAAGTTTTCGTTTCAGTGTCGGCTCAGCTGATCGCGAGGAAGGAGATCCTTTGGAAGATTCTGGAAGTTTCGTTGAAGAAATTCGCCCGAAGACGAGGAACACTTGGTGTTCCACGGTGCTGCAGTTAATATTATTATTTGTTTCTTTGAAGAAATGCGTGGACTGCTCCATGTGGCTGTTTCAGTGGACTTTAATTTCAAGTGAGAGTTGGGCTAGACAGAACTTCTCGTCGAAGGACTCCTCTTGAAGTGGTGTATTCACGCGGAAATTGTTAGTGGGCGACTGAAAGATGCCTCTCTTAAAGGATGGCTGCCAAGATTAGAAGAATCTTTCCACTGATGCTGAAGCGGAACAGCTGGAGGGGTGAGATGTCAAGTTAAAATTTTTCGTTAAAGACGTTCCTGAATTGTCTAGCGTGTGCAAAAGATTGACGGTTGACGATCTTTTGGTGGATGTGTGCAAGCCGGTGGTTGGAAATCAGGGGTACGCGGCAATTTTCATGAACCTTTTGCAAGGTGCAGCTTATTGCTGTGGGATTTAGGGTTCCTGTCCTTGGAGTTAGCTGGAAACGATACCCTTATAATTGTAAAAGAAAAGATGTATCGCGACCGTCTGTAACTGCCCCCATATTTTTTCATTTCCTCGGTTAAACCTTTGGCATTCCTTTTAGGTGTGTATGCTTCTTCTGCGCTGAATACGGCTCCTCCATAGCCAGGTGGGCAGGAGCAGCAGTGCGTGCACGCTTCTTGATTAGACCGGGGTTCGAGCCCGTGACCACCAAATACGGAGGATGCGGAAAGGTCAGGGAATGACCACCGCATATCCCTGGAGCAATATGGCCTTAGTTGCTAATGCTCCTAAAAACCAAATAACAACAACAACACAGCACTGGATACTCTTTGTGGATTCTGGAACGTCTAACCTACTAAAGGACGGATTCCTCGTTCTATTTGTGTTCTCCAGTTGCCTCTCTAAAGCAGACTGGCCTCTGAATAAGAAAACGCCGTAGCTCACTACAAGGCAACGTTTCCTGTGCTTCGGGTGTTTGTCCCAAAATTGTTAACGAAAAATGAAAGCGAAACTACTTCCTTCACAAAGAACAATACTTTTGGCAATATTAGGGTATTGCGGGTACACCACTGCTAGATCTTTACTTGGTGGAATTTTTTATCGTCTTAAGAAAGGATTTCTGAATACAATTCTTGGAATTGAAAGCAATCCGGCTGTTATATTAAACGTGAAAAAACAGCGAATCCCACAGGACCTCAATTGAATCTATGAAACCAGGGGATCCAGGAGGGAGACGGGCAGTGCTACACGCCAGTTTTTATCCAGTTTAAGTTAATTTTGCAACAAACGAAATTTAAAATGGCAACTTCAAAGAAAACATATCTTATAACCGGCCATGGTTCACTGGAACTAGAACTTTACCAATCTGGATTGGAACTAGTTCTTGATGAATACGTGGTGCTGACGAAACGTGGTCACACGTTTTATTATCGTGTCCAGTGTATGAGACTCGGTGTAGATCTCTTCTGGACACTATTGCTTCTTTCACCGAAGATTAATGTTTGTGTTCTATTGAATAGCATTCTGGACAACCTGAAAGCTGCACAAAGGTATCGGAATCGTATAATTTTACAGCGCTGAATTTTAAATAATTGTTAAAAATTGTTACTGTCCATAATCCTTGAATATTTGTCTTTAAGCTCTTGATCTCTGAGTCATTATCGCCTTACGTTTTATTTTTTGTGGTACCGAGGTCTGGGCAACCTCGGTAAGGGATGTTTTGGTGGCATCCACTGGTATTGCTCTACTTCCGATTGGTTTTTAGCAGGAACCTTAGATACGCTGCTCGACAAAATTAACAGAACAGGATGTTTTCCACGAATCTTTCATTGCGCACAGTGTCGCTGATGTTCCATACAATAGGATCCCGGCATGCAAATTCCGAGTATCCAATAGAAATCGATCTACCACCTCACAGCTGCACGTGCAAATTATTCGTGCCTATAAAAACACGGCTCGCGACGGGTTGGTCACTTCATTCCCATTTTTGGCTCGCTCAGTGGGAGGGGGAACCACATCTCCAGTACTCACGGTGGCAAATTTTGTTTCTTTTATTTTATTATTATTTGTTTTCATTAATAACAAGATACGCAACAGGTAACCATTAAGAGTGTATCTGAGAGAAGAACACAAGTGAAAACAATAAGATTTTGTTTCTTTCTTATTTGAAGCATTAGCAACTAAGCCCATATTGCTCCGGGAAATGCGGTGGTCATTCCCTGACCTTTCCGCGTCCTCCATACTTGGTGGTGACGGGCTCGAACTCCGGTCTAATGAAGAAGCGTGTGCTACGCACTGCTGCTCCTTCCCACCTGGCTACGGAGGCGTAGCCAGGTGGGAAGAACAATAACAATAATAAGAGATCCAACAGGAAGATAAACATCGATATAGATTCAAACATTAAAATCAAATGTACAAAAACGGATTGCATTGAGTTAAGTTACCGGTAAAATGAATAATAAATTAATCAGTTATAGAATAGAAAAATAATAAAACACATAATAAAAATAATAAACTACAATAATTAGATGTGAGCTAGTCACTTTGCAGTTTAAGAGAAGAGGCAAAAAGTTCTGGATGGAGTTCATCAATGATTGGGAGTTTTCAAATAAGTCAATGAGAGAGTCATTTGCTGATTCTGTTCAGTGGACTGAACAGAACAGACTGTCCGGGTCGCAGAGTCAAGGCGAAACGGTGTAAGGTTCCCGACTTGTCTACAAGGAACAGCGAAGTTGAATTTACTGAGGATATCAGATGCTTCATAAGTTCTAGTGAGTGTTTTGGCTAGAAGTTTGATGTCAGCAATAACTCCTCTGGTGGTGCACAGAGACCTCAGATGAAAGTAATCGCAGAGCGATTCATAATACACTGAGTGATCAAATAGAATGTTAGTAAGGTTACGGACAATTTTTTTGGACTGCTTCAGTTTTGTTAGTTAAAGTCTTTGTGTGAGGATTCCAGATGGGTGATCTGAATTCAAGGATTGGCAGAACTATAGTTTTCTTCCTTTAGATGATTCTTTGAGTTGTCGGACCGTTGGACGGCTTGAAGCCAGGCAGTCGCAGTCGGAAGTGGCACTTTGGCTTAATGTGTTGTCTCGGCACCATGGAAGCAGTCTCAGGAGACAGGAACCATTATAAGAAGAGCTGGCCAAGGTCGCCCGAGAGCTACGTCAACAGACTGCTACCTTTTGCTCTAACAGCAAGACGGAACTGTACGATAGCCTGTCACCGACTGTCTCTTCAGGTTGCTGCGGTCACAGGTGAAAAATTTACAACTGGACTGTTAAGAAGGCTCAATTTAAGCACCGCAGAGCTCGTCTAAACTGGTGCCATGGACATGTGACTTGGAGCACTGAGAAATGGAGTACAGTTAATTTTGTCCAGTATTGTAGTGGAAATACTAGGACTAGGTCCGCTTTGTCATTGTAAGAACCGAGCACCAACCTGAGGTTGGCCAAGTGCTGGCTGCTCCTAGTGGCAAAACGGCCTGAAAGAACACACTACACTGACTACAGAAACATCACACTCTGGCCTTACGTACAGAGTTTCTGACTCGCCGCAAAGAAATGAGGTGCAGTTGGACGACTATCTTGGGACCACCCCATATATAGTTGTCCCTCCAATTGAGAGTTCAAAAATACTTAATTTGTGCCATCTTAGATTCACTTCTTTTCTTTCACCACTGAAATCTCTTTGGCCGCTTCCATTTATTAAATTAAACAAAATTTTCTCAATTTATTATGTCCATAATAAGTACAATCTTTAACTGTATTTAATAGTTGAAATCACACTAAGTAAGGGTGCCCCATCATACCCACAGAAACATTGTGATCTCTGCTCACAGCTCGGTCCCGATGTCTGGATGGATTTTATTCCACGATTTCAGCGAGGTAACCATGAGTTCAGTGATATTTCTCTGCTTGATAATGATGTGCCCAGAGATGCACTTTCAACCATCTTAATCACAAGACACGACCTCATATGTGCAATTAATCAATTGCCTGCAACTGGTACTGCAGGGATCGACGAAGTTCCGCCTTTTAAAATAAAATGTTTGAGTCCATATCTAATTGATCCCCTCTTAAAAATCTTTAATAATATATTAAAAGAAGAATTTTTCTCTCCAGCATGGAATGTATATTCCGTCAGGCAACTCGCAAAGATCTCCCAGCCAACTGAAGCCGAGCACTTTAGACCCATCTCTCGCTCCTCATGTTTACTGAAGCTGCATGAGAAAACAGTACTGAAAACGCCTACCACACACATCCTCCCTCACAGGCCCCATCACATTTATTATGCGTTGCAGAACAGATCAACAATTAGCAATCTGCTTATGACCACCAATGCCGTCCTTGGATCGTTTGAGGAGAAAGAAGAAATTGCTATCACATACCTGGATCTGCAAGCGGCGTTCGATAGTGTCAACATCCTGCCTTGCTTAAGCTCCTTCAAAATTTCTATCATATCACAGGCCAAGTATTGAAGTTTCTGCCATCTCTTCAGAATAGAACCATTAAAATGTCCATAGGAAAGCAGGCGTGCTACAAGGGGAAGTCCTGTCTAGAATTCTTCTCACAGCTATAATTAACGCACTAGTACACAACAGACCAGATATGTCATCATATGCGGATGACTCGAAGCTCTTAACAAAAACGAAATCAACCGATGAAGCAAAAGACACAACAGCAACCATCAACAAGACTTTATCAGAAATAAAGCAGTACCTCATGAGATTTGACTTGAAAGTTAATCCTGTAAAATACTGGCTCCTGAAGTGGACTACTTGGAAGTGTCATCTCCCACCACAAGTTCACACAACACCGATGGCCAAAGCACTGAATTTAACCAGATTCGCAGCTTTAATGAACGAAAGAAGACTAATCTTCGCCATCAAAATGATCGCTGGAAGAATCTCAGCGCCCAACATTTGGGACACCGTGTGCTGGAGTGTCCCTCAACCAGCACTCCGCTCCACTCCCAAGCTTCTTGCTCTTCCGTCGAGGTTACATTTTAAAGATCGGTTCCTCCCTTATCAGAAGCTCCATCTAGTCCAATCCCTGGATGCTGACTTGTTTAAAATAATAGATGACAAAAAGTACAGACGGCGCATCCTGGATCTGCACGTGTGTTCCACTACCATCAACTGATGTGAGATCGCTCCGGCTCGGCAAGAATTTCAGGGAAACTTGAATTCGAGAAAACTGTCACGTGTTATTTTAATTTATTTTATTATTTTAATCCGATGTATTATTGTTATTATATTTTATTTTTAAATAAATTCAATCTGCTGTTAATTTATCCCTTTATGTATTTATTACATTTCCGGCGAGATGATATCTCAGGCGCTTGTTAACCCCTGGCTTAGTGCCGTGAAGGGTTTGTAAAGGTAGGGTACCTGCGTGTACCTACGAACCTTACAATAAAAATCATACTATTTTGGAGAGAAACAACCCCCCCCCCGTCCCTTCGCCTTTTCTGGAGTTAGAGTTCGTCGCTACTTCACGCTGTTTTTCTCCCGTTTGGTCGCAGCACTCCCCCAAAAAACAAGGGGCACGAGAACCGCGACAACCCCTTCGCAATTTAATTCGTCTCGCAAAACCGCATTAAAAAAAAACATTTCGCATTTGAAATTTTCTTCGATGTTTTACCGCCACGCGACCTCCAGGTCAGTGCAGTTTACAACACACCGTCGATACAAATGTTAGTCGTATTTAGCAGTCACGGGCTTGATATCAACATCTTCGTTAATTCCTCGAGCCAGCAGCGAGCACTTCGCCCCGCTCGGTCAATAATTTTCTCATTTGTGCGGGAGGCAAGTCCACGCACGTTTGGGGTCTTTCCCCCGAAATGCGTGATCGGGAAACCTGAACTCTGTCGGCCATTTTGAGCGCGGGACATTGAAATTCCTCCGGTTTGAGTCGGTTGTCTCTTTGTTGTTGCGTCACTAAGTTGTGGCGTCAGCGGGAGGACCACCCGATCTAAAAATGCGGTCTTTTGCCTTTCCCTTAAGAGGTGGGCGGAAGCGAATTAGCGGAGTTTGGTGGCGGCCGCGCGGAATCTTCGCCGCAATTTCCGCATGCACTTCTCGATGTCCGCGCGGTAATTACCGTTAATGGCCCCTTTTTTCGCTGACCCCGCACAGATGGCGGTGGTGGGCACGAAGGCAATTAGGTGTAATGAGGGGACAATTCCGTAGATGATGTGCTCGAGCAAGCTGCTCCAAGGTACGTGCCCGAATCGTCGGAGACGTGCTTCGCCAGACCCACACGGCGCTTTGTGCTCTCGTAGATCTGCTTTCGGACGTTGACCAGTACCGTTTGTGACCTTTAATTGTACGCGGCGAACTTATCGTTTCGTTAGAATAATATCTTAATTGCAGGCAGTGATTGGTTCCACGATTGCCTGACGTAATAACACCCACCACAGCGACAATGCGTTTAACCTGAAATAACTAATAGAGGGAAAACAAACTGGACGTGGCGAATCTACTTCACAAAGCATTCAAACAGAACCACTTCCTCGAACCCGATCTGAAATGTCCAAAAGTGGACAGTTGTCCATCGTAGGGGGCATTGTTCTCACGTGTGATAATTTTTGTATTTTTATGCTTTTGTATAAATCTCTGGTCTTCGCAGAGTACACAACGCGGAGATGGGGGAAACTCCAGGTGGAACCCAAATAGTTTACACTTTTTGCCCATTGTTTGCTGCGCAGTAGCCTATCGGATGGACTTCTTGTCGAGTCTTTTTAACGATTTCCAGTACGTTGGATGCGGTGAAATCTTCCATTGGTCAGTGTGGCCAGCGTTAAGATGTCAGCTGTTTCCGCGGAGTTGTGTTAACCCGTCTGTGCGAAGATCAGCCCTTGATATTGACAACGTGAGAGTTGGGCCATTTCAGGACCCAATGTTCCAGGGAAGTCCAGGAAGTTCTTAAAATACGCTTCTGGTGTTGATGGCGGTCAGACCTCCATCCCACGGTGTGGTAGATGCGTGAAGTGGTATTACTGGTCAGACAATAATACGAACTATCTTCAGACAGTTAGTCTAAAAGCATCTTACTGTCTGAAGCGACTTTACGATTAGTGGTGCGTCCCAATGTTATTTAACTCCCTTTTTATATCATTAATCCAATCAGTGAGTAGTTCCATGAATGCCTGTTGCAAAAATACCCATAACACCAACGATGCTATGAGTTTAACAAAAAATTCTACAGGAAAAATTACAGAAAACAAATGATTAACCCTGAAAATGAAAGGACATCTTTTTTTTTTTTTTGTCCTCTATCCACTTCTCGTAGTCCACATCCATCTCCTGGACGTTGCCGAGCATCTCCACGGGCAGGAACCTGTCGCCTATCCTGAGCCTCCACGCCACGAATTGTAAAGAAAGGAAGGCTCTTAAGGGGGTTGCCGAGCAGGGGTCATCTTTAGGGATTCTCGATCCCGTTTAAGCAGCGCAGACCAAAATAGAGCAAAATGTTGAAGGGACGCATCATTATAAACAGTTTCTATTATTATTATTATTATTAAACACATCTGCCAAAAACTTGGCGTATTGATTTCACCCGCTGTCATTTTAATTGAGACGAGCGAGTGGAGGGTGAAGGTCCGATCCGTGGCTTTTCTGTAATGAAGTACTTTGGTAATATCTCTGTATGAGTTGTTGAGTAAAGGTCGGACCTCCATTCCACGGTGAAGGGCACTTGCGCCATCCATCTTCGGTTTACTTCTAGTCCTGATGAAGTTGGGTGGTTTTTCCAAGACGCTGGTGTTTTGGTTTGTCTGGAGCAGGCACGGAACTTGGGTTCGATCAGATGATCGAATTATTTAAATGTTGACAGAGCACGTGGACGTATCCCGATCGTTACGTCACCAAAAATGGCGACGTTTAAGCAGCGATTGCAAATCGGAATTTTTTCCTAAATGAAAAAGGTGCGATGTTATAGGGCTACGGGAAATGCAATTCCCAACTCTTCTTCAGGATTGAAACCTAATTTTGTATCAAATGGCACGAGTTACCGCGCCCTCCAGGATTTTGCTAAGCAACCTTCAATAACAGACTCGCAATCCTTTCTGCAATGACTGCACCTGCGAATGTTTCAAATTCAGGTCAAGACTCTTCATCTTCAATGAAATGACGCCCATTTTCTCAACAAGATCTACAATTCTGGACTTGTGCTGTGTTGTTTGGCAACTGTACAAGTGAACTAGAACTCAGTTTAACCATGAAATTCGTGGTCCCCTGAAATTGCTAGGCTGGCTGTAAACCGACTGTCACTTTGTTACTGATGCTGCGGGACTTACTGGATTTAACCTAAGCTGTTCAAGGTTTGTGCTGCTTCTGGGCTGAAATGCTTGTGTAAAGTTTTGTCGGTAAAAGGCTTTTCTTTTTTTTTTTTTTGTTGGATCCTTAATCTTTGACATTGAATATTGATAATTGATAATTTATTTATCTCTATGTCGTGTTACAATTGTTGGGAGATAAGAGAAAGAAGGGAGGGAGAACACATAAGCCAGAGGCTTTTTAGGGGGTGTTCCCTTTTAAAGATAACAATAAAACCAGACCTGAAATTCCACAGGAGTTATTTAACAGATACATCATGAATCGGACATATTTCTACATTCCATTACAGAGACTTCGAAAACCAACCACACATGTCGCGTGGTTAACAACAGTACATACTTATAATTACATTGCGAGTACTTTTACAATAACGAGTATGAAAGAAAAAAATATGAAATAATTGCGTAGAGTGTTACAAGCTTTTTGACAGCATTTGCTTCAACTTGTTTGCATAATTTCCAAAGTGGTATGCATTGTGGAAAGTTCAGGAGTTGAGTGGAAGGCGATTTAGATCAGACATCCCTGGTGATGTGTTCAGTCAGGAGCTTCTTGAACTTGTTTAGTGAAATGGCATTTTTGATGTTTTCAGGAAGATTATTCCAGGTTTTTGCGCCTCTGTATTTTATATTTTTCTGGCCTATGGCTTTTCTGAAAAGCGGAACCTTCAGGTTCGCTTCATTTCTTAAATTATATCTTATTCCTTCTTCTTCTATTGTTATAAAAAAGGATCTGAAGAGAGGAGGAAAGTTTCGAGTTTTCAAAGCATTGTAGACAAAGACCGCCTCAGCTTGGTTGATGCTTAAGAGTCTCGCTTCCTTGTATCTCAAAGTCACCGATGCATCCCAAGGAAGGCCTAACATTGAACGAACACATCGATTGACAATTGAATGGATTCTCGCAAGGTTATCTTGACTGGTCGTACCCCATGAGATGATTCCATAGGTGAGGTGAAGTGAGGCTGTATTAAGGAAAGGAATACTAGTCTGAGAAGGGAAGGAGGTACCCAGGCAGAGGCTCGGGCGAGTATTCCTGCTAGTGACGAAGTCTTCTTTCGTAAGGTGATCATTTGTTTATCCCAACTCAGCTTGTCATCTAGCCAGATTCCTAGAAACTTGGTATCATTCACCCTTTCGAGTTGTTTTCCTTTGGATGTTATTTCGAAATCAATATTTAATGGTTTATTTTTCGTCCTAAACACCATATATTTGGATTTTTCTGGGTTTAGTATCAGCTGATTCTTTTGAAGCCAACTATGCATTTCAGAGAGCAGGCCAGAGATCTTGCATTGAAGTTGGTTAGGGTCTTTATCAGTGATTAGAATGGAAATGTCATTGGCATACGCTACTAGGTGGGAAGATGAAGATGAGAGAGAAATTCATTAATGTAAAGAACAAATAGGATAGGTCCGAGAAGTGGGCCTTGAGCTACTCCCCTGGAGAAATAAGAAATGTCTGAAGAAGACTCGTTTATTTTAAGGACAAATGGCCTATCAGTAAGGTAGTCAGTCTTCAAGGAGATGGTTAATTTTTCCTCTCTCGTTTATTTTAAGGACAAATGGCCTATCAGTAAGGTAGTCAGTCTTCAAGGAGAAGGTTAATTTTTCCTCTCAAGCCAAGATTGTTGAGCTTGTTGAGTAGGATATTATGATTTATGCAGTCAAAAGCTTTTGATAGGTCTAGAAACAGTGCTATTGCATAGTGACCCTTTTCAAGACAGTCCGTGATCCTGGAGCAGAAGTCAACAATTGCCAGTTCAGTGGATCTTTTTGAACGATAAGCGTACTGTTGTTGATGGATAAGCTGATTGACTTCCAGGAAGCCCATGAGTCTGCCGTGAAGAATTTTTTCGAATAATTTTGCAAAAACTGAGAGTAGAGCTATTGGACGAAAATTGTTGCTAGAGTTGCAGTGTTTCCCCCTAGGAACAGGAACAATGACTGCTTTTTTGAATTGAGACGGGAATTTACCAGATTGAAAGGAAAGATTGTAGATATACTTCAGTGGTGTTAGAATTGAGTTAAGGACCATTTTCAGCAGAGCAGGAGATATTTCATCAAAGCCAGGGGCTCCCTTTTCTTTTAATTGATGTCCTACTTCTAAAATCTTTTGATCTGAGAGCGGAGCGAGGAAAAAAGAGCTCCTCATTGAGTGCTTGACAGATTCTCTCGTTGCATTATCTCTAGAGTCAACTTCGTCTTTAAAAAGGTTATTCACGCTTGAGATAAAGTGATTACGGAAGGCTGCGGCTTTTTCCTGGTCATCCGAAATGAGTACCTCGTTCCCAACTACATCTTAGGAACCTTACAATAAAGATCATATCTATTTAATTATCTCCAACGTAGCTCTGTGATTTCGTTTTCCTTCCAGGTAGTAGCTTGTCCAAGACTCAACTTTTCCTTGCTTGTAATGACGCCTTTAAGTTGGGAACTCTAATATTTCCTTTTGTCCGACCGAATAGTGTCTTATGTGTGACCTTCAATTTCTGATATTTATGTTAATTTTTAAAATGCTTTGCTCCGTTTACCCCAATCTGTTGAGGTTAATCTTGTGTGTACACCTTTGTGTATTGTATAAAATCCTTTCTTTCTTTTTTTTTAAACAATTTTTGGCTACAGTCTTTAGCTCGCACTTTGTTGGGCTCTTGGCGTTCCTCTCTTCTGCCGCCGCTGCTGGGCTGGTAACCCCTGGTCTGCCTTCCGTGGTGGTGGCTCCTTTCCGCCAAACCATCCAGTGCGTTTCATTTGTGGCCATTTGTGCAGAGTCCTGTATTTTAAAAGTGAAACGAAGCGGAGATGAACTAACGTTCCAGGTGCCGCCCAACACGAATACATGTCCACGTGTGTCTGGTCGGTTTGTCTGTTCTGCTGAACGGAAAACTTGAGTTTCCGGTTGCGAAAAACCTCGCTACTCTCGCCTAAGACCGAGTACGGGCTTTTTTCCATCAATCCAACCCCACCCCACCCCACCCCGGTAGCGAAAAAAAAAGCCATAAAAGTTCCTCGGGTTTTTTGCGAGCATTGAACCGAGAGGGTTTTCCCACCGCACGAGTAGGAAGGTGATTATAAATGCTACTCGATTCCAACAAGAGTAAAACTTTTACTCCAATAGTTTCTGAAAGAGATTGATTCAAAGATGGATAACACGTTGCGCGAGCGTGTGGAATTTCAATATTCAGATCAAATGATTCATTATACTAATATGAAAAACTTAATTTTTAATATTCGTATAAAGTACATCAGCTGAAACATGCGCATGTTTCAAACTTCGAATTTTACGGAGAAAATGGAAAAGAATTTTACGCACCGATCTTTTTCTTTATTTATCTTTCTACGCATTAAAATAATTTTTCTTCTAATAGTGATATTTATTGAGCCAATGGGAGAAGTGGCGTGCTAATACGTAACAGAAGCTTGTTTTGCAGCGGTAAAACAAACTTTGTTCAAGCGTGCTCGCGCGCTGTGTTTATCTAACACGACCACGCGGTACCATTCTCGATTTCCATACGTAACGTATTTATGTATTCCCGGCAGAGGAAGAGACACAAACAGTGTCGAAAGCATCTGTAAGTATTTCATTTTACTTCATCAAAAGAAGCGAGCAGGGGGCGAACCCCCTTGTAATTTATTCATATACATTATAAACGCAGAACTCAAAATTTAATCATTTATTAAAACTTAAATTTCAGCAAAATATTATTAAAAATAAAAAATTTAAAACGAAATTTATACATTAAGTAGCGCAATTCTTTAAGAAAAGGCGAAACGCTGCATTTATTCCAGTTGAATTCGGAGGGCAGGCGGGGAACGTTTTCCAAAGATTATAAAGAAAATGGGCCCCCGCCATCGTATTTGCTAAAATGGGGGCGCCATCTGCCGGCTTTAGGATGATCCGTTTTCATGGAGCGCATTCCGAGCAGAAGATATTTGCATAGCGAAAAGTGACAGACGGTTCGGATATTATCTTCGACATGCGAGGGGTGACAGATCGCTGTCACTCTTCGGATGGGTTCGTGAAATTAAGATCATCTCCTCTCGCAGCTGTCTTTCCTCGCGAATGTCGCCAGCCCTCTTCCCCAGAATATCAGATTTTGTTACGCACCCTTCGGTCTAAAACATAAATAAGAAGCGACCCTTCAGTTATAAGGAACTCTAATACAGCGCATCACCCGGTCGCGGTGAGACCGGATCCAGTCTGTCAATGCACTTTGGCGTAGTTCAATTTGAAAAGTGAACGGAATAAACATAAATAAATATTCATTTATTGCAACTACAGCAAGCCCAACGTCAGAAGAATCCTCTGTATATGGTGAAAAAATAATACATCGAGTGAGCGAGCGAGCGTTTTATTTTCGTTTTATTTATTTATTACAAACAGAACGGGCAAGTGCCCAGTTGAAGTGCATAGCAGGGGGAGTCAAGTCCACGAACATAAAGAGATTGCGCAAACAAATTAATAAAAAACACGCGATACAATGATAGTTCGATTCAGACGGGAAAAGTCCAATTCGAGGAGATCAAAGGAATTGACGACATCGTTGGTCCACTGTCCTGAACAGAATCTCAGAAACCGGGACACGCGCAAAATTAAAAGAACGACTTCCACCTTGTACCCCCCTTGTACTCACCTTGTTGACCATTCGTCAACAGCCAACCTGATCCAGATAGTTTCTATGAAACTTTCTTGTTCATAGCCACATCTAGATCATATTTGTTCGTGAGTGTCATAGTTCTTTTGAAGGAGTTCTTGGAAATCTCTGTCCTACAGTTGTGGAAAGTAGTCCTCTGTCGGGTAGCCACCGCTGGAACGTGAACATCAATGTGGCACAGAAAACGAGGCACGTACGTTGAAGAACCACTGAAGATGTGATAAAACTGCTTTCGATCCACAACAGTTGAAGCTTGAAGTAAGAGCAGAGATTCAGATAGAAGATTCGTTGGTAAAACATCTGCAAAGATAGTGGATGGATTTCATATTTAAATCACCCTGATGCAAACACTCTTTTGGAAGCGGCAGTTTATACCAGGGACTGAAGTAACATAGGGTATCTTATTCACACCAGGAAATTACACGTTCGGTGAATTTGTAATCTGATCACAGCCTATTGGGGATTAGGGATAAGGAGGTGCTTCAGACAAAGGGACGCATGAGTCAGGTCCGATCTTCGCTGCCATCATGTTACCTAGCAAGACTACTTGGGAGCAAATCAGTTCTTGTCGACGTCCAGCTTGTCAAAGAATCCCGCATCCTTTGAAGGCACTTGAGTCAGTTTTTTGAGCATGCGCAGGTGCGTTATTAGCTCAGAGTGATCTAAAATAGCACGTGGGCGTGATGGCATCTCTGTCGTGCTTGGGACTTTGACCCTCAGTGAGGGCGTCTAGCGAGAGTGCCGTTTTGATGCGATGAAATTGTCAAAGAGCGCATCATAGGGAGATGGGAAGAATGCCCCTGGAAGCTACTGATTTAGAAATTCAACTGTGGATCCGGTTGCAACGAACCTCCTTCATTATGAACCTGAACGGATGCCGAATACTCGGATTACTCATCAGCATTCATCTCTGTTACCGGTGGGGCATTTGCTTTGAATGCCGTGTTTACCAATATGTCCATAAAATGTCTCCTTTTTCCCCCCTCTCCCTTTGGCACAAACCTCTTTACTGAATTCTATCTCAACGGCTGACTTTTCTACATTCAGTGCCGATAAAACCTTTATCCTAGCAGCAAGACCGACCATAGAGGGCTTCTCCTTATCTGGATTGAAGTTTCCCCCCTCCACCTCCCTTACGTTGCAATTTGGGTCTTGGCACCGCCTTGAAGTCTGCACACGCTGGCTTCCATCTTCTTGTTCTACACTGACACCCATTTTGAAGGGATATCAAGGATTTTGACATTATCTGTGATCTTAGAAAACTGTCTTCGAAGAATACATAATGACTTTCTGCATTTTGATCCCCGAATGCACGGTTAATGCTCGATGTTCCCTCGGTAACTCGGATCAAAAATTGGTGATGTCATCTCATTTGTGGTGATAATGTGCCAAAATTGGTGATTATGTCATCACCAATTACTCATGATGTCATCACCAATTACATATTTGTGGTAAAATTAACGATGTCATCTCCTACGGGGTCCATCTCCGATGATGAGGTGACGAATGTTCGCCTAACCACTCGACCTATTTGTACCGTTATCGGAGTGCGAAATGGGATGTTAAAACTTTCCTTGGTTCCACCTCAGTTTTGTAGAAATTATATCCTCATTCCATCCTAAACTGTCGTCCTTCACGTGGACCTTGATTTTTACCAATAATTACCGCCGTTGGGGACGAGCATAAAGCCTGACTCTTCCCAGATGTGGCGCTCGCTTTTGTTTAAAATGAATTTCGCGAAAGTCGCCAACGGCTTTTTAAATAAAAATGACAAAAAGTGGTTTCGAAGTCCACGAGTAGAGATCTCGTCGGTTCTCTTTGCGGTGTTCAAGATTTCTGTTCTCTGGCAAAAGCTGTTGGTCGAAACAGCTCCCTTCCCCACCCCTTTATCCTCATTACTTCCGGCTCTGGGTCTAGGTGGGTGTAATTTTATTCTTCAACGAAAGGGGGTCCGTAGTTTCCGACACCACTCGATTAATGCTTTTAATAGTTTTTCGTGCGGATAATTGGTGGGTGGTAAAAACGAGCTTTCTTCTGCTCACACTTTAAAATCACCGGACGTTTATATAAGTTCTGAACAACGCTTGGCAGAGCAATTCGGAACTAGTCTCGTGCTCTTCATTAGGCCACATGGCTTCGGTTGGTTGCAAAGAAGAATTATTATTATCTGTTTATTTCCATAAGGAAACCACCCCGGGACGGCAAAGTGCCAGGAGGGTGCTAAGTACATATCAGGGTACGAGATACTCTTCCGGGCAGTGGGTTCCATATACTGAACACGTAGTCTCGTCCCGAAATACATTTTATACACATTTTATGCTTAATATATACAGTATTTACACATTGATGATTCTGTACACACATTATACAACTGATATATTTACAATTCACTAATAATTCCATCTATAACTTACATAACTGTTACAGAAGGTATATTTTTACAGTCAACAAATTATTATTGTTCTGAAAGCAGAAAGTTTCACTTTTACTCTCAATTCTTTGGTACTTTGCAGCCGATTCATATTTCGGTAAGTCTGTACGAATTCTGGAAGATCTCTTTCCGGTATGTTGCATCCTCACACAGTTTTTCGGCATCTTTGTGCATCAAGGGAGTTAAATATTTTTGCTGCATTTGATGGGAACAATCTTTGCAGGCTACTAAGATTGTTCAGGACTGGACGCAGTGGATTATTTACTTCCCCGCAACGTCTAGCAGTGGCACGCGGTTTGACTAGAATATTATCCAGGACTGGAGCATCCACTCTGCCTGTGAGCATTTGTGCGAGAGTGTGTATGTTCTTGTTAATTGTCCGCTGCATCCAGGGTGCGATGTTAAGGTTTGAGTAGAGAATGGCCCTTGAGATATTCATTCATTTAAACCTCCTTTAAGCATTCCATTCCCTGGGCCTAAGCCCATCCATGGTTAATGTCTTAAAGGGAATAATGTTTCAGAGTCTTATAGAATTCAATTTATGAACTAAAATACGATAACGCAACAAAACATAATATAAACATCCAATTAATCCAAATCGTTGTGCCACTTAGCCTCTCGTAAGAAAAATCTATTTTGACGTATCTATAGATCTTAATGAGGAGAGTTACCATCCCTTCCTTGGGGAGGCAGGCTTCTACTATCTAGCATACTTCTTTTAATGAAAACCTTTTCCACATATTTATTGAAATATGCAAACATTCTTTTATCTGCGAACATGATATGAAAGGTCTCCTTCTCTAAAGTTCCCAAAGACAAACTAAGTTCCATTCTATACTGGGTATAATTTACACAGTGCAACATTATATGTTCTGAAGTCTCATTTTGCCCGCAGCTACATAAGCCATCCTCTCTCAACCCAAGCTGAAATAATCTCAGAGAGAGCCCATGACCAGTCAATAAAAAGGTGGCATGCAATCCAAATTGCAGCCACACTTTACTTTTATTTACTATATCTACTTTAGGTAGAAACTGATACGTCTGACGACCCTTGTCAGAACTATCCCATTGTATTTGCCACATCTGCATTATTTCTTGAGTTATCCTGATCTTTTCTAATTTAATATCAAATTTAGTATAGATTTTATTTACATCAGGACATGAAGATATTCCAAAGTATGTTTTCCTTATATTTCTTTTTGTGAAATATAATAATCCAGATAAAAGGACATTATACTGGGCAGGGACTCTCCCAGAGATAACCTGCAAAGCCTCTGTCGAGACCGTTCGACACGCTCTAGTAATCGCAAGCAAAGCAAATCTTTGAGCTTGCAATAGATATTTTTGAATTATCTTAATTGGTACCCTATGTACCCAAGCTCCAGAGGCATATGTGACTATAGGGATAAAAAGACATTCGTATAATAAATTTACTGCTCTTCCTTTAATTCCCCAGTCAACTCTTATTACCCTCCGGAGCTTAGCATAGAGAGTACTTATTTTTTCTTTTAAATAACGAACGTGTTCAGTAAAAAATAAACGTTCTTCAATTTTCAAGCCTAAATATTTAGTTGCTTTTACGTATCGAACGGCATCGCCCAGAAGCCTCACAACAGGGTGACGATTTTGGCTTAACCGGCCTTTCAATAACATCTGGACCGTTTTTTCTTTTGAAATTTCCAACTTATACTTCTTGGTCCAGCATGCAAGATCATTAAGCACTTCACTTGCTCAATCTTCAATCTGTGATCTCGCATTACCTTCTATCAATAGGACCAGGTCATCTGCGTATGCAATTTTTATAACTCCAGGAACATTCACATTTAAAAATTCATCAAAGACGATGTTCCAGGCAAAGGGGCCAATCACAGAGCCTTGTGGACATCCCCTAGACTTGCCCTTGAGATAGTAAAAGGGTGGCCAGCAACTCTGTTAAGCCATCTCAAGAATCAGTACTCAATCCCAAAGACGGATTTATAATGTGAATCTGGAGCTGAGGACCAGATTTGCGAGGCATACATTGCAATTGGCAGGACACATATTACAATGTACTTGGTCGCTAGTTGAGGATCCCTAATTCCTATCAGTTCCTGTCTAGTAGCCCATAAAGCGGCGAATATTTTTGTCTTCATATGGGCGAAGTGTTGAGCAAAGGTCAGTCTGTCATCCCACTTAAGACCCAAGTCCAGGTGAGAGTGCACTTTTTCAACACTAGACCCGTTCACAGAGATTGAGATGTCATTTTTATTCTGCTTGTAACTTATGGTCATTTGGGCAGACTTCTGTGCATTAATACGGAGCCCGATGCAATCCAGGTAGCTCTCAAATTCTCGGATTGTGCTATTTGCCATCTGGCAAATACTTTCTGCTGATTCATGGTCTTTGGAAGTGATGAAGAATTTTACATCGTCAGCATATGTTATAAAATTGTAGTACCGTGCAAGAAACGGCTCCAGGACGGCCGCGAAGAGAGTAGCCGAAAGAACTCCCCCTTGTGGCACTCCTTGCGAGATGGTAAAGCAAGATTGTAGCTTTTGGTGCTTAACAATAAGTTTTCTATGTTCTAGCAGGCTGGTTATTATAGTTAACAAATTTCCTCTTACATTAAAATAATTCCTTAAAATCGCAATGAGCGCTAGAGTTGAGACGTTGTCGTAGGCTCCGGAGATATCCAAAAAAATAACATCAATTTGTTTTTTCTCATTTAGTGCTCTCTGCACGCGAAAAAGGGTTTCCAGTAAGTTTGTTATTGTTGATCTCCCCGAAATGACTGAGTGCAAATGTGGTGGTCTATGGCTGAAGCAGTGCTTTTTCGAATACCTTCTGTAGGGTGCAGAAATTGGTCTGTAATCCTTAGCCAATTTTGGGTGTTTAATCTTTGGTATTGGGGTTACAATGTAATTTTTCCAGGCTTGCGGGAAAGCTCCTGACCTAATGATTTCCTGATAGATGTGCAGTAATAGATCTATTATAAATGGGCTACTTATCTTAAGGATGAACATTGGAAATTTGTCTGGTCCAACAGTGGCCTTATTGGGCACATTGTTGATGGATACCCTAGAACAGTCCAAATGATGTCTGAACTCAGGAAGGTTGAGGAAGGGAGAGGGAATTTAGCGTTTGTTTAATTAGATTGCTCATTGCACAGAGATCTCGTGAGGCTCTTCGTTTTCGAAAGGCATTTGAAGGTGCGCTTTTCAGTTGTCAATTAATAAATAAATGGATTTCGCGTCCCCTCTCCCATCCCCTCCTTCGTTGCGCCGACGCACCTTCGAATCACCGGTTGCTAATTCGGCCTGTGTGTGTGTGCGCGCGCAAAAATCTCGCTGTCGAAGGGGGGGGGTAATTAATATGCATGAATTCGCCGGAGGCCATTTAAAAGACAACTTTACCCGATCGCAGGTGCGCGTCTCGTGCTGGAGTTTCAAATGAATGACTGATCGTACGAATGGGGTTTGTTATTTATTTATCCCTTTCGCCGTGCATCCGGATTGTGATACGGGTGCGAGCGACCCCTATAAACCTCCAACCGTCTGGCAAACCGTGATTGGCGCATGAAGCGCACGTGACCGACATCTGTTGCCGTGTCCGACTATTGTTGGCTCCGGGGTGGACTGTTGCTCCGTCTCAAGCTAAACGGAAACATCCAAGATTGACGGGATTCGAACCAGTGTGGGGAGGGTGTAGTAATAATATAGAATCTATAAAATGCTACTAACCAAACATACATTTTTTTTATTTATTTGTTATTATTATTTTTTCCCCTCGGGTTGGGCAACCTGAGGGCTCCTGTCCTTTGGTATTGCACTCCTACCACTGGACAACAAATTGGTGGAGCAGCACTGGAATGATAGAACGAGGCTCAACTACTCATGCTTAGAAATGGGCAGTGATTGACAGGAATGTAGACATCAGAGTTACTCTCTCTCAACACAGATTTTCCAAGGTGGAGTTCGACTAAACGTGTAGGTGCCACCCAAATCAAGTACATCCGCATACATACACACACAGTACATCCGCACTGCACTACCACGACGACAACGTTAGGGGAGGGTAGCGAATCAAAAGGGGTCAGTTCTCCCTTAATAGTTAGCTTCACCGTTGCCCGCAGCGACATTAGAAAGCAGTGAGAGCAACAGCAGGGGTTGCTGAAGTACTCGTATGAGGTAGTTACGGTTTTGAATCGTGTTGACACTCGAGGATTAATTGGACTCTGCGAGGCTTTGGTTTTAGGGGAATTTGTTCTCAGCGTGGCTCAACCTCATAGGCAAAGAGAATCTGTTTTGAGTAGATGGGATGCATCTGTACATCGTTGATAAAATGGCTGCATTTTGAATTGCTGGTTAAGACAACTAATGCTGACTTAACAAAACGAGGCGCCACCCGACCATTGCTGATGACCACTTCCTCTAAGGAGTGTATTTGGGAAATATAGGGAGGATAGAAGGGGTGGAGGCGTCGTGTTTCTTATGAAAAGCAGCCTCAGCGCGGAAGCACAGCTTTTGCTCAGTCTGCTAGCAATAGAATGTGCGTGTAGTGCGAGTAATTTGGAAGCAAAAGCGTAATGAGAGTGGGAGTGATCTACAGATCAGAAGATTGCGAAGAGTATGAAGAGAATGTCTACATGCAGATGGAATGGGCAAACAAATGTCTTTTTATGAAGGGAAGAGGGGTTTCGATCAGCCTCAGATTGGTTGGAATAAGTGGGAGAGAAACTCGCGTTGATGAACTGACCATTATTATTTGTACCAGGCTGTTTGAGAAAGTGTAGGGGGAGGAATATTGTTGACCTCGCCATTCGTAAAGAATGAGATGACATCTCTTTCGTGAGATCGTTTAGCTGGCGAGGTCCGAGAAGTTTGCTCATGTTCACCAAGTTTATGGGAACCTTGCAGATCGCTTGGAGAAACATTTAATGAAGACAGTCGTAAAATAAATCTCCAGAATGCGAATTGTGCGACGCAGTGATGAAATCTCGTGGAGGACATTTTGACGAAAAATCCAAGCAAGTTTGCTAATATGAATCATCGCAATATTTTGTGCTGGAAATGTTTCAATGATTGGAGGAAGAATATCCTAAAATTGCTTCTCTTTCGTATTAAAGTGGTGCCTCCGTGGGCAGCAGCGCTTCTCGATTAGACCGGGGTTCGAGCCCGTGACCACCAAATACGGAGGATGCCGAAAGGTCAGGGAATGACCACCGCATATCCCCCGAACAACATGGCCTTAGTTGCTAATGCTCCAAACAACAAACAAAAAAAAGAGGATTGCATTAATAAATAAATAAATAAGATCTTTATTGTACAGTTCACCGGTACACGCAGGTACCACGACCATACAATACCCTTCACGGCACCATGCCAGGGGTTAACAAACAGCAGAGATAATAAAGGAATTGTAAAGATTAATTATAAGCAAATTATATAATAAAAAAAAATAAAAAAGTACTCATAGCAGATAACATTGACTTGAAAGGAAAACCAATACAAAATAACAAAAATCACAAATTGTGATAACAAAAGATTTTCCTCGAGTCCAGTTTTCTGAGTGCCTCTTGCCCCGCCATAACGATCTGAGATCAGTTGGTAGTTCTGGAGACCACGTGCAGATCTAGGATGATCCGTCTATACTTTTTATCATCTATGATTTTAGACAAGTCAGCATCCAGGGATTGAACCAGGTGGAGCTTCTGATAAGGCAGGAACCGATCTTTCAAATGTAGTCTCGAAGGAAGAGCAAGAAGCTTGGGAGTGGAGCGGAGACCTGGTTGGGGAATCCGCCAGCACACGGTGTCCCAAACGTTGGGTGCTGAGACTCTCCCGGCAATCATTTTTACGGTGAAGATGAGTCTTCTCTCGTGCATTAATGCTGAAAACCTGGTTAAATTCAGCGCGTTGGCCATCGGTGTTGTGCGCTGCTGTGGTGGGAGATGACACTTCCAGGTTGCCCACTTCAGGAGCCAGTATTCAGCGGCTTTTAATGGTTTAATTGTGGTGTCTGCAGCTGAGCCCCACAACTCTACTCCATACAGTACACTTCCAAAAATCATCATCCTGATGTACATTTTCATCAGGTTTCTGTTGTGAATGTGTAGCAAGTGCTGCTTAGCAACCCACCGTTTCTTGTTGAATTTAGCACAGAGTTCTTCTATATGGTGATGGAATCGTAATTTTCTGTCGAAGATTACACCCAGATCTCTTTGCTTTTCAACGCAGGGGATCGGGACTCCGTCAATAGCAGGCTGAATTATGGTTGGTATGGGTTTAAGAGAGAATACCATGATGGCAGATTTCTCAGGGTTCACTTGCAGGTCAAAATTCTTCGGGTACTGCTGTACTTCTGATAAGGTCTTGTTGATGGTTACTGCGGCGTTTTTGGCTTCATCGGTCAAATTTATTTTTGTGAAGATAAAGTTAAGTTACCGCTAAAACAAGTAATAATTAATCAGTTAGAGAATGGAAAACTAATAAAACACATAAACTACAATAATTAGATCAGAGCTAGTCACTTTGCATTTGAAGAGAAGAGGCAAAGTTGTGAATGGAGTTCACCCGTGATTGGGAAGGCAATGAGAAAAGAAGGCAATGAGAAAGTCATTTGCTGATTCTGTTCAGTGGACTGAACTTCATAAAGACCGTGATGGCAGAGTCAAGGCGAAACGGTGTAAGGTTCCTGACTTGTCTACAAGGAGCAGCGAAGTTGAATTTACTGAGGATATCAGATGCTTCATAAGTTCTAGTGAGTGTTTTGGCTAGAAGTTTGATGTCAGCAATAACTCCTCTGGTGGTGCACAGAGGCCTCAGATGAAAGTAATCGCATAGCGATTCATAATACACTGAGTGATCAAATAGAATGTTAGTAAGGTTACGGACAATTTTTTTGGACTGCTTCAGTTTTGTTAATTAAAGTTTTCGTGTGAGGATTCCAGATGGGTGAACTGAATTCAAGGTTTGGGAGAACAATAGTTTAATAAAGGATAACCGCATATCTGTAGTTTTTGAACTTCTATATGTCCCGTTTGATGAATTCCAGTGTTTTGAAGGCTTTGCTGGTGACTTTAAGGACATGGGCCCTCAAATTTAGCACAGCTGAAGAAGAGAATCCCCAAGTCGTTAACTTGGTCACACCTTTCAATGATCACAGAATTAATACTGTAATCATTATTTATTAGTTGAGGAGATCTGCCGGATGAGAAAGAGATTACTTTGAACTTCGAGTTGTTAGTAGACAAGCCATTCAGAGATAGCCACAGAGAGAATTTATTGAGAGCACATTGAAGCTCTTGAGAATCTTTTTCAGAACTCAATTCATCTGAAAACATTATTTGTATATTTTTGAAGAGTGTCGGTGACCTAAGCGCAGAGTGAATGAGTATAAATAAATAAATCTTTATTTCTCCCACCAAAATTAAAATCTAGGTGTACATTGGTAAGGGACAAATTCCCTTCACTGCAGAAAATGCCAAGGGATTACCATAAAATATGAATAAAAGAATGTCTAAAATATACAAGAAAGGTTAAATATACACGAAAAGATGAAATACAAACTGCATTTCTGTCCAGAGTCCTGGCAATTGTAATACAAAAGTTCGAAATGATATCGTGCCAGTCATCATTTTGATTGTGGTTATTAATCGTTTCCAGGCAATGATGTCTGGTAAACGCTGCACTTTAAGTTGTTCAGAGAGCTGCGTGGTCCTTAACTGTTGAGGGAGATGGTGCTTATGGTTTGCCCACTTCAGCAGCCAGAATTCACTCGCATATATTCTTCTAATGTGGGTAGGGGTGTCTGAAGCCCACAATTCGACTCAATACAAAATGGCCGAATACACTGTGGTTCTCAAATATCGTGCGGTTGTTGTAGTCTGTTTCACGTGCAAGAAGTGCTGTTTGGTTGCCCAACGTAAGTAGTTCATTTTCTTTACAATCAGGTTCAATATGCGACTTGAACGTAAGTTTAGTACCGAATGTTACTGGCAGATTTCTATGCGTCTCAACAACTGGGATAGGTTTGCCATTAAGTTTCGGGGGTACGAGCGTAGGCGGTTTTTTGAGGGAGTACACCATGATTACAGTCTTCTGCGGATTTAGGGCCAGGCCAAATTTGTCCAAGTACACGAATAAGTTCAGAAGCTTATAATTAATCTGCTCACACAATGCCCTGTTGTTCATGGACGGTTGGATGGGTGTTAGGATCTTAATATCGTTTGCATGGTAATAAATGGACCGACAAGTAAGGCGGACCTGTAGGAGCTTCAGCAAATTTCCTTTTATTTGGAAGGCGTGCTGGACTAGACGAAGTAGGGCACGTACATTGTATATCAGCATAAATTATTGCAATTTCCTTTCTGGCTTGAAAAGCATTTAGTATCGCGGCTTGAACTGTGAGGAGGTTAGTAATTGTTGATCTCGTAGTTATTGAATAATGAATTTGTTGAGCCTGACTGGCCAGTATCCGATTGATCAACCTGGGCAGTAGAGCTTCCTCCAGTATTCTTAAGAGTGTGGATGCGGTAGATATATTGGCCTATAATGCTCCACAAGGTTAGGCTTTGTAATTTTCGGCATTGGAATTACAACGTACTTATTCCAGTTCTCAGGGAAAACTAGGCAAGCAAGGATAGAGCAATAAATTGCTTGGAGTGTTTCAATTAGGTAAGGGCTGAGACACTTTACAATGAAGTGGGGGACTCCATCAACTCCAGCTATCTTAATTGCCCTGAGGCAGTTAATACTCTGTATTAGTGCTTCTTTAGTGATAAGAACAGACTCCTCATTGTTAACTAATTGATCCCACTCAAACTCCCTGACTTGAGAGTCGTGTTATATGCTGGATAATCTGCTGATGTGGTCCATCCATGCTTCTATGTCAAGCCCCTGATTTGTGTCACTTTTATGTGTGCAACGAGGTAGCTTTCCTCTGTCAAGTGTGTCTTTCATGTAGCGGTTGATTGCTCTAGATTTTTCCTTATTAAATACTGTTCTGGCCCTCGAGTAGTTAATTCTATTTTGTGTGTCATTAGACAGTTTCCATTTTCTGTGCAGAGTTTGCTTTAGTTTAAACAATGCAGTTAGGCTAGAGTTCCACCAGGTTTTCGATTTTGATGATATCCTTACTATTTCGAAAGCCGCAAATTCTGTAATAGAGTTGATCCAACTGGTTAAGAGAGTTGTTGCAAATAAGGCATCACATTTGGGTAGACATTCCTACGGTACAGCTGGCAGCTGGCAGCAAATAAGCATTTATTTGGGTCCAGAAAGGGTGGCTCTTAATTTTTTCCAGTGCAATTGGGCTATGATCGGATGGAAAGAACATTTGAGGGGGTACATCATTTACCAGAAGACTGAATTAGGTCGAGTCTATTTTCACCTCTTGTAGGTTGGTCATTGATAACAGAGATGGAGCATGTCATCAGTGTTGCTCTGTCACTTTTCCTCTTTATCTCTTTATTCTCTAGTCTATTTAACACGATGTCCAGTCCAGGCGGTTAGTATTGTGTTCGGAGCAACACAGTTTGGCGCGCGTTCAATTAGAACCGCAACCGAAACGACATGGATCATCCGTACCTCTTTTTCGTCATCCCCCTTTCATTTCGCAGTTTGCGGGGTGGTTGCAGAAAACTAAAAAAAAAAAAAGGACCAAAACGTGTATTTCGTTTCCGTTCTTAACGCAGTTATCGATCGAACTCGATTTACTTTTGGCCGCCGCTGTATTTACGGCTTGTGCTCGTGCTGCTGCTTCCGTGGACGGTGTTGTTCCTGCTGCGCGAGGTGGGACTAATTGGATGCCGCTTTCTGCAACCGAACCGAGCCCGCCACTTCGCTACTCCACTTGCCCGACGCGCGCACCTCAAAGGAGCGAACGTGGTCGGAATCGCTTTTTTCCGAGCGGAGCTAACTCCGGCGGGAGAGGGTGGGCGGGCTATTTTGCTCTCGCTCGCATCCCGTAGACGTGTCGGCTGTCTTTGTTGCCGCACGAGGTAGTAATGAGCTTTATTAGGCGATCCCTTCTCTCCCCGCCTCCCCCACTTCGCGCCGGTTTCTCTTCCTTCGTTACCAACCGTTCTGTGAGTGCGTACCACAGCCGCGTTCCGATTTGTGGGTGGGGGGGTTGGCGAGTTCGAACGGCAGAAAAGTGGGAACAACAGGGAGGGAGGGAGGGAGGGAGGGAAGGGGAGAAGGGAAAAAAAGGAGGCGTTCCGTGTTTTTTCGCCGCTGTTCCTACACCCCTATTCTCTCTGCCTCCCCCCCAACTCGGGTGCACTGTGAAAGCCTCGTGCATTCTCGCGTGAGGGCCGACGAGAATGCACGAGGGTGGTTGCCAAGCAACGGGGGGGGGGAACATCGATTTTTAGCAGCGCCACGATGTCTCCGAGTGCCGTTCGTCGGGTTGCGACGGCCAGTAGGGGTGAAGAGCGGTGCCGGGAACAAACCGGACATCCTCGTGCTCCTCGAGTTGCCCTTTGTTACTTCGCCAGCGGTTTGTGCACGTGAGGGAAGACACAGCGGAGTGATGGACAGGAGTGCGTCCGCGATACGGAATACTTTGTTTGTGCCGCCGAGAAAAAACAACCCCCCTCAAGACGAAGCGATGGCGAACCTGAACGTAGTGCCGAGTGCGGCTTCCCCGAAGCCAGAAGGCCGGATGGTGCGGGGCCTCTCCGTTCATATACTGGGATAAAGGTGCCAGCGAAGGTGAGTGCGTCTCTTTCTTGTCTCTGCATGTGCCACCCACCCACCCCTCCCCACCCAGTAGCGGAAGACTATCCCGGTTCTTCTTTTTCAAATCTTGGACCGTGTGTGTGTGTGTCTGTCTGTGTGTGTGTGGGGAGGGGGTTAATGTCAGTGTCCTTAAGATGTTTCAACTGAAGAAGCCCGATTTACCTTTTTCGAGTGACGTCACACGGGGAATGACGTAACGTTTCAGCAGTAGCTTCGCCCGCGTGCCAGCATTAAGGGCGACATCGACGGACAAAGAGTTTTGGTCACTCGAACACGTCTTCAAAAGTCCCCCCGAAATCCTATTTTATGAGCATGCGCAGAGCTGACAGCGAGAGATGAAGACCTCATCCATCCGTGGACTGTCTCATGGAGAGGCATCCCTCGTCTCCCACAAAACGCATTCAAAATTTGTTCCTCCCCCTCCCCCACTGCTGCCCCCACAGGAAAGGCCAGGTCTTTGTAGGCAAAGAATCGCGAGGATAGAATGTTCAATCTGGGAGGGAAAATTGGAGTCTTTTGATAAGAGGGAGTCATCTGCGGCCCACAATGCGAGGGGGGGGCGTGTACCTTGCCACGTGATTGCTAGTCACTAGTGGATACCGCTTATCGATTGCGTAAAAATGAACGGGTTCCTGCAGAGGACTCGGTCGTGCGTGCAATGGGCTCTGAAGCTCGTGCAAAATTTCTGAGAAACCGGTTTTACTTTAGTGGAGTGTGCTTCAGTTTACTTTAAGGTTCGTGCTGGTGAACGCGCAAAAACAGAATCGTCGCGACATCTCCCCTGAAAGCTCCTCCTTCAGCCTCATCCAATAATAATCAACGAGCAAAGTGTGCTTCGGTTGTCAATCAGTTGCAAACGAGGTTTTGAAGTTGCAGAAACAACCGCGGCCTCCCTCTGTCGACGCAACTGCTGCCAGTATAGGTTTGGCCCGTCTCTACTGACACCTCTGTCGAAACCCGATGGTTCTGTTGCCACGTGACATGTGCGTGTGTAAGGGCGGCTCCTAGAACGTTTGTTCAACTTCGCCTCGTGTCTCTGTGAAGAACAGCGTACAAATGGGCCAGATCTGTGTGTGTGGTCACGTGCGCTCTTACTTCGCCGGTGTGTCCGTTGAAATTTGCTCCCATCCAGCCAGTTCCTGAAAAGAGTCGCAAATCCCCGCGTGCAACCCTCGTCCATCCCGTTGCGCTTCTTTTTCTGTGGACGAATTTGCAGTTGGCGGTTAAGGGACGAGTCCACGAAACGCCAACTCCAAAATCCTTCCATCCGAAGCGCAATCGCCGGTGTGGATCCAGCAGGTGTCTGGTGATGTTGCGGCTGATGTGTGCACTGGTTCGATGGAAAAGTTTGGTGGCACCAAAAAGCAGTCGGTGCCACCGCCCCTTGAACTGCGTGGAGCATTTGATACGGAGCCCTGAATGGGTCCTCATCTTCCCGATTCCTCCCTTCAACTTCTCTTTTCTGGACCCTCCTTCTTCTAGAGATAGAAGAAGATCGCCTTACTTATACACAAAGGGGTTCTTCTTCCTTCACGCGCATTTCCTCCGAACAGAAATTTAGGTGTGACGTCACCAGTGTTTTCCCGCTTCTCAGCCGTGCACGGCATCGAGCACGATGGACCTCACTACGATTGTCACCAGGTGTCGCAATCTTCGTCAGCTACGGCAATTAGTACACGCTCATGCGCACATCACCTCTTTCGAAACGGGCTTTCCATTCACGCGGGCACCTAACTTTGAACAGAAATCTGTGGGTCGACCTTTCTGGTTACAGACTAAAACGCCTTCGCTGGGTTTGAAAGCGAGAGCGCGCGCCTCAAAATAAGGCTTCTTATCTGGCTCGTCCTTCCCCCCGAGAACCCTCGTGGCTGTCTTCTCAAGTACGGAGAAAGAGAGAGAGAGAGAGAGAAAAAGAGATATTCTTAAGTTGGTCTTCTTAAGACTCCCCCCACTTAACCAGCTGCGGTTTAGTCTGCAAACACTCGGGGGTGGGAAGCGCCGAGCTCTCCTGGCGGGATCAGTGCGACGCTCAATTAATTGGAGGGTGGCGGGGGTCTGAATGAGATAAGGGTGTCTTTGTGAGAAAGCTTTGCCAACAAATATCCCTGAGATGACGTCACGAAAACGAAATGGGCTCGTTGTGACGCGTTTAGGACAGCTGCCTCTGGTTGTAAGGGAACAGTCCCCTCCATCACTTTGTACCCGAGAAACAACTTCAGTCGTTTTTCGCTCAGCTCGACCGTTACTGTCACGTGACGGCCAGATGTTTCTGGTCAAGGTTCGGTTGTCCAGATGTCCCCCAACGGACGTGGCGAAGGACCAGCTGTGAACGACCGTTTTTGTGAGCTACAACCCCCCCTCCCCACGCGTGCCCCGTCATTAACTGCCCATTGAAAGTCGGCCAGATGGCGTCATTTGTGTCCGTGATTATTCGGGGAGTGTCGGGGGAAGAAAGAACAAAAGGAGGTCACGGTGCCATACGGATTGGACGAAGGCCGACCTTTTAACCTCTGCAATATATCCGAAGCGTTCAGTCGACATCTAAATTCTTAAACCAACGGATCGGAATGCGGGAACATCACCGAAGAGGGGGTTTCTTACCCTCTCCGTTCCCGCACTCGCTTTTTATTTCGCGTTCGCGTCACGCGCTTCATTAACGGACGGGCAGCGCCGCCACGAGCGAGGTCTAGAATTAGCGGATGAAATCATCGGTGGCAGAGCAGAGCCGTGTTTCCCGAGGCTCCTGCGTACGAAGGGCACTCGAGGGAGAGGCCCCGACCATCTGGCTTTTGTTTCTGCACGTGGGGGATCGGCGGAGGGAAGTGAGTGAGTCATTCATTCCTCTTTACGGGAGACCGTCCGTCATTCTGGGGCCTGTCGATGAATCGTGGCGAGGCTGAGTCATCGGGTGGGGGGGGAGAACCCCCTTCCCGCACCCTCCCCTCCCGTAGTGGACTGGCGTCGCTGTTTGCCTTAAATGGCCGTGCGTTGCTTTGTTTCTCCTAAATAAATAGCGCGCTCGGAATCTTTGGGGGACCTTTGAGCGAGCCACAGCCATTCTAGTACAGAATGGAAATTGCGCCCTCCCCTAAAAAAATTGAATTTAATTAAAAAAAAAAGATTTAAAATAGATTTCTGGTACACGCTTTAATAGAAACTGTGAATGTCACACACGGCATTTATTATAACATTTATTTATTTACTTACTATCAGTTTATTAACACAAGGTTCTCCCCCCTGTACAGCAAGTGGGCTAGGAGGGTGTACTGAAATTTTAAAATATACATTATACACTTTTGTACAAACTTTCTGATCTTTACAATATAACTGTAAAGAAACTTAATGAAAAGAAAACTGCCCAAATGACCTTCACCAAACAAAAAGAAGAAAAATGAAATTACAATTTTCGTCAACAATACCGGAGTCCAAAAATCCCCCGCACACTTGGCCTTAAGTGGGATGAAGGACTAAACTTCATACCACGCTTCGAACACATCAGGAAAAAGACATACGCAGCACTGTGGAGCACTAGACAAGAACTCACCGGTCTCCGAAGCCCTCATCTCATGATCCAATACATCCTTAAATGCGTTACACCGATTCCGTTGTACGCATCGTCTATCTGGTCATCAGCCCCTGAGAGCAACATCAAGGCCTTCTTAGAAGTAGAATACTGGCTCCTGAGATGGCTAAACAAGATTGCCGGGAAACCGTTTACCATCTCAAGAGCGGTCTTGTCTGCCAATCCGGACATCACACCCTGGAAATATATCATCACAACCAGAAACATCTTAACTCTGGCAAAGCTACTAACGGAGAGAATAGATTCGCCGAAAGTGGGAAACGTGATCACTCGCCCCCGGATGATAAGACCGAGAATAAAGAGGGAAGAACCAAGTGTCAAGTGCCAACTGACTCAATTGGACTCTCTGGGGAGATTCTTCCTTCCCAGCAAATACTGCGAATTATTTCAATAATTTAAATATAGATCCAGAGAAACTATGTACAGACAAAATGTACCAATTTGGTAATGTGTACCGGCTGAAGTGAACAAATATAATAAGAAGACTAATTTAATAATTTATATAATAATATTTAGCATTTAACAACCATTCGCAATTAATCCATTAACACATATTCTGTGTTTTGTCATCTCCAAATATTGTAAATAAGTTCGTGTAAATATGCTTGTAAATACTGAAATAATGTAACCACACCTTTTAGCCACGTGCTGTCTATCGGTGTCTCGAAAGAGAAATAAATTATTGTATAATAAAAACTATTAAATAGATATATACACTTGCTTAATTGTATTCACTTTGAAATAACACAGATCTTGATAATTGAAGAGTTAAACACATAGGTTGACTTCTTTATCAGTAACTAACATAACAGATTTATTTATTCATTACATTATTGCATTTAATTGTTCATATCATACAAATTTCTAATAAAAACTGCCCGATTTTCGCAGCAATCCTGGTGATTTAGTCCAGATTTCGTCTATACTGTATGTTTTATTGACTTCAAACTTTACCGGATCAATGGAGAAGGTGTTGAAGTGTTCAATGGTGTTACATGGGAACATTCCTTTTAGGGAGTCCAAGTTTGATCGCTTCATCCTAAGTGGGTGATGGCTTCTATTTCTTCCTCTTTTCAGTGCAACGATATCTCCTATTGATGGGGCATCAATATGGCGAGTTAGCAGCTTGGTAAGCGCTGACAGATTTCTTTTTTTTTTTTTTTTTTTTTTGAGGACAGTGAGCTTCCAGGAGGTCATGCCTTGGTTGACTAGGAGAATGGATTTCGAGATGGTTTATGCGTCTAAAATAACCAGAAAATCTTTTTATTATGAAAATCGTGGAAACCAAAGATGTTTCTTCAAAAATATCACAAAAAATTGCGGTAATTTTAATTACAAACAAAACAATTAAAAACATCAAAGCGAAAACGTTGCCAATCATTTCAATCTTTCTTTTGGCGCCCCTTTCAGCTTTTAACCCGAGGCAGACGCCTCGGCACAGCTCTGCACAGCGCCACCTTGTGTTTGGGAAGGGGACGAGGACCGAGGTGAAAGGTTTAGGGATCCTTTTCGACGTGTCGAAGGCAGAAAGGCGCACAATGGACGAATGGAAAAGCCCCGATCATAAAGTATTGGCGTTTGTAGCGAGAAAACGATTTCTAGGTATCACGTGCGTGGTGTGGATCCGTATGAACTATCGACTCGGTGTCGGCCTGCTCTTTGTAAACACAGCCGTGTCGTCTGCTGTGCTCCAAGGACAGGCGCATTTTAAGCCGATCGATGAAGTCCGTTTTATCACTGGTCGTAACGATGCGTAAGGTGAAGTGCACGAATACACCTGCCCACGTTCGGGGGGTGGCCCGAACGAGGGAGGGAGGGATGCCAGCAGTCCCCCTTTTATAGGGCGACATCGAGCCACTGCTCCAAATGTTTAAAGCAGCGATGTCTTCCACTGTGTTCTCAGCATCGACGAGCAGTCCCCTTCCCTGCTCGTCGTTGCTGGAAACTCCCCCCCCCCCCCCGTCGCTTCCCCAGTTGCATTGTGGGCAGTTGGTATTCGCAAGTTTGTCGCACAATCACTACTCTCCCTTTCAGCTCAGGGGCTATGTTTTTCGTGGATAGAGAGAAAAAGAGAAAGAAACTCGATCTTAATTCGAAGTGGACTTTGAACAAGGCCGAGATCCGATCACCAAATAACCGATTCGCTCACCGTTGATCCCATGACGGAAACCCATTGTCCCTCCTCATCATACGGACGTTTCGGACGGTATTCGGTTCTCGTCGGTGAAGACCACAAAGGAACAGGAATTGTCGCGCATTCCCTCTCTGATACTATTTTGGGTGCTCACTCCGAGTGAGTAATCAGGAACCAGAACCGGCAGTAGTCTAGATACGTGTGGGGGGTGACTGAAACGGCAAAAATTAATGAAGAAAATGATACGAATATCAAAGAAGGCGATAAATTGACTCCATTACTGTTGCCAATGGTTACGTAAACAAACGAACGGTTAATTGAACGATTTATTTGAGTAAACACGAATGTACCGGAAACACTTCTAAAATTTAGCTGTGGGGGACGAACCCGAATTCGCAATGTGGGCCTCGTCCTCCAAGGGTATTTTCCATACACCGATGTAAAAACCCGTGGCACGGCTGATGCGAAGGGAGGGGAGGAGGGCACTTTTGCGCGCTAGAAACATTTTAAAATGAACCGAATGTTTAGGCATTCGGTTCATTTGAGATTGGCGAAATTGAAATACTTTTGGCAGTTTGGGTGGAAAAGAATCAAGCGATCATCTCACGTTTGAGGAACCGTATCACATTTTCACTTCACGCAACAAGTTTTTCGGTTATTGGCATTTTCATTTGCTTTAATCTCCCTCCCTCCATCGGGTTTACCACCTGCCGAACTTCGGTTCGCTCCCGTTACACTCTGTTAAAACGGAATTCCAAATTCTCCGTTTGATATCGAACCTTTAGTCCCGCATTGCCTAAACTCGTTCCACTTTATGGCAGAGTCCGCCCCAGCTGTTGGATCTGCGCTATCCACCCTTTCACTTCACACCTGTAATGTTCGGCACGTCCTCTAATAATATATAATCGACATGCCTAATGCATAATCCCCAGCCCCCCTAATTCGTACTTTCATTTGACGTAAATTTCCGCCACGCTTTTTAATTGTCTTTAATGAATTCCAAATAATTTGTGCCTCTTAGTTTTAACCTAAACCTTTGTGGCATGTATTTTATGTCCGAAACAGAGACAAACGTTTCATCTTTACTCGATATTGATTGTGCAGAAGTGTCACGAACGTTGCTCATCACTATTATTATTCCGATGTATTCACTTCATCCCTATTATCTTCCATTTCTCTTCACTCTTCTATTTCTCGCTTCTTCTTCTTCCCATTGATATTATCGCTATAGTTGTATATACGAAGGCTGTTTAATAAAGAATGATCATATTTTTCTCCCACAACAGTCTTATTAATCATCCATATTTGGTTGTCCTTTTCAAAGCAGGCCGGCCCCATTTGATGAAATGCACTTTACTGAAACGTCTTTTCAAAAACACGGTGGAAGCCATTTTTTTGACGTGCGTTTCAAAATTGTCTTTACGAATTCTTTTGACGAGTGGAAACGGCTTCTTATTTAACTTTCATTGTGCATCACCTACATATTTACAACGCTGTGCTTTCCCTTTGGGGGACAACATTTAAAAGCAGTTGTGCACGCTTTACTCTTCAAATGTACAACTCAGTAATCTTGCGCTGTTTCGCCTTGACTCTGCCACCACGGCTTTATGAAGTTCAGTCCATTGAACTCAATCAGCAAATGACTCTTTCTCATTGACTTCTTTCACAACTCCCAACCGCTGAACTCCATCCACAAGTTTGCCTCTTCTCTTCAAAATGCAAAGTGACTAGCTCTGTCATTTACTTATGTAGATTATTTTCACTTTTTTATATTTTTAATCATTTTTTCCCATTCTCTAATTAATTAATTTATTATTTGTTTTAGCGGTAATTTAACTTAATTTTTGACCTTTTTTGTACATAATAAGTTTAATTTTTGAATCAATGTTTATCTTCTTGTTGGATCTGTTATTATTTTTTTTCAGTTGTGCTCATTGTTCTGCTCTCATATGCTCTCTTGTTATCTCTTGTTATTAAGAAAAAAAAAATAATAATAATAAATAAATAAAATAAAATGTAAATTCAAACATTAAAATCAAATGTACAAAAGTGGTACAAAATTAAGTTACCGGCAAAACAAATAATGAATTAAATAATTAAAGAAAAAAATATAGTTGGGGAAGAACGTTATGCGGTTGTTATTGTATAATTAACCACACTTTTCCCACGTGGAGTTTTTAATATATATTTTATTAAGCGTAGACTAAATTAATATATACAATAGGGTGACGTTTCGGGTATCTTCTCGATACCCATCATCAGGCCGTGCTGCTGACTGACCGCCCTCAGACCTATAGAGGAATGAGCCCATTTCTCTTAATCAGTGGTTGGGAGTTGTCAAAAGTCAATGAGAGAGTCATTTGCTGATTCTGTTCAGTGGACTGAACTTCATTAAGTCCGTGTTGGCAGAGTCAAGGCGAAACGGTGTAAGGTTCCTGACTTGTCTACAGGGAGCATTGAAGTTTATTTTACTCAGGATATCAGATGCTTCATAAATTCCAGTGATTACTTTGGCTAGAAGGGCGATGTCAGCAGTAACTCTTCTAGTGCACAGAGGCCTCAGATGAAAGTAATCACACAGCGATTCATAATACACTGAGTGATAGAATAGAGGATTGCGGTACGTAAGGTAACGGACAAAGTTTTTTTGGACTGCTTCAATTTTGTTAGTTAAAGTCTTTGTGTGAGGATTCCAGATGGGTGAACTGAATTCAAGGATTGGCAGAACAATAGTTTTATAAAGGATAACCGCATATCTGTACTTTTTGAACTTGTATGTGTTCCGTTTGATGAATCCCAGTGTTTTGAATGCTTTGCTGGTGATTTTAAGGACATGGGCATCGAATTTAGCACTGCTGGAAAAGAGAATCCCTAAGTCGTTAACTTGGTCACACCTTTCGATGATCACAGAGTTAATACTATACTCCGTATTCATTAGTTGTGGAGATCTGCAAGATGAGAAAGAGATTACTTTGCACTTCGAGGGGTTAGCAGACAAGCCATTCAGAGATAGCCACAGAGAGAATTTATTGAGAGCACATTGAAGCTGTTGAGAATCGGTAATCTCCTTCACTGCTGAGTAGATCTTAGGATCATCAGCATAGAGAGCAACTTGAACATTGGAGGTGTAGATGAAAGAAGGAAGATCATTTACGAAAATAATGAAGAGAAGAGGACCCAAGGGAGAGCCTTGTGGTCCGTAAGGTAACGGACAAAGTTTTTTTGGACTGCTTCAATTTTGTTAGTTAAAGACTTTGTGTGAGAATTCCAAATGGGTGAACTGAATTCAAGGATTGGCAGAACAACAGTTTTATAAAGGATAACCGCATATCTGTAGTTTTTGAACTTATAAGCGTTCCGTCTAATGAATCCCGGTGTTCTGATTGCTTTGCTGGTGATTTTGAGGACGTGGTCATCAAATTAGCAATGCTGGAGAAGAGAATCCAAGTCGTTATCACACCTTTCAATGATCCCAGAGTTAATACTGCACTCCATTCAGAGATATCCACGAAAATAATTTATTCAGAGCGCGTCGAAGCTGTTGAAAATCTGTTATGTTCTTGACTGCTGAGTAGATCTTGATGATCTGCGTATAGAGCAACTTGAACGTTGCAGGTGCAGATGAAAGAAGGAAGGTCATTGATGAAAGCGATGAAAAGAAGAGGACTTAGGGGGAACCTTGAGTTCTTTCGTTGCTTCTTTGAATTACCATTTAAAAGAAAAAAATAGTTTTTCGGAATAGTTATTGAGGACCGGCGTGTTTGTGACAAGCGCCATTTACATTTGACAAGAGTTGCCGGAACATTGCAAACAATTCAGAGATCGCGACATCAAAAAATTCCATCGTAAAAAGAATTAAAACGTTCGTAGCCTTGCCTCCGAATGGTCTTCGAAGAAACCCGTGATGTCAGCAATAATCTTTCTTGCCTCACCCTAATCTTTCTTTACCGCGCGCTGACCCGAAGTAGAAACAAATTTCGCGTTTCTCAGATGCGGCCAATGGTAATTTTGACTCGATATGCAAATGACGAAGGCTAACTGCGTTTCACTGGAGCACTGCGTCTATGACGCGCTAAAGATCAAAGTTGAACTCGCGGTTTGAAGCGTTTGTTTGGCATTTGCGAAAGCCAACTCCTCGCGAGGAATAATAGCGCAAATGGTGTCCGATCGCCCGCAAATTCCCACTTAGGTATAATGGCGACGATCCCCCCCCTCCCCTTCGGCTCAATGATTTTTTACCGATCGGTGGAAAGAACACTCCGCAGCTGACAGATCCATCCCTTGTAAACATGGTACGGAGAACCAAGGGGATCGGGACACCAGAAGGGTCCTGTCATCATTTCAGACGAACCCCGTGGACTCTCGCGTGAGGCGCTTTTTTCGTGGTTTTTCATCGGGTTTGCGTTTCTCTCGCTCGTTGTCTCATTAACCCTCGGCTTAGAGCCCGTGAGGGGGTTTGTAGCGTAGTGTGCGTGCGTGTCCCTTTGCATTAAAGATCATATTAATCTCAATATATTTCTTGAAGAAATGTGAAAGAGAATGAAGAGGCTGTTTAAGCAGGGGTGGTCCGTCTCCATCATTTGTACCACCCACGTGGTATTCGATGCCTCGTTTTAGTACATTTCATATTTTGTGAATCTGCACGCAGTGGGTGGGTTGGTGGGTGTGAGGTGGTGGTCATCTGAGGATAAGTAACGGCAGTCTCCTCTACCAGAGAAGCGTGACTTATTCGAAGTAGTGCAATACGTAGGCATCTCGTTGTGAATATGAGGCGTCATAAACGATGCGCGTGGATGGTAGTAGAAACGAGGGAGATGTATCGTCCACCCTTACGAGGGAGATGTATCGTCCACCCTTAAACGGCCTTTTTCAAAAATTAATTGTCGCAGCGCACGCTGCCCCTCCTTTCGCAAACTAAAGCTGTCTTCGGTGGGGGGAAAGTCTTCCCCCCCAACGCTTTCTGAGCCGTATCGAAATGCAGTTTGTTAGTCGTCGGTGCAATTTTTCCCAAAAAAAATTATCTTCGGCGGACATGCGCAGTAGAGTATCGGCGTCTACGGATGTGGTTTTAGAGAGGGGCGGCACAGTTTTCCGGATTTCGGGCACAAACAGAAATTTCCATCGAAAAATGGGGGGGCCGCTTTTCTGAACGCGATCTTACGTCATGCCACGCTGCCGCGTGTCTGTCCCGTTGCTAGGCAACAGTTTCCCCACCACCTCCCGCGGCGAAATCAATCGGACTCGAAGATTTTAATTCGGCGGAGGATTATTTGTTGCGTCCTTCTCCGATTCCACGGGCGAAACAGCAACGGACGCCCAACTGTCCTCGTGCACGTGACCAGCACTCGCAAAGCCGGCTCGAAACAGCGCATTTGCGATTGGAACAATCGTGCAATTGGGATAAAAAGCAGTCCCCCCCCCCCTTAAAGACCACTGACTCCGTAACATCCCCTCGCTCTGTGGGGGAGGAATGAGACCCCCGTGTCCTCCTCCGCCATTTTAAGTACATCGGGTCAAAGCGCCTTTCAACGGCATCGCTACCAGAGCAGCTTACCGTTCGCAGACCTCCCTCCTCTCATTATTCCGTCAGCCGTTACACGGTTGTACTCCCCGCATTCCCTCCCTCCCTCACTTCCCCCTACGCCCGTGTCGACGGTTGTCCTTTCCGTTGCTCGCAGATGCGACGAACACTTTTTCTTGTTCCGAGTGACGCTCGCACAGACATGCACAGGGGGAGGGAGGGGAGGGAGGGAGGGTAGGGTAGGGTGTAACGGATCTGCGGGATGACAACAGCTCGGTGACAGTTGCTGTTTCGAAGCAGCGACTCTTCCTCGTGTGCTACTGTGAAAGCAAAAAAAGACTCTCCCTCGCACAAGACATTCGGCGTTAACCGGGTGGGGAGGGGAGGGGAGGAGGGAAGCTCGCACACATTAAGCGGCTTTAAGTAGCACGTTTTCGGCAGGATTAGAGATGGGTCGAAGAGCAAGAAGCCGGACTAATCTTACGAAAGAGCGATGTTTTAAATATTTCTTTTCCTTCGTCTCGTCGTGCTCAATCAGCCAAAACACCCCCCACCCCTCTCTACAACTGTTTCTTTTCTTTCTTCTTCTTCTTTTTTTTTTTTTTGTTCGGGGGGGGGACTTCCCTCCTTTGTGTATGCCCGAAGACCTTCCGTTTGGTGGATGCGACTGTGGTACTCGAACCGGTTCCTGCATGGCCCGGGATTTTCTGTTGCGCCATTTGTGTCGGGAACGTGCGCTCTGAAATGTGCGTTCTTCACACGGCACGCGCCGTCGATAGAACGATGGCAGAAAGAAGCTAAAAGAGCGATGAGAACGGTTTAAGAAAGCGAGTTCCAGTCAGGACCGAATTCAAGTTGTTGCGGCCCTTTTCTCTCTCTCTCGGGTCGCCTGTGGCAATATTAAAAAAGGATTTTTTAAGATGGAGCGAGGTCCCTTGTAACGTGAGGCCCTCAGCTCCCTTTACCTTATATGTTAATCCGACCCTGCCTGCAGTTATCATTTTTTAAAACTTTCTTCGTCTGACGCAAATTTTAAAATCTCGGCATCATCGGGTTGCTTCGTTCATTCCGCCCTCGATAACACAAAAAAAAAAAAAAAAAAACCCTCATCTTTCCCTGGGGAGCAAAGGGTTGCAGCACTCATCCCTTTGAAAATTAAAGCGAAATCTCTCAAATTTGAAACGAAATCCTTTTTCTACCGCACTGTTTCTTGCAGTCCATTCTGCCTTCCCTTTTTTAAGGAACCCATCTTGTCCCATCACGGAAGCATCCAGGCGACCTTCTTTTCCATCGCGGGTTTCTCCCGACGAAGGTATCCCGCTCGCTCGTCAGTCCCCAATTTTGAGGGGCATCCGCACAACGACCTGAGGGAGGCGCACATTTCAAAAAAGGTAAATATTACGGAATGATGGACACATAAAGCGAGATTTGTAATCTTTATTGTGTACACGGTTTTCATGCCTTTCTCTCTTTGGCATTTTCATAACAAAATAATGGTACACCTAAATTATTCACAAAATAGATATTCTTGACACTACATACAATATTAAACAGACATCCTTTTTAAATTCATTAAACTGCCCACTTTACCTGGTTGAGTTTAGGTCATCAAGGATCTCTCTCCGGTATTTGCGATCCTTGACAAATTTGTAGAGGTCGCCTTCGATTGCTTGGACTGTGATAAGCATCTGCTTGGGGACAAAGCGGTCGCTAAGGGCTAGTCTATTATGGTTGGCTATTAGTGTTGGAGCTGACCTCAGTCCGGGTTGAGGGATTCTCCAGCTGCACAGTTCCAACATGTTTGGCTCCGAGATTATTCCAGTGGTCATTTTGGCAGTTAGGGTGAGGCGTCTTTCCATTAAAAGATTTGGCAGTCGGGCAAAGATCAGTGCGGTTGTTCTTTGCTGGGGTGGACGATGATGCTTATGTGTGATCCAACGAAGGAGCCAGTATTCGGAGGAGTACATGTGGACATGTGTTTTTGTAAAGGGCGGCACCGAGAACGTCAGTTCAACTTCGCCTCGTATCTCTGTGAAGAACAGTATCACTACAATTGGGCCAGATGTGTGTGACGTCGGTTTGTGTGTGTGTGTGTTCTGTTGTTCTGTTCTGGCCTCTTGGCTACCCAGAAACATCAGTCACGTGGACAGATGATTCTGGGTACTCGTCCACACCACGGGAAGGTGGGCCAGTCCATGTAAAGCACGTACTGTCTCAAAGGAGACTCTGACCCACATGATGTTGCCAGCAGGTAGGTCAGGATCCTCTGGGGGCCCATTCCAGAAGAAAAGGAAGGAGCGAGAGAAAATAAAATAATAATAATAAATAAATAAAAAATAATAGTAATAAAAAAAATAATAAATAAAACAAAATAAAGAAAAGAAAAAAAAAATATATATATAATAAATAAATAAAAAAATAAATAAAATAAAATAAAAATTTAAAATAAATAAATAAGTAAAAATATATATATTTTAACCCCCTAGCATGGTGCCGTGAAGGTACCACGACCATGCCGTATTGTATGGTCGTGGTACCTGCGTGTACCGGTGAACTGTACAATAAACATCTTATTTATATAATAAAAGTAAGTGTGGAGTGGCTGACTCCAAAGAGAATGCAAGGAGGAGCAGGAGAGGAAAAAAAAAAAAAAAAAACACCATTGTCTAATCCACTTCAGGCCCAATGCCAGGGGTGTTGACCACTCTATATGATCTCCTCCTTCGAGAAAAGACTTCCATAGCAAAGTTGTGAAGAGCAGATAAACGTTCAGAGGTTTGGAGTAACTGGTCTAATTGGTTTTCTGATATTGGGATGGTGGTCACTAAATCTTGTCTCAAGTCTTCTTACAGAATACAGTCAAAAAGGAGGTGCCTCCAGTTTTCCTTGGCTCCACAGTAGCACAGGTCAGTCGTGCAGAGGCATAGTTGGTGTAGTTTTTCATTAAGAGAGCCATGTCCAGTAACTAGGAAGGAAGTCTCCATGGTGAGGGAAAGCCAGGATTGGACCAAATTAGAGGATGTAAAGGTTACATCAGGAAGGAATCTTCTAGTAAGCACTCCAACTTGGGATGTATCCCATGGGGTCAGCCAGATGTTCACTAACTCGTTGTAGCATCTGGCTTTCTCAGCTTTTGGGTCAGTGTCAAGATCAAGCTCGATGTCAAGGAACTTAGTGGGGATGTTGTTTTTGATTCTAAATACTAGTCCTCTGTAAGCAGCATACAAATCCAGAGGAAGAGTTCCAGCTATGACTTGGATGGCTGCTGTAGAAACTGTTCTGCAAACTCTCAGGGTAGCCAGTAGCATTGTACGTTGGATGGAACTCAATCTGTTTCTCATCTTGACCAAGCCAACTCGGTGAAACCAGGCACCGGCTGCATATGTGACAATTGGAAGGAAGACTGCTTTATAGTACAGACGAAGTGTCCTCTTGGAAAGGCCCCAGTCATTCCTGGAGATACGAATAATGGAGCCAGAGAGCTTCTTGACTTTTGATCTGAGATGGGTGAGGTGTGGCAGGAAGCTCAGTTTGTGATCAATTACCACTCCAAGAATGGTAGCTTCAGTAACTATGGGTAGCCGGATTCCAGAGATTTTAACCTGTGGTGGACGCCTGAGATCTAGCTTGTGCTTAAAGAGCATCATTTTGGTTTTACTTGGGTTAATGCGGAGTTTGTTCAATGCTGCCCAGGAGGAGAGATCAGACAGGACCAGATTGGCATTATGTTCAATGGCACTCCTAGATTTTCCAGACACAATGATGGTAAGGTCATCGGCAAAGGCAACAACTTTGGTGTTCTCAAAAGAACGGGAGAGCCAATTCTGTAGAACCATATTCCACACCACAGGCCCCAAAACCGACCCCTGGGGCATCCCCGAGAGACAGGCCTGAGGACATGTTGATACTTAGATTTTAGGATCACAGTTCTTTCGGAGAAGCAGCTAAGGAAAAGTTTATATAATTGATGGGAACAGGAGGCAGACCGGAGGCGCTCCAAAGCGCTGTCCCACCAGACAGTGTCGAACGCTCCCTCAAAATCGACAAAGATTGCCAATTCAAACTTAGCTTCGGAGTTTTCGATATGTAATACCAGGTCAAAAAGGGGCTCTTCAGAGGAGCGTCCTGGTGTGAAGCCATATTGATGTGGAGAGATTAGATTTTTCGCCTGGAAAAGCGCCGAGACTCGTAGGGCCATAAGACGCTCGAGAATTTTCCCGAGATTTGCCAAGAGTGCAATGGGACGGAAGGAGCGAGGATCTGAAGGTGGCTTGTGTGGTTTCTTTATCAGGCGCAGAAGAGCAGTTTTCCAGTCCTTGGGAAAGATACCTCTCTGGAGGCATTTATTGTACAACAGGAGGAAGTATAGAGGCATTAGTTTAAACAGACGAAAGATGAAGGTATACTCTATCTGGTCTAGGCCAGGGCATTTGTTTGGGTTTGTTTTCTGTAATACTGAATTCAGCTCTTCCAGTGTGAAAGGATCCGTTGTGCTTTTTGTGGCGTAGTTTCGATTTGCTCTTCTAATTGCTGTATGCTCTGGGAGATCCTCAGCAACATCGTCTGGAGGAAACAACCTGTCACGGATTAGGTTGGCTGAATCAAACCAGTTGGAGGTTTCCTGGGAGTTAGCCTGTACAGTGTTAAAATTTTCAGGGGTGAAGGATTTATCTCTTGTTATTTTATACACTAAACCCCAGGGGTTGGAATTTCCAGTTTCCTTAACAAAGCTCACCCAGGTTGCTTTTTTCCTGGCTGCTATGGCTTTAATATAGTCGTTTTTCTTTTGGATGTAGTCACTGTAGAGACAACATTCGACTTCTGGGGGTGCCCAGTCCTGGTGCCGCTGGTAGTAACGTCGTGCTCGCATTGCCAGTCTCCGAAGTCTAGTGAGATCATTGGTCCACCAAGTGGAGACAGTAGGTCGGAATATTTTCTTTTTGGCGGATTTATAGGATGCTTTGAGGATTGCTTGCTGGAGAGCAACTACCAGTTCATTGGCTTGCATGGATTCATTGGGATTTGGCTCACTTTCAGGGAAGTCTCCTTTAATACAACGTTCAAAGGATTGCCAGTCGACATTTCTGGTGGAGAACCTCACAAATGCAGGCAGTCTTATCTGGTTGTCTTTTTTCAGTGGGGTTAAGTTTATGAGGAAAAGTATGTACACACGCTTGATTTCGTGGGGGCTCCAGATGCCCATATTTCTGAAGGGTATAACACGACGGAGTATACAGATGTGTGTATACGTACCGCCCATTCATATCCATATCCTTAACGTGGAGTAGTTGTTGTTTGGTAATCCACCGCATTTTGCAGGATTCTGTTATGAGCTTGTCAATGTGGGGCTTGAAGGTCAGTTTGCAATCGAAAACTACTCCCAAGTCCGTATGTGTATTCACCACTGGAAGAAGAATCCCATCTACAGAAGTTTGGACTTCAGTGCGTTGGTGCTTCAACGAAAAGACAATTTGGGCTGATTTTGCAGGATTAATAAGTAGTCCAAATTGATGGAGATAGGATTCTAAGTCGTGTAGCTTTCGATTGATCTTTTCATTAATTTTTAGGATTTGTTCGCCCGGGGTAATCTGGGCGTGTAGCTTAATATAAATAAATAAATATAAATAAATAACTGTTTATTGTGAAGTACAGAGTAAGAGCACAATGTCCCATCACGGCAACCAGCGCCAGGGGTTCACATGTAGTGGATTGAGAAAAACAGAATAATATACGGAACACAAGTACACGACAGGTTACAAAAAAAAAAAAAGTTACAAAATACAGCGTACAAATGTTAAAAAAAAAAACAAAAAAATTTGCAATGATTCAGCAGGGTTCCAGTGATGACAAATTTGAACATGAGGATAAGGCATCACAGTCCTCTTTTAGAGGGTCAAGGTTCAAGAGCTTTGATAAAGTTCTGTCCTTGTTATTTATTAGCCTGTCAAAGTTGGGGTCCACACAGTTCAAGGTGACAAGCATCTGCTTGGGAAGAAACCTGTCAGTGAGTGCAACCCTCTCGTGGTAAGCCATGTGACGATCTTAGGCTATCGTCGGCATAGCAGATTGTCTTCTGTTTGTTGCACAACCGAATAATGACTGCAGTGAATAATGCTCCGGAGAGGACTCCTCCTTGGGGAACTCCCGCTGTGGTCTTGATCCACTGTAAGAAGAATGGTTCTGTCAGAAAGCAGCTTGTGATGAACTACAACATATCACCTTTCATGTAGAAGTAGTTAACAAGCGACGGGGTACTGACGGAGTCGAAGGCAGCTTCCAGGTCGACGCACGTGAAGGCTAGTTCTGCTTTAGCTCCTAGTGCTCTGAGAATGGTGCTGGTAATGGATGTTAAATTAATGACTGTGGACCTTCCTGGAATGGCATAGTGAATCTGTGGAGGTTTGTAAGGCATGATTTCATTGGAAGAGCGAGAGATTGGCCTGAACTGTTTAATGAGGGATGAAGATTGTCATTTAAGATGTGGCCTCACAGCATATCTGTTCCAGAGAGGGGGAAAGTAGTGCTGCGTTAAGATACGGTTAAAAATTGAGAGTAGTGGATCGATGATAAACGTGCTGAGACACTTGATCATGAATTGTAGCATAAGGGCCGGGGCCTGAGGTTGCGGTAGGTGGCAATCCATTTATAGCAGTTATAATCTGCTTCCTCGTAATGCAAACGGTGGCGAGCATATCCGTTGGAACTTTGTTGACAGGTAAGTTGCCTGGATACGTCGGGGCCACATTGTTCGAGCACTGTGCAATGTGGTCCATCCACAGTTCAAGATCCAGTGTTTTAGGAATTCCTGTGTGCCGAGAGTCATAAAAAGGGTTGCTTTTAGATGTTTTTTTAATTGCGGATTATTTCTGGCTGTTGAACACTGCCCTTGCTCCGGAGAAAGCAATCCGATCTTGTACAGCGCCTGATTCTTTCCATCTGTTATGCAGATTTTGTTTTTCTTGGAAGGTTTTGTTCAATGCAGGTGTCCACCAAGCTCTTGAACGGGGAGTGATGCAGTTGGTCTTTATCGCTCCGTAACTGGCAATGGTTTGGAGCCACCTGGTCACGAGGTCCACAGCCAACTGGAGATCGGAGTTATTAAGAGCTTCCAATGGGATAGAGGATGCGGCTTCGAGACATCGTGGTGGATCAGTGAATTTGGGGACTGTTATCTCTTTCTTTTTAGAGCCTTGGATATCGAAGTTCGGTGCGACTAAGCGCAGGTGTATGGCAATGGGTTCGTGATCGGATTGAAAGAGATTGTGAAGATTGTTTTCGAGGTTGCGTAGTGCTGAGGAGAATACGAAATCTAAGAGATTGGATCCTCTCGCGCGGTGGTAGTTGAGAATGCTGATACCCAGTGAATCCATACGGTTAACGAGTGTCCTACTAAGATGTGCGAGAGTAGGTGGAAGATTGAAATCTCCACAAATAATGTGCTTAGCAGAGGCGTTGAGGTGATTTACCAGTCAGTGGATCACATCTTCAATGATGTCACTGTTTGGGGCTGGTGGGACACCATATCTATCAGGACGGCATTGAGCTTGAGGGACACCATAGCATCAAATGCAGGGAGATATGGTTAGTATTGAATGTACCAATGAAAAGAGGATGGTATTGTAGAATATTGCGACTCTCCTTCCTCTACAATTCACTCAGAATTATAGGATTAACCTCGGTGGGGAGAGAGAGAGAGAGAGAGAGAGAGAGAGAGAGAGAGAGAGATTTTCTTTTGAAGTACATTTTAGTGTCGTCGAAAACATGCGAAGGACTTTTGCGAGAAATACGCGGTGCGTCTCTCGATTGTATGAAAATGTCCACCTTTCAAATAGAAGCAATCTTGGATCCTCTGGAAGGCGAACATTTGCAGGTGATAGTTTTCGAGCAGGGAAATCGCGGGACATACGAAACTCGGGGGAAGAGGGGTCTGTAAATGCTGCCAACAGTCTCACGATTGCCATATCAATCAAATGTTAAGTGGACTTCTTCGGGAGTGGAGTGGAATGGCCTCGTAATGCTGGACTCCTTAGTGGAATTGAAAGGGAAACTTCGTTTGTGAATCAGAGAAGGAAATGCTCTTTTGAGTCGATTTTCATGGAGATTTCAAAGCAGAGTTTTTCGTGTTGACAGAAGAAAGACTCCCTCCACACACACACACACACACACACACACATACACACATTCTTTGTGGCTTGTTATTTCCCTTCTCTCTGCAAGTAGTGTCCTTCTTTTTCCATCTTTCACAACTTTCAGCGGAATCCATGGTCTGGAGAGACCAACCATCCTCTAAGCGTCGGGTAGTTTCGCTTGTGTGGGTAACAGATCTGAGAACCTGCGCACGCGAGTGGCTTCATTAAGTTACTGCGAAACCTTTTGTTAGGGACTGGGACTGCTTCTTTGTTTGTCTCCGAGATTCTAATCCCGCTTGGGATTACACTCTCGTGGGATGTCGAAGTGCGCGTTAATTAACGAGAGCTCCAGCGGAGGCGAAAGGGAAATTCTTGACGCCGATTAGCTGCCGGTTCGTCGGCTTTTTTTGTTTCAAGTTTGGCCTAATTCGTGGTGTTGCCGCCAGAGGGCTCCCCTTCGCCGCGTTGCATCCTCCATCAATCATCGGATCCAGTGGCCATCCGGTCCCACCGTAACGGGGAGCGGTCATTTATTACTTGCGGCGATAAAGGGGGGGGGAGAGGAGGAGAAGGATGGACGGCGCGAGGATAGCACCTGGCTCGTGCACGTACCGTTTAATTACGAATATCGATCGGCGTGGATTCCTCATTACGGCATTCACATTCCCGGCGATGTGTCGGTCGGGTTCCGAGGGTCGGCAATGATTGGTCGCCATCTTTTGACACGTGATCCTCTGGACGCCAAGCGATATCGGGAAATAGCGGAACACTCCGCTCCCAAGAAATATTTATCTGCCGCGATGCCTTTGAGAGGCGTCCAACCCCCAATCACATCCCCCCGCATCAATTAGTTCCATTTGAGCGATTTCCCCCTTCTGCCAAGCGTGTGTCATCCATAAACGAGTCCAAGGCGCAAATAAACAATTTTTATCGCGTGCAAAAGGATGTTTATGCAGCAGCAATGGCGGGGGCTTTACATTGGATGGTGGACAAAGGCCTTTTGGGGAACGGGGCCCACATCGGGATTCGGGTGCATCCACACAGCCAACAATGGAATAAGTTCAGGAGTTCTTTACAAATTCATAAAGATATTCACGAAAACATATTGTTGGGCATTATTACGCTTCCCTTATTAATGTGCACTTTGCCTGGCCCAGGTCAGGGGCTCTTAAGGATCTCTCTCTCTCTCTCTCTCTCTCTCTCTCTCTCTCTCTCTCTCTCTCTCTCTCTCTCTCTCTCGGTGGTACCTCCGATCCTTAGAAGCATCTTGTGTCGGTTGGGTGTTCTGGTTTTCATCCAGAGGAGTTGCAGTTGACTCCATAAATGTGCCACCCACAATAAAAGTCGAAGTAGTTGGACATTTTTCTGGGCCTACAGAGGTTAAGGTGGATCTGGTTACACAAGGTGCCTCGGCAACTGCAGGGGAAACATGTGAATCACGTATTCGAGGAAATGGCAGCTTAGAAGGGTAGCATTGATGTTGTTTTGTAGTCCACCGCATTTGACAGAATTTTGCTGTGAGCTTGTCAATGTGGGGGTTGAAGCTCAGTTTATAGTCGAAGACGACTCCCAAGTCTGTAAGCATCTTGACCACTAGGAAGGGAATGCCGTCTAGAGAGGCTTGGATTTCAGTGGGTTGGCGCTTCAGAGAAAAGACAATTTGTGCTGATTTGGCGGGGTTAATGAGGAGGCCAAATTGATGGAGATAGGATCCTAGGTTATGTAACTTTTCACAGATCTTTTTATTGATGTTTGAGAGATGTTCGCCGGGGTTAATCTGAGTAAATATCTTAATATCATCGGCACAGCAGAGTATGTCTTCTCTCTGTTGCACAAACGGAAGAATAACTGCGGAGAGAACTCCGCCTTGGGGAACTCCCGCAGTGATCTTTCTCCGGATCGTGTGTTGATCCGCTTTAAGAAGAATGGTTCTGTCAGAGAGCAGGGCTGTGATAAACCACATGTGACTTTTTATTTAGAAGTAGTTTTCTAAGAGGTGAACAAGTGAGGGGATACTGATGGAGTCGAAGGCAGCTTCCAGGTCGATGTATGTGACAGCAAGCTGTGCCTTAGCTTCTTGTGCACTGAGAATGGTGTTGGTTATCGATGTTAAATTAGTGACTGTGGATCTTCCTGGAATGGCCTAGTGAATCTGTGGGGGTTTGTGAGACAAGATTTGATTGGTGATGATTGAAAGCAATGTCTTCTCCATAAGTTAAGAGGCTGGAAGAGCGAGAGATTGGCCTGAAGTGTTTAATGAGGGTTGTAGATTGACATTTAGGATGTGACCTCACAGCACTCTGCTCCAGAGAGGGGGAAAGTAGTGCTGGGTTAAGACACGGTTAAAAATTGAGAGTAGTGGATCGATGATAAACGAGCTAAGACATTTTATCATGAATTGTGGTACAAGATCGGGCCCTGCAGTTGAAATGAATTGCCGTCCATATATAGCAGTTATAAGCTGCTTCCTGGTGATGCGAACGGTGGCGAGCATATCAGTAGGGACCTTGTTGATGGGTAAGTTGAATAGGTGCATCGGGGCCGCAGTGTTGGAGAACCGTGCAATGCGGTCAATGCACAATTTAAGGTCCAGTGTTTTAGGAATTCCTATGTGCCGAAAGTCATAAAATGGTTTGCCCTTTCGTAGGGTTGCTTTTAGATGTTTTTTGATTGCAGATGATTTCTGGCTGTTGAACACTGCCCTTGCTCCGGAGAAGACAATCCGATCTTGTACACCTGACTCTTTCTATCTCTTTTGCAAATTTTGTTTTTCTTTAAAGCTGTCGTTCAATGTAGGTGTCCACCAAGCTCTCGAACGGGGAGCGATGTTGACTGTCTTTGTTGCACCATAATTTGCGATGGTCCGAATCTATCTGGTCATGACGTCCACAGCTAGCTCGAGATCGCAATTATTGAGAGCTTCCCAAGGAATCGAGGATGCAGGTTTGAGAAATCCTGTTGGGTCAATGAATTTGGTTGCTGTGATTTTTATTTTTATTTTTTTTTTATATATCTTTTTGGGGCCGTGGATATCGAAGTTAGGTGCCGGTAAGTGCAGAAATACGGCAATGGGTTCGTGATCGGATTGAAAGAGATTGTGAGGGTTGTCTTCGAGGTCGCATCGGACAGGACGGGAGAAATTAAATCTAATTGGAGCTCTTTGCCCTCCCCTGTCGCCAAGATCCTCCTTCCACCCTGCCCCGGAATGAACGTGTCTGTATAGTGCATCTACTTCGGCGCTCATTTCATTGTCTCCTATCTGTATTCTCCCCGTTCTCCCCCCCCCCCCAAGCCTTTCCCACAAGAAAGCAAGGCGTTCATCGACGGATGCATCTGCTTAATGTAAACGGACAATGGAGGCGGTTGGTTAGGTGGCGCGTGCTACTTTTGAGCACTTAATTTTTTCTTTTTTCTTTTTACCACTGCTCACTCGATAGAGGTGCGCCGAACGTCACTTCTACTTCATCACTCTTCGTAGCCACCCTTAAATAGCGCGGCCTCTTCCTCGTGAATCCGTTTTCTGCGAAGTCTTCGCCATTTTCTCTCTCTCTCTCTCTCTCATCGCTGAGCACACATTTCGATCCGATACTGGAAAATGGCAAAGGGGTGGGTGCCTGGGGGGGTTTCCCGTCAAATGACCAGCAATCGGGAAACACTTACGATAATTAAGACGTTACAGGAAATGACCCTTCGCATCATAAAGGGTTATTTTGACGCACTTTGCTATGGTGATGAGACAAACGCACGCTTTACGAAGCGCTTGCAAAACACCACTGTGTACGAAAACAGCTCGCTGACAAATCCTTACAAGGCGAAACAGCATATTTTTAGAAACTTTGAAAATTCAGAGGAAATCGCTTTTGGAACTCGAAAAGAAAACAGATCGGCAGTGATGACCCAGGTGTGGGGGAATGCACTTTGTGGGGTGCCCACCTCCCTTTCGTCAAGTGGGAAAATAAAAGAGAAAAATCCAGCAACCCTCAGTTGCCTCGATGTTTCTTTTTTTTTCTTTTTCTCTTTGATCGGATCGGAAATTTCCTTCCGGGGTCAGGGGAACGCTAATTCAGTTCCCCGAACAGCTTTTGGATGCTTTTTATTGGAGTATCGAGCGATGCCCGGGGAGGATTGTGCGGATCTTAATGACATCAACTTTGCCCCGAGATCCCGACCTCAAAAAAAAAAAAAAAAAATCTCTGAAGGGAGTCTTTCTGGAGGAGAGTTGATCGAGTACACTTTAATTACGGGACCTTCCTGTCTGCATCCGGCGAGAGCACCCCGCGAAACTCGGTAAGTGTTTTGGGTGAAGCAATCAAAGTTTATCAACCGGCGACCCTTTTTTAATTTAAGCACGGGGGGTCGGCAGCGAAGCGGCGTTTCTTAGAGAGAGAGAGAGAGAGAGAGAGAGAGAGAGAGAGAGAGAGAGCGAATGCTACTCGGAGATCTTAATAAACGAAAGATGACGATGCCGCGTCGTGCGTGCAGTAGGACAAGACAGAACGCGCACGAGTTAGAAATTCGTTCGACTAATTTTTTATATTGTCAATGAACGCCGAGGGTGGTTTGGGTATCGGATTTAGGGATGGCGATGTCAAAATCCGACCCTTAGAGGGTTGAGCGAACTTTATCTGACGAAGGGACAGTTGTCAGCGAGATACCCTCGCATCCATCATCATTACAAAATGAGAGCTCATCCAAGCCATCAATAGTATCCCACCAATTTCATGTGCTGGATTTGATGGGATCCCACAATTTATCCTTAAGAGCGTAAGTGTTTTCATCATAGATGCGCTTCTAGGAATCCTAAATGGCATTCTCATAACTCAAAGTTTCCAAACAGCCTGGAACCAATATATAGTTCGGGCAATTCGAAAAGCATATGGAGTTATGCTTTTCGAATTGCCCGTATCACAGTATCACAGTTCAGGACAATTATGAAAGCGTCATGAGTCCTCAAAGTTATGGAAAAGTGCCTTCTTCCCGTCCTTACCAACCAGGTTCTCCCATGTAATTCACAATTTATCCATTATGCACTGAAACGAAGGTCCATCATCACCAACCTGCTGGAAACCACTAACAGCATTCTGGAGGCTCTACAAGACAGGGAGGAGATGGCAATTGTGTATGTAGACATCCAGTCTGCCTTCGACTGCATTGACGTCCAGACCCTCCTTCAGCTTTGTGAGGAGGGATACCAGATTAAAGGAAATATCCTTGAATTCTTAAAGTCGCTTCTTACAACCAGGATTCTTCACCTGAAGATGAATAAAAAATCCTTCACTAGGAAAGTCAGTGTAGGTGTTCCCCAGGGCGGAGCTCTGTCTGGGCTCCTCTTTACTGCTGCCATCCACCCATTCTGGTGCCAAGAAACGGATTTTCTCAGCTATGCAGGTGATTTGAAGCTTCTCTATCGGATCGATGGGACCGACCAACCTGAGACTGCTTCCATCATCAACAGCCTAAAAAGTCTTGTTACTTACTTAGCGCAGTTCTGTCTTCAGATTAATTCAAATAAATCTGCACAAATGGTATTCTCACTCATATCGCACCCAACTGAACTAAACCTGAAAATCAATGCAACCTCCATTCCTCCAGTAACCAAGCACAGAAATCTCGGGGTCAACTTTGACCCAAAGCTCAGCTTTAAATACCATGTCACAGACATTTACAACAAGTTCTGCAGATTCAGATGGTACAAACCACACCTTCTTCGTGTCACAGAGTCTCTCAGTACACCCTTCAATATATTTACCGGTTTCTTCAGCCAGTCATCAACTATGGATCTGAATTCTTGGAGTCGGCAGCAAAAACCAGGCTAAAAACCATTTCATCTGATGAGTACTGGCTTCTTCGGTGGGTCTCTTCAAGCTCAAGCTTCCACCCTTCGCACATATTTCAGAAATGACCAAACTTCTAAACCACAGAAAAGTCTCAGAACGGATCTTCACCCTTCGCTTCCTCGTCACCATTAAAATGAATACGCCAAGTTTTTGACAGATTTGTAGTTGGAGAATCCAACCGAGACCCTTAAGGGCCCTCCCTTCTTTACAGTCCGTTGCGTGAAGACTCAGGAAGGGCCGAAAATTCCTGCCAATGGAGATGCTCCAGAACGTCCAAGAAATGGATGCTGACTACAAGAAATTCATTGAGGACAAAGCCTACAGAAGACGTATCATCAGGGAGCAACTTTAGTCTCCAACCAAGTGACTGTCACTGTTTCTCTTGATCGGTTTGTTGCTATTGTGAGAAAAAAAAAAAAATGTTTTCATGTGTTTATAACTTATTTTTTTGTTGTTAGAGTTTTAGTTGGTTTCTGTGTTAAACCCCTGCCATTTTTGTTGTCGTGGGTATTGCATCAGGCACCCGTGGAAAATTTACTTAATTTCGCTTATTGCAATGTTACCGAGCGCGATCTCTGCGGGCAGGGGTTGCGAACGACCCGAGTCGAGTGCTGTTATTGTTGTTGTTATTTGGTTTTTAGGAGCATTGGCAACTAAGGCCATATTGCTCCGGGATATGCGGTGGTCTTTCCCTGACCTTTCCGCATCCTGCGTATTTGGTGGTGACGGGCTCGAACCCGCGTGTGCTACGCACTGCTGCTCCTGCCCACCTGGCTGCGTAGGCGCCTGAGTCGCGTGCTCTTGTGACCTCCGAAAGGGGACGTCGCGACAGGATGCCCGAGCACAGATCGGCGGACATCGGGTTTCGAATGAAGGGCAACTTTTAATAACGGGGGAGCGTCTTGAGTCCCCTCGAGGCGCGATGCGCCTGCCAGGCGCGCATCCTCTCGGTGTCAGGTTCCGTTATTAGGTGCGTCGTCGACGGTACTCGAGACGTGTCGCAGATTTAATTAGTGGCAGCCACCCTTCCGTTTGTCGCACACGCAGGGGGTGGCAGCATTCGGGATTGGGTCGCGATAACGTGTGCGTTTCGCCTCCCCCCGTAATTGATGTTCCGCTCCCCCTCCATTATCACGACTTTCCCCGAAAGTTTTCTTTTTTTCTCTCCAACTTTTCCCATAAATTTTGTTTCTTTTTATTTTCGGCTAATTAAGCTTCGGGCGGAGTGTTTTTTCAGTGACAGATTTCGGGGGAGATAAAAAAAAAAAAAAACAATTTGGGGATGTGGCGATGATGCGAAACAAGCGACTTTGCCGCGGAAGGAGAAGAAAATTAAAAACAAGTGGAGGGTCCTCAGGAAGAGGTGACACTTCGGGGCAGCGACTTCATTATCGCCGGCACCGAAACAGCTAAGGTAGGCTGCGCTCGGGTCTGCCAGGAAGCGTTCGTGATGTGTCTTCTGATAAGGGAACCATGCCCGGATGTTTCGGGCGTAGAACCAAACTCAAAGAATATTTGAGCAGAAGATTCGAAGTGAACGAACCGAAAGTTTCTCGAAGGTGTTTCCGATCAAAAGTTGCAACTTCCTTCAACCGGCGTCAAATGGAAATCGAGGAGGACACCTTAAAAGGCGCTTTCATCATTGTGATAATGGCCAGGAGGAGGACCCCTGTTTGTTACGAGTTTCTCGGATCCCGCTAAATGTGCAGCCGTTGTTAGCGTTGCAGCGAATCGAATTCTTGCACCAACTTCAAACGGCACCCCGGGGTAAAGACTTAGTTAAGACCTCCGTAACGGGGACATAAAGCGGGTTTTAGCGTTTAAAAGGGGACTCGCCTCGCCGCACGCCGGCTAAGACGTGTCACTCACTTCCCGGAAGCTCTCAGAAGGAAAAAGAAAACTTTGCGGTGTTCAGTGGGAATATCGGGGCCACAGCACCTGTGAATGATGGATGAAAATCAAGGGGCAATCCATTTCCCCCGCCATTCCATGTCCCGGTCATAATTGCACGCCCTCTCGCAAAGCGGATAAAAAACTCTTCGCATAAAATCTAATTTTGGAATTCGGAACGTCCGCTAAATTTCTAATGACACGAAATGTTTCGCAACACCCAACCCGCCAGCGTTCTTTTAAGTTCCCCACTTTTTTTCTTTCTTTTTTTTCTCTTTTATTGTGGTTTCGCATCGATATTGATCGGGTTGGAGCTGGAAGTTGCGTGGACCGAGAAAGGCAAACGGAAAGAAAGATAAAAGTGGAACGTAAAAAGAGATGTTCGGTGGATGAGCATTGGCAGATGGAGCGGAAGTGAAACATCTCGAATACTGGGAGGGACATTCGGGGGAACAACAAAACCTCCAACTGCAAGGGAGGAACTGAACGCTGAAAGATTAAAAGTAAACATGTGGACATATGTTTTTGTAAAGGGCGACACCTGGAACATTCGTTGAACTCCGCCTCGTATCTCAATGAAGAACAGAATCACTACAGATGGGCCACGTGTGTGTGTGTGTGTGTGTGTGTGTGTGTGTGTGAGTGAGTGAGTGAGTGAGTGACGTAGGTCTGTGTGTGTTCTGTTGTTATGTTCTGGCCTCTTCGCTACCCAGAAGCATCAGTCAGCTGGACAGATGATTCTGGGTACTCGTCCACACCACGGGAAGATGGGCCAGTCCCAATGGAGCACGTACTGTCTCGATACGAGACTCTGAACCACCTGGTGTTGCCAGCAGGTGGGCCAGGATCCTTTGGGAGCCTAAGGATCCTGGCCCACTTCAGCCACTCAGCAAAAAAAAAAACTTCAGCAAAAAAAAAAAAAAAAAAACATTCACCCATGGTGCAGGTTTTGAGAGAACAAAAAAAAAAAAGAAAAAAGGGGAAAAAAAGAAACAAAAAAGAGGGAAGATGGAAAAAAAAAAGAGAGGTGAGGAAAGGAAAAATTATAAATAAAAAATAAAAATAAAATAGATGCCTGAAAAGGTCAATAGGTTGATCTTTGATTGGTGCTTGAGGTTATGTTGCCACAGCATTAGTTGCAAGCACATCTTTCCTTGTGGCAAAGACAGCAGCTGCAAAAGCCTGGAGTGCAGCCAAGTGATGTGGGGTCAGAACAAGTTGGTCAACTTGATTTATGCCGAAGGATGGGACTTCATTTCGCAGCTCATTCCTAATGTCTTCATAGTTCGTGGAGAAGATGTTGCCAATTTTCTTTTGCTCCACAGAAACAGAGGTCAGCGTTTAACAGGCCTAGCTGGTGGAGTTTTTCGTTAAGGGATCCATGCCCAGTAATAGGATACGATGTCTCCAGACTAATAGGGCTGCCGTAGCCTAGTGGTCAGGCGCGCGGGTGCGTAAGTACACGTGCCTTGAGTGACCGGGGTTCAAGCCCGTGACTACTGAATACGGTGCTGTTTATTGTATTCTATCTATCTTGTGAACTCCTCTGACCGTTTGGTCGTCCCGGAGTATAAACAGAAAATTTAATTTAATTGTAAACCTTCTTCGACATCACAAAGGAGACATCTGGTAGGAAATTTCTGGTTACAGTGCCATCAGTTCAATTGTCTCACCTTGTTTGCCAGGCAGAGCAATAAACAGTTTTAATAATAATAATAATATTAATGATAATAATAATAATAATAATAAAATAACCTTTCTTGCACAACTTGAACTATTCGTGTTAGAAAATGTTTGTCAGTGAGCCTCGTTATGCAGATTTAAAACCCATAAAATAACGTTAGTTGATCTTCTTTCAAGAGCTGATTTTGAAGATTGTCTTCCAAATTTTTTTATTTATTTATTATTATTATTATTTATTTATTTATTTTTTATTGAGAATTCTGATCCCAAATAACTTTAGCTGTTCGGACTCCGGAATTAAAGCGAAGCATTTTTTCATTTGACCAATCTTCTAACCAAAACCAGTTTCTTAGCCACTAATAAAAAGATCCATCTAACAATTCTAACAACTCTAACAATTCCTGGACTCAAATCGGATTACAGATTAACCAAGCAAGGACAGCTTGGATGTCTAGAAAAAGTCACGCAATGGTATCAATTTTACCATCAACGGATTGCCCATTCTGAGAGTTAAAGCACGTAGGGATCTCACTCAATTAGTTTAGGATGAGGGGCTGACCTTCCAGCGCACCTCCTGAACACGAAAATAAAAATGAATTCTGTGTGGGCGATCCGCGAGGAACTAATTGGATACAACGATGCTGAATTGGTAAAGAAATGCGTGCTCCGATGTCCCACTCCCCTAATAATTTAGAAATAGTGGACTGTGGCAACTAATTTGTTGTGGGATGTCTGTATTGCCACCCTGATAGACAGTTGGTACAGAGGGGAAGTGTTACACAAATAAACTGATAATAATAACCAGTACTCTATTTCTAGGGCCCAGCTCTAATTAATGTCGAGATCGCCCCGTGGTAAGAACAGATCGTGGTAGCTAACCTTCTTGCAATGTCCAGAGTAATCACAGGACGCCCCTGATATCGCTGACTTGAAACTCCACGAGTTGCCGGAAGATGAACCGAAGGCTCTCACTCAGAATCAGTTTCAACAAAATTTCTCAAAAGCCCGAGACGAATGTTTCCAGGAAACACGGTGGATTTTATCAGCAATGTGCCATCGATCTCGATAGATTCTGTCAACAGAATGCATACTCGATGATTCTTGAAACTAATGGACACGCACAAATCTACCGTTATGACTCGCACACCACCAGAAAAGGAAAACAACTTTTGCCACGACAAATGTTTCGTATCGAAGTCGTTTCTGATGTTCTCCCTTTTGGTATTACACCAAAGGCGCCTGGCAGTGAGGGTAACACAGTGAAGATTGAAGAGACACCACGGGCGACAACCAGTGATGGATTCTCTCAAAAAACCTTGGTGTTTTGGACATTTTTCTCAATTTTTGATAAAATAATTGTTTCTTAATTTGAGACACTTCGCTATTCCACAATTTCCAAGACAAACAAACAAACAAAAAACCAGTAAATTCTGTACCTTTGAGGTTAAAAGCAGATGGATGTCGTGTAACTGTTTTCATGAACTCTTTTGAACGAACAGTTCGTGAACTCTTTATTTCCAAATTGAAATTTCCTGCGTAAACCCAACATCGTTCTTAAACAAATTAAATTAACCCCTGGCACACGCCGCAGCCTTGACCTTTGAATGTAAATATCTCTAAACCAGCTTACCGCTGTCCAGGGGGTGGCTCTTGAGCGGAGCAATAAACAGATCCGATGAATAAAGTAATGAGCATGCGCGGCTCGATTTAATTGTTAAAATGTTACGGTCCTAATCTGTGCCGGGATTCGGACGGAGTGTTTATCGTAACGACCCTTCGTCAATAATATCGACTTCGCCGCCCCGACATCTTTTGCTTCGACAAACGCTGCAACTCGCCCTGAACGGATTACATCTGCGCGGAAATGCGATTATCATCGAGTCTTCTTTAGCAGCGCGAGGACGTGTTTAAAAATATAGAAATTTTGTTAATTGCTTCGCGAATCCGACACTTTAAGCGATCGGCAAACCAAATTCCGGCGCACCCCCCCCACTCCTCGCATCCGACGAAAATTCCACGCAGTGACACCGCAGCCCATTTGGTTCGCACTAACGGTTGCCTGCCCGAACCCTCTCACCCCCGCGCCTTGCTTCCCCCATTCCTCAGCTCGGTTCCCATTTCACGCGTGGAAGCCCCGAGGAGGGAATCGAGCAGCGATGGGGGGATCGTTTTCCGCTCGCTGCATTTTTTCATTAACTCTCAGCATTGTGCCGCCCCCCACCCGCAGATAGATGTCGGAATCAAAGTGGAGGGGGGGGGGGAATCCAGCCGAGAAGGGTTGCGGAGTCTTCGGGTTGAGCTGACCATTATTCTGATAACATGATCTGCCGCAGATCTCGCTGTTGATGCTTGCGACGTATTGCTCGCGCTGATTTCGGAATGTAGAGCGAGGAAATCCCATCTGGAGTTCGAACACCCCCAACCCCGCAGTAACCGCGGTCGCTGGAAAGTCAGCGTCGTACTGTTTGCAAAGAAGCAAAAAAAATCAACTTTGAGTAAAAAATAAAACTTAAAATCCACGAGGACTGCGTGGAAACAAGTTAAAGAGCGCACCACGACCTTCGAGCATTTTTATTTTATTTTATTTTTATTTTTTATTTGTATTAATAGCAAGATACACAACAGGTAACCACGAAGAGTGTATCTGAGATCAGATCAATAAACATAATAACAATAATATGAAATCCAACACGAAGATAAACATTGATATAGATTTAAAATCATATGTACAAAAGAGGATTGCATTGAGTTAAGTTACCGGTAAAATGAATAATAAATTAATGAGAGCTAGTCACTTTGCAGTTTAAGAGAAGAGGCAGACTTGTGGATGGACTTCATCAGCGATTGGGAGTTGTCAATGAGAGAGTCATTTGCTGATTCTGTTCAGTGGACAGAATCAGCAAATCAAAGTCCTTGGTGGCAGAGTCAAGGCGAAACGGTGTAAGATTCCCAACTTGTCTACAAGAAGCATTGAAGTTGATTTTGCTAAGGATATCAGATGCTTCATAAGTTCCAGTGATTACTTTGGCTAGAAGGGCGATGTCAGCAGTAACTCTTCTAGTGCACAGAGGCCTCAGATGAAAGTAATCACACAGAGATTCATAATACACTGAGTGATAGAATAGAGGATTGCGGTACGTAAGGTAACGGATAAAGGTTTTTTGGACTGCTTCAATTTTGTTAGTTAAAGTCTTTGTGTGAGGATTCCAGATGGGTGAACTGAATTCAAGGATTGGCAGAACAATAGTTTTATAGAGGATAACCGCATATCTGTAGTTTTTGAACTTGTATGTGTTCCGTTTGATGAATCCCAGTGTTTTGAAGGCTTTGCTGGTGACTTTAAGGACAAGGTTGGCATTGAATTTAGCACTGCTGGAGAAGAGAATCCCCAAGTCGTTAACTTGGTCACACCTTTCGATGATCATAGAGTTAAAAATAGTGTACTCCTTATTTATTAGTTGTGGAGATCCGTAGGAGGAGAAAGAGATAACTTTGCACTTCGAGGGGTTAGCAGACAAGCCATTCAGAGATAGCCACAGAGAGAATTTATTGAGAGTTGAAGCTGTTGAGCTGTTAATCGGTAATCTCCTTCACTGCTGAGTAATCTTTAGATCATCTGCATAGAGAGCAACTTGAACATTGAAGGTGTAGATGAAAGAAGGAAGATCATTTACGAAAACAATGAAGAGAAGAGGAATTAAGGGGAACCCTTGTGGTACCCCACTTAGTGGTATGAAACAGTCTGATTTAACATTTTGGCGTTGAACTCGGACACAAAGGAGATGCACATTGTGCGCTATTCACCTCGGCCCTTGTTTACCCTTTGCCTTTCGAACTGGACATGTGCGACCTGGTTTGAACTGCCCGTGTCGTGAATCAAGACTCCCTTCAGCGGGCGGCAAAGATTTTCTGTAGAATTAAGAAAGAAAAATCAAAAGTTGATTGTGTCAAAACGACCTCTTTCTCTGATTTGTTCTTTTTTTTGATTGTATACACCTGGCCTACGTTGGAAGACGGTTTCCACGTTCATATCATGGACGCTGATCTCAGTGGTGCCTTTGACTCGGAGGTGCCTCCGTAGTCAGGTGGGCAGGAGCAGCAGTGCGTAGCACACGCTTCTTGATTAGACTGGGGTTCGAGCCCGTAACCACTAAATACGGAGGATGCGGAAAGGTCAGTGAATGACCACCGCATATCCCCGAAGCAATATGACCTTAATTGCTAATGTTCCTAAAATCGAAATAACTAACTAACTTTGACTCGGTCTGCCATCCATTTAGGCTTAGTAGTAAAATCCAAATTGTACAGAACACCTGACTCCCGCTGGCTCGAAGCTCTGTTCCAAATTGGTTCTGGTAACGATCTGTTTCAAATCTTTAATCTTCAATTTGCGCGCAATGCCTCTGAAGGCTATACGCAAATCCAATGGCAAAGCACTTGCAATCACGTGGAGTGCGTTTGAGGAGAGTACGACAAATCTCCGCGTTGCAACAAGCAACACACGTTTGCAGTGATGAAGTCTGCCAGGATTTCAAACTTCGGTGACTGTGTGAAACGACAATGCACAAGTGTAAGAAATACTGCGAAGAAAGCCTTTCGAGTACCCAAAAGCGAAGTTCGTCGTTAAGAACAACAGCAAGGAATCTGGTTTTAGCAACATTTGGACCTCTTGTATCATAATCTGAACAATATAAAAAATGTCACCCCTCAAACTAAATTCCAGGCAGATCACTGCCCAATATGCTGAGAGATTTCCTCATCCAGTAGAGCAGGTGTGCAACAAATCGATGAGCAAACAAGTCAAACCAAGAAAATATACTCGCTGAAGTTGCTAAGACCTGAAATTATTTTAGAACATCTTAGGATCTACAACCGGGATGCTCTCTACAATAAACCGGTGGAAGATGCTGCCAATTTGATTGAGGAGCAGCTCTTATTGATTTCTGACCCTCGAAGGAGGTAAGAATCACCGACAAATCCAAACCGCGTTTCAACGAGGTTTTTAAAAAGGTGTTCGTGGCCAAGCAAAAGGCTTATCGGAAATGGAGAAATTCCGGATTTAACGAAGACCTCATGGCCTATAAGAAAAAAAGAGCCATCTTCTTGAAAAAGAAACGACTTGCTGGCTACGAAGAGATTCTAAGAAAACTACGACATTCAAAACGAATTGTCATAAAAAAAAAAAAAGCTACTAAATTTGAAATGGATGAAACTACATTGAGACACTGGGCTAAAGAATGCTTTGAAAGGCTACCAGTTGAAGGGAAGGAAAGCTACAAATGATCGAGAATATCAGCCGGAGGACATGGCACAAATTTTTTTGGCAAAGGGTAAATGGTTTGTGTAAATGCATTATGCGATGTCACTGTTTCTAGAGAAGATCTCATCAATGCTATTAATTCCTTCCGTAACAAATAAATCTACAATCGCCCCCGACAGGTTCCCAATTTTTATTTTAAATATTTGTAGCGCCTATATTGTTGATGTGTTGTGGCACATATTCCAAAATATCCTGAAAGATGGAGTTCTCCCCTCCCTCGGAGGTGGAACCACTACTATGCGAGGCCGGTGCCAAAAAAAGAACCCCAAAGACCCTTCAGACTTTCGACACATATCGATCAGTTGTTTGCTTTTAAAACTCTTTGAAAACGCCATTCTCCCTGCTTTAACCCAACAGTGTTTTGCGCACAGGCCACCCCACCTCCATACCGTAGTACAAAGAAGATCCACTATAATTAATTTGTTGGCGACCTTCAGAGTACAAGCTTTAAATGAAAAGGCTCAAATTGATATTATTAATATCTTTATTGCAGGCATTGATTGGTTAGATGATTCTCTGATGCAATAAGACCCATAACAGCGACAATGAAAGCACATGAAAAGACGATGGCAATCACTCGTTTGAAGACGAAAGTTGTTTCCTGATGATGCGTCTTCTGTACGATTTGTCCACTATGAACCTTTTGTAGTCCACATCTATCTCCTGGACGTTGTGGAGCATCTCCATAGGCAGGAATGTATCTCCTATCCTGAGCCTCCAAGCCACAGACTGCAGAGAGGGGAGGGATCTTAAGGGTTTCGAGGGGGATCCTCCAATGGCACATCTGCCGAAATCTTGGCGTATTGACTTCACCCTCTACCATTTTAATTGACACAAGCAAGCGGAGGGTGAAGATCCGTGTGGAGACTTTTCTGTAATTTAGAAGTTGGGTCATATCTGATAAATCCTGTCTAGTGGGTCTGATGTTGCTTTCCATTTTGCATGTAGCCTTAAACAAAGGCTACATGCAAAATGAAATTTACGGCTGAGATCTTGGGTCCACCATGCTTTGCTTCGACAGGAGATTGAAACTGTTTTTGACGCTGCAGTTCGAGCAATAGACTGCAATCAGCAGGTAAGAAAGTGCAGCGCGAGCTGCACTTTCTTACCTGCTGTGACCCTAAACCAATGTGATCTATGGATCACATTGGTTTAGGGCTTCCCAGTGGAAAATGGATGCTGCAAAGCAGCATTTCTTTGGATTGAAGAGAGAAGGGCTAATCACTGTCTTCTTAACTGGTGCCTGATGTTGCCAGGATGTCCTGGAAGTGATTGGAAGAATGAGGGCTACTGGTAGATGGTCTGACATGAAGGCTGTTTCAGGCTGGCTGTCTACGGTGAGGGTGTCTGTTGCATAGATTAGGTCTAACATGTTAGTGCCTCTGGTAGGGGAAAAATTCACAAAGATAGCTTATGCTAACGATCTGGTAATGATGGTTCAGGGAAATTCCAGATCTTCCATAGAAAGCAAACCAGAAGAAGCTTTGAGAACATTAGAAATATGGAGAAGGAAACATAAATTGCAGGTCCCAAAGGAAAAGACGGTTCAGATGTTGCTCAAGGAAGACTAAGCATGAATAGAGCTCCTACTGTACGGCTGATGGGGAGTGCCGTTCGATATGCACAAGTAACAAAATATTTAGGCTTGATGATTGAAGAACGTTTGTTCTTTACAGAACACGTTAAGTATTTAAAAGTTAAAATTAAAACGTTATATGCCAAGCTCCGGAGGGTGATTAGAAGAGATTGGGGTATAAAAGGTAGAGGCCTCAATCTGTTATATGATTGTTTATTTTCACCTATAATGTGTTATGCTGCCGGGGCTTGGGTTCATAGGATTGGGAATAAGGTTATTCAAAAACACCTAGTACAAGCACAAAGATTTGCATTACTAGGGATTACTCGGGCATGTCGGACTGTGTCCACAGAAGCCTTGCAGGTAATATCAGGTAGGTTGCCACTCCAGTATGTAGTTTTAATAGCTGGAGTTGGATATCTTATTAAGCGAAACATCAGGAAGACAATAGTAAGAATAAGAACTTGTCCAGAACCAGGAAAAATTTATACAAGAGCAGATGTTAAAAATGAAAAGAACAGAGTTTTAGAAGAAGTTAAAATTAGATGGCAAATGGAATGGGAAACATCTGAAAAAGGACGACAGACCTTTATGTTTTTGCCGAGAATTAATATAATTGATGTTAAAAGAAAGTTGTGGCAACAGTTTGGTCTTTGTTCTACGTTTTTGTTAACTGGACATCGATTGGCATTGAGACTCTTTCAGCTTGGACTTAAAGAAAATGGGTTGTGTAAATGTGGAGAGCTTGAAACATCTGAGCATGTTATGCTTGACTGCAATTATTATGTTGACTTGAGAATGGAATTGGAACTATCAATTGGCTATCTGGAGAAAGAGAGACTCCATGTTATGTTCACTGATAAAAGGTTATTTACTTATTTTAATAAGTACGTTTCGGAAGTCTTTAAAAGAAGATTTAGATTGCTGGGTAGTAGTGGCACGCCTCCAAGTGGCAGAGATGTCAACTCATCCAATTAGGATCAATGGATAGAAAATCAAAGTTGTTTCTCCTTGCATGAGGCTAAGTGGCCAGATAGGAATTGTTTATTGTTCGGTTATTATTTATTTATTTATTAACAAAATTGAATTCTAAAAGTTAGGAAAAATCCCATTCTCTGACATTACCGCGGATAGGTTACGGCCTCGGTAGCGGATTCGGCGAATGGAGGTTAAAATGGTAAAAAAAAATTGGTACCTACCCTCTGGTGGTGCATGGGCCTACTCCACTGATTTGGGGGTCATCTTCTCTATGGACCCCTTATTTCTGTCTTTTCCCCTCAGCCTTCAGTCTCCCCACCCCTCTCTCTCTCTTTTAATTATAATTACTAGTGTCTGAACCATTGTTAAATTGCTTGAGCCCTACACCAAAAACTTAACATTTATTTGCATAAATAGTACTTCATTTTGGCTGACCCATAACTATAACGTGTTTTTTTTTATTTATTTATTTTTTATTTTATTTATTTATTTTTTTTTAAGGTCCTTGCCACCGAAATCTCAAGAAATTAGGTGGCAGGACCTGCCAGAGTAAATAACTATAATACTTGTGTACCTGGTCTGCCTCCACGAGGCAGAGTGTGGACAACGTTGGGTCCCATTAGGGGCCCAGCGGCTAAATGACCAGAGGAACAACGGTACATGACACTACACATGTACAAAATCCATACACTTTTAAACCTCTGGCATTGACAGTGTTCTGTTTCACACCCACAATGTATAGCCCGCGGAGATGGGGGAACCCCTGGTGCCGTTTGACACTAAACACACTCTACACTCTACCTACTACAGCCAGATTAGAAGATAATCTGCGAAGTCTGTGTTGGCCTTGAGCCAATACTAGTGTCCACACACACAAATGATGTTGCCTTGAAGTGGCATTGATTAATGATCCAGTTGGGGACCTCCTGTAAAATGTTCTTTACTGTTGGGGGGGGGTGTCGACTGTGCACACATCAAGTCTGTGGTTTTGAATGCTGATTGAGACTCTTGCAGCTTCAAACAGTTCTGTTTTTAGAGTGGCTGAGCTAGTCAGTGAAAATTTGTATTGAAGAGAATGCCTACACCATTACCAGTCATTCGTTCCCTGGAGGCGGAAATGCCTGAGAAGCAAGCGGGTTGTGAGAATGTGAAGTCTTCTTCATTGGGGGATAGCCATGTCTCTGTGATACAAATGATGTCATATCACATTCCTTGACAATGATAAGGCAGCTTTTGATAATGTTTCCTTATCCGCCCTCGAAAATATTTTGTCACCAAACTATTAGAGATCATTTTGAAGCCAAGGCACCTAATTGTACATCAAGAATTTCGTGAAGAATACCTCCTCACTGGGCCATCCCCCAGGAAGGAGTTTTATTAAGTATTTTGTTGTCCGTAGCGAACTCGCCCTTGTGGTCAATTCCCACGCCAACGCTCAGCTTCATGAACTGTACATATATTTAGGCAAGATACGTTTAAGGCTAAACTCTGACAAGTCAGCACAACTGACAATAACTAATAAGAAGATGAAGAATAAAATTGAGTTATCTATAAATAGAGCACACATTAAGAAAGTCTACACCTACACTGACCTTAGGATGGCGAGGGATGAGAGCCCTACGTTTAAAAGGCACTTTCAGAACAAAACCTCTCGCTGCCATTTGGGCTGTAAGACAGGAGATAACTGGGATTCGGAATCAACAACTATTGACCCAATACATCCAAAGATGTATCATTCCTGTTTCCCTCAATGCCTTAATTATTTGGTGTTCTGCCCCAAATACTTACATTAGGAAGTTTCTCAGCCTGGAATGCTGGGTGCCCTGGTGGTTGAATAGCAAGCCGTTTTCAATTTCAAAATCCATACTGTATACAACTTGAACGTAACTCTGTGGATACCAATGGTCACACCTTGCGTAACATCAGCACTCTTGCACAACTTCTGACTGGGAGTTTAGGAGTATTTTATTACCTTAGGAGGTCTCTAATGTTCTATTTGCTGTTAGAAATCCCCGTTTTAGTGTTGCTCGAAGACATTTTTCGCTTGTTAGTTGAGGGCCGAGTAGTTAAGTCATTGAGAATCATTTCTTCCAAGACGTTGCGAGATTTTCCAGAAATGCAGATAACGAAGTCGTCTGCGTATGCAATATTGAAGAAGTGCTCAAACTGCCTGGAAAGGTACTGATCTAAGACGGCATTCCAGAGGAAAGGATCTAATCGATGTGCCTTGTGGTAAGTTAAAGGAGTACCGGTTTGATGCCTTATTTTGATAAAGCTCTTTTGCACAAAATGGGAAAGATGCCCTCTGCACTATATTTATTAGATGTCTTGAGAAATCCCCAGGGAAAAAATTCCAAAACCGGCCATTTGTATGTAGTGTGTTGGACGTGTAGGTGTTATGATGTGTTCTGTTGTTATGTTATCAGCTGGTGCCTGGCTCTTAGCAGGTAAGAAGCAGTAACACCTGGTTACTACGTCCCACCCCTGCCACGTAGAGGCGGCCAGGATCAGCTGTTGGGCAACCCAGGGCAAATTAACCCGAGAGTGCCCGAAAAAGAATGAAGTGGAAAAGGAGGAATACAGAGAGAGAAGTTTGGGATCTGTGGAGGTAAATGGATAGAATCGAGGAGAATCAACAGAGGGACTCTCCAATAGTTAGAAGTGAGAAGAAGTAAAGCAAGAATAAAGTAGGAAGCAGTGGACAGTTGTAAAATAATACAGTACAATACAGTTGTAACAGAAACTGAGAGCGTGGCTGTTCAAAACGGTTGTTGGTAGTCCTAGGAGGAGGAGGAGGTGGATTTCGATTGGGAATTCAACCGCTGAAATTGCAACAGGGAACCCAGTCGCGTGCCCTCTCTGTTAGTCGCGCATTAAGTGAAAACATTTCGGAGAGAGAAAGAGGGAAGTAATGGCGGATTCGTTACTTGAAGTAGGCAGACGAGACGAGATGAGAGGGGGAACACAGTTAGTTTCCCCATAAAAATGGCGCCCGTGTTAACTTGATTTTTCAGCGTGCACAAACTGAGCGCTGCAGTTCGATTTTCCGCAGTTGGGTTAAACTAATGCGCAGTTAAGTGGCGGAGCATCGATTGGGACATTCGGAGAACACCATTAGCGGATGTCTGCGACCGCCAGTGCAGGCCGGACGGCGCACGCTTCGTACTCCACAACTTGTTCGCCACTTTTTCTCTTTCTTTCTTTCCTTTTTTTTTTCTCTTCTTCCGGCTGCTGTTGAATCGTTTGTTGGGAACGGCAGACGGCCGCTGTTGTTTACTCGACCCGCGAATGAACGCACTCTCGAACTGCGACACGAGCGGGAAATGATTAAAAGCGGAGAAACAAAAAAGGGGGGGTCGACCACGAAACAATGAGCGGCAGTTAATCGGCATTCGCTAATCAATGGACATCTGGAGCGTCCCACAAAGGCGGATAAGAATCGCGTCGGCGGATTTTTAAGGAAAAAGAGAGAAATCGATTTTGAGGGCTGAGACGCAACCGCGAAGGTTCCGAAGAGAGCGGCAGAGAGGTCGTGCCCTAGAAGCGAGGACTAATCGGGAGAGGTTTCCGGGCAGCAGAAAGTTTTATGACGGGCCTACTCGAGGTCAGAGGTCGGGGGGGGGGGAAAGGAACGAGCTGTGGCGACACGTATCAACTGCCTCTTCGACGATCTGGACAAAAGATGGTCGGCGGGAAGTTGGGGGAGTGCGCACGGTTCGCTGACCTCGGCTGATTGCGGCGCAATTATTGGGGATCACAACTCGTGGAGCTATAAATAATATTTTATCGTAAGTGCAAAGGTACACGCAGGTACCTTACCTTTACAAACCCTTGACGGCACTAAGCCAGGGGTCAACAAGCGGCAGATATCATCTCGCCGGTAATAAATAAAAATAACAAAAACGAATTTTAGTTAAAACTTAAAAAAAAACACGGAAATTAGTTTTCTTGAATTCGGTTTCAGACCAAGATCAATATGTGTCCTGACTTTTTTGACCACACTGCCATTTACGCGTATTGATATGTGGTTTTTTAATACCTTGTTGGTGAAAACCATTTGTGCTGTCTTGTGTTCATTTAGTCGGAGCCCCATGCAATTAAGGTATTCTTGCAACTCGGCGATTTTGGAGTTTGCTTCGTTGTTGCGTTGCAAAGATGTGTTTTGGTCATTCGAGATGACGAAATATTTCAAGTCGTCTGCATATACGACAAATTGCTTTTGATTTTGGGTCAGGAAGGGATGCAGTGCTGTTGCGAAGAGAGTAGCAGAGAGGACACCACCTTGTGGGACTCCCCTGTTGACTTGGAAGGTCTCTTTGGAAGTTCCATTTATGGCACTAATGTGTCTCTCCCTCAAAGAACTCGTTATTATAGCTAATACGTGCCCACTTACATGGAAATATTCCTCCAAGATGATAGTAATAGCCGAGACGGATATTCTGTCGAAAGCGGATGCAACGTCTAAGAAGACAATGTCTAATTGCTGTCTGAAGTTAAGGGCGTGTTGTATTCGAAATAGAGTCTCCATGAGATTGGTGGTATAAGGTATAAGGTATGTTAGTGTCTAACGGCTCCTGGGATTTCTCCCATCTCCGCGGGTATACATTGTATCGGGGCCAGAGATTTGAAGTGTGTGGGGGTCATGTGCTGTGTATTGTGTTGTGCCCTTTGTTCCTCCGGTCTATTAGCCGCCGAGCCCCTAGTGGGACCCGACGTTACCACACCATGCCACGGGGAGGCTGACCGGGTGTACCACTGTAGCTAGAGTACTCTGGCGGGTCCTGCCACCTACTTTCCTGGGATTTCAGTGGCTAGGACCAGATTTAAGAATGAGATGATCGCTGTTTCTTGAGCAACGGTTGTAATTTTAACAGAGCGTAGGGTTGTTCGCTGATAACTTGTTCTAGGGCCAAATAGGTCGGGCAGTAATTTTGATGTTTTTAGATTTAGACCTGTGGGGGCATGAGTGTGTGTGTATATAAATATATATATACACACACACCCACACACAAATATATATATATATATATAAACTAAAAAAAAAAAAAAAAAACGTTGTGCAAGAGAAAAGTAAGGGAGGAAGGCAAAAAGACTGGAGGGTAGGAAACAGAAGAAAGGGGCCAATAGAGAAGATGGCCCCTGATGACAGTGTGGCATGCCCAACGCCTCACCAGAGAGAAGAGTGGGGTGGCGGGTGGACGAAAACCACCTCCCCACAAAAAAAAAAAATAAATAAAAATAAAAAATAATAATAATAAAAAAAAAAAAAAAATCATTCTGTAAGAGAAAAATAGGGGGGGGGGGAGTAAAGAATGGCAGGAAACAGAAGAAAGCCGGAAAAAAAAAAAAAAAAAAAATGAGAGAGAGATATACCCCGCAAGTTCAGGGTAGGTACAGCTAGCACGGCCAGTCAGTTGCAGCCGACAACTTGCTGGAAATCCAGCAGTGTGAGTGCTGCTATGGTGGATGGGTCATGTTCAGTAAGGTCTAGTTCAGGTGTCGTCATTGGGACTCCATTTGGTGAGTCTTTGTCGCATCCAGACTGAAGGCTGGTCCAGTAGTCCATCAGTGGGGGTGGTCAAAACCGGGAGTCCAAGATTAATGGTCAAGTCCAGGGATCGATGCTAGGCCTCTTCTTGATGAGATGTGTCACGTCTGGTCGAGAAAAGTTTGTCCAGGAATCAATGATGAGGAATTTGTCAAAGTATGTGTGGACCCTGTCTTTGATTGCACTGCTGGTCAAGTCTTGTGCAAGTTGGTCCAAGGCATTAGCATTCATGGCTCAATGATGAATAGCAACAATTGGCAGTCATGGTTGTTATGACCTATTGATTCGGATACTAAGGTGGTGGTAGTGCTTTCTGCCTGGTAAATAAGTCCATTGCAAATTGAGTCAGAGCTCGGTAAGTTTCTTCATTCTGTAGGGTGAGGTGTTCTTGATTTTGGTAGTTGAAGTGTAGTTTTGTTATTAGGATCCTCCTGAAGTCCTCGTAGATTTCACAGCTGTGGGCAAGGTGCTCCCACGTCTGATCCTCTCCACAGTGGCAGCGGGGTGAGTCTGAAATTCTGAAGTCATGTAGTTTTTTCTGGAAGGAGCCATGTCCAGTGAGGAGGTAGGTAGCATAGAGTCCTGGTGAAAACCAGACAGGTGTGAGGGGGTAGAAGGCCCTGACATCAGGGAGGAATCTTTTGGTGACAGCGCCTTTAGTTGATGTCTGCCATCTTTCTTGCCAGGTGTCTGTTAGATGTTCATTAAGTCTCATCTTTTCAGCGTTTCTATTATTTGCTGGGTCAGTGGTGAAACCTGCACAAGTAACTGCTCTTCCTTTGGCTATTTGGTAGAGCAACCCATGACGAACAATCTCCAGGTCCAGTGGAAGAGATCCAGTGAGGACCTGTAGCGCATGGGTGCTAACAGTGCGACAAGCACGCGAGGACAGAAGGAGAAGAGAGCGCTGGATAGTTCCTAGGCGCGATCTGTTTACTACGGTATTGGCCTTCTTGTACCAGACTCCAGAAGCATAGGTGATAACCGGGATGAAAACTGCCTTATAGAAGAGTGACAGCGTTCTCTTCTTTAAGCCCCAGTCCTTCCGGGCAACTCTTGAGACTTGGGCAGCATACTTCCTGATCTTAATCCTGAGTTGGTCTAGATGAGGAGTGAAGGAAAGGTTTTTGTCTAAGATCAAACCTAGATATTTAAGCTCTGTTTTTAGTTTTACTGTAACACCATTGACCTTGATTTGGGGTGGTCTTCTCAAATCAAGGGTGCCTTTTAGTAGGATCGAATTGGTTTTCTCTGGGGAGATCTTTAGGTTGTTATGCTCTGTCCAAGCTTGAAGGGTGGAGATGGCCTGGTTGGCAGTTGCTTCTAGTTGGGTTCTGTTATTGGCAGAAAAGAGCATGACCAGGTCATCTGCATAGGCCTGGGTTTGTACATTGTTGAGTTTGGTGTTCAGGAAATCATCCCGCACCAGATTCCAGAGGAGAGGCCCCAGGACAGATCCCTGAGGGCATCCCTTGAAGACTGGTCTGGAGACACTGCAGTGGGGAGCAGACACGACAACTCGCCGGTCCAGGAGATAGGTCTTGATGCATCTATATAAGTTTTCTGGGACATGCGCTCTTCGGAGTCTGCCCAGGACACTGGGCCACCAGAGGGAATCGAAGGCACCAGCAAAGTCAAAGGAGATTAGTAGAAAGTATTTGGAGTTGCAGTTGGTAGCAGCTTCAATGATTGTTTCCAGTGCATCAATCGTGGAGCGTCCTTTCCGGAAACCGTACTGCTTAGGTGAGGAGAGACCAGCGTCATTGTAGTGGGCTTCTATTCTATGGGAGATCATCCTTTCGAGAAGTTTGCTGAAGACTGGCAGCAGTGCAATGGGCCGGTAAGATTGTGGCAGATCATGTGGTTTGGTTGCATTCTTCAATATAAGTCTAAGGATTGCAGTCCTCCATTGTGTGGGGAAGAATCCTTGGTGGAGACAGTGGTTTAACAGGTTGAGTATTGTAGTGGGAATAAGTTCAATGGCCTTCTGGACGATTTCTGGATCGAGCATGTCTCTGCCCGGAGCCTTCTTGTTTCTGATTCTAGATGCAGCTAAGTTGAGCTCGGTTGTGGTGAAGGGTTCTTCAATTGCAGTTGTGTGATATGTTTCATTTTCCATGCAGAGCTGTAGCTGTTCCGGTGTGTGTGGGTCAGCAGGCTGCTGAAATGCAGCGTCTAAAATATTATTGATAGTATCTTGCCACGATCTGGTATACAGTCCGTTCGGTAATTTTGTGGTTGATACGACCTCGCCTCTGGGAAGCTTGTTAGTGGTCACTTTGTACACAATCCCCCAGGGATCGGCGTTCCCTTCAGTGCTTACCAGGGCTTCCCATGAGCCCCTTTTGCGCTGTTTTATTGTTGTGGTATACTGGTTCCTGGTCACTCGATATTGCTGCAGTAAAGCCTCTGTTTCTTCTGGAGGCCATGTTCTTCTTGCACGTTGATAGCGTTTTCGTCGGTAAATGACTTCGCGTCTAAGAGCCTGGAGTTCAGGTGACCACCAGGGGACAGCACCAGGTGTGAATCTCTTCTTTTTGATAGCCTTGTTTGCAGCATTACTGACGAGCTGTGTAATTGCACATTGATGCTGGTCTGGGCTGAGGCCGCTAGGATTGAAGCGGCTGGCTGCACTGGTCAATTCCTCCTTAAAAAGGTTCCAGTCAGCCTTATTCAGGGCATATCTTCTTTGTTGAGTTCGGTTGGTTGGTTGTGTGACTAGTGAACGGTGTAGTTGGAAGGTTAGTACCCTGTGGTCAGAGGTGGTCCAGTCCTCACGGACTGTCCAGGAAGCAAGGTGCTGAGCAATGGAGCTTGAGGCTAAGGTGATATCTATTGTAGCTTCCCACAGGGTACTGGAGAAAGTTGGCAGGCAGTTAGGTTTGTTTAGAATGACCAGGTTGCTGTTAGACAAGTAGTCCTCAAGACGTTGGCCATTTCTATTTCCTCTGTGATTTTGAGTTCGGCTGTGCCAGGCTGGGGACCTGCAGTTAACATCAGCCCCTATAATGAGTTTAGCATTTGGCATTTGTAGCTGGATGGTCTGTAGATATCGGGTGGCAGGAAGAATATCTTCCCCCGGTCGACAGTATATCGAAACTAAGTAGAATTGCCCCAGTGGTGAAATTACATGGGCGCACACAGCCCAGCTAGTACACAGATCAGTGATTTTGGTGACAGTCAGTTCGGGATTGCGAACGACGATCGCGGCCCAGGGTGTGTCACCATCAACCTGGACCACTTTAAATCTTAAGGGGTAGCCTTTTACCTCCTTGTTATGAGTGTATGGCTCCTGAAGCAGCAGCACATCTAAGTTCTCTTCATCTGCCTTTTTGACCAGTTGTGCAGCAACAGCCTTGGCCCTCTGAGCGTTATGTTGTGCTATTTTCACAGTGTGGGTATTTGGTCTGTTACTCCCCATATTCTATTCTTGATTGTTGAGCACTTCTGGCTTTGAGATAAACTGGGCAACTGCTGTCACGGAGCGAATGGTTGGCTGGCACTTTTAGGGCCTTGCAATTGGCACATGTGGGAGGTTGAGACTTTTTGGGACATGTAGCGTATTCATGCCCCATTTCGGCACAGTGGCCACAGGTGGGAAGATTTTGCCTGCACGTGTGCGTGGTGTGGCCGAAACGGCAGCACCTGAAACATTTGGGGACGGCTACATGCTCCCTAAAGCGGTGGCTGCCCCAGTTGATGTAAATTCTTGTTTGTTGGGAGAGGATCTTCCAGGCCTTGGGTGATAGCTCAAAGACCCAGTTAATGGTGTGCCCAGCTCTGGGTTTTGTTTGGAATTTAGGGATTATGTGAGAAGTTGGTTCTTCATCTGGGAGTTCCTGTTTCAAGTTTCTGTGGAAAATTTCGCTTTGCAATTCCTCTGGAAGGAGATCCTTGTCCACATCTAGTACCAGTATGCAAGGGCCCTTTTGTCTAGGGGGCTCGGCCAGGAGTCCCAGAGATGGTAATTTAGGATTCTTAACAATCAGTTCAGCATCCTCTTTTGTGGCTGTTTCTATAATTACTCCTGTATTTCGCGTTTTGCGAATTGACTTGATTTTAGTGTTCTTTAAGTCATCTGTCAAGGAATCCATGATGGTCTTCTTGACCTCCTCACTGGACATACGACCTTCATTGGTAAGGGGTTTAAGTACCACAAAGTTAGGTCTGGGTGATAGCGTTTTCTTCAGTGTAGTCCGTAGGTTGGTACCTGAATTGTTTGTCTCGTAGCTCAGTTCCTGAGATTCGGGAATAAAGTCCGGTGGTGACTTCCTCAGCGTCTGGGCATATGTGGAGTCGCGCTGTCGCATTTGTTTTACTCCACAGTCAGTGTAGGCTTCCAATTTTGCAGTTGCCTTTTCGCTTTCCAGGTGAGTCTGGATAAGCAGCGATTCTAGCTTATTCCATAGGGTGACGATTTCTGCCCTAAGAAGTGTTGTAATTCTGTTAGTTGGCTCTTTGAGCACGTTCTCCAGTGCTACTTTGAGTTGTAGCGATTGTTGGATAACTGTCCCCTCAGGCATGCTGGGGTCAAGGGGGAGGTCAGGTTGTCTCATATCTGTGTACTCGGTTTGGGAGAGGGGGGGTTCCATGGTCCCTCTGTTTTGAGATTTTGACCTGGTTTTTCGATCAAATTTGGTACCGATTGATTTTTTGTTCTTAATGGGGGGTTCAGTTTGAGATCCCTCATGTTCTTCGTGTTGCTCTGCTATTTTAGGGTTGTCGGTCACTGGCAGGGTTGTGTTTACAGCCGATTTCCTCGATTTACCCTCCATTTTGAGCAGATACGAATTGGCGAGTTCACTCCGGATGAGCGAGTGGCGAGACAGTCTCACAGAAGGAGCTCAGAAAATGAGTGCAGATGATACCCCACTGCAAGTTAGTAGGTGAATCAACTTAAGAAGTGCTACACAAGAACAGTTACCACCAATAGGATTTACGTGCTGTTAAGTCACGTGCTATTTGCCCTGGGATGACATCCATATGGTCATTATAATGGTATTAAGTTACACCAGTGCTTGCAATATTATTTATATCAAGTGGCACAATTATAATTTCTGCCGAAATTGCCAAAATCAGCCGTTCACATCCAGTATCAGCGCCCTAATTTAAATAGCCGACTGGGCTAGGTGAGTAAAGTGCCTGCCTGGCAACCCAAAGGTCGCGGCTCAAATCCCTCCTCGGGCTTGGATCAGAGTACTGCAAAAACCTTGGGAGGTGTATTATAGCCACAGAAGTCGATGAGATTGGTGGTAGTAGATCTTTGTGAGATCACTGAATGAAGGTACTCCGGTCTATGCCCGAAGCAGTGGTGGTTGATGGTATTTAAAATGGATTGCGCAAATATTTTTTGAAACGAACATCCAATTGCAATAGGCCTGTAGTTTATGGCGGATTTAAGATTGTTATTTTTGGGAACGGGTTTAACGAAGTACGTATTCCATATCTTCGAAAAGTGGTTTTCACTTAAAATGTTGTGGAAAATGGGGAGGAGGAGGAGATCTATGATGTATACACTGCTGATCTTAATCTGATCTTAATGGGAATTTATCAGGCCCAATTGTGGCTTTATTCCTGAGGCTATTCACAGCGGCTTTAATGTCATCTCTAACGATATTGAATTGAGACAGTTCAAGATAGACATCTGTCTTCAGTTTGCTGATTGCTTCACGTATTTTCTCTGTGTTGACTTCACTTTCAACCTGATTTTCTGCCAGAGGAATTCCAAAGGTGGCTTGGGTCCATTCTGAGAAGATGTGCTCGGACATTATGTCCCATTTCTTATTATATATCCTGCTTCCTTTCTTTAAATGTGATCGCACCATATCATAACGAGCTTGACGTTTCAATCGAATGAATCGCGCTCTAGCTTCTTTATATCGATTATAATCAGGTGAGTGTTCAGTTTTTTTCCATTTTCTGAACAGTTTTTGCTTGTTCTTGAATGCATATTTTACTTGTGGACTAAACCGCGAATTTGTCCGATCGGAAATTTTAATGCGTTTTGATGCATCCTCAATGATACCCCAATAAACTGAAGTGTATCCGAGAGTGCATCTAAGGCATCGTCTACGGGGAGTTGGAAGAGATTTTGCCAGTTGAAACTCACGAGCCGTTTCAAAATTACGTCTGATTTTATATACTTAGTTGAGAAGATAACATCAGCGTTGTTTTTCCACCTCCAGTTCTCTTTTTGTCTACAAGCTTGACTTCTCAGGTTGGCTTGGATTGAGAGAGGGATGTGATCCGAAGCAAAGTGAGTCATATTATCAGTTAATGTGATGTTCAGAGCATTATGGACATCACATTAACTGATAATAAATAAATAAAATAAATATACCAGGTCAAGGCGCTGTGTGTCTCTTGTAAGTGGCGTTTCCAGTTGATTCATCGAGACGGTTTCCATAGTATCATCCAATTCGCTCTTTGGGTTGTGGAATACACCTGCACATCTAGGATCAGTGGTCTATACTTTTTGTCATCGATGATTTTGCGCGGGTCTTTTTAATACGAATGGGATAAGGGAGGACCCGATCTTTAAGACGTATCCTCGAAGAGAGAGCGAAAAACTTCGGAGTGGAGCGGAGCGCTGGTTGGGGGATCGGCCAGCACACGGTGTCCCAAATGTTCGGCGCTGAGATTCTTCCAGAGATCATTTTGATGGTGAAGATTAATCTTCTTTCGTTCATCAAGGCTGCGAATCTCGTTAAATTCGGCGCTTTAATTCAGAGATGACACTTCCATGTTGCCCACTTCAAGAGCCAGTATTTTGCCGCTGTTAATGGTTTAATTGTTGTGTTTGCAGCCGAAGCCCCACAACTCAACTGTACTCCATACTCGGAAATGGTCATTCTGAGATACATTTTTATCACATTCGTGTTCTGAATATGTAGCAAGTGCTGATGGGCAATCCACCGTTTCCAATTGAATTTGGCACGGATCTCTTCTATATGAAGATGGAATTTTAGTTTTCTGTCAAAGATTACACCCAGATCTTTTTCCTTTTCGACGCGGGGGACCAAGATTCCGTCAATCGCCTACTCAATTATGGTTGGTGTGGGTTTTTCAGTTAACCCTGAAAAATCGCCATCGCAGTCTTCTTAGAAGACTGTGATGGCGGATTTTTCTGGGTTAACTTTCAAGTCAAATCTCGTGAGGTACCGCTGTATTTCTGATAAGATCTTGTTGATGGTTGCTGTAGTGTCTATTGCTTCCTCGACCGATTTTATTTTCGTTAAGAGCTTCAAGTCATCCGCATATGATAATATATCTGTTGTGTATTAACCGGTTAATTGTAGCTGTAAAAAGAATGCCAGACAGGACTCTCCGTTGTTAATCATGCCTTTTGATTAAGATTGCTGCAAGAGCATCTCTGGGCACATCATCATCAAACGTGGGAATATCACCTTGCCGAAATCGTCCAGTAAAGTCCATCCAGACTGGGATCGAGCTTTAAGAAGAGTTCACAGTGTTTCTGGGGATATGATGGGGCGCCCTTACAAATTTGGCTTCAACGTGATGCTTTATGGCTGGAGACTTAAGGCGATTGAAGCCTGCTCGTACTTTTGAATATGCAATTCAGTCTGGAATTTGTCCTGTCCTTAAGTAAATGCCTCGAAGCGGCAACTGCAATTCTTTTCCATTGTAGTGCATTGTGAAGGATTGCATTTGTTGCTTCAAGGCATTTACTGATGTTAATTAATTTCGGGCTCGTTATAACCTTAGTGTGGATCCGACTCGAAACGTTGTAGTTTGCAGTCGGAAAAGACACGTTAATGAATTTTGGCATATGGTCAGATTGAAAATGAGCGAATGAGCGAATTCGAACTGCTGGTTAAAACAAGTAACGCGGACATAATAGGGCTTACGGAGACGTGGTGCCACCCGGAAATTGGGGATGATGAGTTTCAGTACGGCTTGTATAATGTATTTAGGAAGGATAGAGTAGATAGAAGGGGTGGTGGGGTAATGCTTCTTATCAGAAGCAGCCTGAGTGCGACGATAGCTTTCCCAGATTCAGACATTTCACATGCTAGTATAGAGTCTGTATGGTGTGAGATAGTTGGAAACAAAGGTACAATGCGAGTAGGAGTAATCTACAGACCAGGTGATTGTGAAGACTATGACAAAAGCCTCTACATGCAAATGGAATGGGCAAGTAAGCGTCAATGCCTTATTATGGGTGATTTCAATTTGCCTGTAATTGATTGGAGTAAATGGGAAGGAAACTCGACATGGGGAACAAAATTTTTAAATCAACTAGACGACTGTTATTTGTATCAACATGTCAGGGAAAGTACTAGAGAAAAGAATATCCTAGACCTCATCATCACACATGAATCAGATGACATAACAGGGCTGACAGTAGAGGAACCAGTAGCAGGAAGTGATCACGGAGTTCTACGATGGATGATGATAAGAGAGAGAGAGAGAGAGAGAGAGAGAGAGAGAGAGAGAGAGAGAGAGAGAATAGGGGTAGCAGAAGTAAAAGGCAAAGGAATGGGTTTTAATTTCAGAAAAGGAAATTACGATGCCTTAAGGTACTACATGGCCTCCATTAACTGGGTAGATATCGCGCAGAGAATGAATACATTTGAACTGTGGTACGCTTTTAAAACATTAATCACCGATGCCTTGAATGCGTATATACCATTAAAAAAATACTCCACGAGAAGGGTTCCAAGTTGGATGAATAGTGAAGTTGCCACATTACTTGAGCAGAAAAAGGTGGTATGGAAACGTTACAGAGCAATAAAAAGTACTGAAGCCTATAACAGCTACAAGGTGATGTGTAATAGAGCCACAGAAAAGGTTCGACAGGCAAAGGCAGTTTATGAGAAATCACTAGCAAACAGAGCAAAGAGGGGGGGGATAAAGAATTCTTCACATATATAAATGCCAAGAAGAGCAGGACAAACCAGATCGGACCTCTACGTAAGGGAAAGGGGATAGTAATAAATACACCAGCTGCCGTTGCAGATGAACTCAACAGTTATTTTGCATCGATATTTACAAATGAAAAGCCTTTTGTGGCAATGGGAAATTGTGGGAGCAAAGGTGAGAAAAATATGTAATTAATGATGTTGAAATTTCGCAAGATTATTTAATGAAAAAACTTTCAAGCCTACAGACTAGTAAGGCTCCTGGAGTTGATGGAATATACCCTATAATCTTGAGAGAGGCGGCAAGCGAGTGCATTGAACCACTGAGGCTGGTTATGCGAGCATCACTAGACTCTGGGGAGATTCCCTTGGATTGGAAAAGTGCAAATGTATCTCCCATACATAAGGGTGGCTCTAAAAGTGAAGTGGGAAATTATCGACCTGTCAGTCTGACTTCAGTAGTAGGGAAAATCATGGAGGCATTGATCAAGGGTGGAATTCAGGATCATTTGGATCGAATTGAAATTCTCAAGGATACTCAGCATGGTTTTGTAAAGGGAAAATCATGTTTAACAAATCTGGTTCGCTATTTCGAAAGGGTCACTCACGAGCTGGATTTAGGGAATAATTTCGACATTGTTTATTTAGATTTCAGCAAAGCTTTTGACTCAGTCCCACATGAGCGGTTGCTTTATAAGCTGGAACAGGTTGGAATCACTGGAAAAATCCTTAGATGGATAGAAGGATGGCTTCAGGGCAGGAGGCAGAGGGTTGTGATAAATGGCTATTCCTCAGATTGGGTTGATGTAAGAAGTGGGGTTCCCCAAGGATCAGTATTAGGACCACTGTTGTTTTTAATTTTCATAAACGACATTGATGAAGGGATAGAGGGCGTGATGTCTAAATTTGCAGATGATGTTAAAATTGGTAGAGTAGTTAATGATCACTGTCAAGCTGAGCTTCTTCAGAGAGACCTAGATAGACTTCAAGAATGGTCAGAAAAATGGCAGCTGTGCTTTAATCCAACAAAGTGTAAGGTATTACACCTGGGAAACAGTAATCCCAAAATAACTTATTCACTTGGTGGAGTTCAACTAAACCCAGTACTGGAGGAAAGGGACTTGGGTGTTACGATACGGTCAGACATGAAATTCTCTGAGCATTGTAAACAGGTTGCAAGGAAGGCCCATGGTGTCCTATCGATGATCTATCGAACTTTTGGAAGTAGAGATAGGGACGTGATAATCCCATTATATAAGGCCTATGTTAGACCACACTTGGAATACTGTGTTCAAGTATGGAGACCGCACCTAAAGAAAGACATCGAGCTTCTTGAAAGGGTGCGAAGAAGGGTAACTCGCCTGGTGAGATCGGCAAAAGGGCGTCCTTATGAAGAAAGACTTCGAATATGTGGGTTGCAGAGTTTGGAAACTAGACACCTTAGGGGAGATTTGATTGAGGTGTTTAAGGCTCTGAGAGGCATCAGTAAAATGAATGAGGACAAAATTTTCAAGATTATAAATGATGCTAGAACTAGGGGACATAAATTCAAGTTACGGGGGGGGGGAATGTTTAGATTGGACTGCAGGAAGTTTTATTTTAGCCAGCGAGTTATAAATTACTGGAATAAGTTGCCTTCATGGGTGGTAGAGGCCGACAGTTTGGGGAAATTCAAAGGTCATCTGGATAGTACTTTCGGGTAAGGGAAGCGCATAGGATGATAGGATTAATTTCCTTTTTACTTAATTTTTAATTTCATTTTATTATTTTTATTTCTTTATTAATTATTATTATTTATTTATTTAATTTTTGTTTTTATCATTGTTTTGTTCGGATTTTTTTTTTTTTTTTTTTTGGCTGGTGCAGCATAAGCCATAGGCTTTCTTGCACCATACGGCCGTTACTAATACTAATACTAAAAAGCCGTTTCTGAAGAAGTTCACAGTCGCATGATGATAAAACAAAATCAAGGTGGTTGCCACCTCTGGTCGGGAGATCATTAATTAGATGGATTCCTAATGGGTGAAGATTAATTAGCATTCTGGACTGAAGATGCACAAGTTGAGAGGATAAATTGAAATTTCCACAGATTACATAGCTCGCCGAAGGACGAAGTCTATGAAAGCCAATTAGTTATCTGATCGATGGTTTCAGCATCGGGTTCTGGGAGTGTGTACATTGCTGCATATCAATGGGAGCTGATTTTGATTGGCACGACGCACTCAGTCCTTCAAACTTAGTGGAATGGTTTTTGTAATATTTAGCTACAAGCACATGTGGTGTTTTATAGAAGAGTCTCCCACTCCACCGTTCCGTCTGTTCTCGAGATGTCTCTCATATCCTCGCAGAAATTGTACATTGTCTTTCGTTCCCGATGTCCGTGCTGAGTCAGCTTACCTCTTAATGGACCCTTAGTGTGACCGTGCAGTATTTGACTGTGCTTCTTGCCCGAGTCATGCAGGAAAGGTTAGAATTCGCGAGTTGTGGGGCACGTTTATCTGCACGAGACATTTGCCCAAACAAAATTTATTTTATTTTATTTTATTTTTATTTTTTGTGCGAGAACAAAACAGGTGACTTCGAGGGAGGGAGGGAGGGACTGTTGGGAAGGGCCGAAACCGATTTGATTTTCGATCGTTTTCCGCCAAATCAGCTGGATCCGGACACAAATGAATACTGAGATAGAAGGAACGAATGAATAAGCGGGAAACGGAATTAGTGGCCCGCCAACGGCAGGAAACCACGCAGCCCTTCGTAAATATCTCCGTATGACCGCCGCCCGCGGAGGATTTGATGCGTGATTTGTGGCAGCTGGCACCGTTCCAGGCTGATAACTGACCACCCTCTCATAACGCCGTTATTGCTCCGGCGATATCCTGCAGGATTATAGCCGTTGCGGAAGGATGGAGGTGTTGTCCGCACGGTCCGGCACAGCGATAACGGCCATCGAACCGAAGATGATTGCGGCGGGGTGGTTTGTGTATTTCGGTCCGCTTGTTTGTCACGAATACGGCAATCGCAGAAAGAAGAAAGCGCTCGTTGGAAAACCGCGAAAATGAATCCCCCCACCACTACCATCCCCGATTAATGATATTTATCGCTGCGCCTCAGAACGGCCGCAACCAGTTTCTTAAAAAACCCTTAATATGGTGAAGAAGAAACCCTTTTTAAACTTTGATTTGCCCGAAGAAATGAATCCGAAAATGAACAATTCGTTGTGTTGACACTGCGCCTGCGTAAATGAAGTCGAAGAACAAGCGACCGACATGGAAAAACCGAGTAAGAATTCAACGTCTTCTCTTTAAACTTAAGACGTGCGTTCTACTCCGAGAGGGTCCATTGTTTTTTCTTCGTGCGGAAGGTCTTTTAAATCGTCGATTGCGTTTTTATTTTTGGCGGTCAACTTTGTTGTGGGGCGAAAATCGGGGCTTTGAAAATCGAGCTCGATTTGTAGAAACATCGGATCGCTATGAAATAATATGCTATATTATAATATGCTATATTATATAATATGCTATAATATGCATTTCTCCAGAAACAGAAGGCTTACAGACGATGCAGAAAATCAGCTGACGCCGAAAACTTCAGCGCTTATAAAAAGGCAAGGGCTCTCTTCTTAAGACAAAAACCACTTGTCTGCAACCAGTTTGCCCTGGATAAGCTGAAAAGATCTAAAAGACTCCAGAAACAGAGCCATAAGCAAATCAATATGAAGGAAGAAATATTTAAAGAATGGACTGAGCTTACTTTTCAACAGACCGACGAGTCACATACTCCACCCCCTGTTACACTTTTTGGCCCTCTCTTCAAACCTCCAATATCACTCATAACCATAACCCGAAACCATCTGATGGGGTTCATCAAAAAACTTCCACTGAAAGCTGTTGTGGGTCCCGACCGGTTTCCTCTTTTTCTAATCAAAATCTGCAGTACATATATTATAGACCCACTAGTCCATATTTATAATAAAATCTTAGAAAATGGAGAGATTCCAAATATCTGGAACATATACTTTGTGCGGCCAGTCCCTAAATGCAGGGACCCCAAGCGGTCTCAAGATTTCAGGCCTATTGCCATCGGCTGTGGATTCCTAAAGATATTTGAAAAAGCAATCCAGCCCACCATTGCAGACCACTATTTCAATCACAGGCCTCCGTACCTCCACACTGTGATTAAGGGAAAGATCTACTAACAGCAACCTCCTAGACACCCTTACCACAATCCAGAAAGCCCTCAACAACAGGACACAGCTTGATGTTATTTTCTTTGACATAAAAGCGGCCTATGACGAAATAGATATAACAACTGTAATCACCATTCTCCAGCAGTACTTTAACATCATTGGAAGGACTCTCAGTATCCTTATGGAAATAAACAGATAATAATAATAATAATAATAATAATAATGAACCCCTGGCATTGTTGCTGTGAAGGGTCTATTGTATATATACCATGTTTGTATACAATAAAGATTAAAGATTAAAGATTAAAGATAATATCATTAAATGAATCCTGGAACATAGACATCTCATCATATCACATTGCAGATTTCAGACAACTTGCATTACTAATAGGGGTGTCCCACAAGGGGGAGTCTTATCACCAACCCTATTTGCCACAGCGCTGGAGCCCTTCCTGGCATCCCAAACGGACTTCCAATCATATGCTGATGACCTGAAACTTTATATTACATCCTCTGACCAAACTCAGGTTCTTAGCACTACCTTGCAGGCAAGTAAAACCATACATAACCTCCAACAATATTTGGCTTCCATCAGACTACAGATTAACCAAACAAAGACAGCTCAAATGTCCTTCACCTGGAAGAAGTCACGCAATGACATTAATCTTACCATCAATGGATCACCCATTCAGAAAGTTAAAACGCACAAAGATCTCGGATTAGTGTGGGATGATGGGCTGACATTCCAGGCTCACCTCCTGAACACAAAAACCGAAATGTACTCCGCTATGTGGGCGATACGCCAGGAACTAACGGGAATTCATGACGCCGACCTGGTAAAGAAATATGTTGTCCGATGTGTCTATCCGAAGTGCAAAGTTATCTCTTTCTCATCTTGCAGATCTCCACAACTAATGAATACGGAGTATAGTATTAACTCTGTGATCATCGAAAGGTGTGACCAAGTTAACGACTTAGGGATTCTCTTTTCCAGCAGTGCTAAATTCGATGCCCATGTCCTTAAAATCACCAGCAAAGCATTCAAAACACTGGGATTCATCAAACGGAACACATACAAGTTCAAAAACTACAGATATGCGGTTATCCTTTATAAAACTATTGTACTGCCAATCCTTGAATTCAGTTCCCCCATCTGGAATCCTCACACAAAGACTTTAACTAACAAAATTGAAGCAGTCCAAAAAAACTTTATCCGTTACCTTACGTACCGCAATCCTCTATTCTATCACTCAGTGTATTATGAATCGCTGTGTGATTACTTTCATCTAAGGCCTCTGTGCACTAGAAGAGTTACTGCTGACATCGCCCTCCTAGCCAAAGTAATCACTGGAATTTATGAAGCATCTGATATCCTGAGTAAAATAAACTTCAATGCTCCCTGTAGACAAGTCAGGAACCTTACACCGTTTCGCCTTGACTCTGCCAACACGGACTTAATGAAGTTCAGTCCACTGAACAGAATCAGCAAATCAGCAAATGACTCTCGCATTGACTTCTTTGACAACTCCCAATCACTGATGAACTCCATCCACAAGTTTGCCTCTTCACTTAAACTGCAAAGTGACTAGCTCACATCTAATTATTGTAGCTTATTATTTGTTATATTATTTTTCTATTCTCTAACGGATTAATTATTACTTGTTTTACCGGTAACTTAACTTAATACAATCCTCTTTTGTACATATGCTTTATTGTTTGAATTTGTATCAATGTTTATCGTCCTGTAGGATTTCACATTATTGTTATTATGTTTATTGATCTGATCTCAGATACACTGTTAATGGTTACCTGTTGTGTATCTTTTTATTAATAAAATAAAATAAAATAAAATAAAATATCCTATACCTCTCTATGCCGCAACCATTTGGTCCTCCGCTCACACAACAAACTTCAACAAGTTCCTCAGCCTGGAATACTGGCTCCTGAAATGGCTCAACTGGCGGACTGGCAACCAATACACCATTTCTAGGGCTCAGTTCTACATAAATCTGGAAGTCACCCCATGGAAACAACAGATTGTGGCAGCAAATCTTCTTACACTTGCCAGACTAATCACAAGACGACTCGACACCCCTGACATCACTGATTTAATAAAAACTCCACGCATTGCCGGAAGGAATCAAATGGACCCAAGGCTCCCACTCACAATCAGCTTGAACAACCTGAAAGGATTGAGACGCATGTTCCCAGGAAACACGGTAGATTTGATGAACAATCTAGCCATCGACCTGGATAGATTCTGCGAACAGCATTCATACAGACGTCAGAAGCTAAAGGACACTTATGCAAACGTACACTTATGAGACGCCACCAGAAGGAAAATGCCACCACAGTGCATCCCGTTAAAGACAGGTGAAAAGGAAAATAAAGTGAAGCCATCACTAGTCCTCTCTCTCTCTCTCTCTCTCTCTCTCTCTCTCTCTCTCTCTCTCTTAGAATCTACTACTCCAAAGACGCCTGGCTGCACTATTACGTTCAAGATTGAAGAATTGAAGAGATACCACGTGTAACAACCGGTGAAGGACTGCCTCCTTTCTTTATATTTTGTATATTTCCCTCATGCTTATGTAATTTAATGCAATTTAGAGAAAATAATACCCTTTAATTCTTTTAATGATGTAAAATAATAAACACTGTCAGTTCTGTACCTGTCGGGTTAAGCATACATGGGCCCTATGTAACCGCCAGGCACATGTCCCTGTCTTAACCTCTGTGTGTAAATATCACCCACCCCCTAGCTTTTTGCTGTCCAGGGGGTGGCTCTTTGCCAGAGCAATAAACAGATTTAATAATAATAATAATAATAATAATACCACGCTTACGTTCGGTAATGACTTTTGTAATTTTCCCGTCTCCTTCTCCCCTCCCCCCACTGATTACTTTTCTTATCCTGTTGAAACTGCTCCACTCACGCACCCTTTTCCACGACGACAACGAATCCCAAATGAGATTTTTTGTCTACTCGCAATTATTACAGCCCACGACGATTTTTTCAAACTTTTTTACTCAACTTAGAAGTTGTCGAGTTTTTAGACATTGCTGATAGTCAGTTTTCCACAGTTTCTGGACTTCTCAACTCCTCCTGTACTCGATGCAAGTTTGCCACGTGGCAGCCTTTTACCGAGGCTACTATTTACCGCCCTCCATTCCGTTTGTGTGTGATGTAATTCCCTACCCTGACGATATAAAGTTCCTAACGGAAATACCACCATCAGCCGACAGGGGAGTGATCACATCGGAAATCTGTAATAAGATCACAGCTTTCTCTAGTCATCTCAACCATTTCGGTCTTAAACTGAATCCCCAAAAATCCATTACTAGAGTTTTTTCTCTGAAGAAGTGTCCCACATCCATACAACCCTCACTGCAGGGTGCAGCTATTCCAAGTGTAACTAAACACAAAGATCTCGGTGTAACCTTCGACCCAAACCTTAGATTTAAATGTCACATCGAATGTGTTCTACGCAAGATCAGCCGAATGCGCTGAATTGCCCGTCAACATCTTCTTCATAACACAGACGCAAGAACCACAATCAGATCTCTGGAAACCATTGTGTATCCTACCTTTCTGTATGCCTCTGAAATATGGGCCTCCGCGGTACCTTCTTTCACGAAGCCCATCCTCACCAGCGAATACTGGATACTGAAGTGGGCAACCCGCATACATCGACTCCCCACCCCAACAGAGGACCACCAGCGTGGCCGACCAACTTCAAATCTCGCGGCTGCCTCAAATAATCGGCATGAGGAGAACTGTGACCACAGTCAAAATGCTGGTTGGCAAAATCAACTCCCCTGACTTCTGGGATATATATCAGTGACATGTTCCACTTCCTTCCCTAAGAGCCACCCCTCTTCAGCTACAACGGAACAGGCTGAAGATCAGTGACAGATTCCTACCTGGACAAGTACTTCCTACAGTACAAGCCCTGCTAATGATCGGAGTTGACCTGCAGAAATTCGCTTCTGATCGCAATTACAGGCGCTCGTTGGCCGAACTTGTTCCCCTTTTGTTTGGCCCCTGATGTCCACTCAATCCGATGCCTCCACCTGCTATCTGCTAAGGCGCCTTCGTATCCAGGTGGGAAGGAGCAGCAGTGCGTAACATTAGACCGGGGTTCGAGCCCGTCACCAACAAATACGGAGGATGCGGAAAGGTCAAGGAATGACCATCGCATATTCCGGAGCAATATGGCCTTACTTGCTAGTGCTCCTAAAAACCAATAAACAAACAAACAAACAGCTATCTGCTATGAGGCGCAGAACGGCACGTCGCAGGCAAATCGACGAACTGTGTCACAAGAAAATGCAATACCGAACATCAAGTGGCACTGTGAAATATTCTGACTTGTGTGAATGTGCTTAAATATGTGCTTTGTGCATATGAACGCGTACATACCTCGGTGTACTGTCTGCCTCACAACTATGTGTATTCTCATAGCTATATATTTGCGTATTAATTGATCCACAGCGTGTTTTGAAATACCGCGTTTCGATTTATTTGAACGTCACGGTTCAATTCTCATCTATTTGAAACGCTTGTTTTTTGTACGACCCCCATAACCTCGTCAACCCCTGGCTGTGGCGAACATATATTCTGTCTTTATCGTTACCTTCGGTTCTTCATCCCGCGTGTCACACAAGACGTGCATTATTATTTTTTATTTTATGTTCTTGAGCGAGGGTGGCAAATGCCCATCTGCACGTTGAACACCTGCGACAGCGTAAAACTGCTGTGAAATGGGCTGAAAAAAGTGTCGGGCCTCTTCGAACTAGGGAGCAGCCAACACCTGGGCAGCTGCCGCCTAATGCCCGTCCCATACTCGAGGGGCCAGATCCGGGTCCATTATTAACTGTCAGTGCTCGGCGCACTAAAATCCCGAACCCGCCGGATGTAGTGCAATACGGGCGGGTGCCAACAATCCCTCTCACACGTTGCCCACACCTGGGAACCAGAAAAAAAATAATAATAACCAAAAACAAAATAAAATAAACAAATAATAAATTAAAAAATATATAATAATAAATAAATAAATAAAATAAAAAACTAACTAGTGGCAAAATCGCTGTACAAAAGCTCATTACTTCTGAGGAAACAGTAGCAAGTTAAGACCGTTAAATTAATTATAGTTAAAAACCAAAATATTCTCAGCATATCTGAGACAAAAAAATTAATAAGTACATAAGAACTAACAACAAAACAAAAGGTGCTCTTGCACTAAACTCACTTTGACAGTTTGTCAGTTTAACTGTTGACAATTTGTCTTGCCCTTCGAATGTCTGGCTATTGTGGCTGCTGTCTGACTGTCTGACTATTGTGGCTGCTGCCTGAGAGCAGCAGCCACAATAGTCAGACAGTCATTATCTGGAAGTCTTCACAATCTTCACTATCCTCAAATAAGTGCTCACTCAAGCTATACTCGTTCTGTCTGATCGCTGGTTTCTTCCAGTTGTTAACAACTGGAACTTGACCGTGGAAGTTTTCCAATGGTCAATGTCACACTTTGTGCAGAACACACTTAAGATCCGATTTGTCATAGACTAACCACATTTTCAAAGCCAATAGATCTTCTGGAGCACAAAATGCCACATAAAATTCAGAATTGAAATTTTCATCCTCAGTGGCAGTTAAATATTATATCCATTTTCCTGATCCATGATACTCCAGGGCACACTTGCCACGCAAGGCCTTGACATATTCATCCACAATGGAAAGAGGAACTGTACTGTACATAATCTGTTAAAATTTTCTGCCAGATAACAATCACAACTTGGTCAAGTTATTCTAGGAAAAACAAATTTTCCCAAGACAATTACTCTGAAAAATGTTAATATTTGAAAATCCATAACTCTGGAACTAATTGCCAGAGGGAGGCAGAAAATTAAATGTTTCCCTTATATACAGCCGGTAAAAAGTTTGAAATCACAGAAACTGTGGAAGTGGAGTTACTGACTGTTAACGCAGGCGTGCAATGCGAACCTTCCAGAGAGGCCAATCAGTGGCAATTACGCGTTACATTACCAATAAATAACGTCGCTCATCTTCCGCCGATGGGATCCGTGCCATCTGCCTTCTGAACTCGCTGGCCAAAGTTGTGGACACCACCATTCACAACCGATTAATGGAACAGTTTACAGCACTTCATCTGCGACAGTCACCTTGGCTTCACCAGGGGCCGATCAACTACCACTAATCTCACTATCTGGCAGCAGGTGCTACATGCCGTCCATCTGGGTAGACAGGTTCGTGTGATCTACACAGACCTAACTAAAGCTTTTGACAGTGCCCCACGCTATCATCTTGCAAAAAAAAAAAAAAAAAAAAAAAAGTAAGCCATTATGGAACACTTGACCCGCTACATCCGTGGTTGGTGAGTTATACATCGTGTCGGAAACACAGGGTTATCATCGGACAGTAAATTTGAATGGAATTTATTTCATCAAAATGAGTTCCCCAAGGATCATCTGTTGTGCCTCTCTTATTCGCCATCTTTGTCAATGATTTACCGCAATTTGTAGAGGGAGGTGGTATTAAGATTTTAATGTTTGCTGATTTTAAACGGTCTACAGGTAAATCCTAGTAAATGCAGCTCAATTCCTTTTGCAGGTTCGAGGAGATCTTATGGTTTTAGTAAACCAGTACTACATCAAGGATATTGCGATTACCAGAATTTAGCCAGGTGGGAAGGAGCAGCAGTGCGTAGCACCCGCTTCTTGATTAGACCGGGGTTCGAGCCCGTCACCACTAAATACGAAGGATGCGGAAAGGTCAGGGAATGACCACCGCATATCCCGGAGCAATATGGCCTTAGTTGCTAATGCTCCTAAAAATCAAATAACTAACTAACTAACTAACTTACCAGAATTGCCGATGTCAAAGATCTTGGTGTTACTTTTACTGCTGGATGTGGGTTTGATAAACATTACGAATATATTTTACTCTGAGTGAAAAAACAAATTGGTTTCGTCAAACGGCAGACACGTATATTCAAAGATCTTCAGTTCTCTGAGCTCCTATTCAAAGCAACTGTACTCTCTATACTGGAGTTTACTCCTCCTATATGGAATCCACATTTCACATATTTGATACAGCAAATTGGACCACTTCAAATGAAATGCATCCACTATCTTTCCAGATGTAATCCTATGTTTTATCACCGAATCTCTGCTTTTACTTCAATGTTTGGAAACTCGGCGAACTGTTCTCGATCTAAAACTATTGTATCATAATATTGTCTTCACGGGTTCAACCTACCTTCCTGATCTTTTGTGCCATATCGATCTTCACGTTCCAGCGGTGACTACAACACAGAAGACGACATTGCACATCACTAACTGTATAGGTTACAGATATCGAAGAACTCGTTCTTTAGGAGAACTCTTATGAATAAGTATGATATGGATATAGCTGTGCACAGGAAAGTTTCAAAGAACTGTCTGAAGCAAGTTGGCTGGTTGACAGTTGGGTTCAAGGTGAAAGTTATGATTACACGTTCTTTTATTTCTTTACACGTTATTGCGCAGTCTTTGTATCTTCGTGTATTTTCTGTTCTGTCATGCACTTTAACTGGGCGTGCGCCTGTTGTGTATACACAACTCGGTTACGTCAGGCGAGAGGAAGAATCCCTTCAACATTGAGCAAGCTGAAGGCTGATGGGATTCTTCCTCTTGCTCAGAATAATCACCCGAGAGGGCATAAATTCAGATTGAGGAAAGACAGATGTAGGATAGACGTGCGGAAATTTGCCTTTAGCCAGTGGGTAGTTGGTTGGTAGAACAGACTTCCATCCCTTGTCGTGGAAGTTGATAGCCTAAATAAGTTTAAGGCTCAGCTGGAGAGGTATTTTGAACGAACAGAGGAATGAAATGGGAGGGGTTTTTTGTGGCTGATGCTGCATAAGCTTGGTTTTTTGCATCGTATGCTAATGCTGAAAACGTCAGGCTTGACGTAGCCGATGGTCAGCAGGGAGAGTGCAGTAGCACGCGTTCTTTGAGTGGACCAGGATTCAATCGGTGATTGCTAAATACGATTAACATTTGCATTGATGAATCATTGTAAAGTGTGCCGACTTGGTGGTCCAACAAAAGAACATTTTATTAATTCCTATTTTTAATCCCCCTGCAGGCGCAGCGAAGGGTACTCAGAGAGGGCGGGAACCTGCGTGCACCGGTGAACCTTACAATAAAAGATCTTTGTTTATAATAAATAAATAAAGGAATGGGAGCTCCCCGTGTGGTTATTTGCATTCCCTGAAATTGACCTGCGGGTCAACGAGTTACCTTCCGTAAACAACAATCAAACTGCCGGTTGCGATCTGTGCGGAGGAACCACCTTTTTTGAGTCCCCCCCCCCGACATATCAACCCGATGAGGTTTAACAAAACATAGGATGGAGATGCTTGCCGGATAATCCGTTACTCGGTGTATTAACCCATTCCCGTTCAGCTCCGAGTGCACCTACTTTGGGGGGGGGGGGGGCTGGATTAGTTTTTTTTTTTTTTTTTTTTTAGGAGCATTAGCAACTAAGGCCATATTGCTCCGGGGATATGCGGTGGTCATTCCCTGACCTTCCCGCATCCTCCGTATTTGGTGGTGACGGGCTCGAACCCCGGTCTAATCAAGAAGCGTGTGCCACGCACTGCTGCTGCTCCTTCTCACCTGGCTACGGAGGTGCCTGGGGGGGGGGATAATGCTCCCAACATTGACATGTCTTGCTTCATCTGGCCTTATTGGACGATTACACGGTGATGTCGGGGTCGAATTCATGGAGGCTGAAATGAAGGGCCGTCAGTAGATGCATGAGGTCGTAAACCCCAAAGTAAGCGAGGTCGGGAGGCGATTTGTTGAGCGGGATGTTCGAGACGCCACCTTGTTTGGCGAGTGACATCGAGACGGGAAGTCTCATTCTTAAGCAGCCCGCGTCCTCTTAGTTTGGAAGGGGGTGAAGGATGAGAGGGAGCGACCCCATTATGGCATGCGAGGGACTTCTTTTGGGAATAGAACGACGGGGGGTTCCTTCGAAGACGCGAGTGCGTTATGCGGCTGATTTGTCCGTCTCCTTAATTCACGCGCTAATGACGACGTCTGTTCGCAGCAGGAGTAAGCCAAAGGCGGATAAGAAATCCGAACGTTCCCTCCTCGCACGCGCGGTGTTTACGGGACTTGTTCTGCGGGGCGCGGTCCACCCGTCCGGTATTCCGCAGCATTCCCTCGTCAAAACTGATCTCGTGGGCACGTGCGAACTGAAATCAGTGGCATTTTCAGTCTCGAGATCCGCTCGTAATTCCGCGTCCCTTTTAAGGTGAAGACCACGCGGCAAACTCATCGAACGAGTAAAAATGGGGGTGCTTGGCAACGAAGCCTCCTTCAGTAAAGTGAGTTCGTAAATTATTATTGTTAACAGCTACAAAACAGCAAACAGACGTGCCTGAGGGTGCAGCTACAAAGCATTATTACACAGCTTCAAAGCAGAAGCTTGGAGTACACGTTTCTCAAAGTAAAGATAATTTGATAATTTATTTATCCCTATTTTGTGTTACAATTGTTGGGAGATAACAGCAAGAAGGGAAGGAGGGAGAACACATAAGCCAGAGGCTTTTTAGGGGGTGTTCCCTTTGAAAAAGATAACAATAAACCAGATACACCATGAATCGGACATGTTTCTACATTCCATTACAGAGACCTTCGAAAACCAACCACACATGTCGCGTGGTTAACAACAGTACATACTTATAATTACATTGCGAGTACTTTTACAATAACGAGTATGAAAGAAAAAAATATGAAATAATTGCGTAGAGTGTTACAAGCTTTTTGACAGCATTTGCTTCAACTTGTTTGCATAATTTCCAAAGTGGTATGCATTGTGGAAAGTTCAGGAGTTGAGTGGAAGGCGATTTAGATCAGACATCCCTGGTGATGTGTTCAGTCAGGAGCTTCTTGACTTGTTTAGTGAAATGGCATTTTTGATATTTCCAAGAAGATTATTCCAGGTTTTTGCGCCTCTGTATTTTATATTTTTCTCACCTATGGCTTTTCGAAAAAGCGGAACCTTCAGGTTCCTTCATTTCTTAAATCATATCTTATTCCTTCTTCTTCTATTGTTATGAAACAGGATCTGAAGAGAGGAGGAAAGTTTGGTGTTTTCAAGCATTGTAGACAAAGACCGCCTCAGCTTTTTGTATCAGTTGGTAGATGCTTAAGAGTCTCGCTTCCTTATAATCTCCAAGTCACCGATGCATTCCAGGGAAGGCCCAAAATTGAACGAACACATCGATTTAGAATGGAGTTGATTCTCTTAAGGTTATCTTGACTGGTCTTACCACATGAGATGATTCCATACGTGAAGTGTTAAGGAAAGGAATACTAGTCTGAGAAGGGAAGGAGGCACTCAGGCAGAGGCTCGGGCGAGTATTCCTGCTAGTGACGAAGTTTTCTTTCGTAAGGTGATCATTTGTTTATCCCCAACTCAGCTTGTCATCTAGCCAGATTCCTAGAAACTTGGTATCATTCACCCTTTCCAGTTGTTTTCCCTTTGTATGTTATTTCGAAATCAATATTTAATGGTTTATTTTTCGTCTTAAACACCATATATTTGGATTTTTCTGGGTTTAGTATCAGCTGATTCTTTTGAAGCCAACTATGCATTTCAGAGAGCAGGCCAGAGATCTTGCATTGAAGTTGGTTAGGGTCTTTATCAGTGATTAGAATGGAAATGTCATCGGCATACGCTACTAGGTGGGAAGATTAAAGATGAGAGAGAAATTCATTAATGTAAAGAACAAATAGGATAGGTCCGAGAAGTGGGCCTTGAGCTACTCCCCTGGAGAAATAAGAAATGTCTGAAGAAGACTCGTTTATTTTAAGGACAAATGGCCTATCAGTAAGGTAGTCTTCAAGGAGAAGGTTAATTTTTCCTCTCAAGCCAAGATTGTTGAGCTTGTTGAGTAGGATATTATGATTTATGTAGTCAAAAGCTTTTGATAGGTCTAGAAACAGTGCTATTGCATAGTGACCCTTTTCAAGACAGTCCGTGATCCTGGAGCAGAAGTCAACAATTGCCAGGTCAGTGGATCTTTTTGAACGATAAGCGTACTGTTGTTGATGGATAAGCTGACTGACTTCCAGGAAGCCCATTAGTCTGCCGTGAAGAATTTTTCGAATCATTTTGCAAAAACTGAGAGTAGAGCTATGGACGAAAATTGTTGATAGAGTTACAATTTTTCCCCTTAGGAACAGGAACAATGACTGCTTTTTTTGAAAGAGAAAAGTAAATGTACATAAGAAGACTAGCGAATTGAAATGTAGAGAGAAAATAAATAAAAGTAGGACTCATCCGTCCTATTTAAGTAAGGCAGAGCACTGCTATTTCTTCACACAATCAGAGTCTTAGAACTTGCAAGAAGATTCCATTTTAATTTAGGTAACGGATGAGGTTAGCAATTTAAGTTGCCTCTTGAAGTGTCGGGTTTGTCAAGTATCTCCACATTTGCTTTGTTCATTGATCTTGCAGTCCTGTTGTAGAAGTTGTAGTATCCATAATTTGTTCACGCATAGGATGATTTCAGCAGTGGATGGTTAATTCTTTTCAGGAAGCCTAGTTTTTTGCAAGCTGCCTTCACAATGTTAGAGACATGGATATCAAAGGAGAATGATTCGTTAATAAAACTTTTTTGATTGCCTTGTTGTTGACACAATAAGAAAAAAGAAGTTTGTTTTTCTTGTGTGCATTAGCAAAGCTCATCAACTCACACTTGTTTTCATTGAATACCATTTTGTCCTCCTTCAGCCACTGAATAACTCGTTGAAGAGCTTCGTTTAGGATGTTGCAGTGATTGGTACTGCAATTGCTTTATAGATTTTTATGCCGTCTTCAAATATGTTGATTTTGATTTGGTAGTCTCCAAGGGTGCTTGGCAGGTCATTGATGTAGATAAGAAATAATAGCGGGCCTAAGGATGAACCCTGTGGGACACCAATTTCAGGACTGAAAGGATATGAGGTTTTACCTTTAAATGTCACGGACATTTCTCTACCTTCCAAGTAGTTTTCGATCCAGTTTAGTGCTTGTCCTCTGAGACCATAGTGATGCAGTTTGTTGATTAGTCTCTGATGGACTACCTTGTCGAAGGCTTTGCTTAAATCGAGGAAGATGGAGTCGACTTGTTTTCCTTCGTCAAGCGCCTGGGATATATTCGAAGCAAACGAAATCATATCTGTGCAGATGAAACGACCCTTGATAAATCCGTGAGAGTAATCTGACAAATTAAGTTTCATAAAGTTAAATAACTGCTTCATTACAATGGATTCAATTATCTTTGAGAATGTATTCAATTGACAAACTAGTCTGTAATTGTTGGGTAAGGATGGGTCTCCTTTTTTTGTAAAGAAGGGTAACAATGGCCTTTTTCAGTTGAACTGGATAGATTCCACTCTCAAATACCAATTTTATTAAGTGAAGTAATGGCTTTACAATTGTAGTTCCACATTTTTTCCATAAGACAGTAGGGATACCGTCCGGGCCTCGTGTGAGATCCTTTTTCATACTGTGGATTGTGCTCAATAATTCTGCTTGGTTTATTTCAAATACTGTTAGGGTATCCATGTAGTTGAGAGGAAAAATTTTTGCTTTTGCGATAATTGGGATTGAGAATGAGGTTGCGTAAATGACACGACCCACTCACACCCTGTTAGCGAACCCGTTTGTCGAGGGGGAGATAATCGACAGCTTCTTTGCTGCAATAAAAGTTGGGGAAAGAAAAAACTGAAAATTGGCTGGGGGTGGATTAAACTTGAGTTGTGTGTATGCGTCGCAGTGTGTTGGAGAATTGCCTATTTCATCGAGGATTTAACAAAATTGGAAACATCACATGAAGAAACGAAGTTGGAAAGTGAGGATAACTGGGGCGTCGTGCAGGGGAGCTGTTTTCAAAGGGGGGAAGGCGGGCCAACCTGTGCCATAACAAAATCCTCCCTTTTTATTTGCATCGAAAACAACCTTCGAACGACGGACGGCGCAGCGAATTTTCGACGGAAGAACCCGTCGGGATACGGATGACACAAACGCGATAAAACGAACCAATCTTTCGTCTTAGTTAAAAGAAGGTGTCCCCCCCTCCAATCCTCGCACGCATCACGCCTTTTGTTCTCCCCAGCGTCCGACGCTCTCGGTAACTCACGTCTGACAGCCCTCTTTAGCGTTCTCAGAAAAGCCTGAGCACGTGCTCGAGAGAAATGCGATCCTGCAAAATTTACGGGGCTCTTCGAGCGCCAAGCAGCGTACTCTCGTGCGTCTGTACATGCTTCTGTCTCTCTCTTCCCCCCCGTCCCCCTCCTGCCTACCAGGAGACGTGACCGGAGTAGGACGACAGTCCCAGATAACGCTGGAGTCACGACAGGGAAAATCCCATTACGTCTCCTGACCCTCGTTCACGTGCGTCCCCGTCAGACTGAGATCCTGTCGCCGAGAGAGAGAGCAATTTAGAGCGCGTGACTAATTGTGCCAAGGTTGGTGAGAAATGGCGGATGATGTGCAAAGGTGGGAAATCTTTTTTCGTTTGTCTTTTTTTACAGTTAAAAGCGAAAGAAGAAGAAAATCATCTTTGTCCATTGAGCAGCGGAGGATTAAGACGTTTCCTTCGTGCGTGCATTTCAGGAGGACAATCCGCACACGTCCCAATAAACATCTGGGCAACTGTTGCGATGGGGGGAAGCATAAAAGCCTTCCCCGATGGCACGAATAGCACCTTGTGTAGGGCAGCTCCGCAACGACAATCGAACCCCGCCTCGGCTCACTCTGATCGCAAAAGAACTCTGCAAAACAAATGTGGAGTGTCGTTGCTGGCAATTTGCTACGAGGAAGGGGCAAAGAGGCAAAGCCTACACAGCGCTTGCCTGCATCACATAACGAGGAGGTAGGCCACAACTAAGTACGAATCGTGGCCAATTATGCCCACTCCTACGGTGGTAAAAACCCCAGGAATCTCTTGTCCACTGGAGGCGGTGCAACACCGGTGGACGCAATACCACCGAATGCCCAATCGAGTAAAAAAAAAAAAAGAAGTAAACGATAAAAATCGCGCCTCGGGCGAATAGAGGAGAGGAAAACCTGATCCGTTCCGTTTGGGACCAGCGGTGAAATTCCAGGGTTGATAACACCACCGGAAAGATGCACCCAACACACCTTTCCAGCTGTTTTCGCACAAATATCAAAACATTTGTAAATTAAACGGAGAATCCACGTTAGTTATGGTGGCCGAAATAATAGTGAAAGTGCTTTCTTTCCTTTTTCATAAAAACTTTTTTACGTCAATTGTTCAAAGGGAAGAAATGAAGAAAACCTTTCACCTTCTCACACGTTCCTCGCTGAATCACTCGTAATTTACTTCTGGACTCAGGTACTGGTTCTGCGCTGGTTCAGCACCACAAAATCACCGAAATCAGAGATTTGAAATGGAGGAGTCCGCTTTGAAAAGTCCGCATGACTTGGCCTCCAGTCGTCGTTAAACTAGAAGAAAACCACTTGCCAGCGTCCTTCCCGTTGGCGAGAGAGACTTCGCACGTTTCAGCAACCGACCGAGTAATGTGGCTTTTAGGTCCGCTGTCCGTCCTGGTTGCCGCACGCTCATTCCTCATTCGATGTCTTTCCTTTTTTAATAACTTTTCCCGACCATAAGAACCTCGGCTTACCACCACATTTTAAACCAGCAACGAAGACCTTTTGAAGACGGAAGAACTGTCTTCATTGGCTCAATCTAACTGCCGCATCTTCTACGCCATACTGATCTTCACGCTCCACCACTGGCTACCAGACAAGACGACCTTCCACGTTGGTACAGACTCTCCTTCTTCCAAAGAACATTTGCACTCGTGAACGAGTTTGGCAATCTTTATATGGCTGTGAACAGAAAAAGAGTTCTACACAACTGTTTGGAGTACGTTGACTGGCTGATGGATGAGTTCTGGGTCAAAGATGTCCTCGTTAATTAACAGCAGCTCTCCGCGATTTTCTTCTTGGCACTGGACTGTTCCCGATTCAATTGTGCGATGTGTGTGTTTTTCTGCTATTTATTTCTTCTGTGTTTTGCGCAATCTTTATTCTCTTTTCTCTTCACTGCTTCGTTATTCACTTGGAGCGTGCGCGTTATTTTAAAATTTAAGAAAATACACGCAGCATGGGAGGTGGCAACAACCTGCAGTTTGAAAGGCTCGCGGCAAAGCGAGAAACATTAGGCGTTGCGAGGAAATAAGTTTGGACCGAAGTGTAACTCCGAGAAAGCAGATATCGGGGGGGGGGGGATTATTTCTCAGGAATGAATAGTGACCCCCTAATAAAACGAGTGCTTTTCGCCTAATTCCCCATCGTGACACGGATGAAAACTTCTTGATCTTCGTGGTAGGATTATTTACATGAAGGAAGAAGGTCAATCGGTCGTCCAAAATTAAGCCAAGCCGATTGAGATACGGAGGGACTTCTTTGCCATCCCTCCGTACACTTGGAGGCCTCCCTCGATCGATCGAGCTTGCCGTTGACAGTCGCCATTTTCGTTGTCAAGGCACAAGTACGTAATTCGTGTGAATTCGACCCAACTGGTTCGGTTGGAATGTATTCCGTTGGTTGTTCTGGTGGACGGAGGGATCTTTGAGGAATCGGTACTCGAGGTCATCTCCATAGGCCGCCACACTTTCCGGTTTATGTGATAACCACCTGTCTAAGACAATGTTCCAAAAGAGGGAGCCCAGAACTGAACCTCGAGGGCTCCCTCTCCAGATATACGTGGGGGACACTGTTGCTTCGCTTCTGCGCTTACTCGATGTCAGTTGCACGTGGGTTTATTTAAATATGAGCAAACGCTTACGTTCTTATTGACTTTAAAGAAAAGATGGTGTAACTGAAGAGAGTTGTCCGAGACGAATCCGATTAGTTTGACCAAAGCGAATGCTGAGCAACTGATTCGCTGCCAGTCTGCTCCAGAACCGGAACAAGTTCCTTCGGGCGGGGACACGAGCGCGAAATGCGAAAGAAAGGTGCTCGTGCCGATTAATAATTGATTCGCCAGCTTCGGAACATCGGGGAGGGATGTCCTCGTAAGCGCGGTGGCAATCGGAAACCGACACGCGAGGGAACAGCACGAGAAGATCAAAGGGCCACACGCGTTGAGACAAATTTAGAACTCGAGAGATTATTGAAAAGGGTCATCCATGAACTTGCGTACGGCAAATTACGTGCATATCCCAAAGAAAAGGAGTGTTCGGGGTTTGCTTCTTCTCCTTGAACCAATTGCAGAAATGCGTTCAACGAGTACAAGAGGTGCGCGTACTTCGCGAACCGCTTCTTGATCAGAACGTGTGGCATCTCCAACTGCATCCAGCTCTCATTGCCACCTCGTGCATCACCGAGTAATAAAATCATTCGGTGGAGGTCACCGGTCCATTTTCGGCCGGATCTCTGTTTAAACTGTGCGCTGGGGGGAGGCTCGTGCACAATGTGTCGATCGTTTCGCGGCAGCTCTCCTCGTTAATGTACGAGGGCCCTTTGCAGTAGGTTCGTTGACGTGTGCGCATTAGCGGAAATAAACCGCGATATCTGAAAGAATCCTCATTTATAGGATTCGTCCGAGAAGTGCACACCGCATTGGCCGCGAACACGTGTTTGTGTGGACATCGCACTTTGTATCGCTTCCACGCAGAAGCCATGCCCGAAACAAGACTGCCCTGTTCCCGACACGTGCCGCGTTTCATTGGATCCAGTATTTGGGTCCTTCCTCGAATTTATCGGCGCAGAGCTCTTCGTTTAATGACCGGTGGGTCATTGTGAGGATCTACGTGGGAACTCCCTCCCCCCGCTGCCTTCGTTTCCATGTCGAGTTCACCCATCTGTCTATTTCTTTCGTACTTTCTCTTCGCCGTTATCTTACCGTTCATCACGTGATTCCATCCTCATCCGATCCACTTCATCGTGGTTGATCTTCTCCAGCATCCACTTCTCTTTTCTTTCACACGCTCTTCAACGACCCCAAAGAGGCATTCGCCAGTGTTCTCCGGAAATGGCAAAAAGAGCTGGAGATCTCCGTCGACTTTCCCCGCTATTAAGAGCGATATCAGCGGATGGCAGGGGTCGTACGAAATGCTCCGAGTGCACGAGGACACCCTCAGTTTAAAAGTCGCCGTTTCGCTCTGTTTCAGAAAACAACGGAATGCAGAAAACAATCCGGCTTCGGCTGTTATTGGGCGGAGGGAGGAGCTTCTTCTCCCCCCCCCATCCAGTGGGGCAGTGAGAGCAAAAAGAGCCTGCGCAAATGGAGGGGATGGCGCTACATTTTTCAGAAAACGCGTCGTTTCGGTTCTTATCCCCCCCCCCATCTCCAACAGCATTTCCTTAATTGTCACGAAACCCGAATTTTAAGGGCTTTAAGAATGTTTAACCTTCGCGATGGGGCTCTCAACGGTTTTGCTTCTCCTTTTGCTGCCTTCGGGCGTTAAAAACGCCCGTGGCATCTGCCGTTAGTTCCTGGCGTGTCGTTAGGTGCGCGTCGGAACGTGTTTATAGGAGCCAGCCCGGATACCGAAGGAAGAGGAGGCGTCCCAGAAAGCAGTCTCGCGCTCAGAAAACCCACTTTACAGCGGTTCGTTCCCCCCACTCTGTCGGCGCCGGAAACGTGTACGGCCCACTTCGAGTGCCGTTAAGGGTCAAATAAACCGCATTTACGCATACTCCGTCGAAGGCGAGGCGAACTGCGAAAAACCGAAAAAAAAAAAAGCAACAAATTCTCCGGTTGACATCCGCTCGTCGTGTCTGTCGAGATGTGCGCGTGCATTAAAAGCCGCATTCTCGGGCCGCACACTCGGTCTTAAAGCGCCGATGAGACGAACCACTGCGCCACCTCTTTTTCGCATTACACGCTTTTAAACCGCTCTTACGGTCTCTCGCACCACCCCCACCCACCCCTTCGCAAACATCCGGCCATAAACGGTCACGTGCCTCGTTGCCGATAAGTTTATCGCGGATTCAAAGAGATAATGAGCGGAATTTTTGAGGAAACGATGGCGGGGCCCCTGTTCGTAGAAGGCCTATGATTTCGATCGCCCGTTTGGCCTCCAATAAAAAGCGAGGTGGTAAAAGTGTAGCTATCCCCACCGATTTCCCCTTCCCTAAGGAAACACGGACGAATATTTGTGGGGTCGACGAATTTTAATTTCACCTCCTTTTCTGTTTTTGCTCACTTATTTATTTATTAAATCCGTTTATTAAAGCAGCAAAAGCGTTTGCTTTCACCCCTTATACACAGCCGACCGGCTAGAAGGGTGTACAAAATGCAGGAATTGCAATTATATACAATATAAGAAGGGTGTACAAAAAGCAAAAATTACAATTATTTACAGTATTTACAATATAAGAAGAGTGTACAAAAATGCACGAATACAATTATTTACAATATTTACACAAGTGCGTATAATTACAATATTCACGTATTGACAAAATTATAATTGAAGTAAGCTGTGTGCTTGTGAGAGACTCTTCACTCTCTACTGCTTGCTTTCGGGGTATTTCACAGGGTGGTCTACTGTCAATGAATTGAAAAGTTGATTGGGAAGAAATTCTTCAGACAGCACAGGTTGCACAGAATAGAATGCAACGGTAGGTAGGGGTTGTTTTGGAGGAAAGTCAAAGTTCGCTTTGAATGGCGAAAAGGAGAAGAAAGAATTGAGAGAAGATTGAGTGAGCGGGAAGATTCTAAAGAAGAAAGAATGGATTGTCCTCAAATGAATGTTGAAAGTGTGAAGATCGTGTGAAATGAAATGAAATTAAAATTGAAACGTTTTTTTTACCGCGAGAAAATTCAATTTTTTAAAAATTTTTCTCGAACTGATTTTCTAAATTCGACCTTTTTATCGTCAATTTATTTCTCCGTTGAGGAGACACCCCTAGGACAGCCATTGGCTACAAGGGCGTGCGTTACATTCAAAGGTGCGAAGCGGACCCCGTGAGCGCGACAAAGTACACGGGGCGTTCACCCTGAAGGTTCGACGCACAATTTTGAAGAAATGATTTTCAAATTTGACACCGAGGATTGACATCGAGAAGAGTTCAAAATTAAATACACTTTTGAGCCGAGAGACCTACGAGGTGGCAAAGATGTACACGTTGTTGTCGTTACAGAGCTTTCCTCACTCAAACCTCAGTTGATTGAACGGTTCTATCGTGTTTGCTGGCAAAAAGCGACAGGGGCTGGTGAAGTTTCTTTCAAGAGGACGTCTTGTGTCAACATTCCTCGGGGCTTCTTGAAGAGGGGGGAGAGAGAGAGAGAGAGAGAGCATCGATGCTGGAAGCGTCTAATCTTCCTCTTAGCTATTGGAGTACTGTCAGCCTTCTGTTTGCAAGGAGAAATACTGAGGTTGGAAAGCAAGATGCCTCTGGAGAGCCTGATGTAGCCGAGTGGTCAAGAGTGGATCGGGATTCATGCCCGTGACTACTAAATACGATTAACATTCGTATTGATTGATTTATTGTAAATTCCACTGACCCTGTGGTCGTGCCGAAGTATAAACAAGAACTTTTTTTTTTTCTAAATGGGTGATTCGAGATCCTGTTCAACCATCTCAAGAGCCAATAGTATTCGATGCTCACAAAAGCATTCAGGTTGCTCGGTGGGACAGAGGACCGAATCGGCCAAAGGCCATTCATGAAAAGATGCTGGCTGTGTATGGCAAGAGTGCACCTTTCAGAGTACCACATAAAATTCTGGTCGAAACAATTCAAGTGGGGTGGAGAGTCCATCGAAGGTGACCACGTCCAGGAAGACCTGTGACAGCGACCACTCCAGAAGCATACAATGGGATGGGAAGTATACATTTCAAAGACATACTTTTCTAACAAGGTCTGCATTTCTAATGCCAGTTAACTCCTGTTTGGCAGCCCAGAGCGTCGCGTATGTTTTTGCTTTTGGACACTCTCTCGAGCCCAATTACGTCATTTTGTCCTTTTGTATCAATGCGGACAGTGGTTCTCAAACGATGTGCCCTCCCCTCTCCCGGCACATTGGTGCACCCAGACCCTTTTTCAACGTCCTGAAAGATTACGAAAAACTGTCAGTTAAATGGGAACTGTCATTTAGATGCGCGTCCTTTAATTTCACGTGGCAAAAGAGGGAGGACGAGTGCAGTAGGAGTGGAGGCGGTTCAGTTATGAAGAAGACGCACTTCTGCCTAAATCTAAAATAATAATAATAATAATAAATAAATATAAATATAATCTTTATTGTGTACAAAAGGATGTATACAATTTGCTCTTCACGGCAGGAATGCCAGAGGCTTCACATTGGCTGGTGAACAAAGGCCTTGAGAACGGGGCCCACATCGAAGTTCGGGTTCATCCCCCAGGACCAACAATATAATGTTTCACTTAAATTATTCACAATATATTCATAAAGATATTATACAGTATCTTTGACATTATATAATACAGAGATCATCCTTTCTAAATTTATTATCCTGCCACATTAATATGCAGTTTGCCTGGTTAAGTTTAAGTCATCAAGGATCTCTCTCCGGTATTTGCGATCCTTGGCAAATTTGTAGAGGTCGCCCTCGATTGCTTGGACTGTGATAAGCATCTGCTTAGGGAGAAAGCGGTCGCAATGGGCTAGTCTATTAGGGTTGGCTATAAGGGTTGGAGCTGACCTCAGTCCGGGTTGAGGGATCCTCCAGCTGCACAGTTCCCATATGTTTGGCTCCGAGATTATTCCAGTGGTCATTTTGGCAGTTAGTGTGAGGCGTCTTTCCATTATAAGGTTTGACAGTCGGGCAAAGTTCAGTGCGGTTGCCATCGCAGTTGTTCTTTGCTGGGGTGGACGATGATGTCTATATGTGATCCAACGAAGGAGCCACTATTCGGAGGAGTACACGCGCTTGATATTCGTGGGGGCTGCAGATGCCCATATTTCTGAGGGTTTAACACGAAGGAGTATACAGATGTGTGTATACGTACCGCCGATTCATATCCTTAACGTGGGGTAGTTGTTGTTTGGTAATCCACCGCATTTTGCAGAATTCTGTTATGAACTTGTCAATGTGGGGCTTGAAGGTCAGTTTGCAATCGAAAACTACTCCCAAGTCCGTATGTGTATTCACCACTGGAAGAAGAATCCCATCTAGAGAAGCTTGGACTTCAGTGGGTTGGTGCTTCAACGAAAAGACAATTTGGATTGATTTTGCAGGATTAATAAGTAGTCCAAATTGATGGAGATAAGATTCTAAGTCGTGTGGCTTTCTATTGATGTTTTCATTAATTTTTGAGATATGTTCGCCCGAGTTAATCTGGGTGTGTAGCTTAATATCGTCAGCATAACAGATTATGTCTTCTTTCTCTTGAACAAATGGAATAATGACTGCAGTAAATAATGCGCCGGAGAGGACTCCGCCTTGGGGAACACCTGCCGTGATTTTTCTTGAGATTATATCTTGATCCGCTGTAAGAACAATGATTCTGTCTGATAGTAGGGTTACGATAAACCACAAGTCACCTTTTATATGGAAGTAATTTTCTAGGAGGTGAACGAGCGAGGGAATGCTGATTGAGTCGAAGGCAGCTTCCAGGTCGACATACGTAACGGCAAGTTCTGCTTTAGCTTCTAATGCTCTGAGAATGGTGCTGGTTATGGATGTTAAATTGGTGACTGTGGATCTTCCGGGAATGGCATAGTGAATTTGTGGGGATTTGTGAGGCATGATTTGATTGGTGATGGTCGAAAGTAATGCCTTCTCCATAAGTTTCAAGAGGCTGGAAGAGCGAGAGATTGGCCTGAACTGTTTAATGAGGGATGCAGATTGGGATTTAGGATGTGGCCTCACAGCATATCTGTTCCAGAGGGGTGGAAAGCAGTGCTGCGTTAAGACACGGTTAAAAATTGAGTAGTGGATCGATGATAAACGTGCTGAGATATTTAATCATGAATTGTGGCACAAGGTCAGGGCCTGCGGTTGCTGTGGGTGGCAATCCATTTATCGCAGTTATAAGCTGCTTCCTGGTGATGCGAACGGTGGCGAGCATATCCGTTGGAATGTTGTTGACAGGTAAGTTGCCTGGATATGTCGGGGCCACATTGTTCGAGAACTGTGCAATGTGGTGCATCCACAGTTCAAGGTCTGCGCGGGTAGCACAGTGGTATCGTCACCGTCCTCCACACACCGGGTGGAAAAGGCCTGAGTTCGAATCCCTTCGATGACGCGATGAACTTTAATGGGCTTTTTTCACTCCGTGGCTGAGTTAGTCGGTCTCAGGCGTAGATAGCAAGGTTTTTCTCCCCAGTAACTGGGGTTTTTTCGTCCAGCAAAACAGGCAAATCGACCATAGAACATACGCAATTTACAGACACAAATACGGGTTAATGTATTTAATTACGGGCAACCCTAAAATAATAAATAATAAATCCACAGTTGAAGATCCAGTGTTTTAGGGATTTCTGTGTGCCGAGAGTCATAAAATGGTTTGCCTTTTTGTAGGGTTGCTTTTGGATGGTTTTTGATTGCAGATTATTTCTGGCGGTTGAACACTTGCTCTGGAGAAGGCAATCCGATCTTGTACAGCGCCTGACTCTTTCCATCTCTTATGCAGATTTTGTTTTTCTTGGAAGGTTTGGTTCAGTGGAGGCGTGCACCAAGCTCTTGAATGGGGAGTGATGCAGACAGTCCTTGTCGCTCCGTAGTTGGCAATGGTCCGGATCTACCTGGGCACGAGGTCCACAGCCAGCTGGAGATCGCAATTGTTGAGAGCTTCCCAAGGGATGGAGGATGCGGCTTCGAGACATCGTGGTGAATCAATGAATTTGGGGGATGTTATTCCTTTTTACTTTTTTGGGCATTGAATATTGAAGTTAGGTGAGGCTAAGTGCAGGAGTATGGCAATGGGCTCGTGATCGGATTGAAAGAGATCGTGAGGGTTGTCTAAGAGGTCGCATGGTGCTGAGGAGAATACGAAACCTAAGAGATTGGGTCCTCTCGTGGGGTGGCAGTTGAGAAGGCTGATACTCAGTGAATCAATACTGCTAACGAGCGTCCTACTAAGATGTGGGAGAGTAGGTGGAAGATTGAAATCTCCACAAACAATGTGCTTAGTAGAGGTGATTCACTAACCAATGGATTACATCTTCAATGATGTCACTGTTTTGGCCTGGTGGAATATATACTGTTGCTATGTCTATCTTTTGCTATATCAAGTAGGTGTTCAGCTTGAGGGACACCATGGCACCTTCAAATGCAAGGGATTGTCTTACCACAGAATGTACCAATGAAAAGAGGGTGGTATTGTAGAGTATTGCGACTCCCCCCCTCCTCTACGATCCACTCTACAGGAGCAGAGCATCTGGTAACCAGCCTGAGGTGCACAGGCAATGGAGTCCTGCCTATTCCGAAGCCACGTTTCAGCGATACAGAGGACATTCAGGGTTTACGAGAGTAGAAGCTGTTCGACAGTGTCTAGCTTGTTACAGATACTTCTTGCATTTTGAAAGAGAATTCGAATGGTGGTAGCCTTAGCAATCGGAGTTCGTACAGGTGGCAGGTCTCTTTTTGGGGGTCGCATTGGTCTACTGTGCGTTGTGATATGTACAGGGATATTAGAGATAGGTTTGCAGCCTTGGAAATTTACATCATAAACGGCTGCTATTTGGATTGATTGATATGTGGACATTTTGTTTCCTATACTAGATTTGTTCTCATTAGATTCATTTGAATTCTTCTGCGTTACGTTGGCTTGGCAGCTTGATAGTTTTAATTGCTATTGCATTTGTTGATGATTTTGGTGGTTTATCGCGGTTCTTGGCGTCTAGTCTAGGAAGGGTTTGACGAGAGTTCCAGGGGGCCATAGGCTTGGATCCAACACGAAGCTCATCACTTCTGGGTGGCAGGTAAGGATGAAAGATGCGTAAGTTGGGTACCTAGTTCTTCTCTGTCTCACATCAATATTTATTCTGTGAAGTTCTGCAAACATGGCTTTAATGCTGTCTGGTTTAGTAGTTGGTTCCAGTCGAGAAACAAAGATTTGCCCACGAGTCTGGACCGCTGTGATATTGTACGAATATGAGTGATTTCCCTTAGTGGAGTGTTGTGCGCCACCTGTTTTTTCCCGTTTGTCTGCCACGTTCCATCTTCTGATGGGTTGAATATATGATCCGGGTTTCTTTTGAGTGAACGTGTTGATCGGAGAGAAGAGACTTGGGCAGGGAGTGCATGCAGTTTGTAAGCCTTGCTGGTGGGATCTTTTGGATTTTATGATCGTCTTTTTGGCTGTTGACTACTTCTGCAAATGTGGGTATTAATGGACTCTTTCCAGTTTGAATTGTCTACTCTAACAATTTAGGTTTGGTATTATTTAGGGTCGATACTGTAGAGGGGAGCCACCTGAGAGGTCTTTGAGCGGCTATCTCCGGTGATGTTAGATGCAGGTTTGGTACAGTTATCTTCACTGAAATCTGCATCTTTGCTGTTGAGCTGATTAGTGGATTGTTCTCTTTTGCTATTTTGAAGGTTGGGTTCTGTGGTAGAAGGCTGGTTCACTACAGTGAATTTATTTGCAACTACTTGAGTTGTATTTTTTTATTATTATTATTAAAATCAGTTTATTTCCCAAGAAACCTTGGGTCACCCCGGGACGGCTCTGTGCCAGAAGGGTGTGAATACAGACTAAGGTGCGAGGAACACAATGTACAATAAACAAGGGTACATTCGTGCTCGACCCGAGACTTTTACAGGGTTAAATAAACAATAATGTACAAAATATACAGTAATATACATGATTACATGAAAACAGAAAGTCTTTGCCATATACAAATAGGCAAGTTAAAAAAAAAAAAAAAAAAAAAGTCTGTCCAGGAGAAGGGGAGTATTATAAGTTCATTATCTGGTAGCAGTTCTTGAGAATTTCCTTCCTGTAGGGCTTGTCTTCACAGAACCTGTCAGGGTGGATCCTAAATTTATTGAAGATCCGAAGACAATTGGCTGGAAACATGTTCCTCAGGGAATCAATGTTTGACAGAGTAAGACGTAGAGGGAGACAGGAGTCGGGGTGCTTCCCTCTTGCCCTCCTCGGGCCAGAGATTAATGCGGATACTGATGGAGCATCAATTCGCCTCGTTATAACCCGTGCAAGCGTGAGGACATTTTTTGTCATGATGATATGTCTTCAGGGAGTGGTGTCCAGATTTGCTTGTGAGACAGATATGGAGATAGTTAGGAGGTGGCCTACCACCCTGTTCATCCATCAAAGCAACCAGTACTCTAAACTGAGATACTTCTGAAGGTATGAGGCAGGGGCAGATGACCAAATTTCTGAAGCATAGAGAGGAATCGGCGTAATACACCTCAGGATGTGCCGAACAAGCAGCGCTGGCTGATGCACACCAACGAGCTCTTGACGCACTGCCCAAAGAGCAGCGTACGTCTTCTGCCTCATCCTGGCAAAGTGAGGCTGAAATGTGAGCCCAACGTCCCAGGTGAGGCCAAGATCAGTATGAGAGGTCACCTTTTGCACCGGTTCCCCACTTACAAAGATTTGGATATCATTTTTGGCTCTCTTCTTGGTTATTGTCAGTTGTGCTGATTTGGAAGGGCTCAGATGTAGCCCTATTGTGGCAAGAAGGTATTTCTTCAAGTAGGTTTCAGTTTTGGGCTTTGATTTGATGAATCTCATTAATGCATATTCAGCTGCGTGTTTATGAGCATCACATGATCATCATCACTTATCTGCAGGCAGTTTTCCCCGTCCATTAATATAAGGTATAAGGTATAAGGTATGTTAGTGTCTAACGGCTCCTGGGATTTCTCCCATCTCCGCGGGTATACATTGTATCGGGGCCAGAGATTTGAAGTGTGTGGGGGTCATGTGCTGTGTATTGTGTTGTGCCCTTTGTTCCTCCGGTCTATTAGCCGCCGAGCCCCTAGTGGGACCCGACGTTACCACACCATGCCACGGGGAGGCTGACCGGGTGTACCACTGTAGCTAGAGTACTCTGGCGGGTCCTGCCACCTACTTTCCTGGGATTTCAGTGGCTAGGACCAGATTTAAGAATGAGATGATCGCTGTTTCTTGAGCAACGGTTGTAATTTTAACAGAGCGTAGGGTTGTTCGCTGATAACTTGTTCTAGGGCCAAATAGGTCGGGCAGTAATTTTGATGTTTTTAGATTTAGACCTGTGGGGGCATGAGTGTGTGTGTGTATATAAAAATATATACACACACACACCCATCAATAGTTGATAGTTTGTCTTCTCACGAAGGGCACACGATACCTTACTGAGGAACGCGTGTTTATTATGAAATTAACGTGTTTTACGGGCGCACCCTGAAAGGTCCACGTGATTGGATTCACGAGTCCTCTAACGGTGACCTTCAAACAACATTTCCCATATTGTACTTCTTACGCATAATCGCGTAATTGGCAAAGATCGTCGTCTGGGTGAGCGGGGTAAACTCCGAGCGAGCCCCCTGGTGGCCGAAGGTGCCGTTCAGTGGAAACGTCAGTTCGCCACACGGGGAGTGCTGCAGTTTAGCGCGCGCTGCAAATAAAAGGCAGTTCCTCCCCAGGTGCACTCAACTCTTTTTCGTGTCAGACGGCGGAGCGGATGTCGGACAGGGGATATTACTTACGGAGGGCGGGGCTAAGCGGCGCGTGACGCGAGTGGCCACCGGCTACCGGGAGCGGTAATGAATGTCGCCAAGCTATTAGAGGTCATTAGAAGGTCATCCAGGTAGACGAGAGTCGGAAAGCACTCAGATACCGCGCTTCTCGGCGAGACCTCCCCCCCCACCATTTCCGCGCAATTTAAATTCAGTAGCGCCGACGCGGCACAGTCAGGGTCGCTTTTAATGCGTGATGTCACATAAAGTGACAGACACTTTTCAAGGTTGTCGTCGCTTGTGGCCGGTGCGGAGTTCCTTTGACTAGGGCTCTTGCGATTGGAAGGAATTTTCCCGTTGTACTCTTCACTTTTCAGGGGAACTTCTCACTATTGGAAAATCCCTTTTCATCGCACCCATTTCGTGCAGAAATTTCCCCAATAACCCCCCCCCCACACACACACACTCCAATCACTGTGGCTGATGGTGCCGAGACCCACAGTGGTGCGTATTCGAAGCGACAGCGATTGTTTAGGACAAACTCTGAGGGAACCAGTACTTCGTGTATTTAAATGTTCTGGTGGTTTGGGACAATCACGCCCCCTTCCGACAGTTGCCACAAAGGAGAAAAACGAATCCCTTCGAGGTGGAACCCAGGCCGGGCGGGAAGATGCCACCCCACCCACCTTCGCCTCTACCGACGAACAGCGCCCTCACGGGTATCACAGTGGATATAATTAGCGTCCTTTCCACATCGGATGGAAAGGACCCGGGTTCGAATCCCATTAATTACACGACGAATTTTAACGGGCTTCTCTCAACGTGGATGAGTTAATCGGTGCCAGGCGGGTGCAGCGTGCTGTTGCTCGAGGGAATTCGAATTCGCAACATCTGCATCTTCTTACTGCTACGAGGCCTTTTCTTTCCCTGCACTCCTTTGACCTCTTATCCCACAGGGGGGCTCAACCCTGCAATAGATGTGGGAACAAACGCATACCGACCACTCGGGTAACGTTAATAGACTTTCTCTGCTTCCCAACTCCTTCATAACAGGTGTGAACCTGGGCGAGAGGTTATGAAAATAAACGTTTATTACGGTAGAGGAGCTGTCAAGCTCGACCTAAAAATAATAGCGAATGCGGGTCACTGACGTAGGGTTAACAAGGCGGAACTAATAAGACGAAGTGAATGTTTCGGAAAATTGTCACAAATTCAAAAGGATGAATTACAGTTAGAAGAACTATTTTTCACAACGTGGCTGAGTTAGTCTGTCTCAGGCGCTGGTAGCATGTGGCTTTTTCTCCCAGAAACTCTGATTTTTCGTCCAGTAAACAGAAAATGGACGACACAACACGCGCAATTTACAGACAACCTACACGGAGCAACGTGGCCTTAGTTGCCGATGCTCGTGAAACAAAAGTAGATGCTGCTGACGCCCACACTTCAGCCGCACAGAACAGTGTGGGCTCAATTGGGGAGTACCATGAAACATGGACGCACACAAGCAGTATGCTCTTTCAACTGGAATTTGATCTCAAAGATCTTTTTTTGTGATGGTAAATTACAGGTATTGGGACCTTGTGGAGGTGCTTAAGAGAGGAAGGAATTTCTTGGGCGAGGGAGAGGGCGCATTATGAAAGCGCGGTAGTTGAACAACATCGGAAGGTACGGAACTCTCTGAGTAATATCTCCAAGATTGAGATCGGCAAGCTGGATGTTGACACCAGGTTTTACAGCAGTTAAGGTCCTTGTGATCAGCGTAGGACAGGTTCGATTTGTCACCGTGAAAGGGGACCATCGTGAAGAGGAGTACTGAAAGGACACCCGTGCCAACGGATGCCTGGTACGGGCACCCCACAGAATCATCCCATCCGATATGTGATCTGTTCTCATTTTAATAATTTCATCCGCTTCCCCTCGTGTCGTTAACCCCACAATACTGCGAATGCACCCCCAAGGCCCGTTATATTCCAAAGGAACAAACAACGGTCCGTGCCTCTTACACCACTCATGGAATTCGTGTCCAATTAACCTCTGGCCCAATGTCCAACTTGTTGTGATGGTTGCACTTCTGGCCGTGAGCACGTTTAGCTCAATATTAAAAGTGAGGGAAAGGCGAAAGAGGAATTTACCACCCCCGGAGAAATAGTTTCAATTTAAAAGTACCAAATTACATGCTTAAAGCTTAGCGTGATGCCCTCGTCATTCGCCCACTCTCTCTCTCTCTCTCTCTCTCTCTCTCTCTCTCTCCAACCAACCCTGCAATCAGCGTCTAACGAACGTGCACTTACTGGCCAAATGTACACGAACCTTTTGCAGTGGCGTCCGGCGATAATTGAACGTGCAGTACGCGAAATGTAAGTGGTCACGTGGTGATCGCGAGGTCCTTAGAATCGGATAAACGGTGTTCGCTTTTGCGGTGTTCTCAGTCGTTCTTCTGAAGGGAGGAGACGGGATCTCTCCCACTTTGAGAAAGGCGAATTGGACAAGGATACGACGACTACAAGACGAAAGGAGAACGCAGCTCTGAAAGGATGAAATGCGGAATTTGAAGCGAATTTGTGCGTCAGAATAGATGGTGCCAAATGACAGGAAAATTCAATTTTGGCAAAGAAAGACCATTCCTCTAAGCTGGAAGTGATTGCTGCTGCTGTTGTAGGGCTTTAGGCGCATCGGCAACTTGAATCGCATCGCCCCTTTGTTCGTACATCGCGCGCTTTCTGCGATCGATTTGCCACGCTGTGACCAACTTAAAAATCGGCTCACTGGTGGGTTTGGAAGTGATCTTTTCCACCGGGTGTGCTGAGGGAGGACGGCTATTATAGCAACCCACGAGAGGATAATGTCTGGGATACGTTGGAAGGGGTAGTTCGGTTTCTTCGCCAACCACAACACCGCACTTGACAAATCTCCTGCTGGAACAAGGGTCAAATCTGACTCCAGGAGACACCTACTGGAATCCATGCCATTTCGTGTACGAGCTGTAATTTCGGAGAAGAATAGCCATTGAATAAAGGTTTATAATTTCTTGCGCAGTGAGCGTAGATGAGAAGCCAATCTCCCTCAGTTTTTTTCTGAAGTCTTCCTCCACAGAATCTTTACGTTCAAAGCACGGCAGACTCAATGCGCAATAAATTGAGGACTCAATTTAGAAGGCGAAGTCCGCCCTTTGAAACCGGAATACTATTTTTATTTCTTTTTCTTTCCCGTCCTCCCCAGGCGTCCATATTTATCCCGTCGGAAGACGGGATAAATATGGACGCCTTATAACCGCAGTTGCCTTGTTGCGAATTCAGACACAGCCAGAGCATAATTGGTTTTCCTGAAATCCGTTGCGGATTCCTCACCTGAAATATCAGATCACGCCGAACTCCCGCTCATTTTCTCTTCACTCCCACTTTCAGGGACGAAGCGTACGAGCTAGACAGAGAGAGGGAGGGGGGGGAGGGGAGGGTCTGCTACCGTCATCCCCCAGGCCTTGTTTCTTCACGTCCCCTTCACAGCGAATGGGCACGTTGAAATCCCCTCAACTGCCGGGTCGCATTAAACGGTTAATCCCTGAGGGGGAGGGATGGTATGGTTACGCCTCCCCCAACGTGATCCGCGTGTTGTCGTACCAGTCTGCGAGCTGCTCTTACATGCCGAACACCTTTCATTGTGCGAGCGTAGTGGCCAATCAATAGTTACAGCGGTCTTGCCCTCCCATCCCCTCCCCACCCCCCTCCGTGCGAAAGGAAACTTAAAAGACCGCACGTGCTGTTTGACACTCCTCCGTTCGTCAGTATATAAATCGTGTGGCACGAAGCCTTTGTTAATCACTGCACGGCCTCGCGCGGACATCTGCCAGCAAAAACTGGGAGGGGAAATGCAGCTCGTTGGTGGCGCCCCCTGGAGACAGTGGGAAAGAGGGTTTTGCATCGCGAGGAAAATAAGCTCGGTGGCTAATGTGCGAGGTCCGGCCATTTTTAAGTTTAGAAACGCTAGCGTTGACACAAGCAGGGGACGTCGAGACGAGGCGTGAGGTGGGTGAAATCTAAAGGAATGAAAACGAAAAGTTTATTTTTTTTTTTTATTTACAAACTTTTCTCACGCACGCGGAATCGCACAAAAACACGCAAATGTGGATTAATCGAGAGATGAGAGAAGAGTTTGTAACATCCAAAAAGAGGTTGAAATCGGAAGGAAGGAAGGAAGCGGACCCGTGTTGTCGAAGGACACTTTCTTGTTTACCCCGATCCTGTCGGTGATGTTTACATCCGCAAAATGCGGGATCACGTGACTGAGGGAATCGATACTCGCTGCCGGCATCGGAGAAGTCGAACATCCGTCGCCGCACTCACTCCATCAGACGGGGGGGGGATGTTTAACCACTTTGTATCATTAGACGCGCGATGACGGCGAAGACGAGACGGCCATTAAGAAAAAGATAAATCATCGCGCGTCGTTACGGATGTGGCACAGCAGATCGCGCATTTATGACGGCGGTCATTAGACGAATTAAAATTCCTTCAATCGGGGGGGGGGGGATTAAGAATATGCCGCAAGCCGCGCGCAGATGGGGAAGCCTCGAGCTTCCCCATCTGCTCCTTGTTCTCGGAGTTGCCCACTTCTGAAGTCAATCGCGCAGTGAACGGTCGACGGTAACGTCCGCACTTTTCTTTGCCCGGCCGAATCCTTCCCCAACGCTGCTTCGACCACCGATAGCGTTTTCAGATGATGATGAACTCGTCGACGCCTAATAATACCCGGAAATCGCGGTTGAATCCGGCTGAACTGTCCTCTTCTGTTGACCAGAATCGGCACCTCACAACGTACCCAGCACGCGTACCAAACGATGACGTAACATGATTCGCAGTTCTCCAATAAATGATCTCAACTAGAAATCAGTATCATCGAAGATGAGCGTAGCACCAACATAACCTTTTTGGAAGATATAAGGCAAGACTGCGTTTCAGAAGGACTGAAATCGACAAAGCTGTCTGTGCCCCACTCGAGAATTACCTGGAGATCGGCATTGAAGAGAAGTTGAAGCTGCTTGACCAAGGAAGGGTTTCTCAAACTGGAAGGTGGAATGCAATATGCTACCATCGGAAAAACTATGGATAGGAAAAATCTATGGATATTCCTGGTCAATGGAAGGTCATTAATATACGAGAGGAAAAGGGTGGAAGAAAGAACTGAACCTGAGGAAAAAGGATTAGCGGAGAAGTTAGAGACCACTGGATACCCACAATACAAAAATCCAGTTGGCAATTCATAAGGTTGGAAAGATATTTGCCTCGAAACACGATCAAAAGTCTTGAAATGTGAAGAGAAACTGCTGGAGGTCACGCAATTTTTCCATAGATGGGTAACCTAAGCCAACATATATCATCAATGGATCAAACTGACGGAATCCATATTGGCGATTATTTATCAGATGGATTTGGCTGAGGAAATCCAATACTGTGGGAGCAGGGGAGATCAGTGAATTGGGTCGGTAATTGTATGGGAGGGATGCGTCACCCCTTCTAGGAAATGATTGGATATAAGTCATCAATTTCCTGGCAGTACGGAACAGGAGTAAGCTCAAAAGCGCAAGTTCGAAAACAATTGGAGAAATACTATTCGGATATGGAGCTTTCGTGACATCAACGTTGCTCAAAATTCTTCTGACATCCCTTGAAGAATGACCGCAATCAAAACATAACAAAGTACAATACTGGTCGGATAGCCTACGAACAACGTACTCATCTGTTTTTAATAGATGTGGGAGCAGAGATGGGCAAAAGTTGCGGCCAATAGCTTTGGCAAGAGACCAGAATGCTCGGCTACCATTAGGGCAAGAAGCAAGTTTTCTACTCTTAGCCTGTTCAAAATCCAGTTTGGACTGATTAATAACTGCTTTACAATTGTTGCGAGCTTTGGTGTAGGCAGAAAATGAAACTGAAGAATTAGCAAGAAGCCAATTACGATATGCAACATTCTTCTCTTGGACAGCCTCAGCACATTTATTGGAAAACCAAGGTTTAGATAAAGGACGAGATTTTAAAGTGGAGTGTGGGATAAAGGATTTCATTCCTGCAAGAATAATTTCACTGACACGATCTGAACAAACGTTGACATCAGAAGTTTTGAAACAGCGAAAAGAAGTCTCGCAGGTCATCCCATTTGGCAGCCGCCGTAGCCTAGTGGTCAGGCGCGCGGGTGCATAAGTACACGTGCCTTGAGTGACCGGGGTTCAAGCCCGTGACTGCTGAATACGGTGCTGTTTCTTGTATTCTGTCTATCTTGTAAACTCCTCTGACTGTTTGGTCGTCCCGGAGTATAAACAGAAAATTTTTTTTTTTTTTATTCTTGTAATGCCAAACAACACGAGGTTGGGAACAGTCATGAGATAAAGGTTCCATTGGAGAAGAGACAATCACCAAGTTGTGATTTGAGGTGCTTAGAGGACAACATATCTTTCCAGCCTACTTTGAATGGTTGTTCGTCAAAAAAAGATCAAGATTGTTTGGTGATGTCTGGAATTCTGGTAGATAAATGATCAACCTGTGCGGGATCTTCAATAATTTCAAATGCCTCGGGATCTTGAGTCTGTGCAGAAAACGGAAGCCGGCTCCATTTGCTGTTGTCATTGGGTTTTAGGATCATCGGCGACTAAGGCCTTTGTTCACCGCGGATATTGTACGTAAACTGCGCGTGTTCCGAGGTCAATTTTCTGTTCGCTGGAAGAAAAATTTGAGTTTCCTGGAGAAAAAGGTTGGAGTTGCGAATTTAAATTAATAGTGCAGTGAGAAACCGAATCGGTTGCTTATCTTGAATTCCATTAATGTTTCAGTCTATTTGCAGGCGCTGCCCAAAAAAGGTTCTGATGTTCGACCATTTGTCTGAAACATTGTTCTGGACGAGTGGCTCGTTCTGGCTTCACACAGCTAAGCTAGCATTATGCTGACAACTACATCCTTCTTGCTAGTTAAGTCTTTTGAAGACAAATTAAAGCATCCAGTACAGATTTTTATAATTTCATGGGCATTTGAAGTCTTTTGCTACGAGAACTCTTCTTTTTTGAATTACGTTCTTCTTCACTAAATTTCTAGTTTAGCGAAGAGATCCGCCAGTTCCTGAAAAGGATGACAGATTCCTTCCATTCAAATAATGTCGTCCCATTTGACTTCTACTCTTTCTAAAGTAATGGAGAAATCCGTTAATCGCCAACTCCTAAACTAGCTTGAAACCGGCCATCTGATAATTAATTGCCAGTGGGGATCTCCGCTTGATATATTGGCATAAGTTACACAACTACGGGAAATAAAGTGTGGTGAAATTCTAAGCTGCTCTTCACATTTCAGAGGCTTTTGATCATGTTTGGTGCAAAAGAATTCTTCTAAACAAGCTTCCATCTTATGGTTTATCAACTGTTTTCTCTCTGGTCGCTCATTGAAGGCGATGGTAGATGGCTCTCTGTCTTCTAACTTCTCCACTAATGCCGGTGTCCCCCAAGGCTCAGTTCTTTCCTCCACTCTTTTCCTCTCGTATATTAACGACCTTCTTCCATTGACTGGAAATCCTATCCATAGTTTTGCAGATGATAGCACATTGCATTCAACTTTCCATTTTGAGAAACCTTGCCCTGCTCAATCAGCTTCAACTTCTCGAATATGCGCTACTAATTCCTTAAATGCCGATCTTCAGGTAACTCTCCAGTGGGGCAAAGACAACTTAGTTGATTTCAATCCTTCTAAAACTCAGTCTTGTCATATATCGCGAAAAAGGATTCTTCTGCACCTAGTCTTATGTATGTACATGGACATAGTCGTGGAAATTGTGTATTTCTTACCCTATGTTTGTGCGACCCCCTGATTTCTAGACAAGATCACATATCTCTATTGGGGATTACTCAACTTCTAATCTCCCTTGGAATATTCGTCGAATAGATCACCGGACCGAACCTATTGGTTATAAACTAGGAGGCTTCTGGATCAGGTAGTGTATAATCTCGGTCCCTCTACTCTTCCGGATTGTGACTGGAGGGAGTCCGAATAGCATTGTCGAGGTCACGTTATTAGCATTGATAGTGGCAAATGGTTCAAGACTGCAAGCTTACATACCATCAGCCAAAAAAAAAAAAAACACATTTCCCATTCACCCCTCCATTCTCTGCAAAAGTTTGTCCAGTTCCTCCTAGAATTTATTTAAGCTTTCAACTTCCACAACAACAACAACAGTTGGAAGTTTCTTCGAGCGTTCATCCACATGTTGGCTAAAGGCAATGCTCCTCATCTATTCTCCAACCATTGTTCCTCAATTTGAATTTGTGTCCCTACATGTTAGTGGTCTGAGCAAGAGGAAGAATTCTATCACCGTTGAGCTTGATCAATCCATTGAAAGCCTCAACGAGATCACCTCGAATGTGCCTAGTCTCAGGGCGCTGCAATTTGCAGAACTTAAGCCTTTCTTGATAAGAGAACCCCTCTCACTAATCTCGTTGCGTTCTCTGTACCCGCTCGAGCAACTCAACATCCTTCCTAAAATGAGGCCTCCAGACCTGTACGCAGTACTCAAGGCGTGGTCTGACACTTGCCTTGTACAAGGGGATAATCATCTCCTTATCTATCTCTACTAGCAAAATTCCTGTATATCATTGACAAAACCCCATGAGCTGTCGTTGCAGCCTGTCTGCATTGCTCAATGACCTTCATATCTGACAGCATAATTACCTCCAGGTCTTTTTCATTTTCTACTACCCTGAGTGCAGTACTACTCTTCCCCTCAATCCTTTCTCGACATGAAAGGCATATCGTAGAATACTCCGGTTGCAATGCTTGAGGAATCACGTTCACGTCTGTCCACGCTTCTTAGGTAAAGGGTGCTTATTGACTTCTGGAGACAGGAGAAACAGTTCCAGCGAGTGCAAGCTCATTTGTAATTGTTCCTCGAAGTGTGACAGAATTTTGTCAGCTGATGATTGCGATTTCTTCCAGGGGCGATCTTAGCTGGGGTTGCGGAAGGTACGAAGTATTGATGGCGTCTTTGCACAGAGAGTAGACTCAATGGAGTCATTTTGGTATTTCTTAATCGGCGTACATCTGAGAATTAGAAAATAAGTTTTGCAGCGATATTCGTCATCTGCAATTCAGAATGGTACCGGCCACTTGCAGAGGACAGTCCAGGAGATAGCAACATTTAACCGAACATACTCGTATGATTGCAAAGTTTACTAAAAATTGCAATATTTTTACGCAGTAACCGACGTGTTTTGTGAGACTTCCAGTCGTATAAACTCACCGCGAATTTCACGGCAATTATTTTTCAAATTAAAAATCCTTCTTTTCCGATGCGTCTTATATTCTGGAAAATACGGTAATCGTTAGAATTGCTTAATTTTGTACGTTATAAGAGAATAGTAGTTGTAACGGCGGCTTCAATTTTGTTTCCTTTCTAAGTGCTGTGGACGACATCGCATTCTCGAAGAGAGAGAGGGAGGGAAGGAAGGAGGGAGGGGAAGGATCCAATTTTGATTTCATTTACGTGCCTGAGAAGCGATTTCGCACGTGAGTGCACTGTTTGTAAAATCACCTTCCACATCGGTTGCAAATCAACCGTAGCCTGTTCAACCTCCTCAAGAACAGGCTACGGGTTTAGAAACAAGTGTGTGTCGAGGGACCTCTCCGAGAGGCCCTTGAAGGAATTAGGTGACGTGTCATTGAGAATTACTGCTGTTATCGGGCCTGCCTGTTAAACCTCTCTCTCTCTCTCTCTCTCTCTCAGGCAGCCTTCCATCATCCACTTAAAGCTGTTGTTCGGGGATTGATGCGCGCACGTGAGCACAACTTCCCCATCATTCCATGACCAACTACGGGCGGTCCCTGCGCGCTGAACTGCGAAGTTTGTGAGTACGAAATTCGTTGCGTTGCGCTGCGCTCGCTTGTATGGCGGGCCTGCGACAGCCCCGCTACGAGTTCCAGTTAGCTCGAGCCTCCCCTTCCGCAACTTTCAGCTTGTGCGGGTTGTCAGTCTAAGACGACATCTTCGATCGGAAAGAAAGAAGTGGACGGAGGATGATGCTTCGCCGATGATCTTCTGCGAACAATTAATCGTCCGTAGCTGTGGGTCGATGGGGTGGGAGGGAGGGAGGGATTCAGTTGCGTCGCAGGTAAGGGAACAGGGGTGATTAAAAGGAGCGCCTCGCTTCATTACATATGCAAACGGGGCTGTTCGCAGTGCTCGAGGCTAATTACGTGTGCGGTCAGGGAGGCGAGTCGCAATCAAGCGATAACCTCGGTTAATTAATAGCGGAGAGTGCGACCGACTCAGTTCCCGAATGAACTGCGCCTTTCCAACGAACACTCGCCACCATCTTGGAGAGATGCGCAGTCTGGGGCGCACAACCGCAAATGAAGCGTGAGCGTAGTACTAAGCCTCTGTGTATCTGCTTCCCCACCCCCTCATCTCCAATGTCAATGGTTTTCGCCGACAAAACAATGAAACCTGCCACTGAACGCACCACTTCCTGAACATCTTATAAAAGACACAAAGTGTTTCCTGAACACTAGGTTCATCCGCGCAATATAAACAATTTTTAAACTTCGCCTTCGTCATCCAAACTAAGTTTAGGCTGTTGATGACAAAGATTCCGTCCCAGCCACGTCGAGGCGGGTCCCTATCTAACTTTTTTCTGTTTTTTTTTTGCACTCTCCTTGTCTAAGTGTCTCTAATATATATATATAAAACTTCAAATGTCCACTCACTATTTACAAATAAAGGATTGAATATAATAAAACTGTGTCTAAAATTGTATATAAAAGTAATAAAATTTTTCAAAACCTCCCTAAACTAAACTCCTTCACAAACTCAATAAATGCAGTACTTTCAAAGAGACTCCACAAGTGCAGGGAAGAGAAAATAAACTCGGTGACTCATTTTATTTCTAGTAAGATTATATCTTTCCCACTTCAATATATCAGGGTCTAATGTTTGCACATGGCGAATACCGCTAGGTGGCGGAGATGACAGCAGTGTAATATTTGTGCTCCGTCTATTTGTCTATTTTTACTTAACAATTAGTCATTTACTAGATATGATTAATACCGATAGAAAGCGTATGACTCCCTCCATCTGAATATTCCAACAGAAGAAGAAATTAATGCTCAGGTAAAGTTTTATTAATGATTTTATGCATGTTTATCACTTGCTATTTCATCCTCGTTCACCTGCAAGTGTCCCTCAAGGTCACACACCCTGCTGCGCTAAAGAATTAGGCACTACCGCCTAGAGCTAAAGTCAGAAAGAGCTTTCCTACAACAGCCAACCCTCCCTGGAGGATTAAAGAATTCAGTTCGCTATTACAATTTACCCTTCAGCATGGAAAAACAACCAACGGATTCAACGGAACTGACGTGCAGCGTTTGTATGACAGCAAATAAATACACGATCAAATGTTCACGGTGCAGCATCATAATTGGAAGTTGCTGTTCTCAAGTGGATATAGTGCGTTTAAATCAGAAACGACGCAAGAAGTTTCTGTGCACAAGTTGTAAGTCCACAAATGAAAATGATAGAACGGAACAACTGAATAAAACAACTGAAGCGCCATCATGTATCATAGACACTAGTGACTCAGAAAATGAAGACCCCTCCTCACCGTCCGCTAGCAACCATACGGTAACGGAGCGGAACAGGAAACTAAATCACTCCTTAGCTCAAATCTTAGGCTGTGACACATGCCCAGAAGAATGTGAACACAAGAAAACAAGTGACGACCCCAGGATATTTGTAACATTTTAGACCACACTATAGAAGCGAGCTGTATTGCATTTCAGACAGAAGATAAAAACGAAGCGAAGAACAACCAATTAGCCAACGACATACGGAGGCAGGGAGACCTACTAGAAGAACTCCTTCTCCCCATTTTCAAAACTCTCCAGGACATCCAAAAGGAAAATCACGAACTAAGAGAGCAAAACATTAAACTAATTGCCAGTCAAAAAGTAATGGATAAGAAACTAGACACCGTCCTAACACAGCTACAACATATTAACAGACGACATAATCAGACAGTTGAAAACTTACGAGCTGACCCTGCTACCCATCCTAAAGAAGCAAAGAAAGAGCATGATACTCGTCTCAGGAGTACCCTCCCAGGCGAAATAAAAACAGTATTGCACGAAGCTGATCCCCGCAGAGAACAGATACGCCCCGAAATGGTGGAAAGTACTAAAAACTACTTCCTGAACAGAAGAAATCCAGACCGCAGAACGGAAAACAGAGCAGTGACAACAGTCGCTAGCACTGCGTTACCCGCAAGCCAACCCTGCATAGATATGAATCGCTGTTCCAACTTAGAGCCATATGCACCGAAACAACGTACCTACGCACAGAGGGTTACTCTCCCATCAAAATCGGCTGACCAAAGTTCTACTAAAAGAGAACGCCACCCGCTACTTACCAATCAGCAACATGATGCAACCCGACCAAACGGAGATCCTATGCATAAAATCCCTGTTTCCTCGCCGAGGTTACCCACAGGATATCGTCCTTGTCTTGCCGAAAAGTACAACATCACTTCGGTTCAAACGAGAGGGAAAATATTTGTGTCGCGAATCAACCCCAATATTACTCCTGGTGTCATCAGAGAAATGTGTGTTGAGGGAATTGGTATCGATGTTGAGGTACGTCAAGTACGAACCAGACACCCTGCCTACTCCTCCTTCACCATCTCTTGCCCCATTAATTGTGAAGCCCAACTACTGAACAGAAACATATGGCCCAGTGGCACCTTCGTTAAAAGATACAGAGAGCAATCGACAAGGCCCACAACTAGTGCAGTGAACACCCTGGCAAAACAATAGCAATTAACGAACACCTCGCCAGTCTTCAAAGGGGATACAAAAGTCTCCCTTTTTCTACAAAATGTTCGCAGCATATCCAATAAACTCCACACCTTGCAGAGTCTTCTAATAAATGCAGAACACTCATTTATCTGTCTGACAGAAACGTGGCTTCAAAATAATAAACAGCTGGACGCCCTGGTAGACAATTTAGGCTACAAGTGCATCGGTAGAGGGAGAGAGATCAAAAGGGGCGGAGGAGTAATGATGATATATAAAACCGACTTCCAGATTGTGAAAGAACAAAGCTCTAATTCAGATAACTTTGAAGCTGTTATCGCCACATTCTCTGGTGAGAACAGCAAGGTACAGCTTTGCCTCATCTACTTGCCACCAGAACATACGAGGGAGATCAGAAATGAGTTCTTTACCTGGCTGGTATCAAACTTAGACGTAAATATTGAGACAATCATCTTAGGAGATCTGAATATGCCGTTACCGAGGAATAAAGATGCAAAAGCAGAGCTAGACGCCACAGTAGAAGCACTCGGAATGAAACAATTAACAACACCTGCAACAAGTGGATTACAGTGCTTGGATTTAATTTATTACAACGCGCAAGATGTTAACTTAATAGACAACTCCTTACAGTTTTCCTCCGACCACTCTGCGCTTTCAATGGAAGTTGCTCTTCGAAGACAGATTGCCGGTCAGAACTGCGACACACATCAGGGTAATGAATCAAATTTGATATTTTCCACAAAATATATCAAATGCGAAGTCATATTGCAATGCTTAGCGCGATACAACTTTCAAAGTCTACATAAGATGTCCACTGAAGAAGCCATAGAGGAGATTTCGAGGTTACTCTTGCAGATCGCCCGTCTAGGAGCAGCAAAAGTATTAAAGATCTCCGACAGAGCGAACTCTTGGTTCACTCCACAAGTAAAAGTTATGTTTAAAACGAAGCAAAAGCTCTACCGAAAGTGGAAAAGAACTGGGCACCCGACTGATCGGACTATGTACAAACGCGAAAGGGCACAGTTCATTCGACTGAAAAGACGAGCATACTTTGAGGTTATGAAGGAAAAATTAAAAAAGGGAAAGAGAATAGTTAGCGAGAAAAACAACAAAAAAGAAATGACGGACCAGCTGTTTAGAGAGTGGACAGAAGTCACATTCGGAAAACCTTTGAATGAAAAGCAGAAAAATTGTGAGGAAAACATCTGCGAGATGCAGAAAATGATTGAAAAACTGATGGATTCCACTGGCACTAACCAAAGTAGAGATAGAAACGTATTACGTGAAATTAATATCAGCAGGGAAAACTTAAAGGAAGCTATTAACTCGCTCCCTCCCCAGTAAAGCAACGATCGGGCCGGACCAGTTCCCGCTATTCATGACAAAAATATGTAGTGCTTACATAATCGACCCGCTCCACCACCTCTTCCAGCGAATACTAAGTGAGGGGGTTATCCCGGAAAAATGGAAGACATATTACGTAAAACCAGTTCCAAAAATAAGCAATCCTAAAACCAGTAAAGATTTCAGGCCCATCGCAATCGGATGCTCTCTGCAAAAAATATTTGAAAAAGCAATCCTGAGCACCATCAATCAGCACTGCTTTGGGGACAGGCCAGAATACTTACATTCTGTGCTTCCTCGAAGGTCGACTATTACTAATTTAATGGAGACTCTACTCCGAATACAGCTAGCTTTAAACAATAAACAACAGTTGGACATCGTTTTTCTGGATGTTGCAGCAGCCTTCGACAACGTCTCAATCCCAGCTATAACAGTAATCCTCAAGGAGTATTTCCTCATTTCAGGAAGCACTTTAAGCATTCTCACTAACACCCTTCAAGAAAGACAAATTATCGCAATAAACGGGAAACAAACAGCATCTTACTGTATCTCCAAGGGAGTACCTCAAGGGGGCGTATTGTCCGCCACCTTCTTTGCAATAGCACTAGCCCCATTTTTAGCTCAAAACTGTGAACAATTTATGACGATTTGAAATTTTTTGTAACATCTAAAGAACAAGAAACTGCACCCCATCTATCAGAGGAAGCAAACAAGGCAATCAAGAAGCTAGAAGAATATCTGCACTACATTGGCCTGAAACTTAATGAAAAGAAAACTGCCCAAATGACCTTCACCAACAAAAAGAAGAAAAATGAAATTACGATTTTTGTGAACAATACCAGAATCCAAAATTCCCCCGCACATGTTGACCTTGGCCTTAAGTGGGATGAAGGATTAAACTTCATACCTCACTTCGAACACATTAGGAAAAAGACATACGCAGCACTGTGGAGCACTAGACAAGAACTCACCGGTCTCCGAAGCCCTCATCTTATAATTCAATACATCCTTAAATGCGTCACACCGATTCCGTTGTACGCATCGACTATCTGGTCATCAGCCCTTGAGAGCAACATCAAGGCCTTCTTAGGAGTAGAATACTGGCTCTTGAGATGGCTAAACAAGATCGCCGGGAAACCGTTTACCATCTGAAGAGCGGTCTTGTCTGCCAATCTGGACATCACACCCTGGAAGTATATCATCGCAACCAGAAACATCTTAACTCTGGCAAAGCTACTAACGGAGAGAGAGAATAGATGCGCCGAAAGTGGGAAACGTGATCACTCGCCCTCGGATGATACGACCTAGAATAAAGAGGGAAGAACCAAGTCTCAAGTGCCAATTGAGTCAATTGGACTCTCTGGGGAGATTTTTCCCGGCAAATACTGTGAATTATTTTAATAATTTAAATATAGATGCAGAGAAACTATGTACAGACAAAATGTATAGGACAGAAATCTTTGGTAATGTGTACCGGCAGGTACAAATATAATAAGAAGACTAATTTAATAATTTATATAATAATATTTAGCATTTAACAACCATTCGCAATTAATTAAACCAACTTAACAATTAATTCATTAACCACATACTCTGTGTTTTTTCATCTCCAAATTTTGTAAATAAGTTCACGTAAATATGCTTGTAAATATTGATATAATGTAACCACACCCTCTAGCCACGTGCTGTCTATCGGTGTCTCGAAAGAGAAATAAACAGATAATAATAATAATAATAATAATAATGTACACACACAACCTTACCATTATCCTCTATACCAGGCTGCCATAATGTCGCCCTCAGTCCATGACGAGTTGCGAGCATTGTCTGATTTAGACCTAAACTAGGCCACTTCTTAATTTTCTCCACAATTTTTTTTACTTTCGGAATCAACTGATGAGTGTCCCTTCCATTCTCGGACGATCTCCATCGACTTTACCAAATTTCCATCGTTTCCATCTCAAATCTTTTCTTCTCTTTTGTGGCATCCTTCTTATCGTAAACTTTTCCTACCTGAGGACACGACTTGATTCCCAGAACCTCAGAAGTTCTTTTTATTATTATTATTATTATTATTATTATTATTATTATTATTATTATTATTATTATCTGTTTATTTCCATTTCATTCAATAACAAATATCTTTCGAGTGGCGTTTGTCACACAGATATAAGGAATGCAGAACTGCAATTTGGGGAGTACAACGTCTACAGAAAGGATAGACAGGATAGGAAAGGGTGAGGGGTTATGCTATTAGTTAAGAAATACATAAAATCAAGGAAGTGAAGCCAGTCGACATCGCCGGACAGTGCAGTGTTGAGTCAGTTTGGTGTGACATAAGCATTGGGAGATCAAAATTGAGAGTGGGAGTGTGCTATAGGCCTAATGACTCTGATGAGTATAATAAGGAACTGTACAGGGAAATAGAGTGGGCCAGTAAATCAGAGAGTCTTATAATGGGGGATTTTAATTTCCCAGATATTGACTGGAATTTGTGGGTTGGACACTCACACACTAGCAAGGCTTTTGTGGATTTTTTGGATGATTGTTTTCTACATCAGCATGTTCGAGAGGCAACTAGAGGGATAATACTCTTGATTTGATTATCAGTAGTGATTCTTCATGCATTAAGAATCTGCAGATAAATGAACCACTAGGTGGCAGTGATCACAGTGTGCTGAAGTGGGATTTACTCAAAGAGGTTTGTGTTTGTTATTTGGTTTTTAGGAGCATTAGCAACTAAGGCCATATTGCTCCGGGATATGCGGTGGTCATTCCCTGACCTTTCCGCATCCTCCGTATTTGGTAGTGACGGGCTCGAACCCCGGTCTAATCAAGAAGCGTGTGCTATGCACTGCTGCTCCTTCCCACCTGGCTACGGAGGCGCACTCAAAGAGGTAACTACCATTAGGGGTAAAGGGAAGGGTTATTGCTTCCGTAAAGGCGACTACGATGGACTGAGACAGTATTTAAATTCTATACAGTGGGACCAACTGATGATGTTACCAACAGCAAATTCAAAATGGGAAGCATTCAAAGAACTTATCTTGGAAGCTACTAGGCTTTACATACCAACTAAGAAATATTGTTCAAGGTTTAGGCCAAAATGGATGTCAGATGAACTAATGAGGCACATGGCAGAGAAGAAAAATGCATGGGATACAAACAAATTAATGGGTGACATGGAAGCCTATGATAGATACAAGTTGATCTGTAACCAAGTTACAAAGGAGGTTAGGCAGGCGAAGGCAGATTACGAGAGATCCTTGGCAAGGGATGCAAAGAAAAACAGCAAAGAGTTCTTTACTTATGTAAACTCTAGAAGGAAGGGGATGAATCAGATTGGTCCATTTGATATCGATGGTTCAACTGTTGATGATCCTGCTCAGGTAGCTAACAAACTAAATAGATCCAATTGGCTAACAAACAAAGTACATCCAATTGCCATAGGATGTACTTTATTAAAAGTTTTTTTGAAAAACTAATACATCCAGTAATTATCCAACACTGCTTTTCTCACCAACCACCTTATCTCCACACAGTCCTACACGACAGGTCCACGACCTCAAATCTCCTCGATACTCTCTTCAGAGCACAAAAGGCCCTGACCTCAACTGGATATTATTTATTTTTTTTATATTAAATCTGCTTATGATACTGTGTCAATCCCTACCCTTTTATTCATCCTAAAAGATTATTTCAAGGCATCTAATCAAATAGCCAGCATTCTGGAGTCTTTACTACACCGGAGAGAGCTAATTATAGAAAATGGATCTCACCAAAAAAATCTATTTATGCAACGAGGGGGGGGGTGCCTCAGGGTGGGATGATGTCGACCACCCTCTTTGCAATTCTTCTTGAACCATTCCTCGCTGCACATCCAAATTTCTGCTCCTTCGCCGATGACTTAAATTTTTTTATTATTTCAAAAGACCCCAAACAGATTCAAGAAATTAATAATCAAACCTCCAATCAAATTCAACAATTAAGATTATTTACAACTAGCTGGACTGGACTCCAACTAAACAATGCGAAGTCAGCCAACATGACAATTACGAAGAGGAAGTTCAGGAATGACATCCGAGTTGAAGTTAACGGCGAGACGATTCCAAAAGAATCATCGCATACTAACCTAGGGTTAATGTGGGATGAAGATTTAAATTTCAAAGATAACTTCCTCAAGACAAAGAAGAAGACGTATGCTGCATTCTGGGCTATCCGCCAGGAGCTCATAGGCTGCCACAACATCAATCTGATTTGTCAATACATTGATCGGTGTCTCACTCCTATACTATATCAATACCACTATATCAATACAGTTCATTGATAGGTGTCTCATTCCTATCACTCTACGATATGCATCTGAAATCAGGTCCTCGGCACCTGCCTCTCTGCTTAACAGATTCTTGGCAACGGAATACTGGATTCTGCGATGGCTGAACTGTTTGGGTGGGAACCCGTTCACCATCTCCAAATCTATCCTTGTAGTCAATGTAAGCATGACTCCCCTGAAAGATCACTGTTTTCAAAAGAAATCATTCTCTAAGCTGCTAACCCGTCAGATTGATGCCCCATCGATAGAGTATATTATCTCACTTTAATAGAAACCACCAGAGCGGGCAACGTCCCCTTAGGACGAAGCTCACTATCCTGGACTCCCTGAAAGGAATGGTCCCGCGTAATACGATCGAACATTTAGATCCAAATAAGTTTGGAAAAAATAGAAGATACAGAAGCCAAATTATCAATGCAATCTTGACCAAATCACCAGAATTATTATAAAATGCGCGCTTTATTTCTATCAGAAATGTAAATAATTTAATGCAAAAATAAAAGGGCAGCAAATTGTAATGAGAGAAGAAATGAAATGTCTTTGTAATTACAATATTAATTTAATATCAATTTTATTTTAAAGTTACCGCTATTAAGTGAATATAATTTTCTAAACAATGTCGTTATTTTAAATATCAAATATTTGTAAAAAATTGTACACTCTATTTAAAATATATATATTTGTATACCCTCCTAGCCCACTGGCTGTTCAGGGGGGTCAACCTAAGGTTAATAAACAGATGATAATAATAATAATCTGAGCAAGCAGAAGTATCCCGTCAGAATTGATCGTACTGAAACTACTGAAGGCCTTATACACCTCGAACACATCGCCTTGCAGGTGCCAAGTCTCCAGACACTGTAATCTGCAAAACTTAAGTCTTTCTTCATAAGGACAACACTTTGTTCCATTCACTAAACTTGTTGCCCTTCTCTATAGATAATAAAGAAATAATAATTATTGTGACGCTCGTTCCAACAGCTCTACATGCTTCTTGAAATGAGGCCCCCAGACCTGTATACAGTACTCAAGATGTGGCCTGACCATTGCCTTATACAAGGGAATAATCACCTCCTTATCCCTGCTAGAAAAATTTTACATTTGTCAATGTTAAACTTCAGTTGCTACCTCTCAGCCCATCTGCCTAACTTTTGTAGACTCTGTTGCAGTAACACACTGCCATTACTGCCATTAACAACGCTGCCAACCTTCGTATCATCTGCAAACTTCGACACTAAGCCTGATACACCTTCATCAATATCATTTATAAATACAGAAAACAATAATGGACCCAACACCGAACCCTGTTGGACTCCACTAATAACATCAGTCCATGATGAGCAGTGTCCATTGATTACCACTCTCTGTCTTCTCTCCCTCAACCACCCCTTTATCCATAGGAGCAATTTGCCTCCAATGCCACACTGCTCCAATTTGTGCAGCAGTCTTCCATGTGCAACAGTATCAAAAGCCTTTCTAAGATCCAAGTATATAATATCAAAGTTATTCCCTGCATCCAGTTTTTTTGTGACTGCATCATAGTATCCAATCGAATCGGTCAGGCAAGACTTCCCCTTAACAAAACCATGCTTTGTCTGAGCTATAACTGAAGTCTTGTCTAAATGATCCTGCAGTGCTTCTTTAACCATGCCTCCATTAATTTTCCTGGAACAGAAGATAAACTCACAGGTCTATAATTACTTGTGTCAGCCTTTGATCCTCCTTTGTGAATTGGGGTTACATTTGCATATCTCCAGTCTGTGGGTACCTCCCCTGAGTCCAAGGAAGCTCTCATAATTATGGCTAGGGGCTTGCTTACTTCCTTTGCTGCCTCCTTTAATATAACTGGATAGATCCCATCCACCCCGGGTGCCTTTCTTGTGTTTATCTTCAACAGTTTCTCCTCCACTTTACTCCCAGTTATTACAAAATCATCTATTGCTCACTGCCAGAGTTTACTTCACCTCTAGTATTTCCCTTCCCGAATAACTCGTCCTGTGTGAATGTAGATGCCAAATACTCATTATTTATCATCTGTTTATTAACCTTAGGTTCATTCCCTGAACAGCAGTGGGCTAGGTGGGTGTAGAAATATATATTTTTTAAATACAACGTTTAATTTTATACAAATTTTTGATATTTACACAAGCTTCAAAGCAGAAGCTTGGCTTGGAGTATATATTTCCCAAAGTAAAGAGAAAAGTAAATGTACATAAGAAGACTAGCGAATTGAAATGTAGAGAGAAAATAAATAAAAGTAGGACTCATCTGTCCTATTTAAGTAAGGCAGAGCACTGATATTTCTTCACACACAGTACACTATCAGAGTCTTAAAACTTGCAAGAAGAGTCCGTTTTAAGGGCAGGTAACGAATGAGGTTAGGAATTTAAGTTGCCTCTTGAAGTGTCCGGGGTGTCAAATATCTCTATATTTGCTTTGTTCATTGAGTAAAATAGAGTAAAATAAAATTTATATTAAATTAATATTTGCAATTACAAATACAGGTTGTCCTACATTTCATTTCTTCTCTCATTTCAGTTTGCTTTGCTTTTACAATATATTTTTGAATTTAATTATTTACATTTCTCAGATAGAAATAAAGCTCGCATTTTATAATAATTCTGGTAATTTGGTCCAGATTTCATCCATGATTTGGTCCAGTTTTCATCCAGATTTGGTCGAGATTTCATCCATAATTTCGCTTCGGTATCTTCTATTTTCTCCAAACTTATTTGGATCTATGGAGAAGGTGTTGAATCAATGTTACACGGGAACATTCCTTTCAGGGAGTCCAGGATCATCAGTGAGCTTCATCCTAAGTGGACGTTGCCCGCTCTGGTGGATTCTATTGAAGTGAGATAATATCCTCTATCGATGGGAACATCAATCTGACGGGTTAGCAGCTTAGAGAATGATTTCTTTTGAAAACAGTGATCTTTCAGGGGGGTCATGCTTACATTGACTACAAGGATAGATTTGGAGATGGTGAACGGATTCCCTCCCAAACGGTTCAGCCATCGCAGAATCCAGTATTCCGTTGCCAAGAATCTGTTAAGTAGAGAGGGAGGTGCCGAGGACCAGATTTCAGATGCATATCGTAGAGTGATAGGAATGAGACACCTATCAATGAACTGTATTGATATAGTGGTATTGATATAGTATAGGAGTGAGACACCGATCAATGTATTGACAAATCAGATTGATGTTGTGGCAGCCTAAGAGCTCCTGGCGGATAGCCCAAAATGCAGCATACGTCTTCTTCTTTGTCTTGAGGAAGTGATCTTTGAAATTTAAATCTTCATCCCACGTTAACCCTAGGTCAGTATGCGATGATACTTTTCGCCATTAACTTCAACTGGGATGTCATTCCTGAACTTCCTCTTCGTAATTGTCATATGGGCTGACTTCGCATTGTTTAGTTGGAGTCCAGTCCAGCTAGCTGTAAATAATCTTAATTGTTGAATTTGATTGGAGGTTTGATTATTAATTTCTTGAATCTGTTTGGGGTCTTTTGAAATAATAAAAAAATTTAAATCATCGGCGAAGGAGCAGAAATTTGGATGTACTGCAAGGAAAGGTTCAAGTAGAATTGCAAAGAGGGTGATTGACATCACCCCACCCTGAGGCACCCCCTCTCGTTGTATAAATAGTTTTTCGGTAAGATCCATTTTCTATAATTAGCTCTCTCCGGTGTAGTAAAGACGCCAGAATGCTGACTATTTGGTTCGATGCCTTGAAACATTCTTTTAGGATGTATGGAAGGGTAGCGATTAAAACAGTATTATGAAAGCAGATTTAATATAAAAAAAATAATATATTTTTTAATATTAAATTTTGATTAAGAACCTGAGGGGAAATAAACTCAAATGGACGAAAGATAGTTGTAGGATAGATGTGCGGAAGTTTGCCTTAACCAGTCGTAGTTGATGGCTGGAACAGACTTCCATCTATTATTGTGGAAGTTGTGATAGCTTAAATAAATTTAAGGGTGAACTAGACAAACATTTGGAGTGACCGAATGGGTGAAATGGGAAAGTTTTCCTTTTTTTTTTATTTTTTTTTTGGCTGATACCGTATAAACTTGCTTTCTTGCATCATGCCTTTGTTAATGCTAATCTCTCTAAAATAATCGGGGCTTTTGCTCTGCAGTGATTTGAAGGGCGCCATTGGGAACAGTCCCCCAAGCTCTGGTCGTACTTAGAAGAGCAGACCTTTGAGTGGCCTTCTGATTAGTGAGTTTTGAACAACAGCTCCACAAGCAATAGTAATAATTGGGACAAAAATACACTTAAAAAAGCAGTTTAAGGGACTTGCCCTTGGCGCCCCACTGTACTCCTATTATTCGTTTCAATTTTCAGATTCCAATTTTATCTTCTCTCTTAGCATGCGAAGGAAGCTCAACTTCGTGTCCAAAATACTTGCCTTCAGAGGCAAAGCGCAGAACAAGCTCTCCACATTTCGTGGTGGCAAATCTATTCTCATCTAAGGAACCATTAAGCACTTAACTTTAGTACCGATTTTTCTCTTTGTACCCAATTCCGAACTCGAACGCTTCTTTCTCGTTTTGCTCGATTGCAATTCTCCGATTTCCTTTTATCGAGAGATGGCAACGTCATCTGCATAAGCCAGTGTGTCCACGTGGTCCCATTGCTCATTGAATAAATCATCTAGCGCGCAGTTCCACATGAAACGTCCTATGGTGGATCCCCGTGGAACTCCCCTTGTGACATTTCGTCGCCCGCGCATAAAATTATTTCTCACCCTTCTCTTCCGCCTTCAAAGTGGGTGCGCATCAGCTTCGAAAGATTCGTTGGGGGCCGCACATCTACCACAGTCTCTTCTTAATGCATTCCCATCACAAGACGACGAAAGCCTATCTGCAGTTAAGAAATGCCACTTCCTCGAAACAGTTCTGACCGCGCAGTGTGCAAAACTGGGTCGACATCCGAACTTCGCCATGATTTCCGCTAGTGGGAGGTGGATCCGCCATTTTCATTCAATAAGGCGCGAGTACGGAACATTGGACAACGTTCGAGATGTGCGGGATTGGGCTCTTCTTCTCTTTTCTTCTGTTCACGAGCATCTTTCTCCTCTCCTCACAGGAGAGGAGAAAGAACGTGCTCCTCTCCTCACAGGAGAGGAGCACGTTCATTGTCCTCTGTGCAACCCTCGAAGATAGTGGGGTATTCGTGTGCGTCGTGAATAAATCATTTCTTCGAAAATGAAATTCTTAAAATTCGGACGACTTATAAAGTCGGGGGTTGGGTGGGGTGGGGTAGGGGGGAGTTGAACCAGATCATTCCCGACGGGAATTCCGCGGGGAGTCCGAAACAAAAAAATGTCTTTCGATTGAGGGAGCAGCAAGCGAGGGAAGTGATTTTGTATCTGTCGGAGATTATTTGCGGGGGATTAAAGAATTCTAATTTCGGGGGGGGGGGGGAAGCCGTAATGGCGCGGACTAAGTTCATTATGTTGACAGTCGCCAAATTTTCTCTCGTGCGAATCCTGTTCGGAAGAACACGTGTTTCTCGCAGGAATTCGTCGTAACCCACTATTCAAACGGGTCGTCTGACATCCACGCGCAGAACGGGGCGGCGTTCCCAAGACAACCATTCTACAAAACGCAACCGCCGCTAAACGCGGGGGAGTGGGGGGCGATATTTACGGACGAGCGAAAAAAGGCCGAGCGATAGTTCCGATTTAATTAATGCGGGTCATTAAAGAGCGCGAGGAAATTCTTGTGTCAGTGGTCTCGGAGGAAACGCTAGCATCCCGGACATGTGGACATGTGGACATGTGTTTTTGTAATGGGCGGCTCCTAGAACGTTAGTTCAACTCCGCCTCGTATCTCTGTGAAGAACAGTATCACTACAAATGGGCCAGATATGTGTGTGACGTCGGTTTGTGTGTATTATGTGTGTGTTCTGTTGTTCTGTTCTGGCCACTTGGCTACCCAGAAGCATCAGTCACCTGGACAGATGATTCTGGGTACTCGTCCACACCACGGGAAGGTGGGCCAGTCTCAGCTAATCACGTACTGTCTCAATATGAGACTCTGATCCACCTGATGTTGCCAAAAGGTGGGCCAGATTCCTCTAGGGGCCCACTCCAGAGGAGAGAAAAAAAAAAAAAAAAAAAAAAAAAAAAAAAACATATATATTTATTTAGATTTTCCCGTGGTGCAAAAGAAAAAAAAAAAAAAAATAATAATAATAAAATAATAATATCACTGTAAAACGCAAAAAAAAAAAAAAAAAAGTGACAGCAACCCTGAAGAACGCAAAAAAAAAAAAAAAAAAAAAAAAAAAACAACCATGTGACTGATTTAGAACGCGAAGAGAGAAAAAATAAATAAATAATAAATAAATAAAAAATAGTAAGAATAAAAGAAATAAAATAAATTAAATAAATAAAATAATAATAATAATAATTAAAAAATAAAATAAATTAAAAAAAAAAAAAAAAAAAAAACAGCCATGGATTGATTGTAGAATGCGAGAAAAAAAAAAAACATATATACATATATATTTATTAAAAAAAAAAAAAAAAAAAAAAAAAGGGGGGGGGGAAGAGAAAGAGAGAGAGAGAGATGTTTTCCTTCCTGAACACAGGCCGCAGAAACAAGCTCCACAGCCCATGCAGCAGGCTGGGGGGAGGGGGGAAATACATGGTCGGTTTCAGTCCACTGCTGGGTCATCGATGTTTGCCACTGGTGGTCTGTTAATCCTTCTTCTGCGCCTAAAGACTTCAGCTGAGTAGGTTTGCAGTGCAGGGAGGTTGTTAGGGTTCTGTAGGAAGAGCTCTAGATACTCGCCAGAGATCTGTGTACAGCTGACAAGGTTGTGTCTCAGATCAGCATACGCAATGCACTCGAATAGTACATGCCACCAGTTCTCTTTGGCTCCACAATGGCAGAGATCTGTTGGGTGGAGACCCAGATGGTGTAATTTTTCATTCATGGATCCGTGTCCGGTAATTAGGTATGATGTTTCTAGTGAAGGGGTGAACCAAGACTGTACAGATTTAGTAGCAGTGTAGGTTACATCAGGTAGGAATCTTTTTGTGACAATGCCCTTTGTTGAATTATGCCATCGAGTTTGCCAAATGTTGAAGAGCTCGTTGTAGCAACGTGTCATCTCAGCCTTGGGGTCAGCATCCAGATTAACCTCAATGTCAAGGATCCTTGTTGGGATATTTTTCGTAATGCGGAAGCACAGCCCTCGGAAGGTGACATGTAGATCGAGCGGAAGTGCTCCCGCAATGACCTGAATGGCAGGAGTGGAGACCGTTCTACACACTCGGCAGATTGCCATTAACATTGACCTCTGGATGGTTCCAAGCTTGTCTCGCATCTTTACAAGAGTTACCCGATGGAACCAGGCTCCAGCTGCATAGGTCACAATTGGTAAAAATACTGCGTTGTAATACAACCGCAGGGACCTTTTGGAGAGTCCCCAATCATTCTTAGAGATGCGTATGATGGTTCCTGAGAATCTCTTAACTTTGTTTCTTAAATTAACAAGATGTGGAAGAAAGCTGAGTTTGTGGTCAATAATCACTCCAAGTACTTTGGTTTCGGTGACGATTGGCAGTTGAGCATTACATATCTTTACCTGCGGTGGGCGCCTGAGATCCAGTCTATTCTTGAATAGCATCATTTTAGTTTTTGTTGGGTTGATATGCAACTTATTAAGTGCGGCCCAAGTTGAGAGATCGTCGAGGACCTGGTTTGCATTTTCTTCAATGGCCTTCCGCGAATGCCCTGACACCACAACTGTGAGATCATCGGCAAAGGCCACAATTTTTGTATTCCTGAAGGTGCGGGAGAGCCAGTCTTGGAGGACTATGTTCCAAATGAGGGGTCCCAGGACTGACCCTTGGGGACAACCTCGATTTACTGATCTTGTGACTTGCTGGAATTTTGACTTGAGAATAACTGCTCGGTCGGAAAAATAGTTCTGGAAGAGGCTGTATAATTGCTGGGGGCAAGCGGCAGTTCGAAGGCGTGCCAAGGCACTATCCCACCAGACGGTATCGAAGGCTCCCTCGAAGTCTATGAAGATGGCCAATTCGAATTTTTCTTCAGAACTTTCAATATGTAAAACCAAATCGAACAGAGCTTCTTCACACGACCTTCCACGGGTGAAGCCATACTGGCATGGTGAGACCAAATCGTGCATTTGTAGCATGGAGACAACCCTGAGAGCCATGAGTCGCTCAAGGACCTTACCAAGGTTAGCCAGCAGGGCAATAGGCCGGAAGCTGCGGGGGTCTGTTGGTGGTTTGTGAGGCTTCTTGATGAGGCGAATGAGGGCAAATTTCCATTCTTTTGGGAAGCATCCTTCTTCCAAGCATTTATTGAAGAGAAGGAGTAGATGGTGCGGCCGCAGTGTGTGAAAGCGGTTGATGAAGATGTATTCTATTAGGTCAAGGCCTGGACACTTTTTGGCATTAATGTTTTTAAGGACTGCTCCCAGTTCTTCTAGTGTGAATGGGTTGGCTTGCTCTTTTGCTATGTAATTGCTGTTGGCAGCTCTAATTGCTGAGTGTTCTGGATGATCCTCAGAGATGTCATCAGGTGGAAACAGTTTGTCTAGAATAAGGTTGGCAGAATCTTGCCAACACTTAGTTTCCTGAGCGTCTACTGAAACAGTGTTGAATATTTCTGGGGAGAAGGTTTTCTCTCTCAAAATCTTATATGCCAGGCCCCATGGATTTGTACGGTTGGTTTCTTTTACGAAATTTGCCCAAGTTTCTCTCTTTCTGGCTGCAATTGCCTTGGTATACTCATTCTTTTTGGCGATATAATCCCTATGAAGGCGTTCGACATCAGGAGCTGGCCAATCACGGTGTCGCTGGTAGTTCCTGCGCGCAGAGTGGACTGCCTTACGAAGGATGGTAAGTTCCCGGGTCCACCATGGGCAGATTGCTGGGCGGAACACCTTCTTCCTTGAGGACCTGTATGAGGCTCTGAGTATGGAGTGCTGGATAAAGGTGGTCAAGTCCTGTGCATTTAGCGAGTCCATCTGTGATGGGTCTGGATTTGGAAAGTCCAGTTCTATGGAGCTGTCATATGCTTCCCAATTGACGTTTCTCGAAGAGAATCTAATGAAGTCAGTTGGCCTTGTTCTGTTGTTGTTTCTCGGTGGAACCAAGTCAAGATGGAACAGTATGGCTCTATGGTCGCTAACAGTCAGATCCGGAGTTACCTTCCAGCAACTAACTGACTGACGTAGGTCTTTTGTAGACAGGGTTAAATCAATATTAGATTCACCGGTGGAGCTAGAGTAAGTAGTGAACTGGCTAGGCTGGTTATGGATAATAAGATTTTGGCTGAGGATGAAGTCCTCAAGAAGCTGGCCACGGCCATTGGCAACTGCACTGTGCCAGAAGGGGGATTTTGCGTTCAAGTCAGATGCAACCAGGAGTTGTTTGGAGCCAATAAAATTCAGGGCAAATTCCAAAAAGTTTAGTGCTTCATTGATGTTACTTGAGGGAGGGCTGTAGAGTGACATCAGGTAGAATGATTGATCTGTACATGTAATCTGGATACAGGTGGAGAACTGATTGCAGAGGCCCTGGACAACCAGGACATCGAGATCCCTATTTATGACTGCTATACATGTTTTTGGGTCCACTGGGACAGGTTGAATGACTCGCGTGTGTATGGAAAAGCCAGTAATTTTAGAGGTTGGATGGGGTTGTATTCTTGCAGCATACGGCTCTTGAATCAGAACAACATCAATTGATTGCTCCTCAGTGGCCTGGCGTATTTCATCCGCAACTGTGCGGGACCTTTGCCCATTTATTTGCATCATTCGCAAGTATTTAGTTTGAGATACAGGGGCTCCTCTTAGGCTCCCAGAAAGAGTGGGCAGGACTGGAGCGGGGACACAACTGGGATTTCTTGTTGATTTAGGCATCAGCGGTCCTTAGTCTTACGAGTTCCAGAGCCCTTTGGTATTCTGGGCATAAAATATCCCGGAGGGAATGGTTATGTGCTCGCCTGTTCCTTTTACAATTCACACAAGAGGGCTCTTCGTCAATGTAGGGACATTCTGCTTGGACATGCCCACTCCTGGCACAATGCCCGCAGGATGGAGATTTGTGGGAGCAGCGTTGGGAGGTATGCCCATATCCCAGACATAGGAAACACCTAGTGACAATTGTAAACGGGCGAAATCGGTGTGCACTGCAACCAAGGAATAATCTATCTGTAGAGAGGACAGTTCTATAAATCCGTGGAGAGAAGCTGATTACTTTGTGTTCTGTAGAGTTGGATTTTGATTTTGTTGCAAACCTAAAAGTGGTCTCATCCTTAACTTCCTCCCAGGCGAATCCCCGGTCCTGTAGGTTTCTGTGGAACAGATCTTCAAGTAATTCGTCGTTGGAACTGTGCTTTGGAACATCGTACACTATGATTGACGGATTTGACTTTTTAGGAGGAGCTATGACCACTCCTGCATTTGTGAGAATACCACATGTGGCAATACTTGTTAGGTCTTCTTTTGTTGCGGTCTCCAGTAGGACTCCTTTGTTCCTAATGGGTCTCAGGGATTTCACTTTTAGATTCTTATAATCAGCCCTTATAGTGCTTTGCACCAGATCTTTGACGTCATTGCTAGTCTTGAGCTCTGAGGTATCACTTGCTCTCAACAGTAGTAGATGCTGTGGCTTCTTCTCTGGGCGGTGCACATGGAGAGTTTGTATCATGCCACGGGCAAGGGGCTCCTGTCCCGACTTCACTGCATCAGCATAGGAAGTGACATCCGCAGCAGGCTCAGGGGGGCACGGAGTCTCAATATAGTCAGGGTCAGCATTAGTACAATTTTGGGGCCTGCCAATAGCATCAATGACCTTTTCCAGGACATCAGTTTTGGATCGAAGTTCTTCATTCACAGCTTTGAGCCTCTCATTGTCAATGAGGAGCTCAGTTGTAATTGACTCAAGGGTGGACCACAACTCCTGCACACGGTTACCTGCACTTCTGGTGAAGCGACTGGAGTCGTGGTTTAGGAATGCGATCAACTGCCTACGAAGTCGAGAGATTGTTTGTTGAAGGGTAGCTGGCTCTGGAGTGGGTTCACCTTCTGGGACACTAGATGGAGGAGGTATCCCCAGTCTAGGAGAGGGTTTTAACCCAACTGCGATAGCGTTGGCAAGGGCTGTCGGTGTGATAGTTTGGGAGACACTTTTAATCTCTGTATGGGTGGAGGCTATTTCCCCAGAAGGTGGAGCAGCATCAGTGGGTTCAGCAACAGGGCTTTGGTCAGGGGCCAATGCCAGTGGTTGCCCCTCATCTTGGGTCACAAATTCCGAGCAGAGGAGAGCAGCCCATGTCTCCATGGTCTCCTTAGTTTTCTTGTTGGCCTTCTTTTTCTTTTCTTTTTTCCTCGCGAGATAGCCACTTTTGAGCTGGATCTTTGGCAGGGTACTAGTTGGAGGGGGATTCTCTGGAACTGTTTCAGGCTCCTCCTCACTAGCAGAACTGGAACTTTCCCTCCCGCTCATGTCAGGTGAAGGGAGTGCAGGATGAAAAGCAAAGCACAAGTGTAGCGATGTAGCATTGACAAAAACCAGCAGCTTGTTGGGCTGGAGGTTGGGCTGTCTGAGGAGATAATTTTTAATTTGCACTTGCTGCGAACTTGCTAGGGGGCACTGCGAATAGCGCGCTGTTACAATCTGAAGGTTTTGATCAAGTTTCCAAGCACTAATTAACTATACTGATTGTGGAGACAATTGAATTAATTCCACTCATTATACTGTATAACACATTATGAAATATAAGGGGATTATAAATTTAAGAAAATAAGCAGCAGCATAATTAAAATATAGGTTCATGGCAGTTTTCAAATGCAGGAATTCCAGCAACCAATCACAGAAGAAAGCACTGTTCACGTGACTTGCTTCCGGAAGAAGCAATGGCCGACTATTTGCTAATTAATTTATCGCTAAATGTGGCAACAATACTAAGAACCCCATAGTCTTCTTGGTAGTGAGTATAACTGATATAGAAATAATAACAATTTCCCCAGTGTTCCAAAAGTACAGTTAATCAAACTAACAAGCAGCAGGAACAGTATTAACTGACACTATAGAAATTATTACAAGACATACAAGACATAGGCAGAACTACAGTGGGAGCGGCCATTACATACAAGCAACAACGAGGTAGCATGTCTGTACAATGCAAATTAGAAAAACGTTAATATCTTCTCACTCACTTAAAATTTAGCCACAAAAATACATGCACCAACTCACCAACTAATATGGAGTCGACGACACTACTTTAAAATCGCTAATTCCAAAAGTAATCCAAAATTTGAACGAACTTTTGAGGAGCTTCACAAACACAACATAACTATATAATTCGCCGCTAGGGACTAGCATCCCGGACATCCGTCGAGGGAAGTAACGTTGCGGGGCCCCGCAACACGTCTCGCAAGAAGTTGCCGAAGGGATTAATTAATTGTTTTTATAGCGCCGCCATAATTCTCGCACGACGGTGTGCTGCCGACGCCGTGTGCACTCTCCGCCTCCGCTAATCGGTCGAAAGGGTTTAGGCGCGGAAAAATGGCGGTTAAAAACACGGACGAAAGAAGGAGGAAGAGGGCCCTCTGTCTACTCGAACGGATAATGAAGGTTTTGTGGCGGATAATTTGCATATTAACACGAAACGTTTTTTTTGTTTTGTTTTTGTTTGTACTGAAAAGAGCGTTGGGCGACAGTGGCGCCCGCGATGTCCACGCCCGAAGTTTGATCGCGATGCCGTCATGTTACGTGTGTTAGTGCACGAGTAAATTCGCCGGCGCTTTCACCCGTCCCGCGGGGCCCCCGTGTCTCTTGGAATTGTCCGCGACCGACGGAAAATCGGGACGCCGAATGGGGCGAGAAAAAGAGCACGCGTCTCGAGGGTGAAGGGTAGATAACGGCGATTGCTTCACTCGGGAAGAGAAGTCGGTGGGCGCCTGATGAGAAAATTTAGTGGCGAGGGGGATGTTGCCTTATTTGGGACGCACAAGTGAATACCCCCCGGCAAGAAAGATCCGCCGTTTGACGCTCCATTAGAAATGAAGAAGAAAAGTGCGCTTCAGCCCCGGGGGAAACGGTCTGTCGAACGATTTATTCGGGCTCGTGGTGATCCACAACACGTATCCACGTCGCCACGATTTCCCTTTGACTGGCCCCGGCTTGCCCATTCCTCTCCCCCCCCCATCTCCAAGAACGATTTCCCGTCGATGAGGGCTAAGTTTGGCACGATTAAAGCAAGTTCCCATCACGCATTGCGAGAGGAGTTGTTTATTGGTGGTTATTTACGAGTAGGCGAGAGTGTTGTTTGTGAAGAGGCACACGCAGTTCCCGAATAGACACTGAGGACGGGTTTTTTAATTCTAATTCGCGACGGAACTGCCGCTCTGATGACGCATTTCGATGGAAACTTAAACGTGGGGAATGCGCGTCGAACATTCATTTATCTTTTTATTATTATCTGTTTATTTCCATAAGAAGAAGAAGAAGAGAATCTTTAATTGCAGCAATGATAGACATACAATTAGTCCCGTCACGGCATGGTGGTGCCAGGGGTTAACAAAACATATTTACAAAAGAGAAAAACATAAGTTACATCAGATTATTAACAAAGCACAGTTTTACATTTTCAGTTCGACGAGGATACCCTTCCTGTATTTTTTAATATTGACCACTTCTTGGAGGTCCCCGTTGATGGCTTGCAGTGAGGGCAGCATTTGCTTTGGCAGGAATCTGTCGGTTAGTACTAGCCGGTTACCGTTTGCTAGCAGCTGTGCTGAAGACCGGAGATAAGGGGGAGGAATGCGCCAAGAGCAGTGATCCCACAAGTTCGGCTCTATAATTTTACCGGTGGCCATCTTGATGGTGAACAGGAACCTTCTTTCTGCGATGTAGGACCGGAGCCTGCGTAGTTGAAGAGCTTCTGCTAACTGCGTTGATCTGAGAGCTGGGGGAAGGTGGAGTTTGCTGTTGGCCCATTTCAGAAGCCAGAATTCGGCAGAGAATATTCTTTTGATGTTGGATTCGGCGGCCGAGGCCCATATCTCTGAAGCATACAGTATTGTCGGGTAAAGGATTGATACGATGTATCTTTTTACCAGTTGTGGGTCGGTGGTGTGGAGCAGCTGTTGTTTGGCGACCCAGCGTAGTGAGTTCAGCCTCGACTGTATGAGGTTTATGTGATCGTTCAAAGATAGTTTGGAGTCGAAAACGACCCTCCCAGATCTTTGTGCGTTTGAACACTTGGAACTGAGGAGCCGTTAAGCACAGGCTCCAACGTTGTTGGGCTGCCCTTTAGAGAGTAAATTATTTGTGTTGATTTTAGGGGGTTGATTTCAACCACCCCGGGACAACATAAGGAACCACCCCGGGACGGCAAAGTGCTTAAGTACATATCAGGGTACGAGATACTACGTGCAATTGGTTACATATACTGAACACGTAGTCTCGTCCCAAAATATTTTGTACACATTTTATGTTTAATACATACAGTATTTACACATTTATGATTGTGTACAAACATTATACAGCTCATATATTTACAATTCATTAATAATTCCACATATAACTTTACCTATTTACATAACTGTTACAGAAGGTGTATTTTTCCGGTCAACAATTATTATTACTCTTAAAGTAGAAAGTTTCTCTTTTACTCTCAATTCTTTGGTACTTTGCAGCCGATTCATATTTCGGTAAATCTGTACGAATTCTGGAAGATCTCTTTCCGGTAAGAATTCTGGAAGATCTCTTTCCGGTGTGTTGCATCCTCACACAGTTTTTCGGCATCTATCTGTAGTGAGTTAAATATTCTCGCTGCATTTGATGGGAAGAATCTTTGCAGGCTACTAAGATTGTTCAGGACTGAACGCAGTGGATTATTTAGTTCTCCGCAACGTCTAGCAGTGGCACGCGGTTTAACTAGAATATTATCCAGGACTGGAGCATCCACTCTGCCTGTGAGCATTTGTGCGAGAGTGTGTATGTTCCTGTTAATTGTCCGCTGCATCCAGGGTGTGATGTTAAGGTTTGAGTAGAGAATGGCCCTTGAGATAGTAAAAGGGTGGCCAGCAACTCTGTTAAGCCATCGCAAGAACCAGTACTCGATCCCAAGGACGGACTTATAATGTGAATCTGGAGCTGAAGACCAGATTTGCGAGGCATACATTGCAATTGGCAGGACACACATTAAAATGTACTTGGTCGCTAGATGATGATGATCACTAATTCCTACCAGTTCCTGTCTAGTAGCCCATAAAGCGGCGAATATTTTTGTCTTCATATGGGCGAAGTGTTGAGCAAAGGTGAGTCTGTCATCCCACTTAAGACCCAGGTCCAGGTGAGAGTGCACCTTTTCCACACTAGACCCGTCTACAAAGATCGAGATGTGATTTGTCTTCCGCTTGTTAGTTGCTGTCATTTGGGCAGACTTCTGCGCATTAATACGGAGCCCGATGCAATCCAGGTAGCTCTCAAATTCTCGGATTGTGCTATTTGCCATCTGGCAAATACTTTTTGCTGATTCGTGGTCTTTGGAAGTGATGAAGAATTTTACATCGTCAGCATATGTTATAAAGTCATGGTACTGTGCAAGAAACGGCTCCAGGGCGGCCGCGAAGAGAGTAGCCGAAAGAACTCCCCCTTGTGGCACTCCTTGCGAGATGGTAAAGCGAGATTGTAGCTTTTGGTGCTTAACAGTAAGTTTTCTATGTTCTAGCAGGCTGGTTATTATAGCTAACAAGTTTCCTCTTACATTAAAATAATTCCTTAAAATCGCAATGAGCGCTGGAGTTGAGACGTTGTCGTAGGCTGCGGAGATATTCAAAAAAACAATATCGATTTGTTTTTTCTCATTTAGTGCTCTCTGCACGCGAAAAAGGGTTTCCAGTAAGTTTGTTATTGTTGATCTACCCGAAATAACTGAGTGCAAATATGGTGGTCTATGGCTGAAGCAGTGTTGATTGATGATGGGAAGCAGTGCTTTTTCGAATACCTTCTGTAGGGTGCAGCTGACAGAAATTGGTCTGTAATCCTTAGCCGATTTTGGGTGTTTAATCTTTGGTATTGGGGTTACAATGTAATTTTTCCAGGCTTGCGGGAAAGCTCCTGACCTAATGATCTCCTGATAGATGTGCAGTAATACATCTATTATAAATGGGCTACTTATCTTAAGGATGAACATTGGAAATTTGTCTGGTCCAACAGTGGCCTTATTGGGCAGATCGTTGATTGCTTTCATTACGCTCTCTTTGGTGATTTGTATTTCACTCAAAGGAGGTCTTGTTGGTTCCTCTCTTGCCGAATAGTTTCGCTTGTTTAAATCTTTCAGGAATTCCAAAATTTTGTTACAATTATCAGTGTTTTTAATTTGATTCAGTCCGTGCAGGTTACCAAAAGTGTTATTAGCCCATTCCTTGAAAATGCATTCGGTCATATTCTCTGTGCTATTTTCTGATATTCGGTCATATTCTCTGATATGTGGGTATCACATATCACAACTTGGTGAAGGTATGTTCTGCAATGGAGTCTTTCTCTCCAGACATTCTCAACCTCGTTTTGTTTGGCATTACACGAATGAAAAATGGGATGATCTGCGCGATTTCTATTTTCTTTTTCATGGTTAGATTATTGTTTAAATCGTCCGTTGTCAGTGTGTCAAATCGATCGTGTCAGTGAAATTATCGCTGTAGGGATGAAATCCTTTCTTCCACACTCCACTTTAAAATCTTGTCCTTTATCTAAACCTTGGTTTTCCAATAAATGTGTTAAAATTGTCTGTTCGATAAGAATGTTGCATATTGTAGCTGGCTCGCATCCATATCTTCAGGTTCATTTTCTGCCCATTCTGGTGTCTTACTAAAGCTTATTGGTTCAAATTTTACGTTTGTTACTCCTACGTTTGTTATAATAGAACTTGATAGTTCTATTCCCACCTCAGCTAGAGATAAAGTCATAAACTGAGATCATACGCGCTGTATTTTTTCCTTCTAGGAATTTGCTCACATTCATCCAGTTCTAAAAACGGTGAGAAATCCAATCATGTTTGGCATCAAGGTCTTCTAAATAAGCTTCTGTCTTATGGTTTGCCAACGGTGTTTTGTAATTGGGTATCAGCAATAACCGAAATATAATCGAATATTCGGAATTTTGAAGAATTACGATAAATCCTTGACAATGGAATCAGTTCTTGTTTGTTTTTCCGCTTACTTTCTCTTTTATAAAGATTGGGAGCATCTCTGATCAATCTCCACTAGCGACTTTACGGCATACTGAATCTCCGCTTTCCTTAGTCAGATTTCTCCGTGTCAGCAATATCTCTGGAGAACTTTTTGCCATCTACCTCGCTCTTAATCACCTACATTTTCAAAGCAGCGCATAGCATATCATCTTTACCAATTCTTTAAGCTCTTTCAACTCAATGCAGAATGAAACACAAAATTATCGCTCCCTGCTGAAATAAATCAGATCAAAACTGATCCAGCTTCAATACAAACAACATACAACGGCATTCTGTTGGATCCCAGCCCATTGTGGAATATTCGAGAATTATTATTATTATCATAGAAGGAAAACGCAGATCAGGCAGCAGAACAACCAATAAATTCAAATGTAATTGATGTAAAGATTCCTGTCCAAGACTGCAAAAAACATTATACGAAAAGCCTGCTCCCAGTAGAAAAATATATGGCAAGGACACAGCAACAATAAACGTATGGAGATTAAGATCCAACCCATCCTTCGGGACTTCCAGCAGCAGGAATCTAAGAAAGATGAAATGGTTCTTGCAAGAACATGCATCGGACACTCTCATATAACTCATCTTTACCTTTTCAGAAGCGGAGGCCCTCCACGGTGTACTCGCTGCCATATGCCTGAATTTGAATCTCATAATCTACAACATTCCAGAATGAATGTAGGTGGCAGAAAACGTTTTGTCCACACGATTATTTTTCTCCACCCCTAAACCCCTGGCATGGTGCCGTGAAGGGTATTGTATGGTCGTGGTACCTGCGTGTACCGGTGAACTGTACAATAAAGATCTTATATAATGTTCTGTCAGAAAAACATATTTCCGCTTGCTTGCGACAATTAAAATGATAGCGGGTGAAGTCAATACGCCAAATTTCTGGCAGATGTGCAATTGGAGGATCCCACCAAAACCCTTAAGAGCTCTCCCCTCTCTGCAGGCTGTGGCGTGGAGGCTCAGAATAGGGGATAGATTCGTGCCCATGGAGATGCTCCACAATGTCCAGGAGATGGATGTGGACTACAAAAAGTTCATAGAGGACAAACCGTACAGAAGACGCATCATCAGGGACCAGCTTTCGTCTTCAACCGAGTGACTGTCATCGTCCTTTCATGTGTCTTCATTTCACATGTTAATATTAATTTTAAATGTAAAATATGTAATTATAAGTTTTATGTCCTAATACATGTTTTAAGTAATTTTTCCTGTATAAGTTATTTAATGTTAAACCCCTAGCATTGTCGCTGTTGTGGGTATTATTGCATCAGGCAATCATGTAACCAATCACTGCCTGCAATAAAGATATATATATATATTACCAGCAAGAAAAGCTACAACCATTCCTATCTCACAGCAGTTTGCAGGAACCTATATCAATGTTGCACATTTTGGGAAATGAAGCGAGCCTACGCGCATTTTTCTCCTTTCTAAAGAAGTTAAGTTTCTCCTTTCTAAGAAACCTGCCAACAAGAAACTATTATATTAATAATTTGAAAGGCGCAACATGACCGCTGTAGCCCACGAACCAAAACCTTCAACAACGACAATTTCTCCGTGGTTGCGCCATCTTTGAAGAAAGGTTCATCACCAGGGTATTCGCAAAAAGTCCAAATCGAGGAAGTGCATCGTCTGGACACATATTGCGATCGAAATTTCGTCAGACTTTGCTCTGTCGTTGCAAAAAAGAGTTTGAACCCAAAGTGTTTACAAATTTTCTTGTGGTATTTCGAATCTTCCAGTTGCAAAGAATTTAAGCGTTCATCTTTCTGTAACTCTCTGATTCGCGCACTGCACCTGCGACTGACTGCACCTTCCAATGGGTGCAAACTTCAGTTTCAAATAGTGAAAAGGGCCCCTTCCATTCCGCAGCTTTTTACGAAATTCTTCGTTACTTTTAGTTTGTGAATTTTCGTTCCGCTAAGATTTTCAATATTTTCCGGAAACATTCCTTTAATCTAATTATTGCGCGTGCGTAATAACTTCGTTTATTTCACGCGCGCGTTTGCAGTCTGGTCCGCCTTGTAATGCGCGCGTTTTTAATTAAAATGACGTCATTTAACGCTCGGTGAGTTCCGAGTCCACGGTTTTGGAGTCGCTCACAAATTCTGAATATTAGGAAAACGCACTTCGTTTCTCGACCGAGTTCGGCCCCGATGTTATCCGATCAAATCTGCGCTGTAGAAATGTCTTCGGCTTCCTCCACTTTGTTTATTTTCCTTTCTGTTGCGAATTGGCACGCAAAGATCGATTTCGGATGACTAATTGGACGCGCTATCGATTCGTCCCTCTCGCTAAATGCGATCCGATTCCTTCTGACTTTCCAGCCTCGGGGCAACCACGAGGTTTTTCCGTGGCTCGTTTCTCCCTTCCACGTTAGGGTTGTCGAAGGCCGGTAATAAGCTAGCGATGGGAATCGTCAGCTTAAGTAATAAATCGTAAGACCAACGTTCCTTCACAGAATGCACTAATATTGGAAAACGTTTGGTTTGCCTCCTAAATCATCACGTAAACAGTTTGCTGTTTACGTGATGATTTAGGAGGCAAACCAAACTAACGTAGTTTGCACACAACTAACGTAGTTTGATGTTTATTTTTGTGTTTATTCCGCTTATCAAAAGGAAACATTTTGTTTAAAAGTTTAAAGTTTAAAATGATTTGGTGGTCTATTAAATGTAATAACCGTGGATGTAGTAGTTACATTTACGATGTATTTTTGACACGACCCCGATCGAACGTCCCGAATTCTTCTTCCTTAACGACTGTAATACGTTCCATTGGTCTCAGTTTAAAAATCGAAAGGTCCAATCACAACGTATTTCGTTGTACTCATTTGAGACCGCGTCATAAAAAGAAATAAATGTTCTCTATTTTTAGCGATGAAAATCTTAGGGACGATAATGTCTTAGATCTAGTCTGTCACAATTTGGACACCATGCGTATCATGTCACCCTTCTTTAGGTTCCAGTCAATCATTTCCCAATCGCCTGCGAATTCTTGCTGATGCAAATAATGTCAAAAACAATATTTTCTTCGGATAAGTATCTTGAACCAGAAATAATTCTTAAACGCCTAACAGAGTTTGACTGCCAGGATCTATGTACTCTCCCTCCAGAAGCAGCGTTATTCTGCTTGGCTGACGAACTCGTGACGGACTCAGACATCTGAACTTCCTGAGATGAACTCGGGAAGTTCAGATCGCATCGAAAACGTCTTCTTGGTTCAACACTGACAAACTTGCTTTTCCTCGCAAGCGCTAAGCCTACCGACGATGGAAAAGGATCATTTTTTTGTGGCATCCATAACAGTCTGCAATGTATGAGAAGACCTTCGTGGAATGGACAAAATTGGCCTTCGAGCAGCCCAATGAGCGGCATAGTCGGCCCGTCTTTCGAGTAGTAGGGCCTACGAGTAAACCAGTACTCACTAATTTCACCATCTCGAGAAACCAACTGATCGAGATCATAAGGAGCTGGTCACAGTGCCTATCGAGATCGCATGTCGCTAGGGGGATGATTGTGTCCGGCTGTCTGTATGATATGCTCCGTAAACTTTTCTTGTTTTGTGTGTTTTTTATTTAGAGTATTAAGTTCCTATTAGTGCCACCACATAAGGATAGGCCCTTGGATTGCCAGGTGCAAGTACTGTATTATTTGAACGGACAACAGATAAGTATTAAATGAATTTCTGCATGTTCATTCCGCTACTCCATACAAGCGCTTTCAGCCATTATCTTGTAGTTCAACTTATACATGTGTCCAACAGACACTTGACCTTGACCAGGCATTAGAGTTTTGCCTAGCCGCTCTGTTCTTCCCTCCCTACTTAGTCCCCTGCTCCCTGTGGATTTCACTGCAGGGCAACTAAGGCGACCGGCTGGTCACAGTGCCTATTGCTTGCTAAACCACAACTGTGGTGATATTAAATTATCTAGTAAAACTACAGTAACTGAATTCAATATGACAAATACTACCTCCTGTCAAAATTCTAACGTCTGCACCATCTGTGGGACCAGCTCTGACCCCATTGTCCAATGTATTGAGTGCAAACAATTAATATGCAATGACTGTACACATTCTGACCTGAAAAAATTAAATAAAAGTCGGCGGAAATCATTCTGTTGTGATAGATGTCGACTCAGAAATTCTCAGAAAAGCCCTATAACTGTTGCAACGCCAAACAGCACGGAACCTGAGTCACTTTCCTCCTCTTCGGCTAACAAAGTTGAAATGCCGTACTCTAGTACATTTGAGACAAATATCATGCCAATAACTAGAAATACCGACTCTGAATCGTACATGGATGAAGCCTCTAATCCTTCTTTGTTGTCGCATCAAATCTCAGATGCATCAACTCAAACATCTGTGCTGTCAGAAGATCTCAGCGCTAACTCCTTCCCTACGGAAACTCTGAATCCAACCTTTGGTATTCTGCAATCAACTGAATTCCAGGAACTACTCTTTAACACTATGCAGAAAATCCTCATTCAAACTCATCTAATCAGCGCACCTCATACTGCAAACTCTGAAATTCTCCTGGATTCTAATACACTCAATGAAGAAAACAGCGAGCTATACACGGAGATTTGTGGTATAAAAACAATATTAGCTAATCAACAGGCTGAAATTTCTGACATTAACGCCCAAATTAAAAATCTCACATCAGTTATGTCTTGCCACTTAAGGGAAGCTAGGAAGAATTCTGAACCTACTCTCGACACCAATGGGCTCAAAGTGAATACGAATTCTTCATTAACTGACGATGCCCTCAGTACTGAGACCAGATCTTCACCTTCCACCGGCCTCAATACTTCTACTGCTGCAAATATTAATTTGCCCAAGCCTGCTAACATTCATGATTCAAGTCATTCAACTGAGCAATTTATTGCCAAACAGACTCTGTTAGATGATTCTTCTGATGTAAACAGAACCACTCCTCCCACCTACTCTCCTCTGCGGAACAGTTCTGTCTGTACTTCTATCTCACAAGCTCAGAGTCACCAAGCGGAATCCTCTTCAACATCAGTTAAGGCAATATATGCAAAAATAACTGCTGCCACATCTAATGAGGTCTGCAAACCTGTCTGTAGATCTGCCGCCACAGTGAGTAAACCTGTTTCTGATTGCCAGTCTCAAATATCGCACCAAAGATCAAAACAGAACAAACCGTCAGAAAATATTAAAGCATCTATATCTCAAGGTACTTTCTCCAAGCTTCCAGCCATAACTCATCAAACACAGAATGTAACTACTGCAGAAAAATCTCAGTTACTCAAACACAAGTATAATATCACAATTATTCCCACAAAAGACCGAATTTTTCTTTCTAGACTTGGACCCTCCACTAAATCTAAAGATCTTATCAACCTAATTAAAGAAGAATATGGTTTCGGAGTAGATGTCCGTTCTCTGAAGACACGATGTCCCGCCTACTCATCTTTTATAATAACATGCCTTCCATCACAAACAGAAAAAGTGTTGAATCTAAGATCCCTTTTATCAGGGGCTCTAGTAAAACGCTTCACGGACAGACCATCAAGGGAGTCCAAAATCTCCTCTCCACCGGCATAGCAATCAGATACCCTGCTATCTACACATACTACGTTCTCCTCTCGTCATAGAATCCCCAGATCCCAACTGTTCAGTGTTTACCTTCAGAATTGCAGGAGTATAATTAGCAACCTAAACCACTTCAGAGCAATCCAAGGCTCACATATTTACGACATTTACCTGCTCACTGAAACCTGGCTCTCCATTGATATTGATGATCAGGAGATTATAGATGGACAATATACAATCCATAGAAAGGACAGAGGATCTCGTGGAGATGGAGTAGCTATTATACACTCTAACCATATACTCTGTGAAACTGCATCAAATTTCACAAATATTGAATCAGTATACTGCCTTCTTCATCTTGGCAAGTTAAAGGTTTTAATAGTATTGCTTTATTTTCCACCTCCCTTAACTAATATAGACCTCCAGTACTTAGAAAGCTCGCTGGAATCAATCTTCCCACTAATTCAATCTGCCGACATAGCAATGGTTTTGGGTGACTTTAACTGTCAAATGGCCAATTTAGAATCTTCTTCTCCATCACTGCAGACTAGGGCTCTCTTTAATATGCTTCACAGCTATGGTCTGGAACAAATTTGCAACTTTCCAACCAGAGAAAATGCCTACCTCGACCTAATATTTTCCTCTACTCATATAGATGTTCACACCGACAACCCCATATTTCACTCGGATCATTCACCAATTACTTTTGACATCACAGTGACTTCTCATAACTTCAAATGCAGCTCCCGTACTCCTCGATTCAATTTCAGAAAGGCTGACTGGCCTCTGCTCAACCTAGCTCTAAGAAACGTAGACAAGCAGCTCGCTGACGCTATGGATGACATCGATGTGCTCACCAACAACATGATTAACTGTGTCCATTCAGTTATATCTGACATTGTTCCTCAATCCCATCTTACCGCACGCTCTACCTACCCGCACTGGTATAATAGTGAACTAATACGTAAAATTAAATCCAAAGAATTCTACAGAAACAAATATAAGCAAACAGGTGACAGTCAATACTATGAAATATTCAGCCAACTCCGCAAAGAAGTGAAAACTCTCATATTAAACTCCTACAACATGTATACAGAGTCAGTTCAGGATAGTCTGCTTACTCACAGAGATATCAAACCATTCTGGAATTTCATGAAGCATAAGAATATAACCAGTAGAAAGTTACAACTCCGAAACGCAGATGGAATTCTCTTATCTGACGAATTCAGTATTGCTCAAGAGTTTGCCAAACACTTTTCTAGAATTCAAACAAATGATACATTGAGACCTGCCTCATTTCCTGACTTCACACCTGTTAAAGATGATATCCTCATTAATCTCTTTATCACTGATGAAGATTTAAATTCGGCATTAAAAAGCATGAAAAATGAATATACTAGAGGCCCAGATGACATTCCAGGCTTATTTTGGAAAAGGACTATCACTACATTGAAACCTCTCATACTGCGGATCTTCAACCTGTCTCTCAGGCTGGGGAAGTATCCTAATCACTTTAAGCAGGTCAATATAGTTCCTATTTTCAAAAAAGGTGATAAAAATGACGTATGCGATTACAGACCCATAACCTTGCAAAACAGCCTGGCTAAACTCTTCGACACAGCAGTGCACAAACATCTCTTCGAATTCTTCAAGCCTTTCATCGATCAGAATCAACATGGTTTCTGCAGTGGCAAGTCAGTAGTCACAAATTTACTTCCTTTCTGGCAATACACCTCGGAAGCTCTTGATAACCACCTACAAGTTGATGCAGTCTACACAGACATATCCAAGGCATTTGATAAAGTCCCGCATGAACAACTTCTGGAAAAACTTAAGCTATATGGTATCCGTGACCCTTTGCTCTCATGGCTACGCAGCTATATTACGCATTGTTCCTTGAGCGTTATCATAGATCAAGTGAACTCAGACTGTTTTATACCACTAAGCGGAGTACCACAAGGCTCTCCCTTAGGTCCTCTTCTCTTCATTGTTTTCGTAAATGATCTTCCTTCTTTCATCTACACCTCCAATGTTCAAGTTGCTCTCTATGCAGATGATCTTAAGATCTACTCAGCAGTGAAGGAGACTACCGATTCTCAACAACTTCAACGTGCTCTCAATAAATTCTCTCTGTGGCTATCTCTGAATGGCTTGTCTGCTAACCCCTCGAAGTGCAAAGTTATCTCTTTCTCATCTTGCAGATCTCCACAACTAATGAATACGGAGTATAGTATTAACTCTGTGATCATCGAAAGGTGTGACCAAGTTAACGACTTAGGGATTCTCTTTTCCAGCAGTGCTAAATTCGATGCCCATGTCCTTAAAATCACCAGCAAAGCATTCAAAACACTGGGATTCATCAAACGGAACACATACAAGTTCAAAAACTACAGATATGCGGTTATCCTTTATAAAACTATTGTTCTGCCAATCCTTGAATTCAGTTCACCCATCTGGAATCCTCACACGAAAACGCTAATTAACAAAATTGAAGCAGTCCAAAAAAACTTTGTCCGTTACCTTACGTACCGCAATCCTCTATTCTATCACTCAGTGTATTATGAATCGCTGTGTGATTACTTTCATCTAAGGCCTCTGTGCACTAGAAGAGTTACTGCTGACATCGCCCTCCTAGCCAAAGTAATCACTGGAATTTATGAAGCATCTGATATCCTGAGTAAAATAAACTTCAATGCTCCTTGTAGACAAGTCAGAAACCTTACACGGTTTCGCCTTGACTCTGCCAACACGGACTTTATGAAGTTCAGTCCACTGAACAGAATCAGCAAATCAGCAAATGACTCTCTCATTGACTTCTCTGACGACTCCCAATCACTGATGAACTCCATCCACAAGTTTGCCTCTTCTCGTAAACTGCAAAGTGACTAGCTCACATCTAATTATTGTAGCTTATTATTTGTTATATTATTTTTCTATTCTCTAACGGATTAATTATTACTTGTTTTACAGGTAACTTAACTTAATACAATCCCCTTTTGTACATATGCTTTTATTGTTTGAATCTATATCAATGTTTATCCTCCTGTTAGATTTCATATTATTGTTATTATGTTTATTGATCTGATCTCAGATACACTGTTAATGGTTACCTGTTGTGTATCTTTTTATTAATAAAATAAAAATAAAAATAAAATAAAGAAGTCAGTAGAAAGTCCAGACCGGTTTCTGCTCTTCGTTTTGCAACTATGCAGCGTCTACCACGTTGATGTTGTGGCGCATATTTTTAATCAAATCCCCAAAAATTTGAAACATACTTTGGGGGCGCCCGATACCAAAATGTGAGCACCCGAAGGACTATATTCGCAGCTGTGGATTCTTTAAACTCTTTGAGAAGGCCATTCACTCTGCGCTAACAGACCACTGCTTCAACCACAGGCCTCCCTCTACCTCCACGATAATGAAATGCGGGTCTACTAGTACCGATCTGCTTTTCACACTTACACGAATGCAAAGAACCCTGAGCGGCCGAACTCAACTTGAAGTCGTCTTCTTCGACGTGAAGGCTGCAGATGACCGTGTCAGTGTTCGTGCATTAATACATAGACGTTGGAGAATTATTTGAACATTACAGAGGAAAGGCCCTATGACTTTTAGAAGCAATTGTAGACGTCTTCTGGTTACTCATGACAACTATTAATGTAGATGCCTGGTCACCGGTGGAGTACCGCATGGTGGCGACCTTTCCCTTTATTGTTCGCTGCCCCTCTTGAATCATTCTTTGCATTTTATGTCATCCACAACAGGGCTTTGTGGATGACATAAAAGCGTACATAAGATCTTGTGATATTAATCGAGCAGCTACCGTTAATCAACTGGCCAATCAGAAAACAACTCGAAAGATACCTGAGTTCAATCAGTGTAGAAATTAATCACGCTAAATCGAGTCAAATGACCTTTACAATCAAAAGACAGATGTGTAGGTCGCCTCCATGTGGAGTGCCACCATGGAGGCGACCTTTTCCCAGGAACAAGTTGGAAATCTATTTCGCGGGAGAATCTGTAGGAAGAGTCATTACGCAGAAGGACTGAGGCTTGGCGTGCGACGAGGGGCTCGCATTTCATCAGTATCTCAACGTCACCAAACCTAGGTAAGAATGTGGCTGCTACTTCAAGAGCTCAGGAATACATGATCAACCCTCAGCTCATTATCCTACATGTGCAACGCTGCTTTATCCCATGCCATTATATTCCTCCATCTGGTCCTCGGCGCCCACTTCATTCAATTTCTCGGGTTTGGACTATTGGATCCTTAAATGGCTCAACAGAATACCAGGAAGGAAGGAAGGAAGGAGACTCAATCTAGCTTGGATTGCTGTACTGGCGTTTGGACTCGATGCCCCGAAAACAGCAGATTGCTGCCCGAAATATCCTAACAGGAAGTAAACTTATAACGGAGGGATTGATGACCCCAGAATGGACGATATCAGCAGGACGCTACTCGGGCTTCCTGTTCAAACGGGACTACACAATCTGGGTCTCACCCCCCTCCCCCCAAGCAACACGTTGGCCTTTTGAATTTTATACCGAAGGACCAAATAAAAGCTGAAATGTAAACGTTTCGAGGAAATATTATTACGATGTAGCGCGTACAAAATTGATACGAAAAGCAAAAGGAAGGAGGGTGAAGGTCATAACTTCCGTTTGATACATTCGGATGTCGAGTGTTTGCGGAAAATCAGTGAGTTTTTATTTGAAAGTGAGAGCAAAAGGGTGAGTCGTCCCCAGATTCGCATGGGTGACCGAGTAAACGAGTTTAATTCCTCTGTTTTAGAGGGTGGCGCCAGTAAGAATGCACTGGACTGTGGCATTCAATGCCCCGTTTAATTTCCCCGCTGTATGAAAGTAGAAAATTGTGTTTGTAGCGATGGGTAGCCGAAATGTTTGGGGGAATTCAAAAGAATACAGGAGGAAAGAAACGCATACGTAGTATTGCGTATTAATTATTTATTTTTATTTAATTTTATCGTTATTTTTTGGGTGGTGCAGCATAAGCTTCATTGCACCACGTGGCCCACTACTGATACAAATATGCGCGCTGTTTAACTTCAAATTGCCCCTCCTGTAACATTTCCTAACTTTTGGCTCGGGAAGTAACCTCTGAGCAGTGCTGTTTGTTTGTAGTGGAACACCGAAGTAACTCGTGGCGATCAGCACCGTATTAACTCTTCATTTTCTAATCGTATTTTTGAAGCTGTTGCGACCGCCTTCCCCCCCCCCCCAAGTTATTTTCCCTACGAAGACAGTTCGATCGTTTCGCTTGAATATAAGGGCCGGGTGGATTTTTCCTTCGGAAGCAATTAGCGCTAACGGGAATGCATCGTCTTGTCTTGGTGGGTCACCCGCCTCTTTGTCAAACATACGGCCACCGTAGCTGAGTGGTCAAGCGTACGAATACACGTGCGTTCAGTGACCGGGGTTGAAGCCCGTGACCGCTAAAATACGGCGCTGTTCCTTGTATTTTGTGTATCTCGTGAACTCCTGACCGTTGGGTCGTCCCGCAGTATAAACAGAAATTTATTATTCGGCGAACCCCGTCACAGTTCAGTCGTGTTTTTGCCTTCGACGAATGCATATTTAATAGCCGTAAGCGGGTTTTTCTTAGGACTCGCGAGTGGGTCGGACCCGAATTAAGCGAAAGCGCATCGTAGCAGCGGAGCTTTCGCTTAGTTGGGGTTTTCTCGCACGCGAGAGGAGGCAGAATCGCGGCCGAAAGAGATCGTGGCTTGACCTTCTTTGTTTGTGTCCCCGTAGAAGGGCGCCCCTGCAGTACACGTGTACTGCGGGCACGGCTTTGTAAGGGCAACGTGTCCGGCTTTCGTTATGGCTCGCTGCAAGAAGGGTGAACTCGCCGATAACAGTACTGGACACCCAGTTTCATTCCAGGTGGGCGGGGGGGGGAACAACAAAATTAATAACCCCAAGTGACACATTAACCACTCTTTCGACGTACGAGTCCCTGTTTGTGGCTTCCCCACTCGCAGCCGTTGGAGACAACGTGGGTCGGCCGGTTTGGAACAAAAGTATTGGGGGAAGAAAGCGGTGGGGAGTGTAAAAACAAGAGAGGGGGTCGTCGCTGCATTCTTCAGACCCTCTTCGTTTAGCGGACAACGCGATTCCGTGTAGAAGCGCGACGCGAAAAGTTGCCCTCTCGTACAACGGAGGGGGCCGCGCGGGGTAATCGTTATCTGCGAGATCGGTGAGTCACGGATGACGCATTGCCGCCGTGCAGAACGCCAGCAGACACGAGCGGGGTTGGAACATCTGCTTCGTCATTCCGAGAATTGTTTTGCGTCACTGAGGAGTGTTCGCCGGCGCGTGCGAGTGGTCGAGGGAAAACCCGAAATGAATCCGCTGGGGGTGGGGGGGTTCGTTGTAACTTGTAGGTCAGCTACATCACGCGCCAGAAAGATTAAATTGAAGCGCCGATTCCACAGCTCATTAAGCTTCCGCTAATAACAGTGCTGTTCCTCGGAACTTAAGGTTGAAACAAAAAAAACTTTTTTTTTGAGGCCGAGAGGAAGACCCCGGAAAAGACGGAAACATCAGATTAGGGAAGATGTGGGAATAGGGATGGGAGAAAATGATAGAAGATAGAAAACGATGGAAGGGTTTGACTCACCTGACCCAACCGTACGTTGGAACAGCGAGGAAGATAGAACAGCACGTAGCTTTGTGAGGAGGTTGGAACAATACTTTTCAAGGTCATCCATTACGCCATCTGATCCGAAAACACTGGCGGCATCATCTTGACAGTTGCATCTTTGCCTTTTTGGGCAGTTCTGATTGCGCGTGCTTGCATTGCTTTCGCATTTATGTAGTTTCTGGATCACAGTGATGGATCCATCAATGGTGTTTGACTAGCCTTGAATAAAAGAACTCCTCTTGCTTTTCCTGGCACATCGACAGCATTTGATGCGCACGTTGTGCCCTTTCCTTCTTCTGGTAAGGGGTCAGAAGTCTGGGAACCCATCTAGCAGATACTTTACTCATACGCAACTGTGGATGGACGATGTTCTCCACAGACCCGTATTGGCTTCCTCTGACGGTGATCGTCCACGATCAAAGCTTCAATTTTTGCAACACTCTTCTGTTACAGCAATTGCCGCGCGTCCTGGGATTTCTTCGCACGCTTCACCGAGGTCCTTCCACATTTCAATTGTTTATACCAATGTTCGCCCCCTGTTTACACCCCCCTTCGCGTTGGGCAACGACACAGTTACCCGGGCAGTCTTCTCCATAAACAGCGACCATTTCTTCGAGGATTATTTTGGGTATCCTCCATTGTACAAAGAGGGACCGAATGACTCATCTGTTTTCCAATTTATCCATCGTCACACTTCCCTTCATTAAAACTAACAATGAATGTCGATCGAAACCAAAATGTGTGCGATCTTGAGGTTTCGCGAGACACAAATTCATCTTAAACACGATCCTACCAAAATATAAACGGGATCAAAAAAGAAATGAAACAACTGAGGACAAAAAGGGATCATTTTAAGCTTTAAATTATTATTATTATTATTTATTCATTTTATTACATATGATTCACCCCTGAACAGCCTTCAGCTAGGAGGGTGCCTATATACATTTATACATTATAAGTTAGAGAGCAAACATAGAAATCGTACATCTAAAGTGAGCAAATAAAGCAGATACAAATATATACAGTGACACAAGCAAAAGGCAGAGACATATAAACACATACGCGTCCTAATATATGCATTTACCACTAATACATCTGTACATACAAAACACACATCGATTTAAAACAAATTAATTCATCAGTAAAGTAGAGTTCATGGGAGATTCCATCCTGAAGGAGATAATAAGGAAACTTCTACAGTTGTATGTGGTGGTACATGTCCTGTATCTTCTCAGATCTGTACGCTTTCTCATCACAGAACTTGTGGGGATCAATCTTCAGGGTGTTGTACGTTTCGAGAATGTTAGACGGAAAACATCTTCTAAGCATAGTTAAATTCTGTAATAAGCTTCTTAGGGGAATCCATGAACTATTTCAAAGGACGCGGGAAAGCGTAGGATCTGCAACGAGATTATGGACATTTGGAGCGTCAAAGCGATCGGTGAGGAATTGACAGAGATTACGCAGATTTCCTGTAATGAGCAACTGATTCCAAGGGGTGCAACCAAGGTTAGCATACATGATTGATCTCGAGATGGTGAAAGGGAGGCCATTAACACGGTTCAACCACCTTAAAATCCAGTACTCGATACCCATGAATTTTTTGATGTTAGTGAGGGAAGCAGAGGACCAGATCGTCGAGGCATACATGGGAATCGGAACAAGACATGTTTGTATGTAGTGAGTGGCAAGGTTTTGGTTGTTTACTCCAGTAAGTTCCTGTCTTATCGCCCACATTGCTGACAGAGTTTTTGCTTTAGTGTTGGCAAAGTGCTGTTGGAAGGTCAGGCCTTCATCCCAGGTGAGCCCTAGATCAGTGTGATGAGAAACCTTTTGCACTCTAATACCATTTATGTAGATGTTTATGTTCATCTTCTTCTTCAGGTTGGTGAAAGACATTTGTGCTGACTTGGTCGGATTTATGGATAGGCCAATATTCTCAAGATAATGGTCAAGTTCTTCTATTAGGGCAGTGGCATGGGCGGTGATTGCTTCAGATTTGTCACCGTGTTTTGACGAGATGAAGAGTTTCATATCATCTGCGTAAGAGCTGCAGTCAGGATGCGTAGAGAGGAAGGGGTCCAAAAGCGGCAGCAAAAATAGTGCGGAAAGGACGCCACCTTGGGGGACTCCTCTGTAGACGACGTGGTTCGATTGGAAGGTTCTATGTTCTACTCTCAAATGCCTTTGTTTGAGAATGGAAACGATGACTTTTAATAAGCCTCCCTGTATTCTGAAATGCCTTTCAAGTATTGTCATCAAGGAATTGATTGAGACATTATCGAAAGCAGATTTAATGTCTAAAAATACTACATCAATCTGTTCTTTGGCGTTCAGAGTCGTTTGGATCCGAAATAGGGTGTCCATTAGATTAGTCACAGTTGATCTCTTTGGAATTACAGTGTGTAAATATGGTGGTCTTTTATGGAAAAAATGCATAACAAGAATTGGCAGCAGAGTCTTCTCGAACAATTTCAGTAAATTGCAGCTTATAGAGATGGGACGAAAATCCTTCTCGTCTTTCGGATGTTTGACTTTAGGCACGGGTTTTACAATATAATGTTTCCATTATATTGTAAAACCCAAATGCGAATTAAGAAATGAATGTTGCAAAAACGCGCGCGCTACTCTACGCCAAATACACAAAATTAACAGAACAAAAGATGTTTCGGGTCAAGTGAACAGCAATAAACAGATAATAATAATAATAAACAGAACCTGAAAACATCGCCGTAATTAAAATAGCACTGACCCCTTTGCGCCGTGTGAGACGGCGAATTGTATCAGTGTGGTGACGTCCACATTATCATAATTTCGTGCGGTGGTTCCTGCGAAGGGCAGCTGAAGGTTACTGTGCAGGGCACAACGTGTGTGTTCATCGACTTTGAAATAAGGAAGCGCCTAATTCCAAATTCGTGTGTGTGTGCGTGGCTGAACACATTCCCCATTGCAGATGCTCTTTTCTAAATTGCGTCCCTGTGCGAAAAATAATTTTATTTCGGTATAACATTTTTTGCCTTTGAAAACTTCCGGCTTTCATGCTAAAGGCGCTGTCCAGGGGTGGCTCTTGCGGGCAGTGCTGTCCTCAACAGCCACCCTTCAGTCTGAGGAAAGATTCAAGTTGATGGATGAGACTTCTAGCGAAAGATTGAGTAAACGGGTGGGGGGGGTTAATCTTTGCCTTTCTTCACTAATTCGGAAATAGAACTGCTCCGCAAATTGGGAACACAATTTCCACGTGCACTTCGCGTTATCCGCGGGTCTATCTGCAGAAGACAAAAGTGTCGTCATCGGGCACGGGCAAACATATCCGCTTTCACGAGAGGATTGGTTCTTGCGGAAACAATACAAGCGTTTATTTGGTACGCGGAATATTCCCTCGTGCAGAGCCCGGCGTGGATTTCCTAATCCGGGACGACTGAAGAGGACTTTTTACTGGCGCGTGCGGTTCCGGGGTGAACAAACATTGGAATAAGCATTTCCGCCGAGAAAGTTACCTCTGAAATTCGCACGCACGTCAACGGTTCCTTTTAGGGCCGTGTCTTTCGTGCTGCACACGAGGAAACAAAAGAAAAGAAAAACCAAATGAACGCCGTGTTTGTATTTTTCTTGGGGGGAAATTCCATCTTTCGGTGGCCTTCGTATTCATGTCGCGAGTTAACGACGTGGATTGTAAACACCTTCGTTTCGTCTTTTGCGCCGTTTGTTGAATAATTGTGCATCGCCATTCAGTCCAGGGGGTCAAACGAGTCCACGACACCCCCCTCACTCCGATTACGGCGCAAATTGGCGAAGGAAAAAAGCGAAATTGTCTTTGGGCGCTCCATTTACGGCAAGAAAGCTACGTCGAGCGTGCCAAGTCATTAAAAGTAGCGGCGAGTCACGTGACTTGATCGGGATTTCCTAGCCGAAAGGAAAAGTTGGCGTGCGCGACCCCGGGTCCGCACGATTTCTCGCCGCTTTAGCATATTTCGGCCATTAAGCTTAAAACGCTGCCAAAGCAGACGCAATTTCTGCAAAGTGGCCGGGAAATTGTAATGAACGCGAGCACGGTAAGTTCTTGAAAGAAAAACAGGGAGGTACATCCCGTCATGGGCATGTTGCCCCTTGCACGTGCCAATTCTCTGTAAGAAATCACGTTAGCTCTGGCACTTAATTTTTACTATTAAACACAATCTCGCTCTCGTCCATTTATTTCCCTCAACCCCCCCGGATCATTATTCCCGACTGTTCAATATCGATATCACGTGTCCGATACGGGCCCTTTTAATTAACCCGCTCAGCCGAGTGGGTTAAAATTAAGATTTTCCCGATTCGATCCTTCCAGCGGACGGGCGAAAGTTCCTCCGGCGCGTTGCAACCAATTTCCGCCAGGAACCGCTTCGGAAGATTGATGGAAGCGAACGCGTTTATCCGCAGCTCTCATCCTCGGCCGGTGCGAATCGTTTGCTCGTGAGGAACTTTTAATACGGCATTGATTAAAGTAATACGTCAAGATGCGATTTTAACGGAGCCCAAGACGCGGCTGCACTTCCGGATGCGGCATCCACTTAGGGCACCCGTAACGCGATGCGAGCGGCAGATTAATTAGGGCCGTAATTAGATATTCGACGAGAAATACGGCATCGACAGCGGCGAGGTTTTTCTTTGGTTGTGTACACGCAGTAAATGATCCTCGGAGTAGCGAGCCCCAGAACACGATGCCACCCCACCCCACCCATTCACCACCTTCACCACGTAACTGCGCTCGCTTTCAGCAGCCAACTGGAATCAAGTGCGACGAAGAAGCGCCGACAAACCTCCATCTAAAAGATTGCGCAAACCATCCCTCAAGTGCGCTGTGCAAATGTAAGTTGAAACTGAGTAAACGTTATCGATTGCAAACTCCACTTTTTGCATAATTCAAAACGAACGATTATCGAAATGCTCGAAAGACAGAAAGGAAATGTACTCGTGAGGGAGGGTTCCATGGACTCGTGTTCGAACCGGTTAGGAGGAGAGTGAGGGAATTCCAGATACCAGTTCGAAGAACAGTGTCCATGGAAGTATCTATAGAAAAGGCATACGGCGGAAAAGAGAAAGTGCATGAGAGAGACGATAACCACTCCCCCATAGATTCCTGCCTAAGCAAATAAGAGACCGACGGTGACCTTCAAGACGTGGTACATGAAATGCAGAGAGGAAATCCTCGCTACACTAAATTCCAGAATCCCAGCCAACTGTGCCTTCACCTGCAAACAGTGACTCCTGTGACCACCACTGACGTGTCCCGAGATTCCAATAAGAACCTCTCGAAAAGAACTTAGAGACGTCTCTGTGTAATATCTCAATACCAATTTGTCTTTATTTTTCATTTCATCTGTTTTTTTTCAGCAAAGGTTTCTTCCACCCCTATTACACAACCGAACGGCTAAAGGGGTACACAAAACTGTCCTTAATTCACAACGATATTCAAATATTTCACAATTATTGTGAAATATTTGAATTAGGAGACAGAAGAAGCAGTGCTGTGCAGCAGGAACTATACCAACGTATAATAGCAGTTTATTGTACATTGCCAAAGGGTGAAGTTCCTGATCTTGGAAAAGAGGCTGGTCTTCACGTCTAAACTTCTCGCAGACCAGATATAATGTCCCAATATTTGCAACGCTTGCTCTTGGAGGATCCCACATGCCCGTGTATTCATGTTTTTGGGTGGCTCCCAGACTTTCGTCTATCTCTACCTGGTGGCACTGGCTGTATGCTAGCTAAATTAGTGCGCTATTAAAATTAATTAATAAAGAAGATTTGCGGGAGTGTTGCTCCAAAAGAAGTTATATTCTAGATAAAATAAGTGTGGATGAGTGATAGGTTAAGATTTGGGGCCTAAAGGTGGTTTTATTTTTCGGACTGTGAACTTTTTTAAAATGGCTATCCTTATTATTTTCGGATATAGGAAAACATAGGAAATTTCAAGGTCATTAAATTTTTAACGAACTATAATCAGTCACTGGGAATTCTTAGTAGAATAGTTGTTCTACCTGATAGCTTTGATGTAGAAGTTTTCAGGATACCAAATTGTATTTAAAAATACTCACGTGTTGCTGAGTTATACATTATTGGTATTTTCAAGGTCACAGTAATTCTACCGAGTCAGCCATTTGGATGTTTCCAGAAGATAAAAGAACTACAGCAGTGCCACCTGCTTGTTCAGTGGTGACTAGAAATTCCGCATAAATTGCGTAAAATTATTAAATTGTGACATCACGAGGAAGCTTCATCACTGAATAAAAGTTACTCCATTGATATGGCTGCGGCAGGTTTAGTAGATCGGCAGCTTAAATCCCAAGCTCGGATAAATGGTGAGGGATGACGTCAGGAAGGGCATCCGGTCGTAAAAACTATGCCAAAACCAATAGATGTGTTCCGGTTAAGAAGTTAATCCAACTAGAGGAGGAATGTAAAGTGTGAATTCAGAACATTGAATGCCGACCCCATATAACGTGGGAAAAGGCGAAGACAAAGGAGAAGAATTCAAATATTTCACAAAAATCGTGGTTAGACATTAACTTTAAGTTACTTTATTTCGATAACATTTGAATAAATAAATGTTCATCGTGAAATACAGACTTACAACACAATGTCCCATCATGGCGACGAGCACCAGGAGTTCACATGGGGCTGTTCGAGAAAAACAGAATAAAACACGGCTTACAAATACAAGACAGGTTACAAAATACAGAAAGCACACAAATACAGAAACGCAGAATACAGCTTAGCAACGATTCAGTAGGGCTCCAGTGGTGAAGATTTGATTTGAACCTGAGGATGGGAGTATCTTGATCCTCTTTCAGTAGATCATGGATCAAGGGCTTTGATAAAGTTCTATCTGTTCTTGTTACATATTAGCCCGTCAAAGTCGGCGTCCACACAGCTCAGGGTGGGGAGGAATCTTAGAGATGAATGGTGAGCCACAAGTGCAACTGACGATCTTAGGCTTGGCTGTGGGATCCTCCGTCTGCGCTGTAGTACAGTGGTATCGTCACCGTCCTCCCCACATCGCGTGGAAAAGGCCCAGGTTCGAATCCCTGGCGAGGAATTTTAATGGGCTTTTTCACTCAGTGGCTGAGTTAGTCAGTCTCAGGCATAGGCAGCAAGGGTTTTTCCCACTAGAAAGTGTGGGTTTTTTTTGTCCAGTAAAATAGGTAAATCGACCAGAGAACACACTCAATTTACAGACAAAATAATTAGACGGGTAGATATAATCATTTGTGGGTAACCCTAATACTGTATCATAATTTGGCTTGTGGGATCCTCCAAACTGTAGTACAGACAGAATTAGCAGACCCAGGGCCGGCTCCACGTCACACAGGAACAGGTACCAGGTAGCGTTTGTCCTGGTGGCGAAATGGCCTGACAGAACACCATACTGCACTACATACTCTTTACAGGACACGAGTTCATTTTGGCCACTGAATATACAGGTAGAGATAGACGAAAGTCTGGGAGCCACCCAACAGCATGAATACACGGGCATGTGGGATCCTCCAAGAGCAAGCGTTGCAAATATTGGGACATTATATCTGGCCTGCGAGAAGTTTAGCTGTGAAGACCAGCCTCTTTTCCACGATCAGGAACTTCACCCTCTGGCAATGTACAATAAACTGCTATTATACGTTGGTATAATTCTTGCTACACAGCACTTCTTCTGTCTCCTAATCCTGGGAGTTGGGATTGAAAAAAACAAATCATGTGTTTCCTCCGTGATGCTTCCATTCTATATAATTGTAATAAACCGTGAGCCAAAGTAGTCTCTTCACTCTGTATTGCTTGCTCTGACACTATTTCTCCGGCTGGATCTGTTTTCCAGTGAATTGAAATTGTACTCCTTGGGAAAAAAATTCTTCAGGCGGAGAGTTTGTTTATCACAGACCGTAATGATAGGTGGGGGTTGCCATGACCGCGCCAAACACAGTGGTAGAGATGAGGCCTTGAAGACTTGGGGCGTCAATCATTCAGGAAAGCATTTGAGAAATTAAGAGGATGATATTCAATGCTGCGCGAACTCGCCAGGGAATGATGCTTAAGTTTGTAACTTCTTTGTAACAATACTGCCTTGGAGATTGTGAAAGCTTGCTTATTACTATCTCTCATCCATCTTATTATCCAGTGCTCGATTGCGAGAAATCTGCTTATGTAAAATGGTAGGGCAGAAGACCAAATTGGAGATGGTTAGATACGTCCAACATATTGCAGATGCACACAGTGCAACTGTACGCGTCTGCGACCTGTTGGACGTATCGCGCGATTACTTCCACGTTGAGAAGGCCCGTCAGCTCCTGTCAGATTGCCCACATTGCAGAGTACGTTTTCTTTTTCAATGTGCAGAAATGACTCTGATAGGGGCCAAAGTCTGTGTGAGACTTCACCTTCTATGTCTGCGAAACGTTACAATAATATAATAAAATTGTTTGTTGATAGAAATGGAGGACACGATTTCCGCTACAGGCAACCAGAGGAATCTCACAATTAACTGAGCAGAATATGGTGGGCTCTGATGTGGTAAAGGCGATTTGGGTGTATTGAGCTCCAGACCTATTTGTTGTCAATTAGAGTAGCGACTCGCTGAACTACGAAGCGAGTCTGTGCAGGGTTATTCGAAGTTAGATATTTAATTTGAGGTCATCCGGCAAGGATGAGAAATCGCTGTACCTTGAAAGGAAAGGTTCGACTTTATTGTAATTATTTATCTATATTTGTAAACCCCTGGCACCACCATGCTTCGATGCCACTAGTTTTAATTGTATACATCTTATACCGCAATTAAAGAGATTCTATTCTATACATGGTAGAATACTTCGTAAGTGAATCAAACGATGTGAATCTTTTTCTCCATTTAAATTAAGTATTTCGGCTCTCTTTATTAACCGGGTTCGTATCTTCGCCCGAGTAACCAAGAGCTGAATTCATTATTGCTATCTTAGAGGTATCACAAAGATAAAACTCCAGTGGGGGGAAAGGTGGGATAATGAAAGCCACGAAACCCTCACTGGGAGCAGATTTTTCCATCGAAGATCGATTTTAAGGGTTTCTTCCGTTCCTCCTTTGTGTTTCGGAGTCGGAAGACGAAGCTGCGGAGTACAATCCGTGTGATTAGAGCTGTGTGGGACAACTGGCGACCCGTACGGCCTCCCGTGGCTTTTATTGCCCATTGGAAACGCGAAGGACGTAAATTGGAAGGGTGGTGTACCTGCACGCTCGTGCGGGGGAGCGGCCTGTAAATCAGGCAGACTGACACGGAAATCATGAGCACTCCAGCCGTAATTCCACCCCTCCCCTTTTATGAGACAATAAAGGCGCGGATAGACCCACGGGGACCCGTCACCGCAGGGAATGCTTCGTCTACACACAAATAAGTGTTGTCGTTAGTCGGCATTAGGACCGGCAGGAAATTTGATTCCGCGCTGTTGTTCGCTCCGTGAAAAGGACGCATGAAAACGGTGGACGCACACTTGTGGCACGACACATGCGTAGCACGCTCAATTATTCACCAGAAGGAGATTCGGTCCTCTGAAAAGATGACGCGTTTCCATTCGAACTGGCCTAAATAAAATTTACTTCGCAACAGAAAATCTTTGATGAACACGCTTTTAATTAACACCCATTGTTTTTGCATTTCTTTTTTTTCTTTTTCACTTCTGTACACTCCCGCTTTGGATCAAAGGGGATTACAAATTTATAAGAATATTAATACACTGGAACAGCCCCGGTGAATTGCCCAACATCGGATATCATCTTTCACGAAGGTGCTGCTGATAAAGAAGTTAACCAAATTCCACAAAAAGCAGTGGTCCCAAAACCCTCAGAGGGTACAGTACAGTACATAATGGTGAATAACGGATACCTCGACGCTTTGCATAATTTTCCTCCCCACATTGGGTGGAAAAGGTCGCAATTAGATTCTTATCGATGAAGCTAGGAATTTTATGGGCTTTTTCAAACGTAGCCGAGTTAGTCGGTCTGTGTGAGGGTTGCCGCTTTTTACTCCTCAAGATTTGTCTTTTTTGCCCAGCAAAGCAGGAAACCGACCAGAAAAACAGACACGAGTGAAAAAAGTTGTTCTCTCGGCTAACTTTGCCTTGATATAAATAAACGAATGAATTTTCTGTTTGTACTGTGGGACGACTACACGGTCAGAAGTTCACAATAATACAAGAAAAAACAGAGCTTTATTCAGCGGTTATGAGGGCCTGAACCACGGTCACTCAAAGCGCGTGTAATATGCATCTGGCGTTGATCACGTGTAAAGTGTTAGTTGTCTGATGGCACCAGGGGTTTCCCCCACTCCACATCTGGCGTTGATCACTCGGGTACGGATCCATTTTGGTGTTCTGGAGCAGCGTACCGGAGGACGTTTCTTAGTTGATAAAAAAAGTTGCAAAGCACATACGCCCAAAGCAGAAACAGTCAATTTTCAGAACCCTGTTTGTTCTATAACTGACTTCAATAAAGAATTCCCCGCAGTTTTAATTTAAATATTGGGATCAATTGAAAATTCTTAAGATTCAACCCACCTTTATCAATAAATCTAATTTAAATCTGATCGCGTTGAAAGTGTTTTCTCGAACTAATTTCGTAATTTTATCACGCAACGTCTTCCTTAAATTTAAACTTTCAGCCACATATTTCAGATATTTCTTTTTAAAATCGACTGAATATGATTTTTGTTGTGAGAGAGAATCATGACTTGAGGGGTTGAGCTCAAGGACCAACGAAACTAGAACATTTTCGAGTAGAATCCTGCAGAAGGGGATCCGCGGGCCTTCGTTTTTCAAGCCAAGTTTTTCCCCTCTTCTGACTCGACCAGCTGATGAAGCCGGTCACTCCGTGAATTTGTTTCAGCAGATGGCGCGGCTGGAATAACGAGGTTTGCTCACTTTCATTATGAAAGGCCATTTCATAATGAAAGACCCCAATGACCACAACCCGCATACTGTGTTCGCATTTTACTCGCATACGCCTCTCGATGCATTAAGTGCCACCTGGTGATACTGGCCCAGGAGTCCATTAGCGACAAATACCCAATGCGTGTAAAACAAGAGACGTGGGTGTTCGTGCGTCATCGGAGATGACCCCTTATCGGCAAAGGCCATTAGGCGAAACAAAAAGAATGAAAATCCCAACAGAAAGGTGATTGACATCGTAATCGGGTTTATATATTAACCAGACAGTCGCCTCCTCATGAGGATTCCGCCTACGTAGCTACTTTAACCAATTGCTCGCGTGTCTTTTACACGCTACTGTGAGGCAGCGTTCCAGATAAGTGGACGAAGATAAGTGAGACAGAATCGAAGAATAAATCGCCGAGCTGTTCTTAAATGATGCATGTATACATTAACGGGGATATTTAACCAGGTGACGTTCGGCTCGCGAAGAACGAGACCAGGCAGGAGATAAGTACTCTAAATGGATAGATGAAGTCGCTCGGGTCAATTAATGATCCTCCGGCATCGGCAGACCATCCCCACCAGATGTTTATGAAGGTTTTACGACAGCGTTGCTGTTCCCGTAGTTGCACCTGCCCTTGGAGATGTTAGTTGAGCTGCGTCTTAACACGCCGAATATTCTAACAGGAGATCTCCGTCTTTCGAATGGGCACATAACGACTTTCCCGATTACATTTTGCAGCACCCTCGGACACAAACAACCTCGTCGGTTTCCATTTTATTCCGCGCGAATTCGTAAACGCGATTACCATCCAAGCGGCCATTTCTGCTCTTTCCGAAGATGCATTACGGCTGTTCGATGATCTGCGACGTGCGTGGATGGCAGGCCTCGTAACTCAACGTTTGCTCGTTCTTCAAAATTCAAAACACCTCCTAATGAACTGCGGCACGAGATTTCCTGTTTGCACTTCGGGAACGGCTCCTTCTTCACGCGGTACTTCTTCGACGTCACTCGAAGTTGGTCAATCGAAACACGAGACGTGCAGAAAGAACAAGTTTCACGAATCCTTGCGCAGAAATGACTTCTGTTTTCATTTCTTGATGCAGTACCTTACTTTTTGATTTCCTCGAGAAAAGTAAGAACAATGTTTAAAATAATCTTCATTGTACAATTATATTACAATGGACTCTGTTGGATTAATCGTACAGGCCTACGATAATTTAAACAGTTTCAGGTGATTGCTGATTAACTGATTTCAGTCTAAAACGTTACATGAACACTTATTGCATCCTGCAAAGTAACAGAGCTATGCGCAGTTGAGCTCTCTTCGGTAGTACAGTTGGCATAATCACTGTCCTCCCCACACCGCGTGGAAAAGTCCTCAATTCGAATCCCATTGGAGATGTGAAGAATTTTTAAGGGCCTTTTTCACAACGTGGCAGTCGGTCTCAAGGGAGGGTTGCAAGGTGTTTTCTTCCCGGAAAATCGGGTTTTTCATCCAGCAAACGAAAAATCGACCACAGAACGCACGCAATTTACAGAGACAATGCGCAATATGGCTTAAGTTGCTGATGCCCCTAAAACCCTACAACAACGAACGAACCAGCCAACCTATGACCAATTCCAGTTTCAGAATTTCCCCCTCCCCCTTCGCCACACACAGTGCTCCATGACGATTGACAAGCAACACAACACCCGAATTCACGCCCTTTGATTTCTTCGTGTGGTCATATGACGAGCTCGGTGTACCAAAAATATTCGAATACAAGAGAAGAACTTTTTGCGTCGTGGATACTGCTACTTGCGTGCAAGGAACTGCAAAGACTTATTCGAAAGGCAGCCATTTCCGTGTGGTAGCGTGCAGAGAGAATGGCGTCAGACAATTTGAACAACATCTACATAATTAAAATTTGATTTTGTGGTATTTATCAAAAAAAAATACTAGAGCTACGTTGTGTACAAAAAAGTTACTGTTACGTACAGTTATTACCCCTCAGAAATTATTAAACGAACTGAAAATTGCTCACGAATCCTGCGATTTCCTAGTCACTTTGCAGAACAAGTGTGGTGCACCTTTAAACGCTCACAGCTGTGAAACACTTGGGAAGTGGATAGAAAATGAATTAATTAAAACACGCTGATGTTTGATTAGCATTTCGCTGGACCATGTCCCATCCAATTGACAACGTTTTAACAACACACGCATAAAATGATATCCCTCGCGGTAGGACAATTGATAGCACCGGTCCCACACCGCGTTGGAAAAGACCCGAATTCAAATGTTGCCAATGACGTAAGGAGGAATTTTTCTGAGTCTTTTTCCCAACGTGGCTGAGTGAGTCGGTCTCACTCGAGGGGAACTGCAATGATTTTTTACCGCGAAAAGTTGGGTTTTTTCGTGCAGAAAACAAAAAATCGACCACAGACCACGCAATTTACAGAATTGTTATATACTGCGCAATACGTTTACAACAAAGCTGTATTATAGAAAATGGACGCCAACATTTAGAAAGATTTAAATAAAACGCATTACAATTGAAGGAATACATTTAAATCAGCTGAACAAAGGACGAAGCGCATTTAGAAATTTGGTGGGTCTTAGAAAAAACAGTCACGCACTGCCCCTTAACAAAAGAACTGCAAGCGTATCCACTACAGAAAGAGAAAAAATTTAGGAAATTTTTCTTCACTTGATTGAAGCTCGTTTTCTAATCTCAACATGCCATGAAGACGGCGTTCAAAAGACCTTGTAATTAGACCGATGCAAAGACCCTGCGTGTACACCAATGCTAGGAGTTTAGTTAATAAATTCGAAGAATTTGAGGTATTGCTCAAAACATCAAAAGCAGATATTGTTGGAATTTCAGAGACGTGGTGTCTACAGATATTATTATTATTATTAGCTATATGGTGCAAGGAAGCCTGAGGCTTATGCTGCACCGCCAAAAAAAAAAAAAAAAAAAAAATTCCCCAGTTACCCTAAGAGAAAGAGAGAGAGAGAAAGAGAAAAGTAAAAGAAGGGAATCACCAAGAAAGAGAAGAATGATGATATCCAGCTCAGGACCCTGGGTGTGCCAAACCCATACTCACCAGATGTGAGCCCCTGGGGGATATAAGGGATGCGGAACTGGAATTTGGGGAATACAATGTGTATAGAAAGGATAGGCAGGACAGGAGGGGAGGAGGGGTTATGCTATTAGTTAAGAAATACATAAAATCCAAGGAAGTGAAGCCAGTCGACATCGATGGGACAGGGCAGTGTCGAGTCAGTTTGGGTGTGACATAAGCATAGGGAAATCAAAATTGAGAGTAGGAGTGTGCTATAGGCCTAATGACTCTGATGGAGTATAATAAGATATTGTACAGGGAAATAGAGTGGGCCAGTAAATCAGAGAGTCTTATAATGGGGATTTTAATTTCCCAGATATTGACTGTAATTTGGGGGCTGGTTACTCACACACTAGCAGGTCTTTTGTGGATTTATTGGATGATTGTTTTCTACATCAGCATGTTCGTGAGGCAACAAGAGAGAGCAATACTCTTGATCTGATTATCAGTAGTGATTCTTCATGCATTAAGAATCTGCAGATACAGGAACCACTAGGTGGCAGTGATCACAGTGTGCTGAAGTGGAATTTACTCAAGGAGGTAACTACCATCAGAGGTAAAGGGAAGGGTTTTTGTTTTCGTAAAGGCGACTACGATGGACTGAGACAGTATTTAAATTCTATACAGTGGGACCAACTGATGATGTTACCAACGGCACACTCAAAATGGGAAGCATTCAAAGAACTAATCTTGAAGGCTACCAGGCTTTACATACCAACTAAGAAATATTGTTCAAGGTTTAGGCCTAAATGGTTGTCAGATGAACTAATGAGACATATGGCAGAGAAGAAAATGCATGGGATACATACAAATTAATGGGTGACATGGAAGCCTATGATAGATACAAGTTGATATGCAACCAAGTCCAAAAAAGGAAATTAGGCAGCCAAACGCAGACTACTAAAAATCCTTGGCAACGGATGCAAAGAAAAACAGAAAAGAGTTCTTTACCTATTTAAACTCAAGAAGGAAAGGGATGAATCAGATTGGTCCACTGAATATTGATGGCTCAACAGTTGAGGATCCTGCTCAGGTGGCTAACAATTCTAAATGAGTATTTTGCATCTACATTCACGCATGAGGAGTTATTCAGGAAGGAAAATGATGTAGGTAAAGTAAACATTGGCAGTGAGCTGGATGATTTTGTAATAACTGAGAGGAAAGTGGAGGAGAGATTGTTGAGGATAAACATAAAAAAGGCACCTGGGGTGGATGGGGTCTATCCAGTTATATTAAAGGAGGCACCAAAGGAAGTAAGCAAACCCCTAGCCATAATTATGAGAGCTTCTTTGGACTCAGGGGAGGTACCCATAGACTGGAAATGTGCAAATCTGACCCCAATTCACAAAGGAGGATCAAAGGCTGACACAAGTAATTATAGACCTGTTAGTTTAACTTCTGTTCCCGGAAAATTAAGAGGCACTGGTGAAAGAAGCACTGCAGGATCATCTAGACAAGACTTCAGTTATAGCTAGGACACAGCATGGTTTTGTTAAAGGGAAGTCTTGCCTGACCAATTTGATTGGATACTATGATGCAGTCACAAAAGAACTGGATGCAGGGAATAACTTTGATATTATATACTTGGATCTTAGAAAGGCTTTTGATACTGTTGCACATGGAAGACTGCTGCACAAATTGGAGCAGTGTGGCATTGGAGGCAAATTGCTGCTATGGATAAAGGGGTGGTTGAGGGGGAGAAGACAGAGAGTGGTAATCAATGGACACTGCTCAACTTGGACTAATGTTATTAGTTGAGTTCCTCAGGGTTCAGTGTTGGGTCCGTTGTTGTTTTCGGTGTGTATGAATGATATTGATGATGGGATATCAAGTTTAATGTCCAAGTTTGCAGATGATACAAAGGTTGGCAGGGTTGTTAAGGAGACCACTGACGCTATGTTGCTGCAACAGGATCTGGAAAGGTTGAACAGATGGGCTGAGAGGTGGCAAATGAAGTTTAACATTGACAAATGTAAAGTACTACATATGGGAAACAGTAACCCCAGAGCAACGTATCAACTCTGCTGTACTACACTGACAGTGGTGGAGAATGAAAAGGACCTGGGGGTAATTGTGCAGGCAGATATGAAGTTCTCTGAGCAGTGCAGACGAGCTGCAAGAGTAGCTCATGGTGTCTTGTCAATGATATACAGGAACGTTTCTAGCAGGGATAAGGAGGTGATTATTCCCTTGTATAAGGCAATGGTTAGGCCACATCTTGAGTACTGTATACAGGTCTGGAGGCCTGATTTCAAGAAGGATGTAGAGCTGCTGGAACGGGTACAGAGAAGGGCAACAAGATTAGTGAATGGAACAAAGGGTTGCTCTTACGAAGAAAGGCTTAAGTTTTGCAAATTACAGAGTCTGGAGACTAGGCACCGGCGAGGTGATCTGATAGAGGTGTATAAGGCTTTGAATGGTTTGAGCATGCTCAATGCCAATGGGATTCTTCATCTTGCTCAGAATAATCAGCTCAGAGGGCATAAATTCAAATTGAGGAAGGACGGATGTTGGATAGATGTGCGGAAATTTGCCTTTTCCCAGAGGGTGGTTGGTTGGTGGAACCGACTTCCATCACTTGTTGTTGAAGTTGATAGCGTAAACAAATTTAAGGCTCAACTGGACAGGTATTTCGAGCGAACGGAGGGGTGAAATGGGAGTGGTGTGTGTTTTTTTTTTTTTTTTTTTTGGCTGATGCTGAATAAGCTTGCTTTCCTGCATCATATGCCTCTGCTAATGCTAATGCTAATGCTAAAAGCTTGCACTGGTCTAATTACAAGTTGCTCTAGTTAATCTGGTTGTTTTCGGTGCATCAGCAACTTAGGCATCAGGTCTAAGTCAGCCATACCGGTAAAAGCCTCAACGATGTGCTCTAGCCTTTGGACCAGTATACAACTTTGGTCTTTCTCCAGGCTTCTCTCTTCGAAGAAACCCTGAAAATGGGGGATGAAGCAGTGGTTGGCTTGGTGAAACCTCATGTTTCTATGGTAACCAGCTATGGATGACCTGTTCAAGGATTTCCAGTCTCCGAGAATCGTTTCAAATCAGCATCCAGGCCCTTTGATTGACGAAGCATTCGAGCAGTCGGCAATCTGTCTGGGATATCGAAATGTACGAAGGGAATATGGTAATGATGCCGAAAAACTGTGTGAGGATGCAACATACCGGAAAGAGATCTTCCAGGATTCGTATAGACTTACCAAAATATGAATCGGCTGCAAAGTACCAAAGAATTTAGAGTAAAAGAGAAACTTTCTGCTTTCAGAACAATAATAATTTGTTGACTGTAAAAATATACCTTCTGTAACAGTTATGTTAATATGTAATTTATAGATGGAATTATTAGTGAATTGTAAATATATCAGTTGTATAATGTATGTACAGAATCATCAATGTGTATATATATTAAACATAAAATGTGTATATAATATTTCGGGACGAGACTACGTGTTCAGTATATGTAACCCACTGCACGTAGTATCTCGTACCCTGATATGTACTTAGCACCCTCCTGGCACTTTGCCGTCCCGGGGTGGTTTCCTTATGGAAATAAACGGATAATAATAATAATAATAATAATAATAATAATAATAATAATAATAATAATAATGGGACAGAGGAATCCTCCAGGGCTTCGAAATGTTCGGTGCCTATGATCATTTCACTGCGGCGCGTAGTAGCTTCAAATAAAGTGTGTGTGTGGGGGGGGGGGGGGTATAATACGCTGACAATCACGTGCGTGAAGTTTTATGTAATTTTTAACTCAAAATGGGGTCTTAGAGCAGCGAGAGAAAGGATTATTCTACCCGCATTGTTTCATGCATACAATAGTGGATAATCCGCTAAATATATTTCTGGGAGATCTCAAAGATCTTTGACATTTAGCAGCTTTTGCATTGCTGCGCTTTCTGTGGTTAAATCATAAACGACTGTACCGCAGCTGTGCACGCAAGTTATGCCTGCGATCGAAGATTAATTTTGGTTTGAATCCCCTCGAGACGGGAGTTAACTGTAGCCGAGTAAGTCAGTGTGCATGGTTTTACTCCGGTAACTCGAGTTTTCGTCTGACAAAAGGGAAACCGACCGAAGAGTACACCCAAAAATATATGGGGTGGCACCTCAAGGGAACAGATGGTTGTTAAAAAAAAAAAAAACATTTTTATTTTCTGAAGGTTACGCAGACTGGAAGTTTTTTTAATGATAATTATTGTTTTATTTTATTGGTCTAATTAAAGCAAGTACCGGGTCTCACGAATCTCCCGGGCACTCTAATTTATTTTCCAGTTGAGATTTTGTATCTCGAAATAATTTTTTTAAAAGTGTAGCCGTGACTTTTGAAGGAACAAAAGTCACAAGACATCGCTTGTGACTTTGTTCGGATCAGTGAAGAATTGAACTAGAGTAAGTTTGAATTCCCTTCTGACACGAATCTGACTCCACAAATGAGATGAAACATTTTTTGTGATATCATAACTACGTTTGCTCCATCATCGAAGCAAGTGTATGGAGCAAAATGGAGACTGCAAAAAGTAGCGTGCGGATGATTTTGACGTGTTTTAGGTTGCTGTTTCCCCGGGTTGCCTAAATTCTCGAAAATTAAAGCCATTGTTTTTGAGATTACGCACCTTGCTTTAATGTCACGTTCAAGTCGATCACCATCGGTCGTGACGCCGTTTATTTCTAAGAATTTTTGAATCCCATAAGGCTTCCGTGGTGTTTCTTCCATAATTATGGTTCCTCGCAATCCACATTCGATCAATAAATAAATATTACGTAACCATCTAATTAAGTGTGCGGCGAAATCATAAAGGCAGAAGTCGAACAAGAAATGTTTGGCGCTCTCTGCACTGCACTGTGTCGCTTTTGCACCGTGTCACTGTTGCGGCGCATTATATCCATCCCTCACCCGGTAAGCTGCCGAATGTAACGATCTGTGGCGTCAGAGATGTCATTTACCACGCCGAGGATCCGAACATACAGATTCTCGACTGGCGCCTCATTTCCAGCGACGCATTTCGGAACTGCGCGAGATCATTAAGTCGTGCGTCTGTGAATGATGTTTCGCCGGTGGAGTGGAAATATCCTCGATATCAGGGCCTCCTCACACCTGCTTCCTTTCTCGCCTCTCACTCTTCGCAGCGCCACCAAACGCATTAACGTAATGTCTCTTGTTCCACCATTTAGCGTTGCCAATAGAGCGCATTTCCAGGTCCCTGTACCTCGGAAAGACATCTCTAAACACTACACTCCGCCGGATAATTCTATAGTTGACCGCGGTTGTAAACGAATGTTGCGATACCGGCCAATTTTTCTCGCCGATCCTTCCTTGCTTTGTGCGCGGTCGATGGTTGGTTGCTTTAGTCGTTCCAAGTAGGTTAAGAAATCTGCGCAATAGACCCACGCCGCTGATCCCTGCCACGGTTTCCCAACGTATTAATCCCCTCTGTCTTGGTTGCGCTCGAAGAATATTTTTATTGAGCGAATAATGGAAAAGTTTGGTAGGAAATCTCCGAGCGAGTGTTCTTTAAAACATTTTTCTGCAGAATTATCGAATAAAACAAGGGGCCGGTAACGGAAATTGCCATTTGGTGGGAGCTGGGATAAGCAGTGGTAGTTTTGTTTAGTTATCCGTTTCCAGAACGAATTTCTCGAGAAGAAAATGGTGAAGATGATTCGGTTGCCAAAGGATCCATCGGAAAAGGTTTAACGTTAAACATTACTTCAGTTAATAGCGGCGCGTTATTATAATTTCCAATATGTGTCGGGTCTTTAGATTAAGGGCCTCTTAACAGGAGATAATGAATGTTTATCGATAATTTGCTTGCCGTCCAAGAATTAATTAATTCGCGCGATGAATATTCTCTAAAGTGGCTCTTGAAGGGAGGAGCAGGAGGTGGAGGTTAACAAAGAGTTAAAGCGAACATGAAATTGAAAACTGGCAGATATTTTTAATTAACGAGAGGCCATGAATCGCATCACTTTGATGCGGGGGCTTAGTCAAAATAATACGTTGGGCGAATGCTCCCTGGTACCGTCTCGCTTGGAAACTTGCCGATTAAAGCGCAAATGTTTTGCTAACAATTTCAGGCGTCTGGTTTCAAATGCGGGTTCTGGCCGCGGACTAGAATGGCTGGAAAGCATCACAGCTTTTCCTCATTCAAGACCACGTAATAACCGACCATAATGCGCTCTCTGTTAGCTTCTCGTTCTATTATTTATCCCTTCATTCTCGCGTAATGCTCTCTGACATTCGCATTTCTCAGCCGTAGCTGGCCTGCAACTGCGAGATTGCCTCTTCCACCGTGCGAGCGTGTCCTATTAGTTCAAGTCACCAGACTTCATAAAAACTTTTCTGCTGCTGTTGTGTCTCGCAATATCTTCGGGGTTTCTTTCCCACTTCTTATCTGGGTTTATTCCGTTACGCTCCGTTGTTTTTTCGATATTACACCAACAAGAAAGTAATATCTGCGCCTCTTTCCTTTGTTTTTATACTAATCACTGGTTTCGGCCAGCCTTCCTCCTGTCTACATATTAAACACGGAAAATAAACACGACCTTTTCCTCCTCCGATTGTAATGACTGCTTCGTTCCAAGCTTTTCAAAGTAGGAACTGCACAATGTGCAGGAAATTTAAACGCGCAAATCTATTTTCTATGGCAATAAGAAAGATTAATGGAGTAGAAATCAAAGAAAAGGCAACTTTGAAGATTTTGGATATTACAGCGTATTAATGCCATAAAATTGACAATGCCCGTTATTCATTATATGAGAATTCTATTATGTAAACTTAACGTAGCGACTCTGCTCATTAACTGATGCATTTAATGATAAGTTAATTCAATCGAAATATATATTTAAGGAGATAATTTTTGCTAAAACAGCATTTACAGAAAATATATTTGAAAATACATCTATTTGAAATACAAAAATGAAAAAGTCTGGAAGACAGAAAGGGAATTATAGAAGCCAATTCAGTAGAATAGTGCCCGTGGAAGTATCTATAGAAAAGGCATGCAGCAGAAACAGTACATCTATGAGACAGAGAGTGGAGAGACTCTGTTAGAGATGAGCCATTAATTAACCTAACCACCCTCTTTTGAATAGAATAAAAAAGCCTGAGAGAGGTTTTGGGAGCACCGCCCCAGATGTGGGAACAATATTCTATGGTAGGGTGGATTCGCGATTTGTAAAGAGTGAACAGCTGTTTGGAAGAAAAGTAACGCCGAGAGCAAAAGACCCAGGTTTTTTATCCAAGATTTCGAACTGTCTGAAGCTTTGAATCTAGTCTCTAGATCAAAAGGTCCCCAAAAATATCCCAGAAGTTTTTCTTCCTCGGAAGATTTAAATTTGTAATAAGTGATGGAACCAAAAATATTTTTAAAATAATGGGCTAGAAAATCTTCTGTGGACTCAGCTGGGACTAGGTATTTTTGCATCAGAGATGGTGATGCAAAAGAGACCATCGTACCGGCACGGTGTGGGATCTTTGCTCTGTCTTTCTTTCTCTTCCCCCCATCCGCCCGCAAATTGAATTTTGTTCACACAGGACATTGACTTAACTAATTTATTAGTTTAATTCATTTACGTGTAATTTCTCCTTTGTTACATATCAATTAATATTACTGATATTCGCGTGGGTTTAGAACTTTCATATAATGACCTTAATAGTCAGGAGGAAAGTTCTTTGTGAGAAAGACGACTTCAGTTTCATATATACAGATACATATATATATATATATATATATTTTTTTTTTTTTTTTTCAGTTATTTTGTCATAAAATGTGGGAAACAAGTTTTGTTTTCACTTCCACCTATTCAATTCTTTATTGCTTTCCTTCATTCTCCACCCTCACCTCTCACACTACAGAATATATATATATACAAAAAAAAGAGGGAAATATGCAGCTGAATCTGAGTAATATTAAATGTGGTCATTGAATATACGACTACATTACCTTAGTGAATCAAACATGCTTCGCTGAAAAAAAACCGTTAAAAACACAGATTTTTGATTAAATATTTAAAAAGAGTAGTCAAATTGAACTTTTGAAATGGGTACTGATAAAATAAAAAGGGACAGTAAACGGAAGGTTAATTGGATTAATATTTATCTTGATAATTGTTACTAGTGTTCCAAATTGCTGTCCAATGTTTCCAACCATTCTTGGTTTGATAAAAAACTGATAGAACCCCTACTGCAAATAGATCGCTGATTAATGGGAACCTGATGTAATTTGTACATTAGGAAGGGACAATCTATCTATCTATCTATATATATATATATATATTCCTGCGTTCCATGGGGCTAATACAAAATGCACTCTCTCATGGGACGAATACATCTAATAATTCAACTTTCAAAATTACTTTTAACTTCCTTTTCTACTCTGGCGATTATGCGCGTGTGACTCTGCAAAATAAACCGGAACATAAATCTTCACCGTTTTCCTCGTTAGCAATGTTGCGGAGGTATGCGGCTGTCGGGCATGAGTAGTAATAGCTGGTCGTATATTATCCCGCCTTGCTAAGGCAGTTTGGATTTGAACGAAAGAAAAGAGTGCTAGAGAAAGAAAATGTGTCTGACTCGAGGGTGGCGCGGTGTTATTAAAGGTCTATTAAGAAATGAAGAAACGGAGCGTTATTTTCTCTGTCTCAATCTCCGAGCGTTACGTACTTGACTGATTTCGATATGTCTCGCAGAACCACAAGATTTGTGACGGATATTTGGGGACTCTCCTTCATTTAGCTCAGATGAACGGTGGCACTGGGTCCGCTCTTACATTTCATATATTGCTACTTCAATTGCGGTTTGGGAGAAACTGTGCCGCTATTCCGAAGCAAGACGGCTCCAACAAGAATATAGAACGCTTGATTTTACTGCCTTCGATCTATCTGAGATAGTTCCAGTGTCTTACTTTTGTACTTGGTACTGAACAGAAATTTAAGCTCTCATCCCAGTCTCGTAAAGGAATTCTTCGGATAGAACTCTGACATGTCCACTGGTCTCTGAAATAAGTCCACGGATTTACAATTTGAACACGAGAAGATTCTCTTTTAATGTTTTGGCAAACGTATAAAATCTTCTCGAGTCCCCGAGTACGATTACTTCTTTTAAATAGGCAGTTATTTAAATGTACCCAAGTCAAAAATAAAAGATTACATGGAAGGATAGTTTTCCGGCCGCATCAAACGAAGGCAGAATAAGAAGTCGGTGTTGCAGAATATATATTTTTTTTTCACTGTCCAATTGCAGTAGCTGAGAATTATGTGCGTCAGGAAAAAGGCTGCACAAATGGTTATATTTCGTGAAGTTATCGAATTCTTGGGAAGTAAGCTAGTTTGGGTATTTGCCACACGCAGATGAGATGCAGATATCCGTTACACCAGCTTCCAATTATTGGCTAAAATTCTGAGCGGTGTCCCTTTTTTTTTTTTTTTTTTTCTGTTGTAACACGAAGAATGCTAAGCACGTCGAATTCCAGAGTCGAAGTGCACATTCTAGTTTATTCGACAGTGTAGTGTTTGTCTTCTCTCCCGGAACTCGCACTGCATTAAATTTTCAAGCTGCAACGTCGCCTAATTTGTCATTTGCAGACTCACTCTGTCACTTTGGGGATTTCGCTAATTTTCTTTTAAATTCCAGGGGAACTAACAGGCTGTATTGGGCTGGACAGATAACGGGAACTGTTTTTTTTAGCGCCTCCTTTCAACTGCCAAGCCTACTCTGTGTACGTACAAATAATCGCGACTGGAGTTAATTAAGTGTGCCGCGAAATTTTACTATGGTACGAAGATAATTGCCTTCTCGTTATCATGGAGCGAGTTTTTTGACGAAATTACAAAAGTAAGGCCCCGGAGGAAGCTGCGATTGGATTGTATTAAGTAGAAGGCTCCACTCTGGCGCTGTCACCCTGGTATTTTTATCAGCGCTTAAGCCTAACTTAAATTTTGCAGTTGCTTCGTTTTTATGCAATTTAAATGATTAATCAATGAAGTTTCCTTCAGTCTTTTGATCAGATTTATATTAAGCGACTGTAATAATATTTAAAAAAAACTGCATGGAAAAAAATTTGGAAAAGCTGGGCATTAAGTTTATGTAATAGGAATATGAAATTACGAATACTCATAATTTTTCAGTTGAGTATTGTACCAATTTCCTTTTTCATTTATTATTTCATATCGACCTTTCTTTTATTTTTATCTTTGCCTTACGTAATTGTACTCTTTTATAACCCTTATTGCAGTGGAAGGCGCAGTGTTCTTTTCCATAGAAGCCAATCGCTAGAATAAAATAATTCCTTTTTTTTTTTTTTTTTTTTTTCAAGATATCTTTGATGCAATTTGGAAAGATTCAGATCATGCATGCTATTGGAATAGTTTTATTTATTAATATAGATGAAAGAGATTTTAATTAATTAATTTTTGGAGAACAACCGTGTTATTTACACAGTGCAGTTATACCTATCTCTATCTTGTAAATTTTCCGTTTGCACTCGAGCACGACCACACAAACTCGGAGGAATCTACAAGATAGAGAGAATACAAGAACATTCAACCGTATTTAGTACTCAACTATTTAGTATTCAGGCGTAGTAAGAATTCAACCGCATTTAGTACTGAAGTTTAACACTGACAAACGCATATGGGTAGCAGAAACCCCAGAGTCAAGTGCTCACTGCGTAGTGGAACTGTTTTGGTTTCTGTTGCATGAGCTGATTGCTTAATGCTGGAAGGGGTACCTTTTCTAAGAGTTTGAGGAAGAAATGAAATATCTCGTCCTGCCGTACTAGATGGACAGGGAGTTTATAGCATTTATAAGTTGCTGTTTAGTGATAGAAGTGATGGAGAGGTCATCAGTAGGAGCAAGCTCAAGAGAGAGAGAGAGTTCTGCAGAAGCGGAATTCGATTTGAATCTGGCAATGTGATCTATACAGTTATCTGGATTAAGATTTAGATTACTTTTGCAGACAGCATCGTTATGTTGCTTTTCCTTTAGACAACATAGCATTGGTGTAACTCTATGGCTGACGCCTTGAGTCGGTTAAAAATAGCTCTTGCTCTGGAATACAGGATCTTGGATTGTGCCAGAGATTTTCCACTGCCTGTGAATGTACTGCTTATGGTGAAAACTGCACGCTAAATCACCAATCTCCTTTAAGAAGTGTATACGGTTTTGACCGACACAGAGGTTGATTGTATTTATCCATCTTGTGATTAGATCAACTGCGATGACTGGGTCACATCCTTCAAGCACGTGTTATGGAATACACTATGCTGCGTTCAGGCATTTATTGGAAACAAGAAAAGCCGTTGAAAATATGTCCTCCTCCACAGTATTATGGCAATTGAAGCTAGGCATAGGCAGTAAAAAAAGTAGTGCAATTGGGTAGTGATCTGCTTTTGAGAACGTTTCTGGTGGAATGTCGACCCTGCAAGTTCCCGAACACAGAAACAGATCGAGATGATCAGTGCCTCTAGTTGGCTCCTCATTGATAATTGTAAAATTGGTTGGGAAGCGATTGTTTAATAGTCGCTGTAGGAGAAGACTCAGATGCGGTGGAAGGTTGAAATCGCCGAACAGGAGATGAGTAACATAAGGGCATAATTTACTCATTATCCAGCCAGTAGCATTATCATTTGTTGAATATCTGGAATTTAAGGGAATGTAAATTTCCACTAAATCGATTAAACAGGCATTAAATTTCACAGTAGTCACGAGTATTGCTTCATTCAATAAGGAGTTGCTAGATTGTGGCATGAAAAAAATTTCAGGTTGGGATCTTTGATGAAGATGGCAACATCGCCGTTTCTGGAATGAGATCTTGATGTGAAAAACAATGAAATTCCAATAGTAGAAGCACAGGCTATTCACTCTTGGTCAGTTTCGAACCATGTTTCTGAGAGGTAAATTACATCTGCACTGTTGGACAAAAAGAACCGTTCGAGGCGTCTCAAGCTTATTTCGGAGGCTCCGGACATTTTGTTAGAAAACTCTGAGGGTGAGTTGAAAGGGGATTTTTATAAGTTCTGATCTATCTGCTAATGATTTGGATACCTCGACAGATTAGACCTGGTGAAAATTATACACTGAGTTGTTAATGATTCCAAAGCATTGTTATGGGGTATCACATCAGCATAAGCAGTAGTCGGATCAGGGTTCCGACTGGCCACATTGGTTTGGTTGCAACAGATCTAATCGCCCGACCATCTAGAAACACTTTAAAGGAGTAATTTGGCGTTTTCTTGAGTAAGTATGCAGTTTTCGACTCATTGCCGCCTCAATATCCTCAGCTGTTGCCAGTGGCCCCCAGTCGGGAAATAAATAGTTCCGTGATGAGAGATGGGAAGCTTGTTCATTGGTCTCAGAATGGAAGACGTGGAGGTACCAATCCTAATCTGAAAAATTTCATTGATATTTTAGCAGAGTGATTCTTAATTTGAGAAGGAGACCTGCAAGAATGAGGGTTCTGATTAGCTGTCGATTGAGGAGATGAGACAGGGCGGACAGCAGCGATTTCAGTCCAAGATGGTTTGTTTATGACAGATGAGCGATGGCTGTCTGTATTTTTTAAAATCAGGTGTGGTTGTGTGGACTTTTGTCCATGAAGGTAAAGGTGTTGCTTAATAAAATACTTTCAGACGGCAGCACAGATGGTAAAACAGCTCAGTTTTGGAAGTAGGTTGATTATTTGGTGGGCCGCCACTTGTGGATGGCGCGTCTGTTCAGTGACATGACATGAATTTATGACTGGGACTTCGCTGATTGCTAATTAGGGAAATGTGGTTCATCTGTAAAGTGATTGATTCTCTTAGTATTTGAACGACGTTCAAATTCAATGGAACTGTGAAAGGTCAAAATATCTAGCTCTGTTGATTGGGCGGTGAATTGAATTCTGTTAAATTCATTTTTTTTTTTTTTTTTTTTTTTTTTGTTTTGGAGACTTGCGAGTCTTGAAACAGTCGGCTTTGATTTTCATATTAGCATACAGATCATTAAGAGCAGATGTCAGTTTATCAGTTAACACAGGTAAGAAATCGCTTTGTAACTCATCTGGAGCAGGCTTAATTATTGACTCATTCAGATTTCTGGCTTTGTGTTGCACTGCATGGACAGTGTGGCCATTGACAATATTTCTGTCAACGAGATACGTTTGGATTACAGCATTGTTAGTTATCCAGGCCCGGGATACAACCAATTTGTCATTGGTACACGACGGTTCCAACAAGCGTTGAGAAGAAAAAATTATCTCATCCGGAAAAATCTCCGGCGTTTTGCTGCTGATTAACACGGGTGCTTCGTCATGACAGTTGCTGAAAGTAACTGCAGTGAGGGTTGATTTAGCGTTATAATTATTATTTCAAATTGCATCCGGTGGAAAACCATCTGACGACAGTTGTTCAGTGACCACGTTATTTATTTAGTATTTTCATGGATGTTGCGTTCAGATGGACTACTATTAAATGTGCCCACCTCATGGTTTAATTCCCATTCCGTGCACACTGCAATTAAGCGTGGTTGTTCTTAGAACTGATCATCATATTATACATTGTGGTAACTTGTTCGCTGAGTTTTTCGTTCGTCTGTTTTCCTTTTTCAGCGATCATTAAAGTTCTTGCTGAGTTGTTAATCTGTTCCGAACTTGCTGTTTTAAAAGGTCCTGGTTGGTAATGACCGTATCTTGTTTGTTTTGTAAGCCATTTATATTGGATTTCGAGTGCTGATTTGAAACAATTTCTGCTGTGAAAATATGTTAACTAACTGCAGTGTTTGTAAAACTGGCTTCTTGTACGTTGATTTTGGCTGCACTGATTTCTAACTCTGATTCCTCAAAATAAACTTCCTTATCTGAGAAATCAACAATAATCTTTGAGAGCGCCTCTTTTCGGTTTTTTTTTTCTTTTCTTTTCTCCGATTTTTTCCTGGTTTCGTTTATCCCTGTTACTGTACATTCAGCTCAAAACCATTCATTTTTAACTTGCTTCATTTTCTTAAATATTTGATGTGATATCGTGGCCAATTTGAGACAATATTCCATTTTGCGTTTAATACAGAATAACGTATTTTTACTTGTATTTTGTAGCTCTGGCATCCTCATCTTTGGTTTTGAAAAAACCAAAGATTCTGTTTATACTCCGGCACCACAACCAAGTCAGTAGAGTTTACAATAAATCGTCGATACAAATATTTATCGTATTTAGTAGTCACGGGTTTGAACCCCGGTCCACTCAAGAAACGCGTGTTATGCACTCCCGCTCCTGACCACTCGGCTACGTCAGGCCTAGACTAAGTCTTACTAATATATATATATATATATTTTAAAGAAATTCTAACACAATAGGTTTCAGTTTTCGTTGTTCTTTCAAAGACGATATCTGCGTAACAGTAAGCCTGGTCTCCCAGTTTCTTTACGGTGTTGTTTGTGACAATCTGATATGTTGGGCCAATGAAACGATGGTCTGCTTGTAATGTTTGTGGTTCTAGTCGTTTGTTGTGGGTGCTTATCAACGACATTGAAGTAGTCGGAACTTCCGTTCAAAGATTGATCGCTATCAATCTTTGAACGGAACAATTCATTGCTGAAAGCAAGTATTTACCACGCTAAAACTTGGTGTAGCTGGCATTTAAATTAAAATTAAAAAGTTACTTTTTAACTTCTTTGAAGAAAGGATTTGTTCATCAGAAGGTTCACAGAATTCTGAATACGGATGTATGTAATATCTCCATACTTTGACAAAAATATACATAAATTTTTGATTCGAACATACAGCACTGAATTAAAATTTAATACTGCTGCATTTAAACCGGAACCGCAACTCGATGCTACTACTCTCAGAGTAGCGGAAAATGAAAAAGACCTGGAGGTAATTGTGCACTCAGATATGACGTTTTCAGAGAAGTGCAGACAGGCTGCCAAACCAGAAAATCGGGTGTTGTCAGTGATATACAGGAACTTTGCTAGCAGGGATAAGGAGGTGATTATCCCTTTGTGTAAGGTAATGGTGAGGCCACATCTTGGGTATTCAGGTCTGGAGGCCTTCTTTTAGGATGTACAGTTTCTTGAACAAGTACAGAGAAGGGCAACGAGATTGATGAGGGGAACAATGGAGTACTCTTACCAAGAAAGTCTTTAGTTCTGCAAATTGCACCATCCGGAGACTGAGCACCTGCGAGGTGATCTGATTGCGGTGTTTAAGGATTTGATGGATTGATTAAGCTCTAGTGCTGATGGGATTCTTCCTCCTGCTCAGATTATGCACTTGAGGAGACATAAATTCAAATTGAGGAAAGACAGTTGTAGAACAGATGTGCAGAAATTTGCCTTATACATGTTATACTTATTAACCAGCGAGTGGTTGATTGCTGGAACAAACTTCCATCTGTTGTATTGGAAGTTGATAGCTTAAATAAATTAAGGAAACAGAATATTCTAAGGAATGGATAAGTGAAATGTGAGGTGTTTTTTTTTTTTTTTCTGCTAATGCTTTATAAGCTTTCTTTCTTGTATCATATTATTATTATTATTATTATCATCATCTTTATTTCTCCTAGGAGACACCCGGTTTCAGCCATTGACTAGAGCAGGGGTAGCCAACAAGTCGATCGCAGTTTTAATTTCGGTCGATCACGACAAATTTTAAATATATATAGAAAACATCCCCAGGTCTCATGCTTCCTTGCACCATATGGCTAATAATAATAATAATAATAAACAGATTAGTAAAAATCTAAATTTTATTATTATTATGCGCCCCACTGCAAAATCTGTTAAAATCGCTTATTAAAATCTGTTGAATCACGTGACTACTCTTGTCGCCGCGCAGCCGCTTGGCCTGACTAGTGAAAATTCACGCAGTTATGTTGTGGAGAGCATGTGTATGTGTCAAATTCTTATTTAGCTTACTTCATATTAATAACTGAACAATCTTATACGTTAATTTGATTGGGTTTAAAATGAACACTACGAAAAGAGTAAAACGTATCATTTTCATCAAGAGTGGGAACTACAGTTGTAATGATAAAAGAAAAATATTGTTGTTTGATTTGCAATGTTTCCGTGGCTATACCCAAAAAAAGAATTTAGAAAGGCACTTCAACGCAGTCCGTGGTAAATACCAATCGGATTTTCCGCTTATTGGTTATCTTATAAAAAATAAATTGAAAGAACTTAAATTCGCGCAACAAAATTTCTTCGTGACACCTAATTTACAATCTAGAGCAGTAACTGAAGCATCATTTAAAGTGAGTCACCTTGCAAAAAACAATACAAACCATTTTCTGATGATCAATTCATCAAAGACGCATATTTAGAAATAACAGATTCTCTTTTTGAAAATTTTAAGAAAAAATGAAATTAAAAGTGCTCTTCAAGATCTGCAATTATCTCGAAATACTGTGATGCGACGCATAGAAAAAATTAGTAAAAGTGTGAGTGAACAATTTCGTGCTCATGTTGCTAATTGTGTGTCCTTTTCTTTACAACTGGATGAATCAACAGAAATCAGTGATACAGCTCAGTTACTCGTTTTTATTCGTATGTTTTTCGATGGTTCTGCCACTAGAGAAGAACTGCTGGATATGGTTTCGTTAAAAGAAAGAGCTACGGGTCTTGATATATTTAACGTATTCAAATATTTTATTAAAAAAATTAAATTGCCAATTATCAATAACAACAGATGGAGCGAAAGCAATGACGGGGCTTCTTAACGGATTCATCGCATTGTGCCAAAAGGATGATGGATTCCCAGATTTTTTGAGTTACCACTGTATCATTCACTAACAAGTGTTAGCCAGCAAAAGATTAAATACTAAAAGTATTATGGACATCGCTTTCTAAATCGTGAATTCCATCAGAGGACAATCTCTTCAAAGGAGACTTCAAAATTCAACTCGATATGAACCAGATCTGATATTACACATAGATGTGACGTGGCTGAGTCGGAATAAGTCTCTTCAGAATTTTCGAAATTTGTGAATGAAATTAAAACATTTTGTTGATCAAACTTATTTGGGGAAATGATTATCAGCAGCTACAAGATACGGAGTGATTGTATGATCTGGCTTTTTTTGGCATATTTTACCAGTAAATTAAGTGATCTGAATTTGGAATTACAAGGAAAAAATAAAAATGGGGGTGACACGATTAGTAGTATTTCTGCGTATAAATATAAATTTTTGGCAATGGCTAAGGATCTCAAAGAAAAAAAATTCGATCATTTTGCAAATATGCAAGATCATTTGCAAAAATATCCTGTTTTTCAATTTAATATTGAGAAATATGTTTCTAAAATTGAGAAAGTTGCGGATGATTTTGAAACCAGATTCGGTTATTTTAAAACAGTTGAAAACATTGTTCAATATATTTCTTATCCATTTAATGTCCACTTAGATACGAAACAAATTGCAGCAAAAATCGCTGAGATTTTTCACATGGACAAAAAAATATTACTTGAAAATGAAATTATTACATTGCGAAATTATATATTTCTAAAAGCCAGATCATCAAAAAAGGACTTTTGGAAATATGTTTGCCGAGAAAAGTACCCAAATGTAAAAAAATGCGGTGAACTTTTAAATTCCTGTTTTGGTTCCACGTATTTATGTGAATCGGCCTTTTCGTATTTGAAAAAAAAAAAAAAAAAAGACGAAGAATCTCTCTACTCTTACGGACAGTACAGACAGAAGATTCCTTACGGTTGGCCTCATCACAGTACATCCCCGTTTTTGAAAGCTTGGCAGATGACACGAAGACACAAACTTCACGTAAATTAAAAATTTAAATACGTATGAATTTAACATAAGAATTCTGAATTGTATTTAATTTTAAAATTTATAAACAACATTTTTCAATATGTGTTGATTAACTTTTTTAACCTTGTGCAATGAAATTCTTGAGATGGTAGATCGCGGCACATTTTGAAGGAAAAAAAGTAGATCGCATTACAAATTAAGTTGGCCACCCCTGGTATAGAGGAATATGTGGACATGTGTGTGTATAGGTAGGGTGGCTCCTAGAACGTCCGTTCAAATCCACCTCGTTTCTTTGTACGTTAAACAGACTGCAAAACATGCCAGCGTGTAATAGTGCAATGTTCGTGTAGTTTAATGCATGTTATGTTGTTGTGTTATGCTAACCTCTTGGCTACCCAGAAGCAGCTATCACCAGGAAGGCTGCTTCTAGATACTCGTCCACACCACGGGAAGGTGGGCCAGTTCCAGTAGATGGGACGCATAAGGTCTCAGGTTATGAGACAACAACACTTAAAAAAAAAAAAAAAAAAAAAAGTCCTCTGGGGGCCCAATCCAGAGCTAAAAAAAAAAAAAAAAAAAAAAATTTATATATATATATATATATATATATATATATATAAATAAATAAAAAAAATATATATATATAATAAAATAAAATAAATAAATAAATAAATTTAAAAAAATAATAATAATAAAAAAAATAAATAAATAAAAAATAAATAATAAATAAAATAAAATAATAATAATAATAAATTAAATAAATAAATAATAATAATAAAAGAAAAAAATCCTCCTCATCATTACCACCATTAGTCTCTTGGGCATTCTGGACACACTTCGGTAATGTTTTCAGCACACTATTTTGGTTCAAGTGTTTAACAGGCGTTTCCTCAGTTCAAAGGCTCCCTTTGCAAACTCCTGGAATAATTGAAATACACTCCTATTAGATAAGAACACCTCTTCCCGACCTAACTCATTTTCAGCAATGATTTCCCTGATTATTTCCCTGACATTATCATAAATTGTACACACATATAATATATGGTGCCAACTTTCAACCTCACCACAAAAACAGAGATCTGTATCTGAAAGTCCCAACTGAAATAATTTCGCTTTCATCGAGCCGTGACCTGTTTGTAAACTTGGTGTAAACCAGCTTCGAACTGTTCTGTCACTTAAAAAGGTAACATCAGGAATAAATTTCTTTGTCACTCGACCAGAAGATACAGTGTCCCATCTTGTTTGCCACAAGTTAACAATCTCGTTTAAACATCTTCTCTTCTCCCTCTTAATGTCAGAATTTATGTCAACTTCTATACCAACAAGTCTAGTAGATATTTTCTTCTTAATGCCATAGCACAGCCCTCGATAAGCCACGAACAAATCCAAGGGGACTGCCCCAGCCATCACTTGAAGTGCAGTCGTAGCTACAGTTCTACATACCCTTAATATACTGAGAAGCATCGTTCTTTGTAGTGAGTTTAATTTAGCTTGAAATCTAACAAGAGCCACTCTGTGAGACCAAACTCCCGCTGCATACGTAACCATAGGCAGAAACACCACCTTATAATATAAAAATAAAGTTTTATTGGACACACCCCAATCTCCTCTTGATACTCTTATAATATAACCGGCAAATTTCCTGATCTTGCTATGTAGATGTGTTATATGCGCATAATAAAACAACTTGTGATCAATAATGAGCCCCAAGTATTTAGTTTCAGAAACCATAGTCAACTGTCTCCCATTTAATTTTATTTGCGGCGGTCGTCCCAAATCAAGTTTTGTTTTAAAAAGCATCATTTTGGTCTTTTGGGGGCTAATGGTAAGCTTAAATCCTTGTGCCCAGGTATTAATATCATTTATTACACGGTTTGCATTTTGCTCCAAATCGTGTCGTGATCGACCTGCCACAATTAATGTGACATCATCAGCAAAAGCTATCACGTGACAATTTACTTGTGGTCGAACCAGCCAGTTCTGTAGCACCAAATTCCAAGGTATAGAGGAATAGGAATAACACATCTGTTAATGTACTGCTTCATTAAATTGGGGTTTATAAATACCGGTGAGCTCTTGCCTGGGTGCCCAGAGCGCCGCGTATGTTTTCCTACGGATGTAAGCAAAGTGCGGAAGGAAATCCAGTCCTTCGTCCCATTGAGTCCAAGATCAACATGTGACTGAACTTCTGGCACTAGGATGTCGTTCACGTATATTGTTATTTTGTTTGGATTTATTTTATTTGTGAAAATCATTTGTGCAGTCTTGTCTTCATTTAAGTGTAGCCTGATAGAGTCGAGGTATTTTTGTAGTTCTTTTATTTTGGCGTTGGCCACTTGGTTGCAGTATTTGGCAGATTTCTGGTCTTCTGAGGTAATAAAAAAATTTCATATCGTCCGCATATGTGATGAATTGCTTCCTGTTTTCAGCTAAGAAAGGTTCGAGGGCTACGGCAAAGAGTGTGGCGGACAATACGCCGCATTGTGGGATTCCATTATCGGCCTGGTACGTAGCGCACACATTCCCGTTTGTCTGCGCCGTAGAGTGCTCTTTAAAAAATAGAGGGCGTTTCCCGTAATGAGAAAGTAGTCCCGAAGGATAACTGTGAGAGCCGGGATGGAAATGTCGCATGCGGCTGCCACATCTAAAAATACGACATCAAGTTGCTGCCTGTTATTTAGCACTTGCTGGATCCTGAGAAGTGTTCTCATGAGGTTGGTGATGGTCGATCTCTGAGTGCAGGTATTCAGGTCTGTGTTTGAAGCGATGTTGGATGATGATGTCCACGATTGTTTTTCAGAAGATTTTTTGCAAAGAGCATCCGACAGCGATCGGTCTGAAGTCTTTTACAGATTTAGGGGTTTTTATTTTGGAGATAGGTTTTACGTAGTAGCTTTTCCGCAGGTTCGGGAAATCCTCTCATTCATTAATCTGGATTAGATGTAATAATATATCGACGATGAAAGAGCTACAGATTTGAATCATAAATAGTGGGAATTTATCTGGCCCAACTGTTGCTTTATTTGGTAGACTGTTGATTGCTCTTTTTAAGTTGTCTCTGCTGATACTGATTTCCTTCAATTCTTCGTTGTTACTCACAATTTGATTAATCTTGTTGATTACAGCGTGCATCTTGTTATTGTTTTCTTCACTATTAACTTGAATTTCCTTGAAGGGTATTGCGAACTTGGCTTCAGCTCAATCCTTAAAGGTCTTCTCAGTCATTTTATACATGTAGCTTTTTTTGTTGGCAAATCTTTTCCCTTTTTTATAATCACTTCAAAGTGTGCCTGTTTTAGCCTTCTTGAAACGTGCTCTTTCACGCTTGTATCGGATGTGATCCTCTGGATGCGCTGTTCTTTTCCATTTCCTGTACAGTTTTAGTTTATTTTTAAAAATTACTTTTAGTTGAGGGCTGAACCAGGGGTTTGCTCCGTCTGACACTTTTGCTACCTTAGATGAAGAAGAAAATCTTTATTGTACAGTAAAGATACAATAATGTGCCCGCCACAGCCAGGAGGCCAGGGGCTTCACAATGATATAGAAATATAAAAATATGTACAGTATAAAAATTTGTGCAGTATAAAATATTACATAACAATTAAAAACGTAGCATTAGCCATTCAATAGATATGAGTATGTACATAGTTGTGAGGCAGACAGTGCACCAAGGTATGTGCACGTTCATATGTACAAAGCACATATTTAAGCATATTCACACAAGTCAGAAAATTTCACAGTGCCAAATTATTGTTCGGTATTGCATTTTCTTGTGAAGACAGTTCGTCGATTTGCCTGCGACGTGCCGTTATGCACCTCATAGGAGATAGCAGATGGAGATATCAGTATGAGTCGACATCAGGGGCCAAACAAAAGGGGAACAAGTTCGGCCAACGAGCGCCTGTAATTGCGATCAGAAGCGAATTTCTGCAGGTCAACTCCGATCATTAGCAGGGCTTGTACTGCTCCTTCTTGCGCTATATGTAAAAGTGATTGCGAGAGTGCTGTTAAGGCGTCCTCACTACTCAAAAAGTATAGGTTTTGCCAGTTATATTCGATCAGGTGTTTTAGAATTACGTTATTTTTGATATATTTTGTTGAGAAGATTAACTTTGTTATACTTTTCGAATGCGGACCAGATTGTCGGATGTCTCGTTGTCTTCTTAATGTGGCTTCAAATGTGAGTGGTCGGTGATCTGACGCGAATTTCATAATGTTCTCCTTCAACCTTATATCTGGAGTGTTGTAGTAAATCGAGTCCAGGCACTGAGTTCCTCTCGTTGTTGGTGTTTTCAATTGGTTCATATTTAAGGCTGGCATTGTACCACCCAATTCACTTTTTGCCTCCCGATGTTTTGGTATTGGTACATTGAGGTCCCCCAATAAGATTGTATCTGTATTCACGCTCAGGTTTGAGACAAGCCACGTAAAAAGCTTCGCTCTGTTTTCTTTAGTATGCTCTGGGGGTAGATATATTAAGCATAATTGAAATATCTTCATTTCTGTACCAAAAGTGGTAATGATAGCCTCGAAATTTTCCGATTGCGATCCGTATTCCTGACTATCGAGAATCCATTTTTAAACAGAATCATAACCCCGCCTCTTTTATTTTCTCTTCCATTTGCTAGGCAATAGTTACCGGAGGAATGCGCAAGGGCATCGAGGTACCTGTTGTTTTGGAGCCAATTTATACTAAATACATGCAATCATTCTCCGAATTAAGTAATAAGCTTTGTAGCGTGTGCAGCTTATTCAAAATACTTCTTACATTCTGCAGAAAAAAACTATCCGGTTAGATTCTTTTTCGTCAGTTAAGCTGATTGCTATTGGGCAATTCGAAAGTTCGCCGCGTTGTTCCTACTTGTGGGCTTCCCAGCCCTTTCTCTTTATGGTTTTCACTAGCGATCCTACTGGCCAGATGTTTCTGTCCAAGAGACGGTCTTCACTGTTTACTGGGCAGATGATTATGAAAGAAGCGTATGCCGGATGTCTTGTGCGAATTTGCTTAACCTAACGCGATATGATAATGCTAAAACCCCGAAACGTTTGCCCCATTATGCACATATTTCCAATTCGGAAAAATATAATAATACCAACGTAGGTTTTGAGTACAGTACTTTATCTTCAAACAAATATGTAGGTGAAAGGCCTAGAGAAAAAGCACCAGTTCCAAATTTCCATTAGTGTATAGGGTTCAGCTGGAGGTTGCTTCCGACACGTCTTATCTGGGCAGAGCGTCTCAGAATCGAATCCGGGCTGGTTGTATATCCAGAATGCTTCTCTTTCATCGGATTCGATGAAAGAGAATCATTCTGCTGGATAAATTATCTGGAATATATCAGGCGAGTTGGTACAGTTGTTTGGTGATTAACGAGAGAGAGAGAGAGAGAGAGAGAGAGAGAGAGAGAGAGAGAGAGAGAGATTGTGTTAAGATTTTGGGTGAAAATTTGGTGTTTCCATAAGATGGCATTAAGATAGTGAATGGCCACTACACAACCAGATGGCTGTGTAGAGGCAAGGAATATAGTAGTACTGTATATTCTGGTCTCCATTCCTGCAATATCGGCCACATCGCTGGATACATTTTTGTTTCAGCGTTTTTAAAATGGTGGAGGAGGGCAAGACCTTCGTCCAAAGTGAGTCCAAAAGTGAAGAGCGGCGGTGTTCACTTTAGAACCTGCTGTGCTCAATTCGCCTTATTCCCGTTCGCTGCATCTGAATTCTTAAAGATGGGTTGTCATTTTTTTTTATTTTTGTTATTGCCCAATTTTCTCAAACCTTTCAGTTATCCCATTGATTTTCTCGCGTGATATTCCGATTTTTTTCTCTTTCAGTTATGCTGGCGCACATTTCGTTGAGACTCAGTATCGATGAAATTTTTCTTGACATTGGAGCTGTATCGTGTAAGAAGCAGTTGGTGTGGACTGAAATATATGACATTTATCGGTGGATATACGTGGATGAACTTTTTATCGATGGATACCTTTGCTCAGTTTTCTTCACTTCGTACAACACGTATAAATACAAACACTAGGAGACACCTGTCAGACCTTAAGCAAGTTAAAAAATATCCTTTACAAGAAAAAAAATCAGCTTAAGGGAAGTGTCATGATAAAAAGAAAAAGATATGATAAATTGCTGCTTTCTAACAGTTTATGTAAACCTTTGTTGATTTTTAATAAACATTATCAAATTTATGAAAGCCGTCACATAAAACGACAGAGCTCTTATTAAAATAGAACTTTGCACAGTGTATGAGCGCGTGAAGTAATTATTTTCTTCCACATTAAATGTCCCGAAAGTAGGGTTTTCCTGTAACGCAGATTCGAACCAGTGTGAACGTGACCACTTCTCCGTTGCGACAGAATTAGCGACATCTTGGCACTGCATTCAGGATATACGTGAATTCGGGATATATATTCGAACAACGAGCCAATCATCAGGATTTTGGCAAATCAAGGAGTCTCGTGGGCAAGTCTCCTCAGAATTGAGGAAAGACAGATGTAGGATAGATGTGCGGAAATTTGCCTTTAGCCAGCCGGTAGTTGGTTGGTGAAACAGACTTCCATCCCTTGTTGTAAAAAATTGATAGCCTAAATAAATTTAAGGCTCAGCTGGACAGGTATTTCGAACGAACGGAAGGGTGAAATGGGAGTGTTTTTTTTTTTTTTGGCTGATGCTGCATAAGCTTGCTTTCTTGCATCATATGTCTCTACTAATGCTAATGCTAATTTCACGATTGCTCATTGTCCAAATGACGTTTGAATGCCCCAGTCCAACGAATCGCACATAGTTTCTCACTGTTTATACATCTTCCCCCATGTGCGCAGCCACTGCGTTCTTTGGCAGCTTTTTCAAAAGTTTCGAAACCTTTTAGCAGCCTTCGAAAACATGGGAAACGTCACACTTCGGCTTATCCATCCGTTCATATGTAACAACTTGACTTCGCTGAATGGATTTACACCTGACTGGTTTTAGAAAGATGTTATTCATATGTTCAGGAATCACTTGAGAAATAAAGGTCGGGTGGACACCAAATTTTAAATGTTAAGGTAATACTTATTAGTTAATATTAAACAAACGGTTAATCGACAACGAATATGATAAAAAAAAAAATCTGTGTGTACCCTATACGTACGAAAGATGTTTTATGTGAAAATATCCTTGGCTTGGAAGAGGTTAGCGTAATCCAAGCCAGTAGCCTAATTAGGAAGTATGATTGTAGCCATTTGTTGAATAGTATGATGTTACAATCATACTTCCTGCAGTTAATTGCAACAATACAAATATTTGTCAATAATTTCTTTTTTTAGTTTCGCATTTTCGTTACATTCTATTGTTAGATGCCTCTATAGATGTTTTCACATCAAAAAACGGTATGAAATTACTTGCTCTAAGAATTTCATAATTAATAGTGTTCTTTGGTAGGAGACTGAGCTGCAATGTAGCATGGATAGGCTGTCCATTAAAGTTGGCTGCAAGCAGCTTGGTAAGCAGCTAACCTCTTTCACGGAGTTCAGAGAGTACATTTTAAGGTTTTAGACTCGCCTGCAATTCTGTTTTCCCCTCCGTCCGCACCAGTTCCTTCAAACATTGTTCTGTATCCCCTTTCAAAATTTCAGAATTATTTAGTGTGTCCTTTCGAATATTCTAAATAAATTCATTCGAATTCCTGAATAAATTGTCTTTCTTATTTAGAATACACTTTTCTTGCGATCTGTTAAAGATTTAGTTGAATATTTCTTACAAGCTTCTCTTTTCTCTTTGATGATTCTTGCAGATTCATCATCCCATTTTCGAAGGCCTTTCTTTCTTTGCCATTTTCTTTTCTTTTCTTACCTCGTTTAAGGTATCAATGAATATTTTAGACAAATTTTGCCTTTGTTCTTCAATACTTTCATCAGTTCCCATTTATCTCCATTTATTATTTACTCTCGTTTCGAAAAGCCATCTAATACTAGGATCGCTTAGGGGGTTTCTTTTAAGTATTTCTATGTTTGATCGAAAACGTAAGTTTCTTCTTATGTTAGATGTTGGAGAATTTAGTGAAAGCAAGGGAAGTAAGATGCCGTTTGAGCATTTACTGTTCTGAAGAACCTCACGATTTAATTTTAATTTACTACAGTTACAACTAAAATATTGTTGCCATAGTTCAAACTTTAACAAAAATTTTATATTTTGCTTTGAATGTTTTTTATTTTAACTCGTGTACGATTGGCTGTTATTTCTATTGAGGTGAAGAGAATTTTTTGTAACTTCGGACTTTTTCAGTGAACACGAAAAACGGGTAATCAAACCGAATCTCTTATTGGCTACTTCATCTACACTGGAAAGCTTTATGAGTGACTTCCGGCACCTCAGTTACTTTACATGTTTGCTGCAAAACAATTTGTTCTGAGTTCCAGTACGAGTTTAGAAAAGGCAAGTCTGCTGAGGATGCCATTGTCCATCTAGTTAATCACTTATCTAATTCCAGTGCCGTTTATCGGCTAGCCATATTCGTAGACTTTGAGGGTGTTTTGTATTCCCTTTGGTGGGAAAGCGCCCTTAGGTTCTTTCGCTTGACAAATTGTAACAGTAATATGTACAGTGTAATTCGTTCTTATTTCAGTAATAAAGCAGTAACTGTAATTGCTCAGCATCTGTCGTACACTAAACTTATTTCACCTGGCTACCCTCAGGGCTCTGTTCTTGGACTCCTATTTTGCAACTCTCTTCTTGACCAATGGTGACCCGTCATTTAGTTACCCGTCATTAGCGACTGGCAGAAGTCCGAGTAGTGTGTACGCGGGGGGCTTTGTCGACGCCACGTTATGTCAAGTATCTGAGCATATTCTTACCATGTGTACGCCATATCCAACAATTTCATTAATTCAAACAGCATGTTCACCCCACTTTTCCTTACTATTGAATACACCATGAATTGTCAAACTAATAGAGTAAGCTTATCTGCGAAAAGGTCTAAACCTCCCAAACACTTCCTAATTCATTTCACAAATATAAGGCCGCCGTAGCCTAGTGGTCAGGCGCGCGGGTGCATAAGTACACGTGCCTTGAGTGACCGGGGTTCAAGCCCGTGACTGACTGAATACGGTGCTGTTTCATGTATTCTGTCTATCTTGTGAACTCCTCTGACCGTTTGGTCGTCCCGGAATATAAACAGAAAATTTATTATTATTTATTTAAATATACGCGGTCTCAATTCTAATCTCAACGATGTCCATTTCCACTTGCAGTCTGCCAAACCCCATGTACTTTTTCTGACAGAATCTCAGTTATCGGTTAATTCAACTACTGCTCGTCTCAGTTGTCCAAATTATTCGCTGTATGATTCTTTCGCCTAACAGGTGGTACTTGTGCATATGTCCGTTCCGATATTCCCTGTCAGAGAATTGGTAATTTGGAACCTCCTTTCTTCAATCTTCTCTGGCTTAAAATCTCTCTACCTCATTGTGCCAAATTCATCCGTTGTCTCTACCGTTCTCCCAACTCCACTAATCACTTGGAGCTCTTTGACTTCCTCTCTTTGCAACTTGACTTTCTCCAGTCCAACTTTCCTAACAGTGAGGTAATTTTCCTTGGTGATTTTAATGTTCACAACTCCAGCTGGCTTCCGTTTTCTAGTCACATCGATCCAGCTGGTCGAGATGCGTGAGGCTTTTGCAATTTCTAATGACCTTGCACAGATTGTTCATTTACCTACAAGAATACCGAACAATCCTAACCACGCAGCCAATACGCTTAATCTTTTTCTCAAAAACAACCCTTCTAAGTACACGGTCGAAGTGGGTGGTCCTTTAGGTACCTCAGATCACAATTTGGTAATTGTCTCTTCTCCAATGGAGCCTTTATCTCATGGCTATTTCCAACCTTGTATTGTTTTGCATTACAAGAATGCAACGTGGGATGAGCTGCGAGATTTCTTTTCTTCTTTTCATTGGTCTGATTACTGTTCCAAACTTCTGATGTCAACGTTTTCTCAGATCGTGTCAGTGAAATTATTGTTGTAGGAATGGAATCCTTTATTCCACACTCCACTTTAAAATCTCGTCCTTTATCTAAACCTTTGTTTTCCAATAAATGTGCTACGGCTTTTCAAAAGAAGAATGTTGCATATCGCAATTGGCTTGTTTCTAATTCTTCAGTTTTATTTTCTGCCTACACCAAAGCTCGCAACAACTGTAAAGCAGTTATTAATCAGTCCAAACTAGAGTTTGAACAGGCTAAGAGTAGAAAACTTGCTCCTTGCCCTAATGGTAGCCGAGCATTCTGGTCTCTTGCCAAAGCTATTGACCGCAACTTTTGCCCATCTCTGCTCACACCTCTGTCAAAACTAGATGGTTCTATTGTCACTTCAGCCAAGGATGATCTTGGTAAAATTTTGGTAAAAGGTGTTTTACCAAGATTAATGATGTTGGTAAAACACCTCCCACCATTCCCAACATGCTCCATTCAATGCGTCCTGTGGTCTTCCGTCAAAAGGATGTCAGAAGGAATTTTGACGAATCTCGATGGTAAGAAAGCTCCAGGTCCAGATGGTATTTCTCAACTTGTTCTTAAAACCTGTGCTCCTGAACTTACTCCTGTTCTTTGCCGCCTTTTTTCACTTTCTTATTTCAAAGGTGTTTTTCTTTCTGCCTGGAAATTTGCTCATATCCAGCCATATTCTCATATCCTGTGGAAACGTGACGTAATTTCTCATTTTTTTATAATTTTAAATGACATCTGGTGTTAAATTTACTTGTTGCAAAATATGAAAGTTTTTCATTTTTGCAAATTACAGTATTTTCTCTCGGTCTCCAAGTTGGATAACTCGGCCGTTAACCAATTCATGTGCTTATTCCCGGACTCCATGAAATCTTTTACTGTATATATTTTCTAGGCTACATTTTTACAACCTACATTCTTATATTGTCTTGTTTATAATTAACTTCGATATCCTTTTATAACTGGCTATACAAATACATAATTGGTGTATTTCAATGGCAAATTCTCCTGATCTGTCCACTGGTCACTAAACTCTCTCTCTCTCTCTCTCTCTCTCTCTCTCTCTCTCTCTCTCTCTCTCTCTCTCTCTCTCTCTCTCTCTCTCACACACACACATCCACAATGTGGATGATTTTCTCTTGCAGGTTTGCACGGGTAGATTTTTTTTTTCTTCCCGCTCTACAAAGGCCCGGAAAACCTGTGTACAGGGATTTCCAGTGGATGTTGGGAAACGGGCACGGGACAGCAATTGTCCAGGTGATGGCTGCTCCCTGGTGGCGAAGAAGCCTAAGATAAACAACATACACAACGGCACATACATTAGCAATACTCAAACATAAATAAACACTACACGTCACGTTTTGCAGAATCTCTGTATATCTTCTCAGCAACATTTGGTGGAGATGGATTTTTATCTGGGAGCCACCATAGACGGGGTACACATAAATAAATGCTTCATCCAAATGAATGGTCAATGAGAAATCAGAGGAAAATTACACTCCTAGATCTTTTGCTACATTGGTTCTAGGCAGAAATTTAGTATTTTTGATATGGTCATAATTATGTATGCATGATTTTTGCGGGTCACGAAAAGATATTATTTTATATTTTTCTGTATTTATGGAAAGGGTGTTTTCAATAACTCGCACAGAAGTAGTCTGAAAGTTCGCTGTATGTTAGTGTGCGATCATAACAAATGGAAAAGAACTTTACATCTGCATATAGCAGTAAACGATCTGGTCTGGGAATTTTGTTTAGGTCATTTACAATAATGGTCCCAAGGAGGATTCTTGTAGGACGCCTGCAGGACACGATATCTGTCGAGATGTTAAGGCATTATGTATATATCTTTAGAGATATTGAGGTAAATATATGACTCGATAATATAATCGGATAACCAATTTCTCCTTTGCTATTATGGTTAATTGATAAGATTAATTTCTTCCTTACTATTATATAATCTTTAATGGATTTGTAACCAAGGTTCAACCACGTATGTTTGTGACAGTCCTTGTGTGAAGAATAAATTCATTACGTTTAGTTCATTGAAGTTATAAAATCTAATAATGAAACACCATTATTATTGATTACGTCTTCTCCACATGCCCATATGCAATTGTGTTTGCTTCTACCTATTTGGGCATTCAGATCTGCTGTTATTAAATATCGTTTCTTTTATGTTGTAGTTGCCTGTTGATTTCTTCCTTCATTCTTTCGAGCCTTCGTTCCAAATTTCCTGTCCGTAGATTAACCCATTTTTCCGTACACCTGCGTCTCCACGAGTACGACTACACAAATCTCACCTCGCCACCACCCATCACGCGGTGAACGTGGGATTTGTGTAGTAGTACCTAACTACAATCTAGGTTGACAATCGTATCGCTGGATTTTCAGCGCGAATCCGGGTAAGCACGTTTTCTAAATATTTTCGGAAAATTTATAGGATAATTTGAGATGCCTTAATTTTATGAGAGTTCATTAATACAATGTAGGATCCCTTTCGAGGCATAGGCTCTAGGCTGCATGTTCTCCTCGCTAATCTGGTCGTCTTCTTTCAACCCTCTATATTAGTTCTACTGACATGTTTCAGGTGCACCTAAAAAAAAAAAAGACGATCGAACTATTTAGACGGGACAGAAGCTAGCTGTTTTCTGGTCCACTCTAAATGCTTATTTATGACTACGCTCTGTTTGCAGTCCTTCTGGGGCCCCTGATTCCCCTCCCACCAAGTTGGGTAGATTGGTTAAACGGAAATTGGTGTTTAACACAGCGAAATGGAAAGTATGGCATATGGGTAGCAGTAGCCCCAGAAAAATTACCAACTGTGGGGTACACTACACTCAGGGTAGTGGAGAATGAAAAGGCCTGGATGGTAATTGGACAGTCAGATATGAAGTTTTCTGAACAGTGCGAAAGCTGCACTCCAGAGGTGCTCATGGAGTCTGGTCAATGATATACAGGAATTTTGAGAGCAGTGATAAAGAGGTGATTATCCCCTTTTATAAAGGCAATGGTCAGGCCACACCTTGAATACTGCTTACAGGTCTGGAGGCCTCATTTCAGGAAGGATATAGAGATGCTGAAAGAGTACAGAGAAGGGTAACAAGATCAGTGAATGGAACAAAGGGTTGCTCTTATGAAGAAAGGATTAAGATTTGCAAATTACAGTGTCTGGTGACTAGGCGCCTGCTAGGTGATCTGATTGAGGTGTATAAGGCCTTGAATTGGTTGAGCAGGCTCAATGCTGATGGGATTTTTCCTCTGCTCAGATTACGAACCTGACGGGGTATAAACTCGAATTGAGAAAAGACAGATGTAGGATAGATGTGCGGAAATTTGCCTACATCCACCGAGTAGTTGATTGGTGGAACAAACGTCCATCTGTCTTTGGAAGTTGATAGCTTAAATAAATTCAAGGAAGAACTGGGCAAACTTTTGGAGCGAATGGATGGGTGAAATGAGAAGTTTTTTTTGTTTTTTTTTTGGCTTATGCTGTATAAGCTTTTTTTTCTTGCATCATATGCCTCTACTAATGCTAATCCCAACTTATTGTATTTTATACGATAACACCTGGACCGAATTAAAAAAAAAATATTGAAATCTGTATGTATAATGTAAAAAAATGTTTCGTGCATAATCTTTATGGGAATTAATCAGATTAGTCAGCCAAGACCTCTGCGAAATGCAGGAATATCTGAGAATTCCATTCTTATTGGGGTGATTCTGTATTGTGGTATTAACCATAGACTCGGTGATCTTGCCCAGAATATGTCAGATTCTCTCTTTCAGCTAGTTACATAACTTTCCCCTTCTTCCATTGGTTCATCCCTCATGGTTTTGAGGGAGGCGTTAAGTGAGAGTTTGACACCTTGCAGTGTTTCTGCTTCAAGTTTCAGGGCGTAAAATTTCATTTAACAAATTTCCGGTTGTTTTTAAAAAATAAAAACATAGTTACGCACGTAGTTATAAACAGAGTCGTAACTTAACTTTTGGACACAAGTGTAGCTTGTTTGTATTTTGCACGTGACTGCAAAGTGGGGAAAGAGGGGGCGAAGCTATCTTATTAACAAATTGATAGGCCACCACTTAAGAGTAGAGAAAATGAATACGCATTCTGAAATCATTATTGGGCTCGCTCGTAATTCGAGTTGTTTATGAGACGTGAGGTGAGTTGAGAAGCAACTGAGATGCGTCACTGACAGCGGATGTGTCGTGGGTTGCGTGTTCCGAGTCACTCGTCTCCGCCCTTCTGCTCTAAGCGTACGAGCAAAACAACAAAACAAAATTGGCAGCCCCGTTAATTTTCTCAAGTCTGACAGTTCGTGCTGTCAAACCTTTGTACGACACAAGTTAATCGTTTCCGTCCGCATGGACGTAAGCGATTGGATTCGCAATCGCGGCAGAAACACGAGTCATCCGACTGGTTATCTTTTTGCGTCTTAGCGATTGTGACAGCCGCGTGAGTGAGCGGTGGCGCGTGCAAAAAAAGATGAGGGGAGTGGCAGAAAGAGAAAATGGAAATGTTACGCACACGTGAGCGAATCTGGGAGGAATTGGGCTTTCTGAAATAGGATGATCCGCTCTTCAAATCGTCGCTCATTTGGGCCGTGCTGCAAGAAGGTTGATCCGCCATTACGTAACAGCCCAAAGTGTCATTAACTGCCGGAACAAATTACTGCCTAATCCTGTACAGTCTTGTTTCCTTGTGTGAGGAGGTTGAATAAATACCTAGATGGACCACGTGACTTTTTTTACCGCCGATGCTAAATAAGCTGGTTTCTTCGCACTGATTTGCTTTTATTATCCCTAATACTATCGCTCTCCTTTCTCCGGTGACAGAAATCGAACCCAAACCTTTCACAAGTGGGGGAGAACAGCAGTTGGAAAGGCTGCGCTACCGCGAGGATTTTCAAGTTTCAAATTTAACTCGAAATCGGATACGTCAGGATATAACTGATTTCGGAGCAACTGATTTCGAAATCAGATATATGATAATATAACTGATTGATTTCGGAGCAATTTTACCAAATACCCATTTTATCTTTATGGGACAAAGATAAAGGTTAAAGATTTTATCTTTAACAATAGACGTGAAAAAATCACGTCCAGAGATGAAAAGAAATGAAGGAATTCCACCTGGTGGTGAAAATTATATATATTTTAAGGAAGGTTATCCCTGAAAACGGAAGTTGAATGAGGAAGAAGAAAAGTTGGTTTTGTGAGTTTCAGGTTGGACTGTAAAAGGAGGTTGACTGGTTTGGAAAAGAGAGCGAGAATTATAGAGAGAGTGTCTATTCAGAAGAGCAGTGCCCATTGCAGTGTCTACAGACTGTGTTAGAGATGGGTCATCAATTAACTGCCCTCTTTTGAATGGAATCGAGAAGCCGTAATTTTAAATGCAGTGGCGCCAAGACGTGGTGCATTGTGGGCCATAAACCAGGAGCATGTCTGATGTCATGATTCTGTCATTGTCAAAATACGTAAGGACACGATACAATGCACCATCACGGCATGCTGCCAAGGGTTTCACGTGGATAGTAATAAAATAAAATAAAATAAATAATGATAATAAAAAATAACAAAATTAATAAATCAAATCAAAGAACAGATATCATGTAGACCACTTCTCCATACATCTAGATAACAGGATTCGTAGTTCACAGAACACAGTGACACAGATCGAGTTTATTCAGTTCATAGAGATTTTTTTTGACAGTTCAGATTCTTCAACCTGCTGGGTGGGGAGTAGATCATTTGCTTTTGTTAAGGTCCTTCTCCTGTACTGCTTGTCACACAGGCAAACCGGGACAGATAAACCTGCAACGACTGTATCATCGTTAACATTTGTGATGTCTAGTACATCCACAGATGTCTTATGCCCATTCCAGTTTATGCGTCAGTCATCTGGTCCTCGACACGTGCATAAAACTTCAGCTTCGGATTGCATATAGGATTTACCGATGGTTGCGTAGGGTTGCCAGCAGCCCTATCATCCAACTACTTCACGTGTCATTTTTATATTCTCTAAGAACTTGATCTCCAATCTTAGCGCACTGAATTCAAAAATCACGGAATTCAGTCAATCTAGTTTGGGGAAGGCAGAAACATTTTTGGGCTTTGTTCTCATTCTGGTGAAGATTGATTGACAAAAGTATCCGGTGTTGCCAATCGAAAGAAAATGGTGCGTCAAGTCAAGTGACTTTTCATGCAGGTGGATTGAAACCTTTCGCCTTGATCCTAAGTACGTCAACAAGCAGTGAACATGTTTTTCGTGTCAATTTGAATAGTGCCACAGAAACAAACAGCAAATAATTACTGAACTTCTTTTCATTTAGCAGCCCAAAACTTTTCACGACAATGTCTTTGAGCTCGTTTCTTTTCTACGCCATGGAGGTAGGCATAACAGGAATAACATTTCCTGGAAAGAATGGTTCCGTCCAACTCCTTGGAAATATTTAACGCCTTATATCGATGCTAAAATGCTTTGTAGTAACCGAATACCGGTAGATCTTGTCGAAGGGGTTTTCTGGAGATCCTGGACCCGACATGTAGCAATTAAACTTGTCTTCCCCTTCTGCATTGTATAGAGGTGTGTGTAGCTATCCTTGCTGTCTTATCACTATTCCTGATCTTCACTTGTTGTCCGACCATTCCTGACAGTTGAGATACTGACAAAACTGGCTTGATCTGTGGCTGTGAGCCTTTCTAGTTCAACCCGAGTTCTTCATTGGGTAACTGTCGTAAAGGACTTACGTTAACCTGCCATTGCACCGCCCTTTAATTTATGAAACCTAACTTATGGACAATTTTTGAATTGTGAAATCCGCCTAAATTTACCTGAAAGAAATTATTTCTAGGTGTCTTTATTGTGTAATCAGTCTGTAAACTACCAGTATATCCTGTGTACTACTACGCTGCTCCAAAAAATTAACAGAACATATAGAAAACGTGGTGTAACTCGTGCAGCTTGTAATGAAGCGGAATTCCAAAATTTGGAAAGATGGTGTACCATAGAATAACGATGAAATGAGGAGACATCGAGGAACTTCGGACAGGTATACGGAACATTTATAGGGGTTGTATAACAATTACATAAAAGGTAACAATTACAGAAGTCGATACAAGATGCTCGATAATATGGCCGCATGATGTCAGTACAGCGTTTGAAACCCCTCCAACGGCTAAACAGGCCCTACAGCGGTAAACCATGTTCAAAATAAAGGTGCCTATAAGATTCTGTGGAAAAAAACTCCTATTCTTCCACTAGGACAGACCTTATCTTGCCCAGTAACTGAGGAGTTGGCTGTCAGCGTGCAGTGCGACGCCCAAGCGCGTCCCAGGCATGTAGATCAGATTTAAATCTGTTGATCGTGCTGGCCAAGGGAGTCGTTGGATATCTTCAGTTTAAAGATATTCCCACCGCTTGAGCTCTAAGTACAGATTTTGTTTTCATGTACGTTGTCGTGCATGAAAAGAAAATGAGTCACCGCACCCCTAAAAAGTAGCGCATATGTTTCGAGGATCTGTTATCGGTACATCCGCGCAGTTACGGTATCCCTATCAAAAACCCAACGGTGCATCCGTTGATCATTATTCTACCCAATAGGAGAACGCGACCTCCACCGTAAATGTCCCCTTCTCTGATGTTGGAGGGATGGTACCGCATTCCTCGTCTCTAGATGAAATAACGTCTAGAATCTGTTTATAAGCTAAAACAGGAGTAATCAGAGAACAGAACTGTACCCCATTTGTCAGGGCTCCAAGTCACATGTTCATGGCACCAGTTTTGACGAGATGTACGGTGGTTTGAGGTTAATGAGATACAAATCACTGACTTCCTTGCGTGGAGTACACTTGAATTGAGCCTTCTTAAACGTGAAACAAACGTTTCCACACCTGAAAATATTTCCGGTTGGAAATGTTTTCACGTATGGCCGCAGCAACCTCAAGAGACAGTTGATGACAGGACATCGTACTGTTCCGTCTTGCTGTTAGATCCAGATAGCGGTTTGTTCTGGCTGACGCAGCCCTCGGGCGCCTTTGGCCAGCTTTTATCGTAATGGTTTCTGTCTCTTGAAGCTGCTTCAATATTGCCGAGAAGACACTGCGTGACACATTTAAGCCAATGTTCCATCTGCTACTGACCGGCTTCAAGTCGCCATCGCAAAGAATCATCTAAACGACAATGAGGTGCCAACGTGACTACTGGAGATGTGGCTGCCCCAGTGAGTAAGCCAAAAAACGGGAATGAAGTGACCAACCCGTCGCAACCCGTGTTTTTATAAGCATGAATAATTTGCACAATGTGCGGCTCGATGGTAGATCGATTTCTGTCGGAATTTGCATGCCAGGATGCCTATTATATCGAATACTCGCCTTTGGCGACACTGTTCTCAATAAAATATTCACAAAACACATTGTCCTGTTAATTTTGTCCAGCAGCGTATTTCCTGTCTGATTGGCTATCTGATTGGCTAGAAGGATTTCATTATAACATACAGGGGTGGGGCCATGTTTGGTTCAATTCTGATTAAATAAGACGAGAAAATCGCGTAACAACGTTGAGGTAGAAAAGTCGATATTTCAGTAGAACAGCATCAAACAAAGGTGATATTGTCAATAAGCACATGAAGTTGAGACTCAGTTTGCTGGTGTCGCTGTATCACGAAACTTCGGTGTCCAATATCAAGGAGGGAATTAGCGTCGTTTGAGCTTGCGCTGCGCCACTTAATTTTCTGTTTACTTGGTGATGCCACGCGTGGTGTTGGGAGGAAGATACTTCTCGAACTTTGTGCTGCTTTTGGCGTGTCCGAAATTAAACTCATCAATATTTCCTCCCTTTCTCCTCCAGGAGACTCCATCTCGGTTACTCGTGGTCAATTGGGCTGCTGATTTCTTTGCACAGTCACGTCTGCGCATTTGGGAAAAATTACGGAAGAAAACTACCCCGCGTTGTTTTTACCGATTCTTCAAAATCACGCGACGCTACAGGGATTGTTCGAAACAGTAATTATGCGCCTACAGCATCATTTGGTTTCCATCGTGCACGCTGCCAGCGAATTTTCTCCGATTAATGTCCCCCCCCCTCCCCCGAGCGTTACGTTAACAATTGCAACCGAGAATTGCTTTTGCTAAACCATTTGGTCGATTCCTGCATCGGCATTGCCTTTCCTGACACGGAGCGGGTCGTGAAAGTGTACGAGTGGTTTGTTGGTGGCGATTCTCCTCTCCTTCAGTTAGGAGAGAAGCATTCGTGTGGAACTCATTAATATGCTAATGCGATTCTTTAAAACTGGTAACTGCGCTCGCCAAACCAGAATATGACGAGAACATTACAAACGAGACATTGCTCATTCCACCAAAATAGTGATCCGAACACGTACTCTGATGGCATGGTTCATTTCTCTATGACCGAAAGAGAGATATACTTTTCATCGAACTGATGGGGATGGGGGAGTAGAATCTTGTGGACTTTCTCACACAAGATCGAGCATTGCATGATAAACAGGCAAAGATACAATGCAACAAACTGTTACCTGAACAGGAAGTGCTGTTGCCGTATGGCTGGGAGAGGAAGAGGAAATAAAACTGCCTGCGCTCTTCAGTACAGTATATGCAGCGTGGTGGAGGGGTCATACTTTCGGAACAGTTAGTAATTCCGCTGATAGTGTATGTTAACAGTGGTTCCTTGTGCCACTGTTCTTAGCACCTCCATACCAGATAGCGGTAAGGTTAAAAATTTACTAAGTTAACAGGGTTTCCTCATGCCCCTGTGTTCCTTGAATAAAATACTATATGCTTCATTAAGGCGGATCTTGAGAGAATGAGCTCAGAGGAATCTGATGAGACTCTGCAATGTGGGAGTTTAAGTTGAAAGATAGACTGTGATATACCAAAGGGATAGAAATTTATTGTTCTATTAATGCAAGATGGATTTGAGTTCGGGAAAGAATTGAGAATCGTCCACTGTAATTAATGTGACGAATGCGCACTGATATTAAAGGATGGAATACAGATGACTGAGGAAGGACTATTAATGACCGACGATCTCGACTTATTGATTGACCAAAATAAGCCTGCAATGCAGGATCTCATTTAACTCACTCTTTGCGTTCTGTATTAATTAATCTTTATTGTATAAAGGCACAATACAATGTACCCATCACGGCTTGGTGACAGGGGTTTCACACGGATATAAATGTAATAAGATACAAGCAAAATAATAACAGTGCTAATTATAACAAAATATAAAAATTGTATCAAGGCCAATCCAGGAACAGATATCATGTGAACCACTCTTCCATACATCTAGATTACAGGAATTCGTGGTTCACAGAACGGAGTGACGTCCAGTGTATGATATTCTGAATTGTATCATAATGTCCGGGTATGCAATTGTAACCTGTACTTATACAGTAGTTGGTGAAGTTACGAACGTTGGCTGGGACCACACAATTAAATAAAAAGTATGAGACTAAACAGCAATATCCAGCGGGATTACATTTTATTTAATTTTAATTACTTAGTATAAATTATCCATTATTTAGAGATGAATCATTTTAAATGGGTTTGTTTTATTTTGCATTATTATTAAATTCTGTTCTATGAGTTAAACTTAAGTAATTGAAATCGTTTTTTTTTTTTTCCTTCTTATTTTTAGGAGACGCCTCCTATTCTCTTCCGCCATCTAATCTATATTCTATACAACTTGTACCATTTACCACGCTGACTTTCCAATAATCATAAGGAATGCCCCCGTCAGTCTCGTTTCTTTTACGCAATCGCAACCCACTACTCTTCTATATCCCGCCTCCTTCAAAAGAACAGTTCTCCCCCATGGGTCGTTCATTCCCGGTTGCCAGGAACGAAACATGCAACGCGAACAAAGCAGCAAAAGGCACACGTCTGACTAAACAGAGTTGCTAAAAATCACGGGGACAGATTTCAAGGTACCCTCGGGTGCCGTCTTTCAGTGGCACATTCCTCCCATTTGATATCAGTCCTTCGTGACAGCTCAGTCACCACGATACGTCGTTGTCTGCCATTCGTTTGGAGAGGTCTCGATTCGATGACTGGAGGAATTGCTAAGGTGCACTTCAATCGAGGCTGTAGTCCACCGATCTTAGGTGGAGGAAGTAGAACTCCCCTCTCCTGAGTTATTCCTCGTTTTACAGCCAGCATAACATGCTACCGAGCCCGTAAACTCTCACTTCTGCAGACAAATAAAAAAAAAAAACGAATTTTTCGTTTTAACCATTCTCGCGCTGAATGGCACGCGTATTGCATCCCTGCTCATCTGCACACCAGTTTCGTTTCGCATGGTACGAACGTATGATGGTGAAGGAGCGCTCCATTTCATGAAAAGGGTAGATAACCTAATAAAGGGAGCCTCTTATTGTATGAGCTCCGTCTTCGAGAACCCCTAAATCAATTATTATTTTTTTTTCTTTCTCTCTCTCCCTTGTGTTGCCACAGTTTTCAAATTACCGTCCTTTTAAGAAAGGACTCCTTCAGGGTTACATCGTACACAGCCAATTTGGGGCTGGCCAACCTTCTTTGCAGCAGAAACCATCTCTGGCTTTTTTTGCGCAATTTGATGTAATGGCGTCTACGCTACTGACTCGCTTTCCTCCCCACCACTCCCACTTTATGTTTCTGCTCGTTGCGGTAAGTTCCAGCGCCGAATGTGGCTAGCCTCAGAAAATTTCAGACACCCTCTCGTACATACACGGCGTATAAACGAGCGGGGCAGTTGAAAGTGCGGCTTTCTGAAACAAACGCTAGTAATACGAAAGTTCCGTATTAAGTGCAGTTAATGAAACCGTTTAATGTGGAACAGATGTTTATGATCGATCACAAAACTCAGAAAAACGAACTCGATATTGGTCCGTGCGCGATCGTACGTACAAATGCAAAGATTTGAACTCACAGTATTCCAGTGGACGGGGATCGTTTTTATCTCCTAGTAGTCTTCGGCAAATAAAATTGATCAACGACAGCGTCCTTTTCAAAATTTACAAAAGTTTGTTCATAAGAATCTCAGTATGGCGCTGCCTTCTTGCACAAAGTGATGCGCACAATTGGTATTGTGGCACCGGAAGAATTATAGAAATCTTTATTTAATGGTCCACGGTAAAAAGAAGCAGAACTATCCAGTCGTAGTCTTTGGCTAGGGCTTTTTACTTAAAGATGTTTTGATTATATACAACTTATCACCAGTACTCACTCAGTCACACCTAGGCAATGCGCAATAAGTGACCACTGAAAAGTGCACAGAACTATTCGAATTTGTATGAAAACCTAATACAAGTGGATCTTATGAAAAGCAATGTCCCTACATTTATCCATTCTTTGTTTACTGGTTGGTACCATACATGTATATTAAGTTTCTTAATGATAATGATTTGTGTGGAGTGTTACAGTGAATCGTATTTCTGGTACATCATATTTCTATAATTTTAAGTTAACGTCTACTCTAGAAGAAGGCTGAAAAAACTGAGCGTCCATTTGTGAATATATAAACAATCCTGAAGATAAATGTTTGGGGACCCATGAAGGGAAAAGTGTTCCATCTACTGAAGTTCGTGGTCAGTGTACGAAGGGTAATTGAAAAGTAAAGTCAATTTGCATATTAAATACCGACAAAACCTTAATTGTATCTTGGGAATTAATCCAAATTAGAACCATCATTACCCAGCGAAAATTCAGTGGATAGATGCACTGAATGAATTATCACTTTTCTCACAGCCAATGGATTTTACACCGAACTGCAATGAGGTCACTACGTTCCAACTTGCCCAACTCAGAAGTCACCAAAGGGGCTGCGCAAGTACCGCAGTGGTTACAATCACCGTCCTTCCACAGCGAGTGGAAAATGCCGTTCGAATCCCACGAACGACGCGATCAATTTTTTTTTTTTTTTTTGGGTTTTGTTCCACCATTATCATTAATCAGAAGCAGAACATGAGACGTAGTAAAGGTACTGGAGACCGAAGTGGCCTTATCATTTGTGGCTCTCCAGGTGAACAAACGTGCAATTAAGCTTCTTACACGTTATCAGTGTTAATATTCCGCTACTTATTGGCATTGCTTCTTTAATTGCCCTCGATTAAGTTTGTAAGGATTGAACGAAATCGTTAAGATGTTCGAGAAAGGAATTCGGCTTATGTTTTTCGCTTAAAAACGGGGTGAAATTGGAAACTTTTAAAAAAGAATAGAAATAGCCAATTTCTATTTTATTTTCTGTTTTTGCCGAATTTATTCACAACTTAAAAGTGCGGCTTTTAAGTTGGCGAGTTGGCGAACAAGTAGTTTATTCTTACGTACGCTCATTGCAGTCCCCCCGTCTGGAATCTTCGCTCGGTTAGAACCCGAATCGCTGATTCGGGTTCTAACTTGTTTTGTAACTTGTCGTAACTTGTTTGTAACTTGTCGTCCCGCCTATGCCAATTTCGTCTAGATGTTCCCCCAAACCCCTTGGAATGGCTCCAGAACTCCAATCGTTGCTATGATAACAGTTGCATTTTTCGCTCAGAGACGTTGGACTTCAGTTTCCAGATCCCGATATTTTGTAAATTTTTTTATTTTATTTTTCTTCAATTCTGGGGTCGCCACATCGATTAGCGTAACTTGCTTCTTCTCAATACTAGTGATGTTTGGGGGTGTTATGTCCTCAAACTTGCTTATCAGATTATTATTATTTCAATAAACAGCCAAAATCGGCACAGAAAACCAGCATTTTCGGTTGTTGAATAAAGTGATAATAATCCGCAAATATTCGTGTCAACGGTCGCATTTGTCTTTAAGAATCCACGCAGAAAGGAGTGACATTTCCTTCTTTATAAGATGCTTGCAGGACCATCTTGTCATTTAATCTGTGTTTTTGCGGCAGCAGGATTTAAACTGCACACATCATGCAACGGGTCTTAATTTTCACGGCAAAACAAATTTGCGTTTGCAACGAGTTGTCCTGGTATTGCACTATTTGCACACAACTGGTCTCTACGAAAGATTAACTGGCCATTTGTTTAAAAGATGGGACTTCTACGACGGAACTAACCGGCTCTCATCAGATAGCAGGTGGTCTCTAGTGGCAACACGCAGACAAAACAGGTAAAGAAGTATTCTTTACCTGTTCAGTATATGGGTTACATATACTGAACACGAGACTACGTGTTCAGTATATGTAACCCACTGCACGTAGTATCTCGTACCCTGATATGTACTTAGCACCCTCCTGGCACTTTGCCGTCCCGGGGTGGTTTCCTTATGGAAATAAACAGATAATAATAATAATTCCGTATAACTAAGGACTAGACTTCGTTAAGTAGACATTTGTGGGCTCTTTTGACATCAATCGTAAACCCCAACCTACTGAACCAGGCTGGAGATATCCAGATTGTTGTAAAGCTTGAATTCAAATTATGAATCTCATTACAAACGTGACCTCAATATGTCGCCCTCTCATCCTTCGCGTAATTAACGACGAAATAAAATCTGTAATGAATTATATATCCTCGGTCGATAAGAGTTCGGCTTGTCTCACTTTATAACGAGGTCGCTATCGATTGGGCATTGAACGAAACGCTCCGTGTGCCTGTTGCCACGTCCACCTGTTCTTCATACGAGCAACACGTGCGCTTCGAATCTTTAGGTTATTTCTGAACGGGTCATTAGCAGGTGGAAGACAAGCAGTCGCAGCCTGTAGCTACTTGTCGTTCTTTATATTCTCACTGGAGATTGTTAAAAGGAAGCTTCGAGTCCAGAACTTTTCAATAAAAGGGCTCATCAGCGAAATTGTTGAGTGGACTTCCTGGTACGCTTGTCGCGCTCCTTCACCCGTTAGCTGTTTACTTCGAAAGTATCCGTCCGAGTTGTAATAACACTGCGAACAAGTGCGCGTAACTGCACTTCTGTACAGCTCTCGGAGAGATGGCAGAGTACAGTAGTTAATTAACGAAATTCACGAGCGAGTAAATGCTTTCATTTAGAAGTCGTTAAAATTTGTCAAACGGATTTCCCCTGAGAAGACGAACTGCCACATTTGCAGGACGAATCGCGAACTGAATGCAAGAGAGTGCGTAAAATGTGGTTTTTCTAAGAAGAATACCATGCTGTTACCGAGTATGTCCACACAACTCGTTCTCTGCTAGTCACGCCACAGATAACTCAGCTAATTGCGCTTGTCCATTGGAATATTAGAGACTACTCATCCTATTTCAAAAATGATGGTTTTCAACCACGCAGTGTAGAAAAGGCGTGTGTTCGAGTTTTGGGAGAACCTTCGTGAACGCTATTCACGTCTTGGGCGAGCTAGTCGGCCTCGGTGAGGATCGCATGGCTTTCTCTCGAAAACTTGTGTGATTCATCCAAAAGACAGGCATACCAATACCTTAGTTACTTTACATTGGCGCAAAATGAAAACGAGATTCAGAGTAGATGTACGAGTATGATTCGGTGTCTTCCTTCTTACAGATTAAACATCCGGTTTTGTACTTAATCAGCGCCCTCGCTGTAGCACCGTGGATATAATCCCCGTCTTTTCCACACCGGATCGCAAATGTCCGGGAGCGTATCCCGTCAATCACGAGAGGATCCTTTTACGGGTTTTTTCCACAACGTAGCTGAGTTAGTACACCTTAGGCGAGGGCTGCGTGGTTTTTTCTCCAGTAACTGAGATTTTTGTTCAGCAAACATGTAAATTTACCACAGAATACACCCAATCAATATATTGTTGCTTCATGGCCTTAGTTGTTATGGCGCTTAACACACACTTGTAGTATTTAACCTATAAGAGAAGCTGGGGTGGGGGGCCTACATAATGAAAAGCAATGGACATGTTTTTCTGCTTATTTATTTTATGTCCAATCTCCACACACGCAGTGCGTACACCCTAGTAATTTTTGAAACTGAGATGCTCAGTGGCGTATCGGCTTCTGTGGCCATAATGCACCTCCCAAGGTTTTTGCAGTACTTTGATCCAAGCCCTAGGCGGGATTCGAACCCGCGACCTTTGGGTTGCCAGGCAGGTACTTTACCCACCCGGCCAGCCCGGTCTTGGTGTGGTGATGGTTAACACAAAAACGAAACAAGGGGCTGGCTGCGTCATGAGAAATAGGAGGAATGTTACCTAATTAATAGCTTGAGAATGATTAAATTTTTGTTGGAATTGATGACAACATTAAAAAATGGCACCACGGTATCTTCTCACAGAACGCAAAGGAAAAAGTTTAAAACAATGACTGAAGAAGTCGCGAAGATGAAACAGTTGCGGTAACAAAACTTGTGTTATGTAAATAAATAAAACTGCAGTATAATTAATTTTCAGTATAATTAATAATTCATTTCAATTAATTATTTTTTGTTTACTGCAGTATAATTAATTACGCTTAACTAGATGGTGAATGACCATTAGTTATTTATTATTTAGGCGGTCCCTGTCAAAGTGTGGCAACACTGCTGTTTAATATAGAGATAATTTAGTTAACTATAATGTACTCCATCCCACTTTTTTTAGCCGATTTGCAGGGCAGGAAGACCCTTTTAAACGACACAAAAATAGACGCATACAGACGACAGTTCAAAACCCACGATAAAGTGTTCAAGTGCAAGTTATAAACAATTTCAAGGTCCACAGCGTCATCAATTAAAATGGCAACGGCAAACCATATCAAACGACACGGTGAATGAAAAAATCCTCACGACGCCAAGGAATTCTTCAAGGAACTACATCCTAGAGTCTGTAGGAATGAGGTACTCCGCTGAGGAAAGCCTGGGACAGAACTGCCAGCCCAAAGAGCTGGACGAATGTCTAGTATCCCGAAAGAGAATGCAATTAAAGATTATCAGCAACATTTTCGTGTTGCTGATTCATCCTTTGATATTGCACTATCTCCGGTGAGTGTAGGATTTGTGCACGAAGCACTAAAGGTGATAGTAGATCTAGGCCCGGCTGCTTGGGTTTTGGCTGCTCCTCGGTGGCTACGTGGCCTGACAGAAGCGACACACCATACACTAATACTAACACATAAAGATCTGCAGAGTTTCTGCATCAACATAGACGTACAAAGTGGAGATGGCCTTAGGCCTCGGAGCCACTCTCGATACAGGTAAAACACACACACACACACACACACACCATTTACGTTCTTGGACTTTTCCTTAATGAAGAAAGGAATGTCTTCGAGGAGCTGTGTTTATTTTGCTGCTTTATTTTTGCTGTATATAAATTTTGTATATAAATTAATATATTTTGAGAATGTACATACAATTGAGTGTGTAAATAGAAATGAAAAAAAAAAAAAAAAAAAGGAAAATGAAGCGTTCCTGCTACCTGAACCCTAATTGTAATCGACGACTCCTCCCTCTAATAATTATCCATGTTAACGACCTTCAAAATGAATACATGAAATCAAAAAATAGAATCTTCGACTTTGCTTTGAATTGTACGCGTTTCATTTAGGTAAGAGATCAAGTTAGTGTTTGTGTTTTAATCGTAATCTTCCTGCAGATTAAACGCCCACGGTTGGTAGAATCGCAGTCCTTCCCCCACCGGGTGGAAAAGACCCAAATTCGAGTCCCGTCGATGACGCGGCGAATTTTTATGGTACTTTTTCTGAAAGTGGCTGAGTTAGTCGGTCTCAGGCGAGGGTAGCATAGTTTTTTCTTCCAGAAACTCTGGTTTTTCGTCTAGCGAACAAAAAATCGACCTCAGAACACACAATTTACAGACAGTATACACAGAGAAATATGACGTTGTTAATGCTCTGAGGAAATTTTTGAGCTAGAGCCTCAAATTACGTGGAAGTTTCACTAGCGAACAGATTACTGCCATAATGTTTGTGGGTAGTGAACTACCAAAGTAGATAACTTGGCATCGTTTTAATTATATCTCATATTATAAAAACCTTCACAACGAGTTGCCAATATTGCACTACCTCAAATAAGTAACGATTCACAAATGAAGAAGAAGACTAATATTACTTATTCTCGGCACCGTTTCAAGACTCTTTGGCCCCTCTTCGGTGGGCGGGTAGGTACCCTGGTGTTGCAATATTGACGGCTGGTGGTGGTATCCGACGAGAATAAGTAACATTAGTCTTCTCCATTGATGAAGGGTTACTTATTCGAGGTAGTGCAATATCATGGCAACTCATTGTGAAAGTTTTCACAATATGAGATGTAATAACAATGCCAGTTTATCTCATTTGGTAAGTTCACTACGTACAAACATGATGCAATGGCACTAACCCGTCCGCTAGTGGCTAATGCTCCTAAAACCGAACAACAACCTGCAAATTAAATTAATTTTCGCGATGCCACAACTCGTGCAAGAACGAATATTCGTAAACATTTTCCTAAGTTCTAAATGTTCTGTTTTTATCAAAGCGAAAAGAGGCAAAATATTCGTGCGTGGATTTATCTTTTTCATGAAATCGCGATTAAAATTAAAAGCCTTTAAAGAAAGAATAAAGTTCAAATGACAATTATTTCCGATTCATTAGGGATTTCGGTATTTTCTTTTCGCCGAGATATTCGGCCGAATGCAATCGCAAACAAAGTACATCACGTGGCCGTTCATCGATTAAAAGAATGTTATAGCGTCGGCACCACACTGACTCACGATGAATAACCGCCCGGTTATTCATCAGGAAACGCCTCTGAACAATGTGGTACGTGCATCGGACACTCATCTTGTTCCAGACAGTTCTTGCAGTTAGTTGTCAGTCTACGTTGCATTGTGGCTTAAGGGGAAAAGAAAATGTCGACAAACCCAATTTCACACACAATTTGCCAACGTTCTCCTCACGACGATGGAGTTGCCTCGCTATGATTGTAAACAACCCTAGCTCACCTAATTCATTTCTGCCTTCGCTTAAGTTTATTTCTCGAATGAGTTCCATCGAAATTTTAAAATTTGCTGAAGGAACAGACAGGACGAAGCAAACGAGGGGTCGTTGCAGTAGTGGTTTTTTTTTTTTTTTTATATATGAGGAAAATTAGTTTATGCAGAATTGAGTAAATTACGGAAGTAATTTTAAAATGTGGGAAGGTGGAGAAGTCCTCGTGGAATCCTGAAAGTTAAACAACGATGAATTAGCCTGAAAGTGCGGCCATTATGCGATAAAGATAGATTAATAACTAGGCATCCATTCCCGAAAGAAATGAGTAGAAACTATCTGCACGCTAAACAGCAACACCTCTGGAGCCCGAAGGTGACTGGGGAGCTATTGAGAGCTGCTTCCGAAATAGAAGGGGTGGTGGGAAAGAAAACTGGAACGAAACATATTGAGAAACTTAATTTAGTAAGGAGCGTTCGGTTAGAAAACTATACGGGATGAAATGCAAAAGCTTACTTAAGCTTTCTCAAAATGAAGAGGGAGAAGCAAAGATAAATGAATAGCATTTGTCGTCCATTCAGGGAAGCAGTTTTCATAATCAGGAGATGGAATGAAACTTCCACTCCTACGATACACTGAAGCTGTCGACCTCAGATTCAGGTAATCATTCCTAGTTGTACGTTGATATCAGTTAGATCGTGGGTGCGATTGGTGGAACAAATTATTAATATTGGATTGGGCATTTAGGATATAGAATTTGACAGATTATTATAAGGAATAGGCAAATGAAGGAATGGGATTTTCATAAACTACTTCCCTTGCCTCGCATCATCTTCATAATCGTACTACTAAAGATAATTGCCTACAACCTGGTCACCCGCCGCTTCAGGTCGCATTAAGGCCCAAATGATGCAACGAAAAGGACTTTTGTGAATATTAAACAGTTTTCATTACTTTTTATTTTGCGCGATAAAAATAAAACAAAATAATAATAATAATAACATAAACACAGATTGTTACCGTGCCCATTCCCACTCCCACTAACCGTCCAATTCCACTTTCAGTTTAGTTGCAATCACTGTCTCTACTGCGTGGGGAGGCAACTTATTCCAATGGTCGATAACCTGCTACCCATCTATGAACTTCTGAGATCCGATCTTCTCTTATTCCCCGAGATTTTCTATATTTGTGTCCCGTGGTTCAGGGAGGAGCACAGACCTTCCTCATTCATTTTTACCCAATCCCTTCAGCGCCTTATACACCTCACTTAGATCACAGCTTAGATTTCTGGTTGTGAAACTGCAATACATATAACTACGCCGTTCTTCACGTGTGCATCACTTTGCACCCGTCACCAATCTGGTCACTCTTCTCTGAACATTCTACAAAGTTGAACGCTTTTTTTAGGCGCAGTCGGTAGACCTCAATACAATACATGTATTCCAATTGTTGCTTAACCATCGTCTTGTATATAGGAATCCTTCTCCCAACCACCAAAAGTGCTATATATTATAGACAGAACACTAAGTGGCGAGTTTCTGGAAAAATTCGTGTCGGATTGAATATTAACGAGGATAGGATTGAATATTAACAAGTAAGGATACAAGTCTTTTTTAAGCAATTGGCCTGGTTCTACTTGTTAACCACCCATCCCTACAGCAAAATTTGCCAACTTCCATTGGATACCCTCGTCGATATAAAAATTAAAAATAGGAGGGGTTCCCACACGAAGCTCTGTTCAACAAACTGTCGCTATATAATATATTTCCGCTCAAAGTATTCCTCCCAGTGCGCATGCTCTACAGGGATTAAATCTGAATGAATAAATGAATATTCGGATGTGTAAGAAGTTGATATCACCCTTAATGAGACAATCGCACTTGTTAGCCCAACTCACTCTGCTGAGATTTTTGTCGTACTTCTCAGTCATTTGGCCTCTAGCATACTCGTACTATCATCTTCCATTTACTGCGAGTCTTTTCACACCGCAGTGGCTCAACATCGTCGTTACTTACCTTAATCTGACATTCTTGTTACCTTCGGGCAGTTTTTGATCAGCCTCACCCTTCCGCCTCTCTTGAACACAATCTTCACCGGAAAATGAAATTCTCCTTCTCATTCCTGAGTGGCACTTTCGCAACAACTACATCAACTTTAGTTTTTTATTGCTTTTTATAACCTCGATACACCCTCGATGTTACTTAAAGGTGTCTTCCTCGTGGTCTTACATCGCTAGTGACTTTTGGTTTTCTTTCAGTTTCCTTTCAGTGTTTATCGTAATTAATGGTTGCCCAAGCGCTCTGAGACGTGTAAATTTTTCCAACGCCACTGATTTTTTTGCCGAATCTCTGAACTAGCGGTTCTCGGAGCCCTCAATGTCTTATGAATGGTATTGGTAAAGAGCCTTGCACCTCTCTCTTAATTGAACACGTAAATTTATTTCTTTTCTTTTTTTTGCGTGAGGGAAAAATATATATATACGTACATATATTTCTTATATTTTTTAAGTGGAGCTGTTGTATTGGCTTCCATAAAACAAATATAAAATGCACTTGCCACTCATTGCGCAAGTATAAAACGAAGGATTTCACATTTTCCTTCTATTTCTCTCAACCGATCTTTATTGGTAAGTGCAATACCGAAGACCGTTGAGGAGTCTTATTGGAAGGACGATGCGAGCCCGTAAAGCTTCTGTAGCGTCGGCCTTAAAATGTGTCATTTGCATCCGCCAACGAACGCGTTCTTGTATCTTCGGTTTTATATATGCCGCCAGCTAAAAGTTTAATTAAAACAACTCCGCCTTCGTAGAAATGACAATTATGAGTCTCGTAACTCCGTTTGTCGCCACTTTGTCTTCGTGACACCGCGAAGGGCCGGCCCCTCCTTCGTTAGGCACGTGTCGCCGATGCGGAATAAAACGCTACGTTTGTCGAGATATTAATTTAAGGACCGAGTGCGATGTCCGCAACAGAGAATTAAAGCCCCCCGACAACAGGTGCACAAATGGCGACACTCCCACTCGATTGACTTTGCTCGAAGAAACGGGCCAATTCGCCTGACACTTTCAGGCGCGTAAGACGGAGGCTGGAGGCGACTTTACACGCAGCGGCGAAGAATCCGCGAGCATTACGAACTGCTGTCTTTAATTTATTATTCTTAATTTCTCTCTTCGTTTATTCCGTTCCGCATTTTTAGTGGCAAACGTAAACCACTCTCTTTCCATTTCCTCTTCTTCTTTCACGAGTTTTTATTGAATCTTCCTATTAACGACCTTTTGGCCTCTGTTCCGATCGGAGTGTCGTCTGCTGCTTTTTCTCGAAGTTTGTCTTCGTCTGCCCGCTCGTCTGAACTTTTTTTTTTTTGTCAAAGTTCATCAATGGGAAAGTTTCCGTTTGTGGTCCATCCTAACGGTTTTATTTTAGTAGAGAAACCGGTGAAGAGTTAAGAATGGGCTGTTTATAACTTTATCGTTCGATCTGACAGTGCGCGTCCCACTTCCTGCGCACGTCACCCGAGAATCGCAACAGTCTCATACCATTGGCCTTCGTGAAGAAAGAACGTGTCCAGAACTCGCCATCTGCCATTTTGTACTCTGCCATTTTGTACTCTGCAGAAAATTCGAGAAGAAAAATTTCGATATTAATAAATAATTGTATTTTAATCAAACATTTACGCCAATATCTGCAGGTCAAAGTGAGGAGAAATGCGAATACGATGGCAAAATTTAGCGACAGCCACTTTGGAAAGTTGCGCTTCTTCTCCACAAACTCTATTCACAGTTTGTGGAGAAGAAGCGCCTGTAATTTTTTATTTATTCATCCTGCTTGAATGGGGCTTTATCTACCGTGGCACACAAAAAAGGCCCTATGGATCTGTGGGGGGTGGAATTAGAAAAAAAGATGATATATTTATTTTAATTATTATTTTGTTTTTATTTGTTCCCTTATAAGAGTTGTTGTCCACCTTATTTTAATTTCCCCACTTACACATCTGACTTTACTTTACAGGAGAATTCCAGATTCATGGGAAATTCTCAATTATTTATAATTCCCTTCGGACAGGCTGGGTGTTCAAGAATGACAAACAACACACACATTAATATATAACATAACATTTTATTTACACTTATATACACAATATAAAAATTATCAACTCTCAAGCACATATTATTATTACTCAAATATGGCAATTAAATACAGTGGTTTTACTCTAAACAAGGTTATCCACTTCAATACAACTCAATCAATATCATTACAGAAAACTGCTATAGTTTCTATTTCTTTATACATGTTTCATAAACTCATAGGAGGTTTGGTTAACATCCTTTTTTAAATTAAATTCCTACTCTGTAAACTTATTTAGGAATTTCGCTCTTTTGATTTATTTAATGTCTTTTTTTTTGTCTTGGGGATTATATATTCACAAACTTCTCTAATTAGGATAAATCATACATTTGATATAAATTTCTGGACTAATCATTTAGAAGGCTATCTCTTACTCTGTACTTCTTTACCCTTCCCTTCCAAAATATATCCTACATATATGTCTGAAAATTACTAATAATAATTATCTAATTTCTCTCCCTTGCCTTCCTACATATGTCTAATTATACAATAATCCAAGTCATTACTATCATTAAACATTCGTATCCTTCTTTTAGTTCCTTTCTCAATTTACTTAGTTATACCAGTTAAATTACAATTAGTATCCAACTTATCTTTACATTATGTGTATAATTTGTACATATTTGTATATCTCACAGTATACAGTATTTCTAAACTTCCACTAATCTGCTATTAGGGTTCCTACAGTCTTTCATAGGTAAGTGAGAATACTATAGGCTAGTCACTTACTTAATTTTTCTAATCGAGCTCCTCTGTTTTGGGGTTTCAGCTCCTTGTAGGGACTGGCATCATCATATGTCACGGGCATTCATCTCAGGACATCTAGAGGTATTTTCGTGCGGGTCAAAATTCTGGTACTCAGCTGAACTCACTGTCCTATCTGGACTGGGCTGGCACTTAGCGGTACGATCATTCTCCGTCGTTTTGGGATTGCTATCTTTCCTTTTCTGTATAGCAAACTGAATATCTTCACAAAAAAACGCTATAGCTTCTTCTCAATGGGCTACTTATTCTCAGGTTTCGCTCCTGCCACTCTAGCTATTTATTCTCAGGTTTCTGTTCCTTCTCGTAGAGTTACTCATCCACCTACGACATTGCTCCATCCTTTTTACAAAAAAAAAACTCCTTCGAAGCTCACAGCACAGCACTTTTTCCATCTTACACGGGCTACTTCCATTCGCCACTTTATCGAGCTATTAATTCCGAGTTTTCGCTCCTTTCTCTCGAGCTACTGATTCTGCGGATTTCGCTCCCTTTCTCTCCACCTTATTAAAACCGTTCACAAGGAAAAACTCATAGGGTGCTACCCTCGTTTTCCCGCTCCACCTATTAAGAACTCTTTCCTTAAGAAAATTTCTCAGGGCGCTACCCTGCTCTTTTCCCACCACGACCAAACACTCAACTGTTAACTGACACATATTTCCTGCAACGACGAACCCTCAACTGTCCATGTTACTAACTCATCTTCGCAAAACACTCCCAAATTCTCAACTCTGTGTCTGTCACATTTTATAACACGACACAAAAACTGAACTGCCTCTCCTAACTCATTTTCCCAAACGCCGACGAGAATCTAAACTTTGTCTTTTCCTAACACATTTCCACACACCCCCACATACTCAACTCGGGGTTCTCACTGTTTCTAACTCATCTTCATAACCACCCACATAAAGCTCAACTACGGATCTGTCTCTAACTCATTTCCATAACCATCCACATAAAGCTCAACTGAGGGATCTGTGTCTAACTCATTTCTATAACCACCCACATAAAGCTCAACTGAGGGATCTGTCTTTTTTTCCCCCTGCTCACTTACTTTTTGTTACTCTGAATTCAACAACGCCCCTCATAATTCCTGATCGCCTTTTTTCTGAGTTTACCCAATCTTCTCATTTTGTCAACTTTCATCATTTCCTATTCGTCCTTTAAAATTTCTCAAGCTGTATATTCAGAGCTCATTTTAATAAATTTGCAAATTTTCCCAGGCAGTCCGCTGCTTTGAAGTTCGCCGTCATCTTCGCCACCCCTCGTTAAACTTAAGCAGATTTATTTTACATGGTCTAACAACCTTGCCATCGCCGACAGTCAGACGCCAATGTGATTGCTAACCGAGCAATTTGACCCGTATTTACTACCTGACCGATTATCAGGTGTCACCGGACAAAATTAGGCCTGACGTAGCCCAGTGGTCAGGAGCGAGAGTGCATAACACGCGTTCCTTGAGTGGACCGGGGTTCAAGCCCGTGACTACTAAATACGATAAATATTTGTATTGACGATTTATTGTAAACTCTACTGACTTGGTTGTCATGCCGGAGTATAAACAGAAAATTTAAAGGGATGTCCGACAATGTTCAGTCTACAGCCCTTGTTTTTCAGAGCCATAGATATTCACACATGCTCGCCAGTAGTCGCTGCCACCATTCCCGTTGTTATTGTTTGTTCTTTGCTATGGTGGGAACTGAAATGTACCCCTAATTGCTAATAGCTTACCGCTCCCTTCTCTAATTCAACCTTGTCTAATTTTAATTCCTTGTGTGTGACCTAGAATAATATTAGTGACTGGCAATGTTTACTGTCCTATTTTGCTATTTCCTAAGCTTTATTTAAATAATTCTCACTTTTTTCTAAAATATTAAACATGTAAGATTTTTACATCTTACAGATCCATTACAGACAAGCCACTTTCATAAACAACTCTTTGGCTAAAATATTCGACACTGCAGTCTATTATAAGCTCACTCCCCGTTCGCAAATATTCCCATCCCTCAACGACACGCACATACACTACTTCCGGTCGTTCTGTCTCCTCCACTTTGCTTTCTTTCCGTCACTACACCTCCTCACAACTAGACGCCGCTGGACATCTTGCACATGGTCTGCACTGAATTCTGAGCATAAAACATACGAATGAAATGATAAGAGCGGAGCCGGATTAAGATTTTGTAGGCCCTGGGCTACAGGTACTGTAGGCCCCCAGTAATATTTTCAAAATGGAAAAAAAAAGTTACAAAGAAAAATTTAGTTTATTTTTACAAAGGCAACAACAATTCAAATTCAAACATTTCCGCGTAACTTCTTGGAAACAAATTTCTCCAAGTAAATTGTAAGTTCTTGAGAACATCATTTTCAATTGCCACGAGAGCAAGTCTGTTTAGTCGTTCTTGTGCCATTGTCGATCTGCGTACGTTCTTTAGATGTTTCATCTTGGAGAAACTCCTCTCTCCAGTCGCATTAGTTATCAAGTAAATCCGTAGTGCTATTTCAACATTAGGGAATGAAGAAGTTAATCCATTGTTTACTACAAGAGGGTGTAGATATCAGAAGCTTGTAGTGTTTGGTGCTTGTGCCTGAATTCATCAAATTACCCAAGTGAAGAATTTCTGGCACAAATCCAGGCTCGATGTCATCTGAGTAAATCTTCTGAAACTTGGCTACTGCTGCTGCTGTTGAAATGTCTTCATCATTCATTGTTGGAAATTCGACCAGGAAACCAAAAAAATGAATGAACATTTTTTATGCTTCAATGCGATGAGAAAGAGCTGAGCATAACTTGTCTCTGATGGGTAGATATGTTTCCACCTTAAACTTCTCTCTTCCTCGCAAAGCAACACCTTCAGCATTACCATCATTGATTCGTTTTCTTTTCCAATGCTCTCGTTTTTGTTCGTCACAGTATTCCGTATTTTCTACTTTGTCTTTTGCTTTATTTTCAAACACTTCAAACTGATCCCGCTGCGACATCAAAAAATTCGGGAGAGATTTAAGAAGTTTAATAGCTGATTGAAGCTCCAGTGTTTCAACTTGAAGTGATTTGCTGACTCGATTGAACCTCTTTAGTATGACAGCCCAGAAGTCTGCCAAGAGAACTGTGTCCAACTTTGATAGCTTCATAACGTATGTTAGCCTTCAGATTTCAAAACAATACAAAATGCCGTTGGAGAGAACACTGCAAAGTACCAGCCAATAAAACCGTTATTCACATGACGTCACAAACCGTCATACAATAATATGTATACAGTACAGTGAAATAACTTTTCACTTAAGCTCTGGAGGCCCTGAGCTGTAGCCCCTAGAGCCCATGCCTTAACCCGGCCCTGGATAAGAGAAGTTTCTTTTATTTCGTTCTCAATCGTAGTGTCTCGTGCTCAGAATTCATCGTGACAAACTTTATTTATGGCGTGCTGCGCTCTTGTCATACTTCAAGATGACTTTCGCAGATCTTCGGAATCAATGGTTGACCCACGATTACTCTTAAAGTAATACAAATATCGTTTTGGGTCGCTTTTTAGGAGACCCAAGCGTACACTTCTCTGCACCCTTCGTTCATTTGTTTACGTTACGATGTTTTAAATAATTTGTGTCGCGTTGTCCTCTATTTATCCTCAAGGGCTTCGCAAATTTCAGTTCCCGTTATGTGCAGAACTAATAATAAAAAGTAAAGTGAATTCTGAAAGCATCTTTATTGTTTTTCGGACGGCACACACAAGGGGAAATAAATTTAAATTGGAAAATGATGACCGCTGGGTATTTATCTCAGCCAGTGAGTATTTGATCGTTGGGAGAAACTGCCATCTGGTGTTTGTGGAAGTCTGTTGTTGAGGAAGTCTGTAGTTTGGAAAAGATGAATTATTAGAAGGAATGGACAAATGAAGAGATTTTTTCTTTTTCGCTGAAGCTTTGTTTCACGAGCAGCTGAAATGAGGACTGAATTACAGGATGTTCGCGACGTTTGTTAGTGTTCCACTGATGCATCAGCTGCAGCCGTGTCTAAGGGAACTGAACAACACAAGGTGGAGACTGAGACTGATTTGTTTATAGATGTGACACAGCTGAGTGTTGAAGCAGTACACGCATTTCAATTGACCGTCTTTGAACTCACTTGTAAGACATATTGCCATATACTTACGTTATTTGGATGACAATTACAATTTTAAGGGGTGATGTACTTTCTTTGAACACCAGTGTGTGTTTGTGTATATATATATATATATATATATATAGTAATAATTATTATCATGGGTAGTATTAATAATTAAGACTAATAAATATTAATATTTATTAGTTTGTATATATTAATTGTAATATTAATAGTAACGTTACGAGGTGGCTTTTATGTCTAGTTACAGACATAACCTGGTACAAGTACAGGTCACGGGGTGGAAAAAAAACCCCACGAAGGAGAAAAAGTATTAATAATAATAATAGTAACAGTGGATAGCCCTGATTTATTTATTTATTTATTTTGGCTGTTTTTAAAGAGTATCGTCATGCACGTGGAGTGTTTCCATCTGAGAGCGACGTAGCTCTAAAATAAAAATTATTTTGTTTTTCATTTTGGGCAAAGTCATTTCGGAAGAATTTTGTTGTGTAAAAAGAGCTTGATGGTAATTAGCACGATGGTGGCCAATCGTTCATCATTTTCAATTGGCGCATTCCAGAAGACGTGTGGAGGAAGAGGTTCCTTTCCGCAGCCTTCCTCGCACGAGGGCAAATCGGCGTGTTTGAAGTCGTAGCAAAAGCCGGGGACGGCCTTTGCAGTCTCGTGATATACAGCTCGGGGAAACTTCATTGTTCCTCGCGAAATCCTAACTGTTCCCTGATGGCCTTCGCAGTGAAGAGAAGCTCCTTGGAACGACTTAGCGCGTCTCTGCTAAAACGAGACAACATCTCATTTGCTAAGTTCGGGGTTCCGTCGGCAAACTGTTCACTCATTTCTGCTGGCAGTCATAATGTTCGAAGGGCATTAGGGAGCGAGGGATTATCTTGCACGCGATGCTCCTCTCCTGCTAGGTGGGGGAAGGGTAATAACGTTAAGGCTAAACCCTTTTTCTTTCTTCTATTGCTACTGAAATTTCAATTATGCAATTCCTTTTAATTCCCGTCGATACACTTTTAAGCATTTCAGGCTTCATCATAAAATCTTCGAAGGGAACTTCAATTCATTTCCACGTGTAATTTGGCAGAAATACTGAATATCTTTTATGTCTAGTAGCCACCTTTCCAGCCTTTCTTTTTTTTTTGGGGGGGGGGGGTTTACGCCAGATTCTTAGATAGATCGCAGCCATCCTGCGATCTTAGAATCTGGCAGAAATCCAAAAATAAGAAGGGTTTGTGCTTTATTAATGGATATTCTTCAGATTGGTTAAACTTCAAAAATGGAGTCCGTCTCCTACGGATCGTTCCTTGGTTCAATGTTGTTTCTGATTTTCATAAATAATATTGGCGAAAGGATAGAGGGCTTTATTAAAAAGTAGCAGATAATGTAAAGATTGGGAGAGCGGCTAATGTAAATAGCGTTCCGTCAGGATACTTGGATGGTTTCGAAGACGATCAGGAAAGTGGCAGCTATCTTTTAATGCAGCAAAATGAAAGGTCTTACGCTTGGGAAATAGCAACCCCAAAATAACTTATACACTTGGTGGGTTGCAGACAGGCGGCAAGGAGGACCCATGGTGACCTATCGATAATTTATCGAACAATAGCCTGTAGAGATAGGGAGGTCATAATCCCACTGTATAAGACAATTGTATGCATTTGGAATGCTATGTCCGAGTTTGGATGGCGCACTATGGCCATAGTTGCCGATGCGTCTAATTAATCCCTAAACTAACAACAACAACCAAGTATGGAGATCGCATCTAAAAAAAAAAGACATTGCCCTTGCAACGGTTCAAAAGCGGACAACCCTCGTAATGAAATCGAAAAAATGGTGATTGTACGACTTCCATCGTGGGGCTACAGAGCTTGGCAACCAGGCGTCTTATTGGGGAGCTGATTGAGGTTTATAAGGCTCTGAGAGTGGTTAGTAAAATGAATGAAGGCAGAATTTTCACTGTTATAAAGAACTCCAGAACTAGGGGCCATAAACTGAAGTTACAGGGGGAGAGGTTTAGGTTAGATTGTACGAAGTTTTCTTTCAGCCAACTATTTGTTGATAATTGGAATAACCTGCCTCTGTCGGTGTTTGAGGCTGACAGAACAACCATCCCACGCACATGGTACCAATCAAAGGGAGGAAAAAAATCCCAATAATTGGGAATAGTCAGAGGTCAGCAGGATGGATATGTATGGAGGATTTCAAATACATGGTTTATAAATAAATATTTTATTTATTTATTATTATAAAAAAACTTTCTTCTTTATGGGATTTTTTCCGCCCCGTGACGGATACCGGTACCAAGTGCATGGGGGTTCATTGGTTTTCACCGATTACTATTATTGTCGCTACTGATGGTCGAGGAACTCTCGTACAATCCTTTAGGATTGCAGCTTTCTGGAGTTCCATTTAAGTGTTCTCAGGCATGCCTATTGTTGCTAGGTTGTTATGGAAGCTCTTTGGCACTATGCAGGTGGTTAACACGATCGGGAGCATTATTTATTCCATATGCCACATATCTTTGACTTCCTGTCTTTGGTCCGAGTACTTCCTGATCTATCAGGTAGGGTAGCCATTTCCTTCTTGTCTATGAGGGTTATGTCTGGTGTGTTGTGCGGGATCGTCTTGTCCGTTATTGTGGCATGGCCCCAGTATAGTGTGTGAGTAGAGGTCTCTAGTACGGCTCCTACCTGTAATACGGCAAACTTTCATTGATCAGATGGTATTTTGCACTAGCTTCTGATATATTAACCTCACCACCTGGTCGTGTCTGTGAGCGTACTCCTTTTGGGTAATCACCCTGCGTCTCGTGGTGATGTGCTGGATTGTTTCTAGTGCCAGGTGGCAACGTCTACAGCTCAGGACACCCAGGGTCCTGAGCTGGATATCATCATTCTTCTCTTTCTTGGTGATTCCCTTCTACTTTTGACTCTCTCTCTCTCTCTCTCTCTCTCTCTCTCTCTCTCTCTCTCAGGGTTACTCGGGAACATTTTTTTTTTTTTTTTCCTGGTGCAGCATAAGCCTCAGGCTTCCTTGCATCATATGGATATTAATAATAATAATAATAATAATAATAATAATAGGTCATATGTCACTCCGGATCATTAACGATGATCCGGAGTGACAATAGTTGTTGGTGTTTACCTGTTCTTGGATGGCGAGCGTGAATCCTTCTGTCTTGGGAAAGAGCTTCCTGTTCGTGAGTCATGCGTTAGAAGCCGTCTTATCTACACTGGTGGCAAAACCTAAGGGCCAACCTCAAAATCAAACGAAACAGCCTGTGGCGATTTGCATAACTGTCTGTTCAGTAGAAAGCTGGTGCACATGCAAAATTTTGAATCGTGAAGAGAGGGCTCACATAAACAGATAAAAGCAGCAGTTCAGCAGTTAAGTGCAAATTACCGAATGGTGAGCACGATTGTTACAGACGTTCCATTGGTTTCATACAGTGCTACAGACAACGAAATGGCCACTAGACAAAATCTGTATCACTTTACCTGGGGTCCAATAATTGGGAAGCTCGAAGTGCGAGGAACGTGGCTGCAGAGTTCGGTATCGACCATAGCATCGTCTCACGTGAGTGGTTGTCCTTCAGAACGACAGGTACAGCTCTTCGATTGGTCGACCACGAAAAACAACGCCCTATTAGTAATGGCCGCATGGTGCAAGAAAGCCTATGGCTTATGCTGCACCAGCCAAAAATAAAAAATAAAATAAAATAAAATATCCGAACAAAACAATGATAAAAACAAAACAAAAACAAAAATAATAATAATTAATAAAAAAAAGGAAATTAAACCTATCATCCCACGCGCCTCCCGTACCCGAAGGCACCATTCAGATGACCCTTGAATTTCGCCAAACTGTCGGCCTCTACCACCCATGAAGGCAACTTATTCCAGTAATTTATAACTCGCTGGCTAAAATAAAACTTCCTGCAGTCCAATCTAAATCCCCCCCCCGTAACTTGAACTTATCTCCCCTAGTTCTAGCATCATTTATAATCTTGAAAATTTTGTCCTCATTCATTTTACTGATGCCTCTCAGAGCCTTAAACACCTCAATCAAATCTCCTCTAAGGTGTCTAGTTTCCAAACTCTGCAACCCACATATTCGAAGTCTTTCTTCATAAGAACGCCCTTTTGCCGATCTCACCAGGCGAGTTACCCTTCTTTGCACCCTTTCAAGAAGATCGATGTCTTTCTTTAGGTGCGGTCTCCATACTTGAACACAGTATTCCAAGTGTGGTCCAACAAAAGCCTTATATAATGGGATTATCACGTCCCTATCTATACTTGCAAAAGTTCGATAGATCATCGATAGGACACCATGGGCCTTCCTTGCAACCTGTTTACAATGCTCAGAGAATTTCATGTCTGACCGTATCGCAACACCCAAGTCCCTTTCCTCCAGTACTGGGTTTAGTTGAACTCCACGAAGTGAATAAGTTATTTTGGGATTACTGTTTCCCAGGTGTAATACCTTACACTTTGTTGGATTAAAGCATAGCTGCCATTTTTCTGACCATCCCTGAAGTCTATCTAGGTCTCTGTCTCAGCAGCTAAACAGGTCAGTATCTCCGCTAGAACTAATGCTTGGTGGTCTTCGGAGCTAAATTACAGTTTCAAAAAATATTCCCCGTTTCCCTGACAATGGAGTCTCCTAATAAAACAAAGTCCTTTTTAACCAGAGTAGGTTGCACTTGGTTTTTCTGTTTTGAGGCTCGAATCGGGTGTGCATCACTTGGTAGATTGCTGGAGTCTTGAGTCCCTGACGAGCTCCCAGATGCATTATTCTCGAGGGCAAGCACTCGTTTTTTCAGGGACTCAAATTGTTCCATCAGTGCACCAAATTGTAATTTAAGATCGGTGCACTCCTTACACGGGTCGACCTTGGAAAACATTCCACAGGTTCCAAAACCGATTAAATCATGACTCACCTGTAAATCGCCATCGGCTATTTCCGTGTGAGTCACGATACCCTGTGACGTTTTTAAGGCAGATCTCGTAACTACCATTATAAAATTAAATAAATATCAATGAAAGTTAACTTTAAAAAATTATATCCATAATATTATTAAAATTAAACTGTCACAGGAAAACGTATAACAAAATAATCCAACAATAGCTAAATAAATCAAATATTTAAAAGCACTATCCAAAAGTAAACCACTTAACTGAGGAGCCCTGACTAAGCGCGTCCGCTCACCTCGAATGCCAACACTGAACCAATTATGACCGCTATGTACTCCTACAGGCCAAGAGGGACCGATACCAGACAACGGGTTCCATTGCAAACCAGTTGCACAGAATGCAGGATATCGCGTGGCCAGGCGACTCCACAAAGGTGGACTTTTTGCCCGACGGCCAGTACGTGTGTTCCTTTAACACCTGCCCATCGGAGACACCGTTTACAGTGGTGCATCGAACACAAGGACTGGACAGCAGCGCAATGGGGTAAGGTACTCTTTACTGATGAGAATAGATTCAGTCTCAGCAGCGATTCTGTACGTCACCTAATCTGGCGAGAGGTTGGCACACGAGGTGCATTGGCCCCGAGGTCGTGTTTATGGATGATAACGCCACACCTCATCGCACTGTAGCTGTTGATATGCTTTTGGAAAGTGAAGACATTGTTTGGATTGGCCTGCCTGTTCCATCGATCTAAATCCCATCGAACACATATGGGACGCTCTGGGAAGACTCCTAGCGGCACATCCACCAGAAAATGTTCACCAGCTGAAGATGGCGCTGACAGAGGAATGGACGATGTTACCGTAAGAACTTATCAACAACATTGTTCTTAGTATGGACAGGCGGTGCAAAGCCTGCATCGACATTAGGGGTGGCCATATCTCCTACTGAGGACCACCTCTTCCCTTTGTTCCATCTTTGGCAGTGATGCATCCGTATCATGGCAGCCATCGGCTATTTCCGTGTGAGTCACGGAAATAGCCGATTTTTGAATAAAGTCCCTCTGTACCGTTTTGTTTCCTTTGTTGTCTCCTTCATCATTTCTGTACCTCACGAGGTTCCTTTGGTATGCTTTTCCCATATCCAGGCCACTCCTTTGAGGAGCTATAGGGGAAAACCTAACTGCCTTAAGTTTTGCACGCTAGTGTATTAAGATGTTGTGGAGTTCAGAGATTATGACTCCTCTTTGGGCACTAACTTTTGTTAGCTTCTCCTGCATAAGCATATGTTATTTGTATTATTACATAAGAGAGCCTCGTTCTCTCTTTTTTTTTTTTTTTTTTTTTTTTTTGCAGCAGAGATCGTAAAAAACATTCCCTTTAACTTTGTACAAGTATCAAGGAAAAAATGCTCGTGCGTGACCCCAGAATGGTGGAGAAAAAGAAAACGATCAGAACGAGACGAACTTTATCCTCTTTTAAAAACAGCGGAACAATAAAAGGAACAGCGCTATAAAAGAAAAGTATTCTCAAATTTCGAGAACAGCTTCTTTAATTGTATCTAATTCCGATTCTCTGCCTCTCCCCGGAATAAATAATGCCCGGCAGGGATCATTTGCGTGCGGAGCGGTTACACCTTTTTTTTAAAACCGTAATGGAACTGGAAGCAACCTTCGAAATAAATCTCCGCTAATAGAATAAAATTGAGGAGCTCGAGCTTTGGAAGGAAATTAATACCGCAATCGTATCCACATAAACTTCGAACTGAAAATAATCTCGTGTCAAATGCCATTTCAACGAAAATTGCTGGATAACGTTTACGGTAACTACACTTCTCAACAAAATTAGCGGAACATCGTGATACTCGTGCAGCTTGCGATGAAGCGGGACAAAATGTGGTACGCGGTGTCCCTTAAATAACCACGAAATGAGGAGACAGCGAGAAGCTTCAGTTGGACAATATGGGGGTTGTATAAGAATTACCAAAAAGGTCACATTACAGAAGTCGAAAGAACGTGCTCGATAATATGGTCGCATGACATCAATAAGGCGTGCGATACCCTCCAACGTCAGAGAAAGGAACATTTACGGTGGAGGCGGTGTTCTCGTGTGGGGCGCAATAATGAAGGAACAGAAACTCGAACCCTATGTGCGACTTTTTAGGGGTGCGGTTGGCCCAGATTTTGTTTTCATGCACGACAACGCTGCTACACAGTGGTGGAGGAATATCTTGAAACTGAAGATATCCAAAGACTGCCGTGGCCAGCGCCATCACCAGACTTAATTCCGGTCACTGGGTGAGCTAAGGTCTGCCCTGGTGGAAGAATGGGATTTGTTGGCACAGACTCTTATAGACACCCTTATATCGAGCATGGTTCACGTCAGGCCTGTTTAGCAGTTGGAGGGTATCATACGCCGTATTGATGTCATGACCAAAAGACGAAATGTCTGTAATCTGTTTGCAGGCTAAAATGGGACTCATTAGAGAACAGAACTGTACTCCATTTGCCAGGGCTCCACGATAACTTAACACAGTCCGGTTGGAAACGTTTTTACCTGTGGCTGCAGCAACCTCAAGAGACAGTTGATGGCAGGACATCTTAGAGTTCTCTTTTGCTGTTAGAGCCAGATACGGGTCTGTTCTGGTTGACATAGTAAGGTACATATCTTAAATGGTATTTTTTTATTAATTCTATGATGAGAATTCATTATTGTTTGATGTGAATAAATTCTGGAAATAAAACTAACTTTGGGCAAAGAGAGTGATCACGTCGAAAGGCGCTTAGGGAGCTTGTTTGATGTAGGGACGCATTCATCTTTGTAAGAGAGGCTACAGAGGGAAAATGTAAACAATGGATGACCAACCGCAGGGGGGGGTCTGGACGGCTTACGCGGAGTAGAGCGAGCACTGCATTGAGGGAAATGAACACAGTAAAAGTGGAGGCAGAAAATAAAGTGATCGATATGAGAGGGACCATTTCAGAAATGTAGAGTGGAAGCAGCGAGGGTTAGAGTTTTAAAATTGAAGAATATAGATATTAAAGTGTACCCCTATACATTTAAAGGGCGGTCACATCTAAAAAGCGTGACTAAAGGGAGTAAGTGGAAATAGATTGCGAGCAGGAATATTCTCGAAGTATCTGAACATAAAACTGTCCTCTGCTATGAACATAGGTGCCGACCAATCAGAACGGGGTCTAGACAAAAGTAGAAGGCCATCGAATTAGAATAAGGATGCTTTAGGAAAATGGAAGGTGATTGGCCAGAGAGAGAGAGAGAATGAGATGGAAAAGGGCGCGAAAAGAGAGAAAAAAAAGGTTTTTTCCCCTTTTGGTGGTTGGAGAGAAAGGTTGGTCGAGGCGAGAGAAAGGGGCTTTCTTCTTTTGGTGTGGTGGAGGTGAGATGGTGAAAGGTCAAAGGATGAAAGTCGGAAGAAGATAGAAGTAGTAATGAAAAAGTGCTGTGTTTTTTCGAAGGGAGTGTGGGGAAGTGCAGCGTATCTGGTAAGTAATAGTGGGAAGAGTCCGCAGGTAAAGGAGTGGTTAAAGAAATAGAGTGCGAGACGAGGAGCACCAGAAATCTTTCCTATGCAAGGAGAAGAGGCGTTCGATAGTAAGAAGAACCTTTGTGATAGCCGCATCAAAGAGAGGAATGTCAAGCAAGGACTGTGCAGAAGTCATTCAAGGCATATGGCAGATCATAGGAATCCTGTAAGAAAGAACTCTATCTAGAAGAAAGATAAAGAAAAGGGAGAGAAGGCAAGAAGAACTGGTACAAGTAAGTCCTCTGAAAAATTGATAGTTAATCACGCAGACAATAGGCAAGGCAGATAGGTTGGGCCTGAGTAAATCTATTCCCATCCATTATTAAGTTACTCAAGCCCTGCATTAGGTTGGGCCTGAGTAACTTAATAACGGATGGGAATAGATTTACTTAAGCAGTGAGAAAGAGTGAGTGAGTGAGGGAGGGAGAGAGAATATTACCTTTCTGTGACAAAGAGGCATGTGTAGAATAAATAAATCTGAAAGTATTGTCTGGTATAAGGGAAAACAAGAGTTTAAAGTTTGAGAGTTCACTCTGTATATGTGAACTACATTGATCTGTGAACTAAAGAAGTGTCTAAAGTGTCTGTGAACTAAAGAAGATAATGAACCCGACTGTGATGCCCTACTGTATCCGGGGAAAGTGAGAGTATAATGAAATTGTATGTACACATTTATATAGGGAGACATATATGAATTGGTATATTTATAAGATTAGACTAAGAAACCTTTTCATGGAATTGGCTAAAAGAGTAGCGAACTATCTGTAGAATTCTGTATAACTGTAGAGGAGGGTATATACCAGCCATCCTTGTATTTGTATTGCCCTTATAGTTGGCAGGAAGAAGTGTGTCATTTCATGATTATGATAATTATGTGTTTGTAAATTCCGTATGATTAATACTGAATAATAACCTTGTTAATGTAAATGAAAATGTCTGATCAATACAGAGAAATACATACAGCTCTACAGCAAACCACCTTTAGTATCGTGGGGGAGGGACCTCATGAACCGGGGTTTTCTGTAAAAGGATAGTAGCTTGTGGGCCTTGGAGGGAGTGAGGACCCCAGTGTTGAATCCAAACTTATCAACAACTATCCAATTGTGGTTCCAAGGTAAGCTGGGGTATTAGAAAGAAATAAAATTATATAAATAAGATAAAATTATAAGAAGCGCTCAGTTCCAACGATAGCCCTCAGGCAACTTTGGCCAGCTCTTCTTGTAATGGTTCCTGTCTCCTGAAACTGCTTCCATAGTTCCAATATGACATTGCGTGACACATTAAGCCAATGTGCCGCCTCCTGCTACTGTCCCTCTTCAAGTCCTCCAACTGCCTGCAATCTCAAAGAATCATCTATACGACGATGACTTGCCACCACGATTACTGGAAATGTCGTTATCCCACTGAGCAAGCAAAAAAAAAAAAAAAAGAAATGAAGCGATGTGGTCGCAACCCATGTTTTTATAGGTATGAATAATTTGCATAATGTGCAGCTCTGTAAGATGATAGATCGATTTCTATTGGATTTTACATGCCAGAATGCTTATCATATGAAATATATTCGCCTTCCGCGACACGGTTCACAGTAAAATATTCATGAAAAACATTTAGTTCTATTAATTTTGTCGAGCAGTGTATAATGGAGTTGTAATTTTATTTATTATTAACATATTAGCATTAGTTGAGGCATATGATGCAAGAAACAAGCTTATACAGCATGAGTCAAAAAGAAAAAAAAAAAAACATCTTCACATCTCACCCATCCGGTCACTCCAAATACATGTATTTGTCTAGTTCAGCCTTAAATTTGTTTAAGCTATCAACTTCCATCTGTTATATAACATACACAACAGGCGTAAGCTCAGTTACAGTGTATGACAGAACAGAAAATTCACGAAGATACAAAGATTGTACATTAACACGTAAACAAATAAAAAATACATACAATTTAATTATAAATTTCACCTTGAACCGAACTGTCAACCAGCCAACTTGCTCCAGATAGTTCTGTGAAACTGTTTCCTGTCCACAGCCATATCCAGATCATAGTTGTTCATAAGAGTTCTTTTAAAGACGAGTTCTTGGATATCTCTAACCTGGAGTGGAGTGGAGTTACTGATGTGGAATGTCGTCTTCTGTCTAGTAGCCACCGTTGGAACGTGAAGATCAATATGGCACAAAAGATCAGGCAGGTAGGTAGAACCAGTGAAGATATGGTACAACAGTTTTAGATCGAGAACAGTTCGCCGAGTTTCTGAAGTTTGAAGTAAGAGCAGAGATTCTGGTAGAAAATTCGGTGGTAAAACATGGGATTACGTCTGGAAAGATAGTGGATTGATTTCGTTTGTAGTGTAGATTCCATTTGCTGTATCAAATATGTATAGTGCGGATTCCATACTGGAGCAGCAAACTCTAGTATAGGGAGTACAGTTGCTTTGAATAAAAGCACTGAGAATCTTTGAATCTATATGTCTGCCTTTTGATGAAGCCAATTTGTTTTTCGCTTGGAGTAATATATTTCTAATATGTTTATCAACCCATATGCAGCGGTAAAAGTAACACCCAGATCTTTAACTTCGACAACTCTGGTAATCGGAATATTCTTGATGTTGTATTAGTTTATTAAAATCATAGATTTTCTCGAACCTGCAAAGGAAATTGAGCTGCATTTACTAGGATTTACCTCCAGACAGTTTAAAGCAGCCTAATTAGCAAAAGAGTCGAGAGCAGCTTGAAGATTATCTGCATCAACTTGACTGTTGTAAAGTTTCACGTCATCTGCAAACATTAAAATCTTCACAAATCGCTGTAGATCATTGACAAAGATGGTGAATAAGAGAGAAAAGAGAAAATTAGGTATCCTGAATAAAATGCGATAACGGTGGGTTGATGTGCGTGTTGTTACTTGTTGGAAAACCCGGAATAACTCGCAGACATCAGCCGTCTGCGGCTTCTGTCGATGAGACCTTTTAAATTCCTTCATCTCAAACCGGATTTGAACTCAGACCTCGGCAAACAAGCAGCGAATCCACTAGCTGTTACGAATCAATTTAGCAGTAATTTTGTGCTGCCCATGTTTGTGCGAGAGTTTGTTCGGCATAATTTATAGTTTTGGTATTATTCTGAGGCTTCTGTTAGTATGGCGGCATCATAATAAAAAAACGAAAAGGTTTCTGGTTTATGACGTTTTCGAAAATGAGGCAGGAAACGCACACCTGAAAATTGCAAAACGCCTGAACGCAGGCGCTATTAATAAACGAGTAAGTGCACAGAATCGAGTGATTATCTTCGTGAAATACGTTGAAAGGAAACTTTTTTCTTGAATGGGTGATGAATCGACTGATAAATGGCGTAAGGCGTATCTATCTTTAGTTACAAGGGCAGTATAACGTAGAGAGGGCAACGCAGGCCCGTGACATTCTGCATTAAGTAGTCGCCCCGTGTTTATTGATTTTGTAGCGGAGAAGCCAAACATCGACGAATGTGAGCCCATCAATGTGTCGGGTAATTTTGCTGCAAAGAACCAACTTTCTTTTCCCTTGCCCCCATTAACCCGCTAATAAAAGTAAGGTAAGCAAATTTGTTTCGCAACTTGTAATAAAAGTGGAAAGCGTCGAGTCGAGACTTAATGTAGTGGGGTTATCGAAATCGCGAGACAAAGACGCTTTCAATTATCCAACGCCATCAGAATTGAATTTCTGAAACGCCTAAAATATCAGCGAACTTCTCAATTAAAAAGGCGAGTTATGTCTGTGTAGGGTAAACTGACTGAAAATGATGTCCCTTTATATTTCTTATATAAGCCACTTTTTACCATTTATGCGTTATATGTTATGGCTGCAGTCGAGATATTTATAGAACACGTCTCACGAAATTGCGGCCATTTTAATATCAAAAAATGGGAGGGACTTCGAAAAACAACAAACTCCTCCAATTTTTAAAACCTTACAAATTTTAGAACGACCAGAGAAAATTGTCTTTAGAGAAATGTCCACAATGCTGCAACTATTTTTCACTCGAGAGTTCCTGCTGATCCAGCTTTAACCTTCCAATCCCAAAGAATCTGTTTCTTGCCTTTCGCTAAGTTTCCAAAAAGTATAATGTGGAAACACGCTGACGAATTTCCACCTATTACCTGGATTTAATTACAGAAGTATAAAATCGTATTTAAGTCTTCAGTTAGAATGATAATTAATAATATCCAAACGAACCACCCGTGCCTCATGATGCTATTGGACGGTTCTGTGTGGAATAAGAAATCAATCTTTACAAATTTATTTATTTATTTATTTATTTATTTATTATTCAATTTATTACATATGCTTCACCCCTGGATAGCCTTCAGCTAGGAGGGTGCCTATATACATTTGTACATTATAACTTAGACAACAAACATAGAAGTCGTACATAAATTACGCATATTATTATTATTTCTATTTTATAGAAACATTAGTTTCTATATAATATTATAAACATTAGTTTCTATATTCCAACAAAATAACATCTAAAGTGAGCAAATATAGCAGATAAAAATATATACAGTGACACGAGCAAAAGGTAGAGACATATAAACACATACGCGTCCTAATGTGTGCATATACAGCCAATACATATACATACAAAACAAATTAATTCTTCAGCAAAGTAGAGTTGATGGGAGATTCCATCCTGAAGGAGATAATCAGAAAACTTCTACAGTTTTATGTGGTGGTCCATGTCCTGTATCTTCTCAGATCTGTGCGCTTTCTCATCACAGAACTTGTGGGGATCAATCTTCAGAGTGTTGTACGTTTGGAGGATGTTAGACGGAAAACATCTTCTAAGCATAGTTAAATTCTGTAATAAGCTTCTTAGGGGAATCCATGAACTATTTCAAAGGACGCGGGAAAGCCTAGGATCTGCAACGAGATTATGGACAATTGGAGCGTCAAAGCGATCGGTGAGGAGTTGACAGAGATTACGCAGATTTCCTGTAATGAGCAACTGATTCCAAGGGGTGCAACCAAGGTTAGCATACATGATTGATCTCGAGATGGTGAAAGGGAGGCCATTAACACGGTTCAACCACCTTAAAATCCAGTACTCGATACCCATGAATTTTTTGATGTTAGTGAGGGAAGCAGAGGACCAGATCGTCGAGGCATGGTGTTTGGCATACATGGGAATCGGAACAAGACATGTTTGTATGTAGTGAGTGGCAAGTTTTTGGTTGTTTACTCCAGTAAGTTCCTGTCTTATCACCCACATTGCTGACAGAGTTTTTGCTTTAGTGTTGGCAAAGTGCTGTTGGAAGGTCAGGCCTTCATCCCAGGTGACCCCTAGATCAGTGTGATGAGAAACCTTTTGCACTCTGATACCATTTATGTATATATATCTTTATTGCAGGCAGTGATTGGTTACATGATTGCCTGATGCAATAATACCCACAACAGCGACAATGCTAGGGGTTTAACATTAAATAACTTATACAGGAAAAATTACTTAAAACATATATTAGGACATAAAACGTATAATTACATATTTTACATTTAATATTAACATGTGAAATGAAAACACATGAAAAGCGATGAAAAGAGGATGGCAGTCACTCGGTTGAAGACGAAAGCTGGTCCCTGATGATGCGTCTTCTGTACGATTTGTCCTCTATGAACTTTTTGTAGTCCACATCCATCTCCTGGACATTGTGGAGCATCTCCATGGGCAGGAATCTATCCCCTATTCTGAGCCTCCACGCCACAGACTGCAGAGAGGGGAGGGCTCTTAAGGGTTTTGGTGGGATCCTCCAATTGCACATCTGCCAAAAATTTGGCGTATTGACTTCACCCGCTATCATTTTAATTGTCACAAGCAAGCGGAGGGCAAATATCCGTTTGGAGACTTTTCTGTAATTTAGAAGTTGGGTGATATCTGAAGTATGTATGAGTGGTGGCAGTTTATGCTTGAAGAGGACCCACCGAAGAAGCCAGTACTCATCAGATGCAATGGTTTTTAGCGTGGTTTTCGTTGCCGACGCCCAGATTTCTGACCCGTAGATGATGACTGGCTGCAGAAACCGGTATACGTATTGGAGCGTGTACTCAGGCTCTGTGACATGAAGGAGGTGTTGTTTGGCAAGCCATCTTGCTCTGCAGACCTTGTTGTGAATGTCTGCAACATGGTGTTTGAAACTGAGTTTAGGGTCGAATATAACGCCGAGGTCTTTGTGCTTGATGACTGGGGTGATGGGGGTTCCGTGGATTTCCAGGTTTAGTTGCGTTGGGTTTGATTTGAGGGAAAATACCATTTGTGCAGATTTTTTTGGATTTATCTTAAGAGAGAACTGTGCCAAGTATGTAATCAGATTCTTGAGGCTGTTGATAATGTTTCCAGAAACAGAATCAGGTCGGGCGGTCCCGTTGATCCGATAGAGGAGCTTCAAGTCGTCTGCATAACTGATAAATTCTGTTTGCTGACACAGGAATGGGTGGATGGCAGCCGTAAAGAGGAGCCCTGAGAGAACTCCGCCCTGGGGTACACCTACACAAACTTTCCTTGTGAAAGATTTTTTATTCACAGTCAAGTGAAGGACCCTGGTCGTAAGTAGCGACTTCAAGAATTCCAGTATATTGCCTTTTATCTGGTATCCATCCTCACAAAGTTGCAGGAGGGGCTGGATGTCTATACTGTCGAATGCAGACTAAATCCAGATAAACAGTTGCCATCTCAGCCCTATCTTGTAGAGCCCCCAGAATGGTGTTGGTGGTTTGCAATAGGTTTGTAATGGTGGACCTGCGTTTCAAGGCATAGTGAATGTATGGTGATTCACATGGCAGAACCTGGTTGGTTAGGATAGGAAGAAGGCACTTCTCCATGACTTTGAGGAGACATGAGGCTTTCATTATTGGCCTGAATTGTGAAATTGATGTCGCTCCTTGTGTTTTGGGGATTGGTCGGACAATATATTGATTCCAGGTTGTTGGGAAACTTTGCGTTGTGAGGATTCCATTGAAGATACCTAGGAGTGCATCGATGATGAATACACTAACGCTCTTAAGAATGAATTGTGGGACCCCATCATATCCAGTGCAAGACGTTGGTGGGATATCATTGATGGCCTGGATAAGCTCTCTTTTTGTGATGATGATGGAAGCGAGGACATCTCGCTGACAACTGTTGTGAATTTTAAAGTCTGATGCTGACTTTGGCTTAAATCTTGTGATGTAGTCTAGCCATTCAATTGGATTAAGTTGTTGAGGGAATTCATCATGCCTTGCCTTAAACGGTGCTTTCCCGATCTTGATTGTTTTGTCGATATAGGCTTTAATGGCTTCAGATTTGCTTCTATTGAACTGGGCGCGGGCTCTTGAGTATGCAATTCTGTCTAGTGGGTCTGATTTTGCTTTCCATTTTGCATGTAGTCTTTGTTTATTCCGAAATTTAAGGCTGACATCTTCAGTCCACCATGCTTTGCTTCGACAGGAGATTGAAACTGTTTTTGACGCTGCAGTTCGAGCAATAGACTGCAGCCAGCAGGTAAGAAAGTGCAGCCCGAGCTGTGGATCACATTGGTTTAGGGCCAAGGTAGTATCATGTAATACCAAATGCGTATCATCCGTCGGTATTCTCCCCTTTTTACACTTCGACTGCAAAGGAACTTAATGTGGTTTTCTGTCTCTGTCCTTGTACGTGCTGGACTGGTCTTTAGCCAAGTTGTGTGTTTGTAATTTTCCCTTTTATATTTCATGCGCATCCATCCCTTCGCTTGTGCGCTCCTTTCTTTCAGATTTTAACTAATAGTGCTGTGGACGGAGTCAGTTTATATTGAGATTGGCTCCATGAATAACATCGGCGAGTTTTTCAAATGAAATAATAGAGTAATAGGTATAACCATTCTGTGCAGCTTTAAAATGGCAAACAGAAATCATATAACATGTATGAGAATGACGAACCATTACGTTTAACTCGTATTCGTCGGTTTCTTCGGCAAATGCAAAATGGACACGAGATTCAAGTAATTGTCCATCGATCCGACAATTCGAGGCCTTACAAAACAGTTCAACCTTTTGGAAGGTCATTAGTTTCGCGAACATTTCGAACGTCTTTTGAAGCGAATCCCAAACAGAACAAAATTGGCTTTGACGACATTGCGGCACGATAAACGAAACTTGCCATGTGGGACTGGAGATGTTTCTTTCTATCGGGGTGGTTATTGTACAAGAAGTACTTATTTATAAACAATCGATTTTTTTTTTTAACTCTGTTCTTGCACAGTTTTGGTCTTCATTATATTCTCGCTGTTTTCTTATTTCTACTTTCGTGCGATCTTTCGGTGAACAAATTCATCATCAACGAGCTTCAAAAGTGTAAAGGACCTTTCGCTTCTGAACTTCGGGCTACGCCTCCCTACAGAATTGGAGGCGAAGGTTCGTGTAAATATGACTTGAGCTTTATGTAAAATTAATAATTAATCGTTTAAATTTTTCATTTTAACCTCGATTTGTTGCCTTTCCTCAATCTCTGCCTTGGGTCTCTGTTGTTGTCATGCACTGAACTCGAGTTGTTATTTATAATAATGAATAAATGGTCGAATTAGTTTCATTAATAGTGAATTAAATTGGAAATGAAAAACTGACAACAGCGAAATCTTGATGAGAAAAAGGGATATATTCGAGATTTTGCGAGCAGACTTCCAAAACTGTGTTCGAGATAGAAGAGGGTAAATGCTCGGAGTGTTAAGATTCGTTTCTTTTCTTCAGATGTTTTCATCGGAGGACTCTGGCATGTACAGAGCAGCGGGGAAATGATTTATCTGCCGACGTCGTTAAAATGTAATGGCAGCCCGATGGTGAGGTGGTTGCTGTATTTTGTAAGTGGGCGCGCACATCTTTATCTTTGAATATCCGTTAGATTTATGGAGCTGTCACTTGTGGAGCGTGTCCAGCGAATATTGGGTTTCGTAATAATATTGAAATTGTGCTACCGAAAATATGAAACATTTTGCCATCATTAGTCACTGCAATCAGTAGTCCACAGTCTTTTTACAGCGATAATTCTACGCTGTTTGAATGTGTTGTCCTGTCATTTATCTTCGAGTAATTTTCTTTTATAGATAATTGATCATCTGGAAGATCTGCACTTCTAGTATATGTATTATATATACACACACAAATGCAGTGCACCTTTTAGCCAAAGGCCGTACAGGAGTCAAGCAATACTAGCAATAAATGAATTTAATAAAAGCTATAGTTTCCCATCCCTCTTATGATTAAAATGTTTTTTTTTTTTTTGTTGGCCTCGGGTTTCGCATCTACAAAGTTAAATCAAATATCACTCGTAAAGTTAATGATATTAACTAGAATTTAATGTGTTCATTTTTAAATATTTTCCATCCAGTGTGGCGAGGTCGCTGATTATAACCACCTTGCGACCCACAGGACATAGTGTTAGGGTCAGGCGCCACCTGTGGTTTCCCACACGTGCGCCGCATGTACGCTGTGAAGAAATACAGTACTACTGTAAATGCCAGAAAAGTGTTGTGGGTTGTATATGACATATTGCGTTAGATTCTGTTGTGTGTCCTGGCATTTGGCCCCTGGTGGGACCCTACCTTACCTTACACCACTGGGAGGTGGCCAGGCTGCCCATAGTCGTTTTCTGGCTGGTCTCCGCCAGGGTTGTCTGAGCTTCCTAGGCAGAGGCCAAGTAAAAAAAAAAAAAAAATAATAATAATAAAATAAAATAAAAAGGACAACGCTAGGAGTCAGTACTAGTTTAGTATTTTTTTTTTTTTTTTTTATAAAACAAAATTCATATTTTAAATAGCACACTGAGTACCGCTGGATTGGGTCATCTTATTCATCATCATCACTTCTAGAATTATTGCGCTCCCGGAGCAAACGCACTTAATATCTTTTACTTCATCTGATTAACTTTTCAATACTACTTATCCACACCTCACTACCATAGCCAGACATGATGGTCAGGTGTGGACTGTTACCCTCTTGTTCCGAGGAGGTTGGTCAATGTTGTCTAACTTCACGCTTGTATTTAAATAAATAAATTTACTTGTTTATACTACGAGCTAAGAGGAGTTCACAAGATAGAGAATAATACACCATCCGTTCATGCATAGCACCACACTGTGCTTTTTTACGCACTTTAAATAAAACTCCGTGTACAGTATATAAAGAATAAAAGCTTGATAAAACTTGAGATTATGATGCCACTGCCATTAAAAACAAAATACCTTTCTGTGGGCTTCTGCTAATATTCCGAACTAACAAGTCGTACAATCACTGCTGCTGAACAATTCAAATCGTCAAACCACATAAACACACACAAAAAAAAAACCACTTGCCTCATTAGTGGGATGCCCTCAATCACTGTCCTCGCCTGCCGGCTTGTATACTTATGCAACGGCCATCTCGAATTTGTGACGTAAACTAACAAACTTCTTTTACTAAAATGAAAGCCTATTAAAAACCCCACACTTCTTTTGCTTAAATCCGTCTCGAATTAGTGTCGCAAACTGTCCAGGGACGAATTAAGGATGAAAGAGGCCTCCGACCATATTTAAATTTGAGGCCCCTTAATATATATGGTCGAATAGTGGCATAGTGTTTTGTGAAAGGCGCCACCTGTGGTTTCCCACATCTGCACCATGGTACTTTGTGAAGAAGTACAGAATCTCTGTAAAAGCCAGAAAAAGTGTAATGTCTGGTTTCTGTCAGAGTAGTGTTATGTTTTGTTGTTGTGTCACTGGCTGCTTGGCCGCAGAGCCCCTAGTGGGACCCCACGTTGCCCGCCACCACCACTGGGAGGTGAGCCAGGCTGCCCATTATACTCTGGCTGGCCTTTGCCAGGGTTGCCTAAGCTTCCTGACAAAGGTCAAGTGAAAAAAAAAATAATAGTAAATAAATAAATAAATAATAAATAAATATAATAAAATAAATAAATAAATAAATAAAGTATATTAAAAAAAGTGGGGGGGGAGAAAACAGAGCAGGAGTACGAGTTAGAAGGAACAGAAAGAGTGAAAGGAGGACGGACTGAAGTTAAGGAGCAGTCCGCTCTTTGTGAGGTGAAAATAGGGGTCTGGGAGCGGGAGTTAAAGTAGCAGGGGACAGGTGCCCCTGCATGATCACCAGAGGCAATGGACTCTGTATCCCGCACTCAGAAGTTCTCCAGAGTGCCACCAATCCCGCACCAGAACGGTGCCGGCTGATCCTACCCTATAAGGGGTTTGCAGCAGTATCCCGCACTCGATGAGTGCCAGCAGTCCCGCACCAGAATGGTACCAGCAGTGTTCCTACCCATAAAGGATTAGCAAGTTGTCAAGGCAGTGTCCTCTAGCGGAGAAGGAGCTAACCCACGCCAGTCTGATTCAGGCCTTGGGCAGCATGATCCAATGTTGTTCTCATTTCAGCAATCTTGGCTAGCCTCAGTGCGAAAATTTCCTGCGCATACACAGTTAGTGCCCTGTATGTGTTTTCATCGAGCAGCAGCGAGGACTCTTGGTTACGTGGATTCCTTTGAATTGCGGTAGCAAACTTGATTCTACTGTTGTCATAGGCAGGGCACTCATACATGAGATGTCCCCAGGACTCTTCTTCTCCACAATGGCACCGCGGGTCTCTTTCAATCCCCATAGCCGTGAGTTTCTGACGGAAGGGGCCGTGTCCATTGATAATAAACGTCATGTGCAGACCAGGTGAGAACCAGGGAGGGGGCTCTGGGTGAGTATGGTTTTATAGTTGGGAGGAATCACCTCGTGATGTCTCCTTTCTGGGTGGTTTCCAGCTCTTTTGCCATATCGCTTGTAGGTGTTGGGTGATTCTCCTCTTCTCTATCTTGGGGTCATTTGCAAGATCCAGCTGGAGATTTACTATTTCAGCTGGTGTTCCTTTCCTAAGGTGGTAATATAGGCCTCGCCTGACTACTTCTAGGTAGAGTGGCTGACAACCTGTTAGAACTTGCAAGGCAGGGGTGCTAACAGTGCGGCACGCCCTACTAATTGATAGTAGCATGAATCTTTGAATTGTATCCAGCTTCTGTTTGTTTTTTGTTAGTCTAGCTTGCCTATACCAGGTGGAGGCACCGTAGCAAACAATCGGGACATATACTGCTTTGTATATGAGGGTCAGAGCTTTGTGCTTCAGGCCCCAGTCGGCTCTGCTCACCCTCCTGATCATGGCGGCATACTTCCGGATTTTGGTGGCTAGATATTTCAGGTGGTTATGGAAAGTAAGACTCGAGTCAATGTAAATACCTAAGTATTTAACCTCTGTGTACAGTCGGATGGGAGTGAAGTTTAATTTCATCGTAGGTGGTCTTCTAATTTGTAGTCTGCCCTTGAGGGGAATGGATTTTGTTTTTTCTGCCGAGATGGTAAGGTTGTGCAAGGCTGCCCAGTTCTGGAGCTTCACAAGCGCCGCATTTGCAATAATTTCCAAGGACGACCTAGTGTCCGCACGCACCAACAGGACAAGGTCGTCCGCAAAGGCCAAGGGCGCAGCCCCCCCCCCAAGGTCCAAGCCCAGAAACTCGTCCAAGACAATAGACCAGAGGAACGGGCCAAGCACAGAGCCCTGCGGACATCCCCGGTGGATGAATCTGGTAACTGTCTGATATTTGTTAGTAACTCGTACTTTTCTGTTGGTTAGATAAGACTTTAAACTGTTATATAGATTTTTAGAAACATTTGAGTGCCGAAGTCTCTGAAGAACGCTGGGCCACCACAGGCGGTCGAAAGCTCCAGCAAAGTCCACCAATATAGCAAGAGTACTTGAAAGCTGAGTGCGTTGCTTGGGTGATTAGATTGTTGATAGCGTCTTCAGTGCTGCAGCCTTTTTTAAAGCCATATTGTTTTTCTGAGGAGAGTTGGTGTTCCTCGTAGCAGGCAGAAAGTCGAAACAAGAGTGGACTCTCCAGTAGTTTGGCCGTCACGGAGAGTAAGGCAATCGGGCGATATGAGGCTGGGTTCTGTGGTGACTTGTCCGAGTTTTTCAGAATTAGTTTTAAGGTTGCAGTCTTCCATGAAGCTGGGAAGGTGCCCTCTGCCAGGCACTTATTCTGTAGGCTTAGAAGTATAGCTGGGCAGGCCTCAGCGAATTTTTTGAGAACTTCTACTTCCAGCAGGTCTGCACCTGGTGTTTTTCCATCTTTCATCTTGTTAATTGCCAGGTCCATCTCAAAGCCGATGAACGGGGGCTCCACCGTTGCTGTATGGTATTTTAAATTCTGGTTGATAATTTCTTGTTGCTGTTGCGTCAAGGGTGCCTCTTCAACAGGGTAAATGGTATCAAGAATTTTATTTATAGTGTCCTCCCAGGTATAGGTGGAAGTACCGTCTATTTTCAGTGTTGTATCAATCACCTCACCACGTGGTAATTTATTAGTTACAATTTTGAAAACTATTCCCCAGGGGTTCTCATTTCCGGAGATAGACACCAGAGTTTGCCACGATTGCTTTTTGTTTTTGCGAATTTCTTTAGTATATTCATTTCTGACTGTGCGGTAAGCTTCCCTGGCTGACGTAATCTCTTGGGAGGACATCGTCGCCCTTGCCCGCTGGAACATTTTCCTAGCATGGTGGACCCTTCTTCTTAGATCGTCTAGCTGGTGGTTCCACCAAGGGACAGCATACCTGTAGGGCCTTCTGCGTGGGATGGAAAGGTCGCAGACGCTTCTGATAGTAGCGGTAATGCTTTTTACACAGTCATCCGAAGTTTGTGTGTCAAAGAGTGGAATATCTTCAGGGAGTCTCGTTGACAGTTCAGTTCGAAAGCGCTCCCAGTCAGCCTTCTTGACGTTTTAACGTATCACATCTCTGGGGACTGGAGGGGTACGTTCCAGAGAGCCAACCAGGGAGAATGAAATCGCTCTGTGGTCCGACGTAGTCCAGGATTCTTGAACAGTCCATCTGGCGGGCTTGCCAGCAATATCTGGAGTCGCCGCTGTAACGTCAATGTTGCATTCCCAGAGGGGGCCGCTGTAGGTGTGGAGATGACCAGGGCGGTTTATAACTTGAAGTCCTGTTGTGAGGAAGAAATCTTCAAGTCGTGCACCATTCCTATGAGCAGACCTGTCAGGTGTGTGACTGTGCCAAAACACAGATCGGCAGTTTGCATCCATGGCTATTAGCAACCGCCCCCTGAAAGAAGTTGGAGAGCTGTCTGGATAATTGAGATTGCTGGGGCAATATCTTCTCCAGGATGGGTATATAAGGACAACAAGAAGAGCGGGCCCAGCGGAGTTATAATTTGTGCGCAGGCACTGTTTGCAGTACAGAGTGGCGTTATCTTGGTGGTAGTGATATCTGGATTTCTGACTATTATTGCAGCCCAAGGGTTCTCTGTTGTGCAATAAACTGTTTTGTATGTTGCAGGATACCCTGTAACCACTCCCGACCGGACATAGGGTTCTTGAAGTAGGACCACATCTATTTGATTTTCCTCTATTTTTACTTTTAGCTGGTCGGCTACCCCCCTAGCTCTCTGTGCATTTTGTTGGACAATTCTTTTTTCTTTGTAGTTATTGGTTAAAGGGGCTCTATCCATAGTTGATTCTCATTTGGTACAGACTTTTAGCTTTTAGGTATACTGGACAGTTTCCATCCCTGATTGAGTGCTGGTGGGGCGCCTTGGCCACCTTACAGTTGGCACAGGTTGGTGGTTGATCAGGTGGTGGCTGGGCAGTCCCTGTATCCATGCCCTTTTTGGGCACAGTGGCCACACGTCGACTCTCGCTGGTTGCATGTGTGCGAAGTGTGGCCAAAGCGAAGACATTTATAGCATTTGGGGACAGGAATATGTTCTTTAAATCTGTGGCTTCCCCAGCCAATGAAAATACGGCTCTGCGTTCCTAGGATTTGCCATGCTCTAGTAGAGAGATGGATTACCCAGTTTACGTTAGAGTGAGTTTTTGATTTAGTCTTGTATTTTGGAGTGAGTGACGTCATCTTCTTCTGCGTTTTCATGTAAGTGCAGGCTGAGGTTTTTACTGTAAATATCTTCTGCAAGTTCTTCAGGAGTGACGTCCTGATCTACGTCAAACACTACGATTGAAGGCCCTTTTTTCTGGGGAACTTCTGCCTTTAGTCCAAACTTGGTCATATTGGCATTGTTAAGGATAGTTTGTGCCTTCTCCCTGGTGTCTGTTTCTATCACCACACCTGGGTGCCTGGTCTTCCGGATACTCCTAATCTTGACAGTCTTCATTTGTTCCTTTAGATTAGCTGTCAGGGTCTCTTTGACGGCTTCACTAGTGTCAAGCTGCGCATCCTCTACCGGTTTAATCAAAACGATGTGCGATTCTGGCTTTCGTTTTGTCCTCTTGGTCTGGGAAATGTCAGGTTTATGGTCGAATATAGGTAAGGCAAATATGCTTGATCTGATGTCAACTAAAATAAATAAATATTGATACATGATCAGGTATATCATCAGGGGACGACGCCTGACCACGTATCAGGAACTGCGTTTCTATACTTGGCCATATAGTAGAAGAAAAGTGATAGGCCAAAAAGCAACGAAAATGAAATTAGCACATTCTAAATATATATATAGGTTAAAAATGTTTTATGACTTGAAAAATAAAGTAACAATAAGAACAATTTTAATACAAACTTTTAACTTTTTTATTGTACAATAAAAAGGTATTAGAGTAAAATTTAAACACTTAACAAATTAAGTTTAAGTATGCTTTCATATTACACGTTTTCTTGGTTTATTATTATCATCAGAAATTTTTATCACTACTTTAAAAAATATTTACATTGAAAATGAGGCCCTCTTCGGGTGAGGCCCCCGGCGATGGTCGGTTTGGCCGTAGCGTTAACGCGGTCCTGCCTGTGTCCTTTGTGCTTTCACAGATAAAATTCCAATCCTGAATCATTCCCAGTGGACACAATGTACCTTTACCCGTCTTCATTTCTTTCTTTTGTTTGGATGTTTAATTGTAGGTTAAATTGTAGTAAGAAACAGCCCCAGTGCCGACCATTTCCTAATGTTATCCATCATTCCATATCCTGAAGCGAATTTAATATTGCGATGGGCAATAATTTTTGGTGGAATCTGTTTTATGAAGGAGAGAAGAATAAACTGAAACTTTTGTGTAAAGGAGTAATTCCATTGGCTAAAGATTGATTAAGTGGAGAATATAAGGACAGATAACACTAATTCCATTGGCTAAAGATTAAGTGGAGAATATAAGGACAGATAACACTAATGAGCAATGTGATAATCAACTTGCCTTAGACCTTTTAACTCGCTGGCTCATCACAATTTCTAATTATGCAGCCTCAAAGAAAATAAGGATCTCTGAACGTACGAGAGGATGGTGGACTCCTGAGCTGAGCAACAGTTTTAAGCTTAAACAGGAACTGTACAAACAGTGGAAAATGACAGGACTAGCTCCGGACCGAATTGCGTACTCCAAAGGACGAGCAAGCTTCAACCGCCTCAAGTCTCAAGCCATAAAACATCACATTGAAACCACACTTCATAAGGGCTGTCCATCATACCGACAGAAATACTGTGAACTCCCTCCACAGTTTGATCCTGAAAGGTGGATGGACTTTATTGCACGAGTTCAGCAAAACCAACATGGGCCCAGTGATATTCCCATGTCTGATGATGATGTGCCCAGAGATGCACTTGAAACCATTCAATTAACAAGACAAGACCTTTTATCTGCGATTAATAAGTTGCCTGCAACTGGTATAGCGGGAATCGACAAAGTACCACAATTTATCATTAAATGTTTGAGCCTATTTCTAAGTGATCCCCTCCTAATAATTTTCAATAGCATATTAAAAGGAGAATTTTTCCCTCCAACATGGAATTTATATTCTGTTAGGCCACTCCCAAAAGTTTCCCAGCCAACTGAAACCAGGCACTTTAGACCCATCTCTCGTTCCTCATGTCTATTGAAATTACCTGAAAACACTTACCACGCACATTCTCCCGCACAGGCCCCAGCAAATTCATTATTCGTTACAAAACAGATCAACAGTTAGTAACCTGATTATGACTACTAATGCAATCCTTGGATCATTTGAGGAGAAAGAAGAAATGGCAATCACATATCTTGATTTACAAGCTGCGTTCGATAGTGTTCACATCCCAGCCTTGCTCAAACTCCTTCGAAATTACTATCACATCACAGGCCCAGTATTGAAGTTTCTGACATCCCTTCTTCAGAATAGAATCATCCAAATGTACATAGGAAAGCAAAGGTATACTAGACAAATACAAGCAGGCGTTCCACAAGGAGTCCTGTCCGGAATTCTTTTCACTGCTATCATCTACCCACTAATACACAATAGAACAGATATGATATCATATGCAGATGATTTAAAGATCTTCACAAAAATAAATTTGACCGATGAAGCCAAAAACGCCACAGTAACCATCAACAAGACCTTATCAGAAGTACAGCAGTACCTCAAGAATTTTGACCTGCAAGTGAACCCTGAGAAATCTGCCATCATGGTATTCTCTCTTAAACCCATACCAACCATAATTCAGCCTGCGATTGACGGAGTCCCGATCCCCTGCGTTGAAAAGCAGAGATCTGGGTGTGATCTTCGACAGAAAATTACGATTCCATCACCATATAGAAGAACTCTGTGCTAAATTCAACAAGAAACGGTGGGTTGCCAAGCAGCCCTTGCTACACATTCACAACAGAAACCTGATAAAAATGTATATCAGGATGATGATTTTTGGAAGTGTACTGTATGGAGTAGAGTTGTGGGGCTCAGCTGCAGACACCACAATTAAACCATTAAAAGCCGCTGAATACTGGCTCCTGAAGTGGGCAACCTGGAAGTGTCATCTCCCACCACAGCAGCGCACAACACCGATGGCCAACGCACTGAATTTAACCAGGTTTTCAGCATTAATGCACGAGAGAAGACTCATCTTCACCGTAAAAATGATTGCCGGGAGAGTCTCAGCACCCAACGTTTGGGACACCGTGTGCTGGCGGATTCCCCAACCAGGTCTCCGCTCCACTCCCAAGCTTCTTGCTCTTCCTTCGAGACTACATTAGAAAGATCGGTTCCTCCCTTATCAGAAGCTCCATCTGGTTCAATCCCTGGATGCTGACTTATTTAAAATCATAGATGATAAAAAGTATAGACGGATCATCCTAGATCTGCACGTGGTCTCCACAACTACCAACTGATCTCAGATCGTTATGGCGGGGCAAGAGACTCTCAGAAAACTGGACTTGAGGAAAATCTTTTGTTATCATAATTTGTTATTTTTGTTATTTTGTATTGGTTTTCCTTTCAAGTCAATGTTATCTGCTATGAGTACTTTTTTTTTTTTTTTTTTATTATATAATTTGCTTATAATTAATCTTTACAATTCCTTTATTATCTCTGCCGTTTGTTAACCCCTGGCATGGTGCCGTGAAGGGTATTGTATGGTCGTGGTACCTGCGTGTACCGGTGAACTGTACAATAAAGATCTTATTTATTTATTTAATAGTTTTTAAGGTGGTAGATGACTTTCATCAACCGGTGAAATACCACCACTTTGCTTATTGGAGTATTGAAGTGGTGAAACCCATGTTTACTCTCTAGAGCAAAGTTTCCGGCATCCCCCCCCCCTCCCCCCATACTTCTCCTTCGACCCATGCACGGTACTAAGTACTATAGGTTTTGATACCTTTCGTGGTTGGGGTTTTCATAAAAAAAAAAAAAAAAAAAAAAAAGTTCTTTTCCAGAAAGTATGAGGTATTCTATTAGGTCTGTACAAAAGCCTTTCTTCAAGTGCTCCACACCAGCAACGTCATCTGATCAGATTGAGAACATCTGTTCCTTTTGAAGCCAAACTGAAACCCGAAAGATGATAATTCCCGCTGATAATTCCCTTAATCAGAAACCTGGCTATAATCTTTCCCAAAGCTCGATCTATATGACTCCGAATCTGTCAGCTTCTCTTTAGCATTTTTTTTTTTTTTTTTATCTTATTATCGTCCCGTTCTTTCGAAAGGACACATTCCCTAAGACAAGTATTGTACAGTTCATGCAAATTTCCATTTTACTTTCTGAAAACTTTTTTTTTTTTTATCATGTCAACTTCCAGCTCGTCTTTTTTCCTGGAACCTTATCAGTCCTACGAGAATATGAGGCTCCAGGAAGACGCTTCCTTGAACTCATGCGCAATAAATTCTTCCATTTTCCGATACTCTCACATTCTGTATTTTCCCTTCTAATTTTTGACCTTTATGTTACTCATAATTTGATAATAAGATATTTTTGAAAATTTAATTCAAATACATTTCAGAATGCTCCCAACAGCATGAAGCAAACAGCCATCCACGCATGCGCTTAACGTGCATGCATGGCTTCGCTCACAGATTACTACTCTGTGGCTTCGCTACTGATGCTGTGGCGTTCCAAACATGGCTTACGAAGGATAGTTAATAAATTGGGCAAAAGTCTACCACAATCTTGCCGTTTATTCGCCATGAAAAAAATAAGTATCGAACTAAAAAAAAAAGAAGAAATAAATGCAAAAATAAAATAAACGAAAGAAAAATCTTTCGTCGCTCTCATACGATGATAAATCTAAAAATAAACGATTAAGCAGATCTTTTTGGATTTAATATAGTAGTAAAGGAATGTTCTAACGGAAAAAAAAAAAAAGACTGTTTTTTTGGCACTACTGTACTAGTAGAAATCACCAATGGCTGCACTGCTGCTCTACATGTACCGAAGAGGATGGAGTGGAATTGCTAGTAGATGTTTGCAGTGTGAAATTGCCGGTTCTACACACAGTGTATAAGAATTAGTAGAGGCATACGATACATAAAAACCAAGCTTATGCAGCATCAGCCAAAAAAAAAAAAAAACCGCTCCCATTTCACCCCTCCGTTCGTTCCAAATACCTGACCAGCTTAGCCTTAAATTTATTTAGGCTATCAACTTCCACAACAAAAGATGGAAGTCTGTTTCACCAACCAACTACCCGCTGGCTAAAGGCAAACTTCCGCACACCTATTCTACAACTGTCTTTCCTCGATTTCAGTTTATGCCCCCTCAAGTTCTTAATCTGAGCAAGAGGAGGAGTCCCATCAGCACTAGAGCTTGATCAATCCATCAAATCCTTAAACACCTCAACCTGATCACCTCGCAGATAGCTAGTCTCCAGACGCAGTAATTTGCAAAACTAAAACCTTTCTTCGTTCCATTCACTAATCTTGCTGTCCTCCTCTCTACTCGTTCCAACAGCTCTACAACCTTCTTAAAACGAGGCCTCCAGACCTGTTACGTTTGTTATGTTTGTTTGTTATTTGGTTTTTAGGAGCATTTAGCAACTAAGGCCATATTGCTCCGGGATATGCAGTGGTCATTCCCTGACCTTTCCGCATTCTCCGTATTTGGTGGTGACGGGCTCGAACCCCGGTCTAATCAAGAAGCGTGTGCTATGCACTGCTGCTCCTTCCCACCTGGCTACTGAGGCGCGAGACCTGTTACAGTACTCAAAGTGTGGCCTGACCATTGCTTTATACAAGGGGATAATCATCTCCTTATCCCTGCTAGAAAAATTCCTGTATATCATTGACAAGACACCATGAGCTACTATTGCAGACCGTCTGCACTGCTCAGAAAACTTCATATCTGCCTGCACAAATACCCCCAGGTCCTTTTCATTTTCTACCACTGTCAGCGTAATACCACAGTATTGATACGTTACTCTGGGGTTACTGCATTCCATATGTAGTACTTTACATTTGTAAATGTTAAACTTCATTTGCCACCTCTCAGCCCATCTGCTGAACCTTTCCAGATCCTGTTGCAGCAGCATAGCATCAGTAGTGTCCTTAACATCCCTGCCAACCTTCGTATCGCCTGCAAATTTGGACATTAAGTGTGATATACCATCATCAATATCAATAAATACAGAAAACAACACTGTACCCTGAGGGACTCCACTAATAACATTAGTCCACGTTGAGCAGTGTCCATTGATTACCACTCTCTGTCTTCTGCCACTCAACCATCCCTTTATCCATAGCAGCAATTTGCCTCCAATGCCACACTTCTCCAATTTGTGCAGCAGTCTTCCATGTGCAACAGTATCAAAATCATTTCTAAGATCCAAATATATGATATCAAAGTTATTCCCTGCATCCAGTTCCTTTGTGACCACATCATAATATCCAATAAAATTGGTCAGACAAGCCTTCCCCTTAACAAACCCACGCTGTGTCCGAGCTAAAACTGAAGTCTTGTCTAGATGATCCTGCAGTACTTCTTTAACCAGTGCCTCCATTAATTTCCCTGGAACAGAAGTTAAACTAACAGGTCTATAATTACTTGTGTCGCCCTTTGATCCTTTATGAATTGGGACATCACATTTTCACATTTCCAGTCCATGGGTACCTCTCCTGAATCCTTTCTAAGATCCAAATATATTATGAAAGTTTCCAAGGAAGCTCTCATAATTATGGCTAAGGGTTTGCATACTTCCTTTGCTGCCTTCTTTAATATAACTGAATAGATCCCATCCACCCTGGGTGCCTTTTTTATGTTTATCTTCAACGACTTCTCCTCCACTTTGCTCTCAGTTATTACAAAATCATCTAGCTCACAGCTAGAGTTTAATTCACCTCTGGCATTCCCCTTCCCTGAACAACTCTGCATGTGTGAACATAGATGCAAAATACTCATTTAGTTTGTTAGCCACCTGAGCAGGATCATCAACAGTTGTACCATCAATATCCAGTGGGCCAATCTGATTCGTCCCTTTTCTTCTAGAGTTTACATAGGTAAAGAACTCTTTGCTGTTTTTCTTTGCATCCTTTGCCAAAGATTACTCATTATCTGCCTTTGCCTACCTAATCTTCTTTGTGACTTGATTACAGACCAGCTTATATCTGTCATAGGCTTCCATGTCACCAAGTAGCGTAGCTACCCTTTTTCTGGCCCGGAGGCAAAGAACATGTTCGGGCCCTTAATTAATGAAAATTGCAAAAAGGAGAGACAGCCAATGAAGCTGGGCCCATAAAGGGCCCGGGCCCGGCCCGGAGGCAATTGGCTTGCCTTCCTACATGGTAGCTACGCCACTGATGTCGCCCATTAATTTATATGTATCCCATGCCTTTTTCTTTTCTGCCATATGTCTCATTAGTTCATCTGACGTCCATTTAGGCCTACACTTTGAACAATATTTCTTAGTTGGTATGTAAAGCCTAGTAGCTTCCAAGATAAGGTCTTTGAATGCTTCCCATTTAGAATTTGCCGTTGGTAACATCATCAGTTGGTCCCACTGTATAGAATTTAAATACTGTCTCAGTTCTCCGTAGTTGCCTCTACGAAAGCAAAAACCCTTCCCTTTACCCCTGATGGTAGTTACCTCTTTGAGTAAATCCGACTTCAGCACACTGTGATCACTGCCACCTAGTGGTTCCTTTATCTGCAGGTTTTTAATGGATGAAGAATCAGTACTGATAATCAGATCAAGAGTATTACTTCCTCTAGTTGCCTCACGAACATGCTGATGTAGCAAACAGTCATCCAATAAATCCACAAAAGCATTGCTAGTGTGTGAGTGACGAACCCAAAATTCCAGTCAATCTCTGGGAAATTAAAATCCCCTATTATAAGACTCTGATTTACTGGCCCACTCTATTTCCCTGTACAGTTTTTTATTATACTGTATTCATCAGTCATTAGGCCTATAACACACTCCCACTCTCAATTTTGATCTTCCAATGCTTATGTCACACCAAACTGACTCGACATTGCACTGTTCAGCGATGTCGACTGGCTGCACTTCCTTGGATTTTATATTTCTGAACTAATAGCATAACCGCAAGATGGATATATACTGTATTTTGTTTCCATCTTTGGTGTTCCTCTGGATATCCGAAATTGCTAAAAAATCAAACGTAGGCGACAACTGGTATTAGTAATCAGAAGCGCTTTTCCAGAGCAGTGTCTTAGAATGTTGTGGACTGGGCCATTGCAGTGTTAAGTTATTCTTGCAATTTTATGGAAAGATGACAGACAGATATATGAGCAGTGGCGGTAATCCATTACTTTAGCGTGGTGGCGGCACAGTTACGCCACACTGCTATAGGATTATCACTGAACTGCTCCGACTTGTGACTGAACCTGTGATTCCAATTTGTTAATCTGACGGAACATCGCTCACTTGCCATCTCTATGGAAGTTACGACATACTTTCGGGACCGTACTTGCACCACTCGGGATCCGATGCGCTAAGCTCTTGCGGAACCCCCTTTAAAATTACCAGAGTTAAAATAAATAATAAAAAATAAAATCTTTATGATCTTTATTTTCTAGGTACACGCAGGTACCCCATCTTTATAAACCTTTCACGGAACGAAGCTAGGGGTTAAAAAGCGGCAGAGATATCATCTCGCCGGAAATGTAATAAATAAATAATAGGATAAATAAATAACATACAGCAGATTGAATAAAATACAATAATAATAATACATCAAATTAAAATAATAAAATAAATTAAAATAACACAGGACAGTTTTCTAGAATTCAAATTTCCCTGAAATTTTTGCCAAACCCGTGCAATCTCACATCAGTTGATGGTTGTAGAACACACGTGCAAATCTAGGATGCACCCTATGTACTTTTTGTCATGAACAATTTTTCACAGGTCAGCGTCCAAGGACTGAGCTAGATGGCACTTCTGATAAGGGAGGAACCCTGGGGGCTCACATCTTGTGAGTATGGGCTTGGCACACCCAGGGTCCTGAGCTGGATATCATCATTCTTCTTTTTCTTGGTGATTCCCTTCTATACTTTTCTCTCTTTCCCTCTCTCAGGGTAACTCAGGATTTTTTTTTTTTTTGGCTGGTGGCTTCATATAGCTAATAATAACCGATCTTTAAAATGTAACCTGGACAGAAGAGCAAGAAGCTTGGGAGTGGGGCGGAGTGCTGGTTGGGGGATTCTCCAGCACACAGTGTCCCAAATGTTGGGTGCTGAGATTCTTCCAGTAATCATTTTGATGGTGAAGATTAGTCTTCTTTCATTCATTAAGGCTGCAAATCTGGTTAAATTCAGTGCTTTGGCCATCGGGGTTGTGTGAAGTTGTGGTAGGAGATGACACTTCCAGGTAGCCCATTTCAGGAGCCGATATTCCATGGCATTCAATGATTTGATTGTTGTGTCTGCGGCCAAGCCCCACAACTATACCTCATACAGTACACCTCTGAAGATCATCACCCTGAAATACGTTCTTATCAGATTTGTGTTATGAATATGTAGCAAGTGCTGCTTGGCAATCCACCATTTTCTGTTGAATTTAGCACAGAGTTGATGATGGAATCTTAATTTTTGATCAAAGATCACATCCAGGTCTTTCTGCTTTTCGACGCAGGGGATCAAGACTCCATCTATTGTCGGATGGAGTCTTGATCCCCTGCGTCGTAATTATGGTTGGTGTGGATTTCGGTGAGAAGTGAGAAGACCATTAGGATTTTGCAGGATTAATTTGCAGGTCAAATCTCATGAGGTACTGCTTTATTTCTGACAAAGTCTTGTTGATGGTTGCTGTTGTGTCTATTGCTTCATTGATTGATTTAATTTTGTTAAGAGCCTCAAGTCATTCGCATATAATAAGATATCTGGTTTGTTGTGTACTAGTGGGTTAGCTGTGAAAAGAATTCCAGACAGGACTCCCCCTTGTGGCATGCCTGCTTGTATTTGCCTACTATATGTCTGCTTTCCTATGGACATTTTGATGGTTCTATTCTGAAGAAGGGATTTCAGAAACTTCAGTACTTGGCCTGTGATAAGATAGTAATTTTGAAGGAGCTTAAGCAAGGCAGGGATGTTGACACTATCAAATGCTGCTTGTAGGTCCAGGTACAGTAGCGTAGCTACCCTTTATCAGGCCAGGAGGTAAAGAACATGTTCAGGCCCCTACTTAATTAATGAATATTGCAAAAAGCAGAGACAGCCAAGGACACCAGGCCCCTAAAGGGCTGAGCTTGGAGGCAATTGCCTTGCTTGCCTACATGGTAGCTATGCCACTGTCCAGGTATGTGATAAAATTTCTTCTTTCTCCTCAAATGATCCAAGGATGGCATTGGTGGTCATAAGCAGATTACTAATTGTTGATCTGTCGTGCAAAGCATAATGAATTTGATGTGGCCTGTGTGGGAGGATATGCATGGTAAGCATTTTCAGTACCATTTTCTCAGCTTCAGTAAACACGAGGAACGAGAGATGGGTCTAAAGTGCTTGGCTTCAGTTGGTTGGGAGATTTTTGGGAGTGGCTTAACAGAATACACGTTCCATGTTGGAGGGAAAAATTCTCCTTTTAATATGTTATTAAAAATTGTTAAGAGGGGATCAATTAGATATGGACTCAAACATTTTATGATAAACTGTGGAACTTTGTCAATCCCTGCAGTACCAGTTACAGGAAATTGATTAATTGCAGATATAAGGTCATGTCTTGTGATTAAGATGGTTGCAAGTACATCTCTGGGCACATCATTATCAAGCAGCAGAATATATCACTGGACTCATGGTTACCTCGCTGAAATTGTGTAATAAAGTCCATCCAGACATCAGGATCAAGCTGTGAGCAGAGATCACAATGTTTCTGTGGGTATGATGGGGCACCCTTACATAGTGTGACTTCAGCATGGTGTTTTATGGCTTGCGACTTGAGTCAGTGAAAGCTTGCTCATACTTTAGAGTACGCAGTTCAGTCTGGGATTTGTCCTGTTCTTTTCCATTGTTTGTGGAGTTGCTGTTTAATCTTAAAGCTGTTGCTGAGTTCAGGGGTCCACCATCCTCTTGTGCGTTCCGAGATCCTTATTTTCTTTGAAGCTACAAATTTAGAAATTGTGACAAGCCAGCTAGTTAACAGATCCAAGGCAAGTTGACTATCACCCTACTGAAGTGCATTCTAAGGAATTGCAGTGGCTGCTTCAAGGCATTTACTAGTGTTGATTAATTTTGGACTGGTTATTACCTTTGTGTGGACTCTTGTCAAGACTTTGTAGTTTGGAGTCGGAAAAGACAAGTTAATGAAAATTGGCATTTGATCAGATTGAAAGGCAGTTTCTGCTATTGTACTTGCACATATAAACATAATCAAAAATAAACAATTACTTTTACCGATCTGTTTTGTTTTTGAATTTGATCTTTTTTCTCGTTGCGTCAAAAAAAAAGATCAAAAAGAATTTGATCTTTTTTCTCATTTAGATACTCCAGATTCATATTTTGCTGCATTATTAACTGTGAAATTAAACTAAATTTCACAGTTTTCGGATCTCAGCTTATATAGATTCTGAAATCTGTGGGTAGTCAAATTAAAATAGTTTTGGTAGAACGAATAAAATTTCGATATATAACGAACAGATTTCGAGAAACCTGAGTACGTATTGTTCGCACCTCTGGCCTTTAGGCAATAGTAGTAGTGTAGAGGCACGTGGTGCAAGAAAGCAAGCTTTTGTAGCATCAGTCAGCCAGAAAAAAAAAATTTCACACATCCATTCCCTCTAAAAGTTTGTCCAATTGCTCTTGAAATTATTTAAGCTATCAACTTCGACAACGACACATGGAACTTTATTCCAGCAATCAACGACCCGCTGGCTAAAGCCAAATTGCCACACATCTATTCTACAACTGTCTTTCCTCAATTTGAATTTATGTCCCCTCAGGTTCATAATGACCAAGAGGAAGAATCTCATCAGAATTGAGCCTGCTCAACCCATTCAATGCCTTAGACACCTCAATCAGATCACCTTGCAGGCGCCTGTCTCCAGCTGCTGCAATTTGCAGAACTTTTTTTTAGCATTAGCATTAGTAGAGGCATTTGATGCAAGAAAGCAAGCTTATGCAGCATCAGCCAAAAAAAAAAAAAAAAAAACCCACTTCCACTTCACCCCTCTGTTCGTTCAAAATACCTGTCCAGCTGAGCCTTAAACTTATTTAGGCTATCAACCTCCACCACAAGGGATGGCAGTCTGTTCCACCAACCAACCACCCGCTGGCTAAAGGCAAATTTCCGCACGTCTATCCTACATCTGTCTTTCCTCAATTTGAATTTATGCCCTCTCAGGTGATTTTTCTGAGCTAGAGGAAGAATCCCATCAGCATTGAGCATGCTTAAACCATTCAAGGCTTTATACACCTCTATCAGATCACCTCGCTGGTGCCTAGTCTCCAGAAACTTAAGCCTTTCTTGGTAAGAGGACCCCCTTTGAAGGGGCAGGCTGTCCTACGAGTGCAAGGGGTGATTGTGCAGTCAAATATGAAGTTTGCTGAGCAGTGCAGATGGGCTGCCAGGCAGGTCATGGAGTCTTGCCAATGATATAATAGGAATTTTGCTAGCAGGAACAGGGAAGTGATAATCCCATTATACAAGGCAATGATCAGGCCACACCTAGAGTACTGTGTACTCATTTTAGGAAGGATGTAGAGTTACTAGAACGAGTACAAAGAAGGGCAACAAGATTGGTGAGGGGAACAAAGTGGTGCTCTTACCAAGAAAGGCTTACCAAGAAAGAAAGGTCATTAAGTTCTGCAAATTGCAGAACCTGGAGAGTAGACACCTGTGAGGTGATCTGATTGAGATTTATAAGGCCTTAAATGGATTTAACAAGCTGAATGCTGATTGGATTCTTCCTCTAGCTCAGACTAAGAACCTGAGGGGGCACAGTTTCAAATTGAGGAAAGATAGTTGTAGAATAAATGTGCGGAAATTTGCCTTTAGCCAGCAGGTAGTTGATTGGCGGAACAGGCTTCCATCTTTTGTTGGTTTTCGAAAGAATAGATCTTCCCTAGACCTCATGACAAAAGCTGAATCAATCATAAGGAATGCATTCATCAGAAATCAACATCTCATCATGATATGTCTTGATATAGAGAAGGCTTTTGATACCACTTGGCGATACGGTATCCTAAGAAATCTCCATTCTATTCATATGAGAGGGCACTTACCATATTTTATTCAAAGCTTTCTTTGACAGATCTTTCCAAGTTAAGTACCGGCAGGTTTTATCTCAAACATATATACAAGAAGGAGTCCCATAGGGCTGTTCTTAGTGCCACTCTGTTCTCACTATGGATAAACAATATCACAAACTGCATTCCAAACACCGTTGACTCATATCTCTATGTGGATGACCTTACCATATCCTGCCATTCCCAGAATATGAACTATATTGAGAGGCATCTACAAATATTCATAAACAACACTGAATTATGGATGGCACAAAATGGATACAGACTGTCAAGCCACAAATCTACAGCCATACATTTCTGCACAAAGCACAGAATGCATCCTGAACCAGAGTTACACTTGGCCAATCACCCTCTACCAATTGTGAACAGTATTCGTCTCCTAGGGCCAATTTTTGATAAGAAATTAAACTTCCAGGAGCACATAAAATATCTAAGAACCACATGCACAAAGAAAATGAATATACACCAGGTAATCTCCAGTACATCTTGGGATGCAGATCGTTATACCCTGCTCCACTTATATAAGTCCCTAATTAGATCTCGGCTAGACTACGGAGCACCTGCTTATGACTCAGCTAGGGAATGCACCTTAGCCCGTCTTACGCCCATCCAACATTCCTCTCTTGGGATAGCCCTAGGTGCATACAGAACATCACCAGTTCAAAGTCTTTATGTTGAGGCTCACGAACCTTCACTTAGCATCAGAAGAAAGATGTTGCTGATGAATTACTCAGCTAAAATTAAAAGCCTGCCTACTCATCCTGTTTGGCCACTCCTGAATGTCCTCAGTGGAAAACCCACTGTACAAATAAACCCAGAACAATTCGGCCTGCTAGTATCAGACTGCAGATTCTAGCAGAAAGCTGGAACATCCAATTTGATAATATCCTCAGAGAATCAAAAGATCCAGATCCCCTGTGGACTATCTTCACACTTTCTTCCAATGAATACCTTGAGCAATGGAGTAAAAGTTCCATAGCAAAGATTAACATCCAACAACTACATTATGCGCATACAAAAAAGTACCCCGAATTCACCAAGATCTATACTGATGGTTCAAACTCTGACAATCAAGTGGGTGAAGCTGCTGTCTTCCCTAATTCAACTGTCTTGTTTTCACTTCCAGCTGAATGTAGCAGTTATACCGCTGAGCTTCATGCCATTAAGCTTGCTCTGAAACACTGCTGTCAATAAATAAAAGTATAATATATACTGATTCACAAAGTGCTATTTTAGCTTTGAAAGACGCTTCCTCACCTAACAATCCTTTATTAAAACACATATGCTGATGCAGCTTCATGAGCATCAACAAACTGTTATCTTTTCTTGGATCCCTGGCCACAGTGGTATTCCAGGAAATGAATGTGCAGATGATGCTGCAAAGCATCCTTCCAATATAGCCTCAACAAATGATCTAGTCCCATATCCTGATTAAAGACACAAAATACGGAGAACATGCATGGAACAATGGACACTTCTGTGGAAAATGCAAACAAATAACGATCTATTTCAAATAAAATCCGAACCACAATTATGAACTTCTAGCCTTTGTAAAAATATAAAAGAAGTAATCTTAGCCAGAATCTGAATAGGTCGCACTCACCTCACTTATCTATATCTGCTTACAGGGAATGATCTTCCTCAGTGTGTGCACTGCTCACAACCACTTACAGTAAAACATATACTGCTGGAATGTAGCTTGTTTAACAATGCCTGATGGCTTTAAGTTTCATCCCAGATCTGCAACAACCTCTGTCTCTCAATAGCATCATAGGTAAAGAAGCAAATCTCTCTCTGAATTCTTTCTCTATTTGAAACAAATTCAAACAAATTCTTTCTCTATTTGAAACAAATTCGACTGTTTCTAACTGCTGTACAAGCAGTTCTTGTATGTAAAGTCCATTGATTTAGGAGGTGCAATATGGCATAAGTTGCCCTTGCACCAGAAAACACCACAACAACAACAACAACCAAATCTCCAGGTCCATTTCTGCCTGCAGCAAACTTGTAAAGCAGTTATCAGTTCAAACTAGATTTCGAACAGACTAAGAGTAGAAAACTTGCTTCTTGTCCAAATGGTAGCTGAGCATTCTAGTCTCTTGCCAATGCTATTGGCCCCAACTTTTGCCCATCTCTTATCAAAACCAAATGGCTCTATTGCCACCTCAGCTAAAGATAAAGTGACCTGCTAGCATCCTACTTTACTTCTAACTCATGCACTGATGATCATGGTAAACAACCTCCTACCATTCCCAGTAAATGCCATTCAATGCCTCCTATAGTCTTCTGTCAGAAGAATTTTGAACAGTCTTCTTCTTCTTCTTCTTCTTCTTCTTTTTTTTTTTCATATGAAGAAAGCGTTAGCATTAGTAGAGGCATATGATGCAAGAAAGCAAGCTTATGCAGCATCAGCCAAAAAAACAAAAAAAAAAATGCTCCCATTTTACCCTTCCGTTCGTTCGAAATAGCAGTCCAGCTGAGTCTTAAATTTATTTAGGTTATCAACTTCCACAACAAGGGATAGCCTGTTCCACCAACCAACTACCCACTGACTAAAGGAAAATTTCCACACATCTATCCTACCTATTTGAATTTATGCCCTCTCAGATGATTATTCTGAGCAAGAGGAAGAATTCCATCAGCATTGAGCATGCTCAAACATTTCAAAGCTTTATACACCTCTATCAGATCACCTCAAAGGTGTCTAGTCTCCAGACACTGTAATTTGCAAAACTTAAGCCTTTCTTCATAAGAGCAACCCTTTGTTCCATTCACTAATCTTGTTGCCCTTCTCTGTACTCATTCCAGCAGCTCTACATCCTTCTTGAAATGAGGCCTGCAGACCTGTATACAGTACTCAAGGTGTGGCCTGACCATCGCCTTATACAAAGGAATAATCACCTCCTTATCCTTGCTAGAAAAATTCCTGTATATCATTGACAAGACACTATGAGCAACTCTTGCAGCCCATCTGCACTACTCAGAAAACTTCATATCTGCCTGCACAATCACCCCCAGGTCCTTTTCATTCTCTACCACTGTCAGTGCAGTACCACAGAGTTGATACGTTGCTCTGGGATTCCTATTTCCCATATGTAGTACTTTACATTTGTCAATGTTAAACTTCATTTGCCACCTCTCAGCCCATCTGTTCAATCCTTCCAGATACTCCTGCAACAGCATACTGTAAGTAGTGTCCTTACCAACCCTGCCAACCTTTGTATCGTCTGCATACTTGGACATTAAGCTTGATATACCATCATTAATATCATTTATAAGTACAGAAAACAACAATGGACCCAACACTGAACCCTGAGGGACTCCACTAATAACATTAGTCCACAATGAGCAGTGTCCATTGATTACCACTCTCTTGTCTCCTCCCCCTCAACCACCCCTTTATCCATAGCAGCAACTTGCCTCCAATGCCACACTGCTCTAATTTGTGTAGCAGTCTTCCATGTGCAACAGTATCAAAAGCCTTTCTAAGATCCAAATATATAATATCAAAGTTATTCCCTGCATCCAGTTCTTTTGTGACTGCATCATAGTATCCAATCAAATTGGTCAGGCAAGACTTTCCCTTAACAAAACCATGCTCTGTCCGAGCTATAACTGAAGACTTGTCTAGATGATCCTCCAGTGCTTCTTTAACCAGTGACTCCATTAATTTTCCTGGAACAGAAGTTAAGCTCACAGGTCTATAATTACTTGTGTCAGCCTTTGATCCTCATTTGTGAATTGGGGTCACATTTGCACATTTCCAGTCTATGGGTACCTCCCCTGAGTCCAAGGAAGTTCTCATAATTATGGCTAAGGGTTTGCTTACTTCCTTTGCTGCCACCTTTAATATAACTGGATAGATCCCATCCACCCCAGGTGCCTTTCTTGTGTTTATCTTCAACAATTTCTCCTCCACTTTCCTCTACAAAATCATCTAGCTCACTGCCAGAGTTTACTTCCTCTCTGGCATTCCCCTTCCTGAATAATTCCTCATGTGTGAATCCAGATGCAAAATACTCGTTTAGTTTGTTAGCCACCTGAGCAGGATCTTCAACTGTTGAAACATCAATATCCGGTGGACCAATCTGATTCATCCCTTTCCTTCTAGAGTTTACATAGGTAAAGAACTCTTTTTCTGTTTTTCTTTGCATCCTTTGCCAACGATTTCTCATAATCTGCCTTTGCCTGCCTAATCTCCTTAGTGACTTGTTACAGACCAGCTTATATCTATCGTAGGCTTCTGCGTCACATGTTAATTTATATGTATCTCATGCATTTTTCTTCTCTGCCATATGTCACACTAGTTCATCTGACATCCATTTAGGCCTAAACCTTGAACAATATTTCTTAGTTGGTATGTAAAGCCTAGTAGCTTCCAAGATAAGTTCTTTGAATGCTCCTCGTTTTGAATTTGCCGTTGGTGACATCATCAGTTGGTCCCACTGTATAGAATTTAAATACTGTCTCAGACCATCATAGTCACCTTTAGAAAGCAAAAACCCTTCCCTTTACCCCTAATGGTAGTTACCTCTCTGAGTAAATCTTACTTCAGCACACTGTGATCACTGCCACCTAGTGGTTCATTTATCTGCAGATTCTTAATGCATGAAGAATCACTACTGATAATCAGATCAAGAGTATTACTTCCTCTAGTTGCCTCCCGAACATGCTGATGTAGAAAACAATCATCCAATAAATCCACAAAAGCCTTGCTAGTGTATGAGTGACCAACCCACAAATTCCAGTCAATAGCTGGAAAATTAAAATCCCCCATTATAAGACTCTCTGATTTACTGGCCCACTCTATTTCCCTGTACAGTTTCTTATTATACTCATCAGAGTCATTAGGCCTATAGCACACTCCTACTCTCAATTTTGATCTCCCAATGCTTATTTCACACCAAACTGACATAATGCTAATGTTAATGACACTGCACTGTCCAGCGATGTCGACTGGCTTCACTTCCTTGGATTTTATGTTTTTCTTAACTAATAGCATAGCTCCTCCCCCCTTCCTATCCTGTCTATCCTTTCTGTAGACGTTTTATTCCCCAAATTCCAGTTCTGCATTCCTTATATCTGTGTGACACCACGTCTCTGATATCCCAACAATATCTGCCTTTGATGTTTTGAGCAATACCTCAAATTCATCAAATTTATTTACCAAACTCCTAGCATTGGATTGGTGTACATGCAAGTATACATGCACCTGTTTCTATTCTTAGCTACCCTAACACAACCCATGTGTTTACTTGTACTGCAATGACTCCAAGCAGTCTCTGAAATATCCTGCATCTTGTTTTTCAGGCTTCTGCTCATTCCAATAGAAGCAGTGCAAGAATCTCTTTAACCTTTGCTAGTGGCTACTGTTAATCTATTAGTCTTTGTCTTCCCCCCAAGCTAGCAGCTTTCCGACCCACCTAACACTGCCTCGACAGCATTAGCAAATATTCTTGCACCCTTTCTATTTAAGGGTATCCCATCCCCGTAGAAGCAGTCTCTCCTGTTTACAAGCACAGACCAGGCTGAAAAAAATTCTACTCCTTAAGCCTTGCACAATCTTTCCAGGGCCGAATTGATAGATAATGCTCTCATCATATACTCCCTCCTATTGTGTCTGGGCAGAATTGCAGACACTTTCAAATTGAACCCTAATTCACGGCATCAGGATCTGGGAAAGGGCCAGATCCTGATGATATTTCTCCATTCTCAAAACCTGTGCTCCTCAGCTGACTACTATTGTTCTGTGTTGCTTTTTTATACTTTCTTATTCAACTGGTGTTTTCCCTTCTGCTAAATTTGCTTCTATCCTGCCAGTTCCTAAAAAGGGTGACAAACCTCTTTTATACAATTAACATCCCATTGCACTTACTTCTTCTCTTCAAAAGTAATGGAAAAATCTATTGACAACCAACTCCTAAACTACGTAGAAACCTTCCGTCTGAACATTTATTTCTCTGTTAGAGTTTGATAAACTTCTGGCATCTCCTTCCCTGACAAATTCCTCACGTGAATGTAGATGCAAAATAATCATTCAGTTTGTCAGCAACTTGAGCAGGATCATCAAGAGCTGAACCATCGATATCAGGTGGATCAGTTTGATTCATCCCCTTTCTTCTAGTGTTTACATAGGTAAAGAATTTCTTTGCTGTTTTTTTTTCTCATGATCTGCTTCGCTAGCATAACCTCCTTTGTGACTTGATCAGAGACTAGTTTATATCTGCCTTAGGGTTCTGTGTCACCTGATAATTATATGCATCCCATACATTTTTCTTCTTTGCCACATGTCTCAATAATTCATCTGACATCCATTCTTGCTCAGATATGTGATTAATTCTTGAATGCTTCCCATTTAGAATTTGCTGATGGTAACTTCATCAGTTAGTCACACTGCATAGAATTTAAGAAGTCTGAGACTACTGCCTTCACCTTTACAAAAGTAAATACCTTTCCGTGTACACTTGATAATAGTTACATCTTTGAGTAAATCCCAAATCAATATACAATGATCACTGCCAGATAGGGGTCTGTTATCTGCAAATTCTTAATACATGTTGAATCACTGTTCGTAATCAGATTAAGAGTATTACTCCCTCTTGTTGCCTCTATAACATGCTGATGTAGATAAGTCATCCATAAATCCACAAAAATCTTGCTAGTCTGTGACCAACCTTCAAGTTCCAGTCAATATATGTAAAATTGAAATCCCCCATTATAAGACATTCTGCTTCACTGGCCCCTCTATTTCTCTGTATAGTTGTTCGTTGTACTCATCAGAGTCAAAAAGGCAATGGTCAGGCCATGCCTTGAGTACTGCACACAGGTCTGAAGGCCTAATTTTAGGAAGGATCGTGAGTTGCTGGAGCATGTACAGTGAAGGGCATCAAGATTGGTGAGGGGAACGAAGGGGTCCTCTTACCAAGAAAGGCTTAAATTCTGAAATTACAGCAGCTGGAGACTAGGCACCTGTGAGGTGATCTGATTGAAGTGTATAAGGCCTTGAATGGGTTGGACACGATTAATTCTGATGAGATTCTTCCGCTTGCTCAGATTACGAGCCTGAGGGGATATAAATTCAAATTGAGTAAAGACAGTTGTAGAATAGATGTGCAGAAATTTGCCTTTAGCCAGCAGGTGGTTAATTGATGGAAAAAACTTCCATCTGTCGTTGTGGAAGTTGATAGCTTAAATAAATTCAAGGAGGAACTGTACAAACGTTTAGAGGGAATGGATGTGTGAAATTTTTTTTTTTTTTTTTTTTTGGCTGATGTTACATAAGCTCATATGCTTGCTTTCTTGATCACCTCCATTACTATACTATTGCTACTACTACTCTCATTTTTGCTTTCCTAGTGCCTATGTACCACCAAACTGACTCAATGTGATATATGTTACCCTATTCTTACAATCACAGTTTTTAAATTAGCTATAAGGCATTAGCTATATCCTAATGAAAATGTAAAATTTCTTAGCTAAAAACAAAAAAAAATAAATTAACACGTGATTAGAACCTTTAAGCTACTTATTTATCACAATTAAACCTTACTATTCCAGTGAACCACTAGTTATATGTAAAGATATTTGTGCCGAAACAGCGATACAAAACAGGTATGGGAAGCATGTCAAAGAATATGGTTAAGCCATTATGTCAGGCACAAATCTGTATTTTGGTGAAGATTTTTGGGTTCCTTCTCTTCTTGTGCAATTTATATAACGATTTCTGAGCAAGGATATGATTTCTGATAGAGTGACCAACTGTTTTTCTGATAGAGTAACCAACTGTTCTTTCTCTCTAGAGAGAGAGAGAGAGAGAGAGAGAGAGAGAGAGAACAGTTTCAATTAGGCTATTGAAAGGCCTATTCTTAGCGGCTATTGTGATCCTTAAAAAGAGATGCTTGCATCTCTTTTTAAGAGACCCACTTGACCTAGTAAATGGCTGCATTGTAATTAATGTTAAGTTCAATTTTCTTTAGGCCCGGCTGATGGAGCAGAAGCTGGTCGGGGCTACAAGAAATACAGACCAGTGTGGAGACACTAATGTCACACCAGCCACCGAATTTGATTCACTACAGCATACACGCATTTCAAAAGATCCTGTTATCACCACTCTTGAACAACAAGTAGAAGAACAGGTAAGGAGTATTCCATTTATTTTTTTCTTGGTATTTTAAAACTTACTAAAAACTGAGCCTGCCTAGTAGACAGTTTGTATATATGTTACTTGATTGTTCTACAGCTCTTTAAGAGCAAACTGCTTTTTTAGCTCTTTGTCTGGTTTCACCAGAATTTCGTTGAAGTTACTCCAAGGACTGCTTGGGAATATGTTAATATAACCTGATATTATAAATAACTTGTAAATTTTTAGTGAATCTGGAAGATTTCCTTACCCTATGCTAAAACTGACAAAACGGCTATTTGGTCAGTTTCAGGAGATTAAGAAAAACAGAAAAAAAAAAAAAAACAAAACCTACTTTTTAATGAAAATTCCAAACACAGATGCTATTGGAAGCAGCAGTGCCTATTACTGTATATAGGTTGAAGGTTGAGAAGATGAAAGAAGATACTTATTGATATTTAGACTTGAATTTCTTTAGATTCTAAGTTTTAGAAAATGTGTGTGAAGAGAGGCTTTTTCGCAAAATGGAAGTTGGAAGAATAAATGAAGAAGAAAAGTTGCTTGTGTGAGTTTGAAGTTGGCCAGTAAAAGGATGCTGACTAGTTGCACATGTTCAAATTGGTTTGGAAGAAAGTGAGGGGGGAATTATAGAAGCCAATTCAGAAGAACAGTGCCCATGGAAATATCTATAGAAAAAGCATGCAGCAAAAACACAATGTCTATGAGACAGAGTGGACATATGTGGACGTGTTTTTGTCCACATATGCTCCAGGAACTTCAGTTCCACTCCACTTTTTATCTCTGTGAAGAATGGTACCACTGAAAAACAGCCAGATATATGAATAATGTAGGTTTGTGGGTTCTGTCGTTGTGTTGTTCTGGCCACTTGGCTATCTGGAAGCATCAATCACCTAGAGAGAGATGATTCTGGGTATTCATCCACACAACGGGACGGCGGGCCAGTTCCAATGGAGCTCATACCCTCTTAGTTCGAGACTCAGACCCACTTGATGTTGCCAAAAGGTGGGCCAGATTCCTCTGTGGGCTCACTCCAGAGGAGGTGGAAAAACTTTCCTTTGGTGAATAAATAAATTAATTGAAAAAATAATAACAAATAAAAATAAAATAAAACATTATACTTCATTGTATTCCTGGATCCTGTGACAATTAACATCCTTTGTGATAGACAATGCCTTATCAAGCAAAATAGACTTAGTACAAATAAACAGATGGCTTAAGTTATACTGCATTACATAGGTATCCTAAGCTTGTAAAATATAATGTTCTATATCACAAGCCAGATCAAAATCAATTCAAATGTATACAGATCAGTACAAGCTCAGAGTCAAAAGATTGATGTAAATGGCATCACAAGATAACCACTGGCCCCTAAAACACAATGTGCACAAATTCCAACTGAGGAATATTACTCCCTAATAACTAACCCCGCTAGCCAAAGGAGAAGCATTATTCATGGCCATACTAATGATATTAAGAGTAGGAGACCGGCAGAATTACTTAACAAGTACAGGTCAGTGTTGAACAAAAGCCGAGAATTAGGGTTGAATTTGAAAGTGTCTGCAATTCTGCCCAGACACGATAGGAGGGAGTATATGATGAGAGCCTTGTCGATCAGTTCGGCCCTGGAAAGATTGTGCAAGGCTCAAGGGGTAGAATTTTTTTCAGCCTGGACTGTACTTGTTAACAGGAGAGATTGCTTCTACAGGGATGGGATACACTTAAATAGAAAGGGTGCAAGAATATTTGCTGATGCTATCGAGGCAGTGTTAGGTGGGTCGGAAAACTGCTAGCTTGGGGGGAGACAAAGACCAATAGATTGACAGTAGCCACTGGCAGAGGTGAAAGAGATTCTTGCACTGCTTCTATTAGAATGAGCAGAAGCCTGGAAAACAAGATGCATGATATTTCAGAGACTGCTGGGAGCCATTGTGGTACAAGTAAACACATGGGTTGTGTTAGGGTAGCTAAGAATAGAAACAGGTGCAGGTATACTTGCGTGTACACCAATGCTAGGAGTTTAGTAAACAAATTTGATGAATTTGAGGTATTGCTCAAAACAAAAAGGCAGATATTGTTGGGATATTAGAGACGTGGTGTCACACAGATATAAGGGATGCAGAACTGGAATTTGGGGAGTCTACAGAAAGGATAGACAGGATAGGAAGGGGGGAGGGGTTATGCTATTAGTTAAGAAACACATAAAAACCAAGGAAGTGAAGCCAGTCGACATCGCTGGACAGGGCAGTGTTGAGTCAGTTTGGTGTGACATAAGCATTGGGAGATCAAAATTGAGAGTAGGAGTGTGCTATAGGCCTAATGACTCTGATGAGTATAATAATTGGGTGCAAGAATATTTGCTGATGCTATCGAGGCAGTGTTAGGTGGGTCGGAAAACTGCTAGCTTGGGGGGAGACAAAGACCAATAGATTGACAGTAGCCACTGGCAGAGGTGAAAGAGATTCTTGCACTGCTTCTATTAGAATGAGCAGAAGCCTGAAAAACAAGATGCATGGTATTTCAGAGACTGCTGGGAGCCATTGCGGTACAAGTAAACACATGGGTTGTGTTAGGGTAGCTAAGAATAGAAACAGGTGCAGGTATACTTGCGTGTACACCAATGCTAGGAGTTTAGTAAATAAATTTGATGAATTTGAGGTATTGCTCAAAACATCGAAGGCAGATATTGTTGGGATATCAGAGACGTGGTGTCACACAGATATAAGGGATGCGGAACTGCAATTTGGGGAGTACAACGTCTACAGAAAGGATAGACAGGATAGGAAGGGGGGAGGTGTTATGCTATTAGTTAAGAAACACATAAAAACCAAGGAAGTGAAGCCAGTCGACATTGCTGGACAGTGCAGTGTGGAGTCAGTTTGGTGTGACATAAACATTGGGAGATCAAAATTGAGAGTAGGAGTGTGCTATAGGCCTAATGACTCTGATGAGTATAATAAGGAACTGTACAGGGAAATAGAGTGGGCCAGTAAATCAGAGTGTCTTATAATGGGAGATTTTAATTTCCCAGATATTGACTGGAATTTGGGGGCTGGTCACTCACACACTAGCAGGGCTTTTGTGGAATTATTGGATGATTGTTTTCTACATCAGCATGTTCGGGAGACAACTAGAGGGAGTAATACTCTTGATTTGATTATCAGCAATGATTCTTCATGCATTAAGAATCTGCAGATAAATGAACCACTAGGTGGCAGTGATCACAGTGTGCTGAAGTGGGATTTACTCAAAAAGGTAACTACCATTAGGGGTAAAGGGAAAGGTTATTGCTTCCGTAAAGGTGACTACGACGGACTGAGACAGTATTTAAATTCTATACAGTGGGACCAACTGATGATATTACCAACAGCAAATTCAAAATGGGAAGCATTCAAAGAACTTATCTTGGAAGCTACTAGGCTTTACATACCAACTAAGAAATATTGTTCAAGGTTTAGGCCAAAATGGATGTCAGATGAACTAATGAGGCATATGGCAGAGAAGAAAAATGCATGGGATACTTACAAATTAACACATGACACAGAAGCCTATGATAGATACAAGTTGATATGCAACCAAGTTACAAAGGAGGTTAGGCAGGCGAAGGCAGATTACGAGAAATCCTTGGAAAGGGATGCAAAGAAAAACAGCAAAGAGTTCTTTACTTATGTAAACTCTAGAAGGAAGGGGATGAATCAGATTGGTCCACTTGATATTGATGGGTCGAGTGTTGATGATCCTGCTCAGGTAGCTAACAAACTAAATGAATATTTTGCATCGACATTCACACATGAAGAGTTATTCAGCGAGTGGAATGCCAGAGGTGTATTCAACTCTAGCAGTAAGCTACAGAATCTTGAAATAACTGGGAGTAAAGTGGAGGAGAAATTGTTGAAGATAAACACAAGAAAGGCACCTGGGGTGGATGGGATCTATCCAGTTATATTAAAGGTGGCAGCAAAGGAAGTAAGCAAACCCTTAGCCATAATTATGAGAGCTTCCTTGGACTCAGGGGAGGTACCCATAGACTGGAAATGTGCAAATGTGACCCCAATTCACAAATGAGGATCAAAGGCTGACACAAGTAATTATAGCCCTGTGAGCTTAACTTCTGTTCCAGGAAAATTAATGGAGGCACTGGTTAAAGAAGCACTGCAGGATCATTTAGACAAGACTTCAGTTATAGCTCGGACACAGCATGGTTTTGTTAAGGGGAAGTCTTGCCTGACCAATTTGATTGGATGCTATGATGCAGTCACAAAAGAACTGGATGCAGGGAATAGCTTTGATATTATATACTTGGATCTTAGAAAGGCTTTTGATACTGTTGCACATGGAAGACTGCTACACAAATTGGAGCAGTGTGACATTGGAGGCAAATTGCTGCTATGGATAAAGGGGTGGTTGAGGGGGAGAAGACAGAGAGTGGTAATCAATGGACACTGCTCATCGTGGACTAATCTTATTAGTGGAGTCCCTCAGGGCTCAGTGTTGGGTCCATTATTGTTTTCTGTATTTATAAATGATATTGATGATGGTATATCAAGCTTAATGTCCAAGTTTGCAGACGATACAAAGGTTGGCAGGGTTGTCAAGGACACTACTGACACTATGCTGCTGCAACAGGATCTGGAAAGGTTGTGCAGATGGGCTGAGAGGTGGCAAATGAAGTTTAACATTGACAAATGTAAAGTACTACACATGGGAAACAGCAACCCCAGAGCAACGTATCAACCCTGTGGTACTACACTGACAGTGGTAGAGAATGAAAGGGACTTGGGGGTGGTTGTGCAGGCAGATATGAAGTTCTCTGAGCAGTGCAGACGGGCTGCAAGAGTACCTCATGGAGTATTGTCAATGATATACAGGAATTTTTCCAGCAGGGATAAGGAGGTGATTATTCCCTTGTATAAGGGAATGGTTAGGCCACACCTAGAGTACTGTATACAGGTCTGGAGGCCTCATTTCAAGAAGGATGTAGAGCTGCTGGAACGAGTACAGAGAAGGGCAACAAGATTAGTGAATGGAACAAAGGGATGCTCTTACGAAGAAAGGCTTAAGTTTTGCAAATTACAGTGTCTGGAGACTAGGCACCAGCGAGGTGATCTGATAGAGGTGTATAAAGCCTTGAATGGTTTGAGCATGCTCAATGCTGATGGGATTCTTCCTCTAGCTCAGAATAATCACCTGAGAGGGCATAAATTCAAATTGAGGAAAGACAGATGTAGGATAGACGTGCGGAAATTTGCCTTTAGCCAGCGGGTGGTTGGTTGGTGGAACAGACTTACATCCCTTGTCGTGGAGGTTGATAGCCTAAATAAGTTTAAGGCTCAGCTGGACAGGTATTTTGAACGAACAGAGGGGTGAAGTGGAAGTGGGTTTTTTTTTTTTTTTTTTTGGCTGGTGATAAGCTTGCTTTCTTGCATCAAATGCCTCTACTAATGCTAATGCTAATGCTTCTAGAAATACCAAAACTATATAGTTTCACTTTAAGAGATCCATGTCCCACTAAAAGGAAAGATGTATATAAGTCCAAAGAGAACCAAACAGGTTTCTGCTTTATGCAAAAGATCATCTCAGAGAAGAAAGTGCTAATAACAAATCCAACAGATGACATATCCCAGCAGGTCTTCCTCAGATTTATCATTTCATTCCACAAATGATTGCATTCTTGCTTAACATCACGATGAATATTCAGAACCAAACCCAAAAATTCAGTTGATGTTTCGTTTTAAAACCTATAACAAAGAACTGTATAAGCTACATGAAGATCCAATGGTAATACACCTGTAAGAACTTGTAGCACAGAAGTTGAAACATTATGACAGACTCTTAACATACACAATAATAGTATTGTACATTGCATAGTAGTCAACTTTGAACAAAATTTAACAGTTTCAACCCTGTGAAACCATGCACCTGCAGCATAAGTGTCCATAGGAAGGAATACAGTGTTATTATAGATTCTCATGGTACGTTTAGAAAGACCCCAGTCTAACCAAAATATTTTTACAATAACACCAGTGAATCTTCTGCTCACATTATTTAAATGAGAGACAAAATAAAGCCTGGAGGCTATTGCAATCCCAAGTAATTAAGCTTCAGAGACAAGTGGAATCCTGTTATAATTAATCTTCACTAAAGGTGGGGGGGGGGTCTTTGAGTGCTTAAATGTGATCCAAAGATCATCATTTTTAGTATTAGTATTAGACAAACATTTTATTTTAGTATTAAGCATTCATTTTACTATTATACAAACTTATTGTCAATTATTATCCGATTTTCATTGAAATAAATTTTGTAAAACATCATTAACATTGTTTTTGATAGCAGATCTAGCTGAATTAATGTCATACCATCTTAATTCATGGTAAGAATTACCATGAATTAAGATGGTAAGACAATCAGAATAATCAATGATTTTAGTACCACTGAAACAATAGGAATATGGGGAGTACAATGTGTACAGAAAGGATAGGAAGGGAGAAGAAGGGGTTATGCTGTTAGTTAAGAAACACATAAAATCTGAGGAAGTTCTTCCAGTTGACATAATGGACAATGCAATGTTGAGTCAGTTTGGTGTGACGTAAGCACTGGGAAAGCAAAAATGAGAGTAGGAGTGTGTTATAGGCCTAATGACTCTGATGAGTACAATGAACAACTATACAGAGAAACAGAGTGGGTCAGTAAATCAGAACATCTTATAATGGGGGATTTTAATTCCGAGATATTGACTGGAAGGAATTGTGGATTTATTGGATGATTGTTTTCTACAGCAGTATGTTCAAGAGGCAACCAGAGGGAATAATACTCTTGATCTGATTATCAGCAGTGATTATTCATGCATTAATAATTTGCAGGTAAAGGAACCACTAAGTCGCAGTGATCACAATGTAGTGATGTGGGATTTACTCAAAGTTTTCACTACTATCATTGGTAGAGGGAAAGGTGTTTGCTTTTGTAAAGGTGACTACAGTGGTCTCAGACATTTTTTAAATTCTATACAGTGGGACCAACTGATAATGTTACCAACAGCAAATTCTAAATGGGAAGCTAATAGGCTTAATTTAATTTTAATTTAATTACTTCAGAATTATTTCAGATGGTGGTTGATTATTTTGCTAACACAACGTTTACTCTAATAAAAGGAAAAATAACTAATTTCATAGCTTCACTACATTGTTTACAACTTATAAAAGCTTATTCCTTAAATACTTGGTACTAATTTTTGGTTCTTGTACATTAATTATTATGCAAGGAAGTTAGCCTTTTCTCTAAAAGCCTTGTAGTGCATCTGCATTATAAATGAACTTTGCACTTTCCCTCCTTGTTGGATAGTTTAAAAGTCATTTCATCTTGGTGAATCATTAATTAGGAAGTATTAAAGTGTGGAAATTAAGATTTTATTTATGTTAGAATGCTTTATTTTTTTTATGCATTTTCTTTTTATGTGTTTTAACTTTTTTTCTTTTTAAAGATCAGTAGAAGAGTATTAATATATATACTAAGAAAGTGCCTTTCAAAAGAGATAATCCACTGCACTTCACTGTTTGTCTCAATTCCTATTGTCTTTTCAAAAGAAGGCTAAATATTGTTTGTTTGTTCATAAATTATGTAAAGTTTTAATTAACTTTTCATGCATGCTTACATTCTGAAAATTTTATTACCCTGAAGGTTTAGCTAGATTGTGCTGTCATCCACTGACAGGGGAATGCTAAAGCGGAATTGTAGCATTTGGCATTCATATTAGGTAAACGGCACATTCTCATGAATTTGAGATGAGGAGCAATGAAAAATTTAAACATTTGCTAACCCGAATGTTGAAAGCATTCATTTGTAGCACCATTTAAATGAAATTCTCTTTGCTGGAAAGTCATCATATATTTTTCCTTTTCTTATATGATGACCTTTACTTGATAAATATCTTAAACAAAATAATCTTCTTTGATTAATATGAAAAAGATGAGATGGGGGGAGTCCTGGTTCTTAGATAGCATGATTATCTGTTGTTCATTATTAATGATTTCTATTACATAGTTGCCATAACAATAAAACTGTTGCTAGTTATCATAATAAATAACATATAGAGCATCTTATGTGGTTAAGTAAAACTGGGAAAAATTTTGAACTTGCTTAATATACTTGTAGAGGATGTTTATGTTGAAGAATCAATATTTGCCCCTGTTAGGTTATTCAAATCTGTTTGATGTGGTGAAATAAGTGTCTTGTCTTGCAATGTGGCTGGCTCAGAGTATAAACAGATTTTACCACAGATATATAGAACAAAAAAAGCTTTTTCATTCTATGTGGCTACTATTTTTTATTAATTTATTTATTTTTGTTAGTTTGTATATTCCAGTGTTGCAGTGCACCACCATGCTGTGGTTATTGAAAAACATAATGGAATAATCAGTGATATGTATCACTTTTTTCTTGTATGGTCTAAACCAATGGCCCCCAATTTTTTGTCACTCAAGTCACACTTTAAATTAAAAGGTGAATATTAATGGCACACCGAAATAATGATTGCCATCGAACTCAATAGAATTTTTCCTAATCTCGCTGCACACTTGAAAAGGGTTGCGGCACACTTGTTGGGAACCGCTTGTCTAAACTGTAACATCCTTTAGATGAAGGGCTGGAAAATGGTTGAATGTAAAGCATGTTTTGGTTTATTGCTGTAGTGTGTATAGAAATAAAAATATAATTTTATGGGGAACCCCAATACTAGAAATCTCATTAATTACTTAAATTAATTTTCTTAAAATTTATGTAGCCGTAATGTGTTTTTTATAATAAAAAAAATTAAACAATTTTGTGACCAGCATTTTTCTTTAAGTTAAGATGCACTTATAAAAGAATTGTGATAGACTGGCCTCAAGGCATTTTTAAAAATAAAAATGTCTTGAGATCAGTCATTTTTAAAGTAGCTTGTATGATGGAAAAGGTTTCTGACCCCTGGTAGGTTATTCAACTTCTGTTTCATGTGGTGAAATAAGTGTGTTTCTTGCTGTGTGGCTGGCTCAGACTATAAAAAGACTTTTGTTAAATAAAAAATCTTATTCATAAGAATCTTCTCTGCTCATATTCTTTTCTGGTTATGGTTTACACCTGTAATCTAAGGAAGTCTTGCTTGTTGTTTTGTTACTGTGTGTGTGCATACATGGACTTTTTTTTTTTGTACGTATGTATAATACTGGCCAATTTACTTGCTTTGTGAGATGAATATTTTAGGATTTGGAGAAGCAGGATAACCCTACATCTCTATCTGAGATCAGCTAACTAAATGAAATTTATTCTTAAGAAATTCCTCCAGTCACTGATATGAACCTTTTCAAACAAAGTTATAAACCACTATGCTGAGCTTAGAGGAGAACAGGTATCCTGTGTGTTATCAGACACTCAGCCTAAAACACTAATGGATCCAATATCTCTCTATTACAGAAGATTTAGGAGAAGTCCGGTTGGCCTGCCTCCCTAAAATCCACTCATGCACACCTTCTCGATGGTAAGCCCTGTTACGTCACTTAGGTGGCAACGAACGTGTAGAGTGATTCTCTTCAAGACGCCTGGTCAGCGTGAAGAGGAAAAGACCAAACCCTCCAGCATATGACAACACGACAAAAGAAATGGCCCTCAGTCCCAGCAGCTTTCACTCTCCCTCTTACAGCAGCAAGAGGATCAGAGTGGAAGCAGAGGGTGCTAAGAATCTCTGGGTACGACCAGGCTGCCATGCATGGAAACTGAACTTGGCCTGTAATAACATAAGATCACACATCGGTGAAGACAGGATATTAGAACTGGAAAAGGAATTAGAAAATGTGAATTGGAATATCATCGGTTTGGCTGAAACAAGAAGAAGAAATGAATCACTTATAAGTTCATCAAGTGGAAATCTGCTGTACACCAATGGAAACAGTGAAAGGAGTGAAGGTGGAGTTGGGTTTCTGGTCCATAAAGATTTTAAAAACAACATTTTGGAATTCAAAAGTACATCACCAAGGGTGTCAAGACTAATACTCAAGATTTCTAAGAGGTACAAGCTAAAGATTGTAATGATTTACGCACCAACATCGAGCCATGATGATGAAGAGGTTGAAGAAATTTACACCGAAATTGAGAGTCTTCTGGATGAGCAGAAAACCCACTACACTATTATTATGGGGGACTTCAATGCTAAAGTTGGAAAAAGGCAAAACAGCACAGAAAGAGGAACTATAGGAAATTTTGGAATTAGTGAAAGAAATAAAAGAGGTGAAAGACTTGTGGAATTTGCAGAATCTCAAGGACTGTCAGTAATGAACACTTTTTTCAAGAAAAGGGTGAACAGAAAGTGGACATGGAAGAGTCCAAATGGATTAACAACTAATGAAATTGACTTCATCCTCACTAACAGAAGATATATTGTGAATGATGTTACCATCCTGAATAAGGTAAATGTTGGAAGTGATCACAGAATGGTAAGATGTACACTTGATATAGATGTAGGAAAGGAAAGAAAAAAACTGACTCGAGTAAATAATACAAAGGTTTTTGAGATAACAGAGGAGGAGAAAAAGCAGTATGTACTGGAACTTAAGAACAAGTTTGAGCTTCTGCAGTCTGTTCAGGACCAAGATGTCGACGAGGAATACTACAACTTTCTGAAAGTGATAAAGCCCAAGAAACCTATAGGGAAAAAGAAATCCAAAGAAGAAAAAATCAGTCAAGAGACACTTGTCATGATGAACCGAAGACGACAAATGAAGAGCAAGAAAAACACTGACAGGGAGAAAATTGAGTATACCGAGTTATGCAAAGCCATTAGAAAGAGACTCAGAGAGGACATAAGAAGATGTAACACAAGAAAAGTAGAACAAACATTAAGGGAAAACAAAGGATTTAAATCAGCAGCCATGAGCAGTAATACAGAAAGACATAATGATAAATGGCTGGAAGTCAAGAGAAGAATAAATTTTGGATGGATAGCATTCAAGAAATATAGTCACATACTGAAGAGCAATATCCCAGTTTGTCTGAAACGTAAAATAATGAACCAATGTATACTCCCCACCATGACTTATGGAAGTGAAACTTGGGCACTCACCAAAAGAATGGAAGAGAAGCTGAGAACTACACAGCGAAGAATGGAACAAATTATATTGGGAATCAGACTGTTAGATAAGAAGAGAAACACAGGATTAGGCAGCAAACTCAAGTAAAGGACATTCTTATCAAAACTAAAGAACTAAAATGGTCTTGGGCAGGACACATAGCTCGAAGACATGATGACAGATGGACTAAGAAAATAACAGAATGGTACCCAAGAGAAGCTAGAAGAAAACCTGAAAGACAAAGGGGAGATGGATAGATGAAATTCATGAGTTTTTGGGTAGTAAATGGATGGGCAGTGCTCAAAACAGAAGGAACTGGAAAGTTGCTGGAGAGGCCTTCATCCTGCAGTGGATTGAAAATGGCTGATGATGATGATGATGATGCTGCTGAGTATATCAAGTATTTCATATATGTAGTTGAAGCTATGTGATATAATACTAACTTAAATGGCCTACCTGGTTAAGTTTCCTTTAGTGATGCTTGTGCCAAAATGTCTCCCTTAATGGTATTCTGATGTGTCAGCACCATGTGATCACCTGGTTTCCTCCTCCCCCCACCTAGCCTCAGAAATAAATTCATTAAATCACCTCTTCTGCAGTCTTTTCTTCTATATGTGGGACTGCCACTGTCTTTGTGTCAGGTGGACTGATAGCTCCCAGATTGATTGAAGAATATACATATATTTTTCAATCATACTTTCTGAATTTAAATTTGCCCTCTTCTGTGCATTGAGAAGAGCAGAGTTGCCACTGGCATTTAGTTTAGCCCTAACTAACCCTTTTATGCATTACCAGGACAATGCATACTTTGCTTATTTTGTTTCAATTAAACCACTGTGTAGTGTAAATGACTAGAATGAAAAGTATCCAGACACTATCTGGGAAAGTATCCAGGAAAAATAATGGAGTCACTGGTTAAAGACGCATTGCAGGCTCATCTAGACAAGACTGCAGTTACAGTTCAGACACACCACTGGTTTAAGGGGGAAGTCTTGTCTGACCAATTTGATTGGATACCAATGTGGTCACAAAGGAACTGGATACAAAAAATATTTTGATATCATATTCTTGGATTTCAGAAAAGCTTTTGCTACTGTTGCACATAAAAGACTGCTGTACAAATTGGAGCAGAATGGCATTAAGGGCAAGTTTCTGCTATGGATAAAGGGATGGTTTGAGTGGGAGAAGACAGAGTGGTAATCAGTGGACACTTCTCATCGTGGATTAATGTTAGTAATGGAGTTCTCTAGGTTTCTGTTCAAAAACGACAAAAACCCGAACAATATGGGCCAAAATACAGTATATTTATGCATCCAAGTGTAAACTGTCCTATGCTTGCTGTCAATGGCTCTGATATTACAAAACCAAAAGAGATTGCAAACACTCTAGGTAGATCATTCATGGAAATCTCAGCTGTGACATCATACTCTCCACATTTCCAGGAACACAAAGCACAAGCTGAAAAACACTCAATCAATTTTGAATCAGCATCCAATGCTGCATACAGTCTCCCCTTTACAATGTCAGAGTTGTACCATGCTCTAGCTTTCACTAAACTCAGTGCAGCAGGGCTAGATAGAATACATTACATCACGATAGCAAAACTCACTGAACCAGCCCTCAAGACTCTGTTACTGCTCTTCAAAAGAATATTCAAAGAAAACACTTTCCCTGACAAATGGCGACATGCTTATGTATTGGCATTTCCACAACCAGGAAAAGATCCTGCAAATCTGCAACATTATCGACCGATCACACTCACCAGCTGTATGTGCAAGGTCATAGAAAAAATGGTCAATGCCCAGCTATCCTGTTCTCTAGCTCGAAATGACCTTATAAATTTAGTGCAGTCTGGCTTCTGTGAAGGTAGATCCATTCTTGACCTTTTGATTAAGTCAGAAATAAACATCCATGATGCTCTTGTATGGAAAGAACACCTTGCTGTGGTCCTCCATGACATTGAAAAAGCCTTTGACACTGCTTGGAGATATGGTATAATTTTGGTGACCATATTTTCTTGGAGAAAATAAAGGACAAACCCGAGACAATAAAGGACAAACCTGAAAAAATAAAGGGCATTTCTAAAAAGGCATTTCACTTCCATTTCTAGGAAGGCACTGTCCCATTGATTCAAATAGTCAATGCAGATTTGGTAAAATTATTGAACTGATCCCTTAAATAATTTTGCATCAGTGTTGTTTTGTTTTTCTTCTAATTTTGAAATGGTGTTCTTAATATTCATTGGTAAAAATTCTTAATGATTTCGTTCACTCAACTTTAATTTCAATTCATTTAAATTGACAAAAGTTTCACACATAGAAATATCTTGAAATTCAATTTTTAGAATATGTTTATGAAAAGTTGAAGCTTCACTGTGAAAGAAAGATAACCATGATTCAGTTAATAGATTGTTAAAAAAGTTTTTGAGACCTGTGGGACATCTTTCTTGTTCCAAAAAATACAATTTTAGCAGCTTAAAAAGTTTCAAAATCCTTTTTAAAGCTGGTAGAAGAGTCAATCATCTAGTTTTGCTGTAAGCTCACCAGTAGATTTTTATATTGAACATGCATATCATCACATATTTCCTTCAATTTTTCAATTCTAATTGTGTAGATGTAAAAGTATCAATAAATTTGTGTAAAACTTTAGAACAGGATTCCTTCCAAAATGGCGGTGGGAAGAAGAGGAAGAAGGCAGTAATTGACATGCCTAACCCACTATGGTTAGTATTAATTAGTGTTTATCTCCCCTTGCCGCTGTTTTAAAATCGGCAATTCGTTTTCCTATTTTAAAATAGCGGGAAGGGGGAATAAACACCTAAGACTGAGGCACTCTGGAGGGGGACCCTATTCTAAAGATCAGGCACTAATACAAATAAAAATACAAATTCACTAATACAACTTCAATATCAACTCTTCATCAGCCTTTTCCGTGCGAAGCATACTTGCTACATCGGGTCGTCACCGAAACACTCGCATAATATGAAAAAACAGTAACGCATTTTAAGTGAGCCATCACGTTATAAGAAGAAATTATTAGAAAAGGATTTCGTGCAATTAGACCATGCATTGAGTGGTTCCATTCGTACAATAAAAGTTCAAAGTTAAATGACCAAACAAAAATAAAGGACAAAAATGGGTTTTTGAAAAATAAATCAATCTAAAGGATAGCTTCCTGAAAAAAAGGACTGTCCTTTATAACAAAGGATGTATGGTCACCATAGGTATAATGTGAAATCTATATGATCGGGGATTATACGGATACCTACCACAGTTTATCAGAAAATTTCTACACCGCCATTCATTTCAAGTCAGAGTTCACAACCAATTATAATTGTTAACCGAACAGACTGCTTCTACAGGGATGGGATACACTTAAATAGAAAGGGTGCAAGAATATTTGCTGATGCTATCGAGGCAGTGTTAGGTGGGTCAGAAAATTGCTAGCTTGGGGGAATACAAGGACTAATAGATTAACAGTAGCCATTGGCAGAGGTGAAAGTTTTTTTTTTTTTTTTTTTATATATGTAAACCCCAAAACACAAGAGGTATTAGAACCTATAGTACTTAGTACTGTGCGTGGGTTGGAGGTTGAGAAGACGAAAGAAGATATTTGTTGACATTGGACTTGAACTTCTGTAGACTGTAATTTTCAGAAAATACGTATGAAGGAAGGTTGTTCCAGAAAATGGCAGTTGAATGAATAAACAAGGAAGATGAAAAGTTGGCTCTGTGAGTTTGAAGTTGGACAGTAAATGGATGTTGGCTGGTGGCGGCACGTGTTCGGACTGTTTTGAAAGAGAGAGAGAGTGGGAATTATAGAAGTCAATTCAGAAGAACAGTGCCCATGGATATATCTGTAGAAGAGGCATGCAGCAGAAACAGTACATCTATGAGACATCAAGTGGAGAGAGAGAGATTGTTAGAGATGAATCTTTAATTAACCTAACTGCCCTCTTCTGAACAGAACCAAGAAGCCTGAGAGAGAGGTTTTGGGGGCACCACCTCAGATATGAGAACAATATTCCATGGTAGGGCGGATTTGCGGTTTGTATAGAGTGAACAGCTGTTTGGAAGAAAAGTAACACTGAGAGCAAAAGAGAAAACCAAGTTTTTTAGATGCAGAGGAAGCAATATTTGTAATGTGCTTGTGCCAAGATAGATTAGAAGTCAGGGTAATCCCCAAAAGAGATATATCATTTTGTCTAGAAATCGGAGTGTCACTAAAGATAAGAATAGGAGCAGAACAATCCTTTTTGCAAGATATAAGACAAGACTGAGTTTTAGAAGGATTGAAATTGACTAAGTTGTGTTTGCCCCACTGGAGAATTACCTGGAGATCGGCATTTAATTAATTGGTAGCAGATTTTTGAGAAGTTGAAGCTGATTGAGCAGAACAAGGTTTCTTAAAATGTAAAGTGGAATGAAATGTGCTATTGTCGGCAAAACTATGGATAGGATTTCCAGTCATAGGAACAAAGTCATTAATATACAAGAGGAAAAGAGTGGGGGAAAGAACTGAACCTTGGGGGACACCGGCATTAGTGGAGAAGTTAGAAGACAGAGAGCCATCTACCATCACCCTCAGTGAGCGATCAGAGAGAAAACTGGATAACCAATTACAAAAAACAGTTGGCAAACCATAAGATGGAAGCTTGTTTAGAAGACCTTTATGTCAAACACGATTGAAAGCCTTTGAGATGTCAAGAGCAACTGCTTGTGTTTCACCGAACTTTTCCATTGAATTAGTCCATAAATGGGTAACATGAGCCAGAAGATCACCAGTGGATCGACACTGATGGAATCCATACTGCCGATCATTGATCAGACAGAAGGTTTCTAGGTAGTTTAAGAGTTGGCGGTTAATTGATTTCTCTATTACTTTAGAAAGAGTAGGAGTAATTGAAATGGATGATAATTGGATGGTAGGGATTTGTCACCCTTTTTAGGAACTCGCTGGATATGAGCAAATTTCCAAGCAGAAGGAAAAACACCTTTGGAATAAGAAAGTGAAAAAAGGTGGCAAAGAATACGAGTAAGTTTAGGAGCACAGGTTTTGAGAAAAAGTGGAGAAATACCATCGGGACCTGGAGCTTTCATAGCATCAAGATTCGTCAAAATCCTTCTGATATCCTTTTGTCGGAAGACCACAGGAGGCATTGAATGGAGTGTGTTGGGAATGCTGGCAGGTGTTTTACTAAGCTCATTAATACGTGAATTGGAAGAAAAATGGGATGCCAGCAGGTCAGCTTTATCCTTGGCTGAAGTGACAACAGAACCATCTGGTTTGGACAGAGGTGGGAGCAGAGATGGGCAAAAGTTACGGCCAATAGCTTTGGCAAGAGACCAGAATGCTCGGCTACCATTAAGGCAAGAAGCAAGTTTTCTACTCTTAGCCTGTTCAAACTCTAGTTTGGACTGATTAATAACTGCTTTACAATTGTTGCGAGCTTTGGTGTAGGCAGAAAATGAAACTGAAGAATTAGAAACAAGCCAATTACGATATGCAACATTGTTCTCTGAACAGCCTTAGCACATTTATTGGAAAACCAAGGTTTAGATAAAGGACGAGATTTTAAAGTGGAGTGTGGGATAAAGGATTCCATTCCTGCAAGAATAATTTCACTAACATGATCTGAGCAAACGTTGGCATCAGAAGTTTTGAAACAGTAATCCGACCAAGGAAAAGAAGAAAAGAAATCTTGCAGGTAATCACATTTTGCATTCTTGTAATGCCAAACAACACGAGGTTGGGAATAGCCATGAGATAAAAGTTCCATTTGAGAAGAGACAATCACCAAGTTGTGAACTGAAGTGCCTAAAGTACCTCTCACTTTGACTGTGTGCTTAGAAGGGTTGTTTTTGAGAAAAAGATCAAACGTGTTGTCCAGTATTCTTGTAGGTAAATGAACAATCTGTGCAAGGTCATTAGTAATTGCAAAAGCCTCAGCATCTCGACCAGCTGGATTGGTTTGTTATTTGTTGTTTGTTATTTGGTTTTTAGGAGCATTAGCAACTAGGGCCATATTGCTCCGGGATCTGCGGTGGTCATTCCCTGACCTTTCCGCATCCTCCATATTTGGTGGTGACGGGCTCGAACCCCGGTCTAATCAAGAAGCATGTGCTACACACTGCTGCTCCTTCCCACATGGCTATGGAGGCGCCAGCTGGGTTGGTGTGACTAGAAAACAGAAGCCAACTGGACTTGCGAACATTAAAATCACCAAGAAGAATTACCTCACTGTTAGGAAAGTTGGACTGGAAAAAGTCAAGTTGCAAAGAGAGGAAGCCAAAGAGCTGCAAGTGATTAGTGGAGTTGGGAGAACAGTAGAGACAACAGATGAATTTGACACAATGAGATAGAGACATTTTAAGCCAGGGAAGATTGAAAAGAGGAGATTCCAAATTACCAAGTCTCTGACAGAGAATATCGGAACAGACATATGCACAAGTAACACCTTTGAGGCAAAAGGAATCATAGAGTGAATAATTTGGCCAACAGAGATGAGCAGTAGTTGAATCAACAGATAACTGAGAATTCTGTCAGAAAAAGTACATGGGGTGTGGCAGACTGTAAGTGGAAATGGACATTGTTGAGATTAGAATTCAGTCCATGTGTATTTGTGAAATGAATTTGGAAGTGTTTGGAAGGTTTAGATCTTTTCACAGATAAGCTTACTCTGTTAGTTTGACAATTCATGATGTATTCAATAGTAAGAAAAAGTGGGTCATACATGCTGTATGAAGTAATGAAATTTTTGGATATGGCGTACATGTGATAAGAATATACTCAGATCCTTGACATAACGTGGCCTCGACAATGCTCCCCGCATACACACTACTCGGACTACCTCCAGTCACTATCTGGCAGAGTAGAGGTAGCAATATTATACACTAGCTGATCCGGAAGCCTCCTAGAGAGTTACAAATATGTTCAGTCTGGTGTATTAACTAGCGGCCGGTCTGCGAACACCGTTTTAGAGTTATACTCCCGAAATGTAAGGAAGATTGGATCTCGCCACGATGTTCATCATAACCTCAAAAGTCATCAATCATAATGCATGATGGAAGAGATTGGGAAGGATTGATCGGAACTTAGCTCTGGAGACTAAACATTGGTTCCACCTACAACCAAAGTGGTGGTATTGCAGCGGTTGATGAGAGTCATCTACCCCCTAGTATAAGTGATTTTCGCACTGCTTCTAGTGAAATGAGCAGCAGCCTGGAAAACAAGATGCACGGTATTTCAGAGACTGCAGGGAGTCATTGTGGTACGAATAAACACATGGGTTGTGTTAGGGTAGCTAAGAATAGGAACAGGTGCATGTATACTTGCGTATACACCAATGCTAGGAGTTTGGTAAATAAATTTGATGAATTTGAGGTATTGCTAAAAACATCAAAGGCAGATATTGTTGGGATATCACAGATGTGGTGTCACACAGATATAAGGAATGCAGAATTGGAATTTGGAATTTCTATGCTTTCTGTACAGTGTGTACAGAAAGCATAGGAAGGGAGGAGGGGTTATGCTATTAGTTAAGAAACACATAAAATCCAAGGAAATGAAGCCAGTCGGCATCGCTGGCCAGTGCAGTGTTGAGTCAGTTTGGTGTGACATAAGCATTGGAAGATCAAAATTGAGAGTAGAAGTGTGTTATAGGCCTAATGACTCTGATGAGTTTAATAATAATAAACTGTATAGGGAAATAGAGTGGGCCATTAAATCAGAGAGTCTTATAAGGGAGGATTTTAATTTCCCAGATATTGACTGCAATTTGGGGGTTGTTCGCTCACACACTAGCAAGGCTTTTGTGGATTTATTGGATTGTTTTCTACATCAGCATGTTTGGAAGGCAATTAGAGGGAGCAATATTCTTGATCTGATTATCAGTAGTGATTCTTCATGCATTAAGAATCTGCAGCTAAAGGAACCACTAGATGGCAGTGATCACAGTGTGATGAAGTGGGATTTGCTCAAAGAGGTAACTACCATCAGAGGTAAAGTGAAGGGTTTTTGCTTTCATAAAGGCGAATGCGGTGGTCTGAGACAGCAAATTCTGAGACATTAATTTGCTGTTACCAACAGGAAATTAAAAATGGGAAGCATTCCAAGAATTTATCTTGGAAGCTACTAGGCTTTTTTTTTTTTTTTTTGGCTGATGCTCTACTACTACTGCTTTACATACCAACTAAGAAATATTGTTGAAGGTTTAAATGGATGTCAGATGAATTAATGAGACATATGGCAGAGAAGAAAAATGCATGGGATACATATAAATTAATGGGTGATATGGAAGCCTATGATAGATATAAACATGGAAGTCTATGATAGATATAAGCTGGTCTGACCAAGTCACAAAGGAGATTAGGCAGGCAAAATCAGATTATGAGAAATCTGAAATCTGATGCAAAGAAAAACAGCAAAGCGTTATTTAGATATGTAAACTCTAGAAGGAAAGCGATGAATCAGATTGGTCCACTGGATATTGATGGTTCAACTGTTGATGATCCAGCTCAGGTGGCTCACAAACTAAATGAATATTTGGAATCTACATTCACACATGAGGAGTTATTCAGGGAGGGGAATGCCAGAGGTGAATTTAACTCTGGCAGTGAGCTAGATGATTTTGTAATAACTGAGAGGAATGTGGAGTAGAACTGCTGAAGATAAACATAAAAAAGCACCCACGGTCGATGGAATCTATCCAGTTATATTAAAGGAGGTAGCAAAGGAAGTAAACAATCCCTTAGCCATAATTATCACAGCTTCTTTGGACTCAGGGGAGGTGCCCATGGACTGGAAATGTGGAAATGTGCCCCCAATTCACAAAAGGAGGATCAAAGGGCAACACAAGTAATTATAGACCTGTTAGTTTTACTTCTGTTCCAGGAAAATTAATGGAGCCAATGGTTAAAGAAGCAATGCAGGATCATCTAGACAATACTTCAGTTATAGCTAGGACACAGCATGGTTTTGTTAAGGGAAATCTTGCCTGACCAATTTGATTGGATACTATGATGTGGTTACAAAGGAACTGGATGCAGGGAATAATTTTGATATCATATATTTCGAGCTTAGAAAGGCTTTTGATACTGTTGCACATGGAAGACTGCTGAACAAATTGGAGCAGTGTGGCATTGGAGGCAAATTGCTGCTATGGACAAAGGGATGGTTGAGTGGGAGAAGACAGAGTGGTAATCAATATAAACTGCTCTTCGTGGAAATGTTATTAGTGGAGTCCCTCAGGGTTCAGTGTTGGGTCTATTGTTGTTTCCTGTATTTATAAATGATGTTGATGATGGTATATTAAGCTTAATGTCCAAGTTTGCAGATGATATGAAGGTTGGCAGGGTTGTTAAGGACACTAATGATAGTATGCTGCTACAATAGGATCTAGAAATGTTGAACAGGTGAGCTGAGAAGTGGCAAATGAAGTTTTCCATTGACAAATGTAAAGTACTACATATGGGAAGCAGTAACCACAGTGTAACCTATGAATTCTTGGTACTGTACTGACAGTGGTTGAGAACGAAAAGGACCTGGGGGTAATGCAGGCTAGTGCATTACCCCCAGCACTGCCTGCACTAGCCCCATTACTGGGGCTAGTGCAGGCAGATATGAAGTTTTCTGAGCAGTGCAGACGGTCTGCAAGAGTAGCTCATAGTGTCTTGTCAATGATATACAGGAATTTTCTAGCAGGAATAAGGAGGTGATTATCCCCTTGTATAAGGCAATGGTCAGGCCACACCTTGAGTACTGTATACAGGTCTGGGGGCCTCATTTTAAGAAGGATGTAGATCTGTTGGAATGAGTATGAGAAGGGCAACAAGATTAGTGAATGTAACAAAGGGTTGCTCTTACGAAGAAAGGCTTAAGTTTTGCAAATTATAGTGTCTGGAGACTAGGCACCTGAGAGATTATCTGATTGAGGTGTGTAAAGCCTTCAATGTAAAGCCTTCATTTGACCATGCTCAATGCTGATGGGATTCTTCCTCTTGCTCAGAATAATCACCTGAGAGGGCATAAATTCAAATTGAGGAAAGACAGATGTAGGATAGATTGCCTTTAGCCAGCAGGTAGTCGGTTGGTGGAACAGACTTCCATCCTTTGCTGTGGAAGTTGTAAGCCTAAATAAATTTAAGGTTGAGCTTGACAGGTATTTGGAATGAATGGAGGGGTGAAATGGGATTGTTTTTTTATTTTTTTTGGCTGATGCTGCATGAGCTTGCTTTCTTGCATCATATGCCTCTGCTAATGCTAATTTTCTTTAAAATTTATCCAATAAGGAGTATCACAATGGTCAGTGCTAAATGCCACTCTCTTTAATATAATAATGAATTCAATAACACATGACTACCACCAACAATATCTAGTTCCCCTGTATGCTGATGACTTCAATGTCACCTGCTATTTGCCTACTATGTGAATGATAGAAAGACAGTTGCAATTTGCCATCAACAAAAAATAACTAAATGGTTCCAAAATAATGGCTTTCATCTCTTGCACCAAAAAAATGATTGGGATACACTTCTGTAGGAAGAGTAACCTACATCCACATCCAGAACTTCGACTAGCAAATCAAGTCGTACCAGTTGGCCCCAGTGTCTGATTTCTTGGTGTGATATTTGACCAAAAACTCATCTTCTTTGAATATATAAAATCGCACCAGATTTAATGTCTTAAAAATCTTAACATCTTAAGAGTTCTATCTGGCACAACATGGGGAGCTAAATGTTACACACTAATACATCTATACCATGCATTAATACGGTCATGTCTGGGCTACGTCTGGTCTAACAGACTACGGTTCTGTAGTCTGTTAGACCAAGCACCTTACATTGGCTTGTTCCTGTATACTACAGTGTTCTTCGTCTTGCACTGGGAGCATACCACACATCACTGGACCAGAGCGTATACACTCAAGTGCATGAAACTTCCTTACAGCTGGGCAGACAAATGCTTTTATTAAATTATGCAGCAAACTCAAGTTTTCCAAATCACCCCACTTGGATTGGACTTTTCTTTCCTAAATGGTAAAACCTTTATAGAGCTTCCCATCTATAAACCCACCAACCTGTATACATCTTTGCTCCCTACAGACTGACTGGCAAATTGATCTTAGTAAGATAGAGCCTACTGCCTCACATACAATCCCACCTTGGATGTATCATATACCGCTATGTGACATTTCATTCACAGCCTGGGAAAAACACACCATGTCCCAACAGAACATAATACATGCCACACTGAGAACTCAGCACACCCAGAACACACCAGTCTACACAGAAGGGTCTAAAACTGATAATCATGCTGGTGCAGCAGCATTATTTCCCAACATTGCCATATCCTAGAAGCTCCATACTAAATGTAGCAGATATACTGCACAATATCTGCATAGTCTTCAATTGCATACTCTCAACAGCTATATTGCAGAGAACCCCGAGTGCCAAGCAATCTTTCTGGTGCGATTATCTAGGATTTTTCCTAGGGCAAGTACTAGTGCTTTTATAAACCCTCCACCACTTACAATGTTACTGCTTCCCTTGCTGAGCAACGTTACTTCACCGCTAGCAACGTTATTTCTAATTCCATTTGCTACGTTACTGCTATTAGCATTAATAAAGGCATATGATGCAAGAAACAAGCTTATATAGCATCAGCCAAAAAAAAAAAAAAAAAAACCATTCTCATTTTATCCATCCACTTGCTCCAAATGTTTGTGTAGTTCTGCCTTGAATCTATTTAAGCTATTAACTATCTACAACGACAGATGAAAATTTGTTCCAGCAATCAACCATCTGTTGGCTAAAGGCAAACTTCTGCACACCTTATCCTATAACTGTTTTTCCTCAATTTGAATTTATGCCCTCTCAGGCAATTTCTCAGCAAGAGGAAGAATCCCATCAGCATTGAGCATGCTCAAACCATTCAAGGCTATACACCTCAATCAGATCACCTTGCAGGTGCCTAGTCTCCAGACACTGTAATTTGCAAAACTTAAGCTTTTCTTCATAAGAGTAATCCTTTGTTCCATTCACTAATCTTGTTGCCCTTCTCTGTACTCGTTCCAGCAGCTCCACCTCCTTTTTAAAATGAGGCCTCCAGAGCTGTATACAGTACTCGAGGTGTGGCCTGACCACCTCCTTATCCCTGCTAGAAATATTCCTGTATATCATTGACAGGATACCATGGGCTACTCTTGCAGACCATCTGCACTGCTCAGAAAACTTCATGTCTGCCTGCACAATTACCCCCAGGTCCTTTTCACTCTCTACCTCTGTCAGTGAGTAGTACCACAGCTATAAGGGATTACTGAAGCAGTAACCCCTTACTCTGGGGTTACTGCTTCCCATACATGCAGTACTTTACATTTGTAAGTGTTAAACTTGAGTTGCCACCTCTCAGCTCATCTACTCAACTTTTCTAGATCCTGTTGCAGCAGGGTACTGTCATTAGCGTCGTTAACAACCCTGCCACCTTCATATCGTCTGCAAACTTGAACATTAAGCCTGATATATCATCATTAATATCATTAATGAATACAGAGAACAACAATAGACCCAACACTAAACCCTGAGGGACTCCACTAATAACATTAGCCCACGAAGAGCAGTGTCCATTGATTAACACTCTCTGTCTTCTCCCACTCAACCATTCCTTTATCCAAAGCAGCAATTTGCCTCTAATGCCACACTGCTCCAATTTGTGCAGCAGTCTTCATTGTGCAACAGTATCAAAGGCTTTTCTAAGATCCAAATATATGATATCAAAGTTATTCTTTGCATCCAGTTCCTTTGTGACTACATCATAGTATCCAATCAAATTAGTCAGACAACACTTCCCCTTAACAATCCATGCTGTGTCCAGGCTATAACTGAAGTCTTATCTAGATGATCCTGCAATGCTTCTTTAACCAGTGCCTCCATTAATTTCCCTGGAACAGAAGTTAAACTAACAGTTCTGTAATTGCCTGTGTCTCCCTTTGATCATCCTTTGTGGATTGGGGTCACATTTGCACATTTCCAGTCCATGAGTACCTCCCCTGAGTCCAAGGAAGCTGTCATAATTATGGCTAAGGGTTTACTTACTTCCTTTGCTGCCTCCTTTAATTTTATCTGAATAAATTCCATCCACCCCCGGTGCCATTAGCATTAGCATTAGTAGAGGCATTTGATGCAAGAAAGCAAGCTTATGCATCACCCAAAAAAAAAAAAAAAAAAAAACCCACTTCCACTTCACCCCTCTGTTCGTTCAAAATACCTGTCCAGCTGAGCCTTAAACTTATTTAGGCTATCAATCTCCACTACAAGGGATGGAAGTCTGTTCCACCAACCAACCACCCGCTGGCTAAAGGCAAATTTCCGCACGTCTATCCTACATCTGTCTTTCCTCAATTTGAATTTATGCCCTCTCAGGTGATTATTCTGAGCTAGAGGAAGAATCCCATCAACATTGAGCATGCTCAAACCATTCAAGGCTTTAGACACCTCTATCAGATCACCTCTCTGGTGCTTAGTCTCCAGACACTGTAATTTGCAAAACTTAAGCCTTTCTTCGTAAGAGCACCCCTTTGTTCCATTCACTAATCTTGTTGCCCTTCTCTGTACTCGTTCCAGCAGCTCTACATCCTTCTTGAAATGAGGCCTCCAGACCTGTATACAGTACTCTAGGTGTGGCCTGACCATTGCCTTATACAAGGGAATAATCACCTCCTTATCCCTGCTGGAAAAATTCCTGTATATCATTGACAATACTCCATGAGGTACTCTTGCAGCCCATCTGCACTGCTCAGAGAACTTCATATCTGCCTGCACAACCACCCCCAAGTCCCTTTCATTCTCTACCACTGTCAGTGTAGTACCACAGAGTTGATACGTTGCTCTGGGGTTGCTGTTTCCCATGTGTAGTACTTTACATTTGTCAATGTTAAACTTCGTTTGCCACCTCTCAGCCCATCTGCTCAACCTTTCCAGATCCTGTTGCAGCAGCAGCAGCATAGTGTCAGTAGTGTCCTTGACAACCCTGCCAACCTTTGTATCGTCTACAAACTTGGACATTAAGCTTGATATACCATCATCAATATCATTTATAAATACAGAAAACAATAATGGACCCAACACTGAGCCCTGAGGGACTCCACTAATAAGATTAGTCCACGATGAGCAGTGTCCATTGATTACCTTTCTTGTGTTTATCTTCAACAATTTCTCCTCCACTTTACTTTCAGGTAATACAAGATTATCTAGCTTACTGCCAGAGTTGAATACCCCTCTGGCATTCCCCTCCCTTTAATAACTCCTCATGTGTGAATATCAATGCAAAATATTCATTTAGTTTGTTAGCTACCTGAGAGCAGAATCATCAACAGTTGAACCATCGATATCAAGTGGACCAATCTGATTCATTCCCTTCCTTCTAGAGTTTACATAAGTAAAGAACTCTTTGCTGTTTTTCTTTGCGTCCTTTGCCAAAGATTTCTTGTAATTTGCCTTTGCCTGCCTAACCTCCATTGTGACTTGGTTACAGACCAGCTTATATCTATTATAGGCTTCTGTGTCGCCTGTTAATTTATATGTATCCTATGCATTTTTCTTCTCTGCCACATGTCTAATTAGTTATTCTGACATCCATTTTTTTTTTTTTTTTCTCTTATGAAAACCCCAAACACGAAAGGTATCAAAACCTATAGTACTTAGTACTGAGCATGGGTTGATGGAGAAGAATGGGAGGAGTGGGATGCCGGAAACTTTGCTCTAGAGGCTAAACATGGGTTTCACCACTTCAAGCCTCCAATAAGCAAAGTGGTGATATTTCACCGGTTGATGAAAGTCATCTACCACTTTAAAATTTAGGCCTAAATCTTGAACATTATTTATTAGTTGGTATGAAAAGCCTAGTAGCTTCCAAGATTATTTCTTTGAATGCTTCCCATTTTGATTTTGCTGTTGGTAACATCATCAGTTGGTCCCACTGTATAGAATATAAATACTGTCTCAGACCACTGTAGTCACCTTTATGAAAGAAAAACCCTTCCCTTTACCCCCTGATAGTAGTTACCTCTTTGGGTAAATCCTACTTCATCACACTGTGATCACTGCCACCTAGTGGTTCCTTTATTTGCAGAATCTTAATGCATAAAGAATCACTACTGATAATGAGATCAAGAGTATTACTCCCTCTAGTTGCCTCCCAAACATGCTGCTGTAGAAAACAATAGCAGCAGCATGTTTGGGAGGCAGCATGCTGCTGTAGAAATTAAAATCCCCCATTATAAGACTCTGATTTACTGGCCTACTCTATTTCCTTGTACAGTTTATTATTATACTCATCAGAGTCATTAGGCCTATAAAAGTTCCCGCTGGCAGAGTTAAAAGCGATTCTTGCATACTTCTAGCGAAATGCAATTGAGCAGCAGCCTGGAAAGCAAGGCAAAGGGAATTTCCAGGTCTGCTGGGAGTCATAGTGGAACAAGTAAATACATAGGCTGTGTTAGGGTAACTAACAGTAGAAACAGGTGCATGTATACTTGCATATATACCAATGCTAGGAGTATAGTTAATAAATTCAATGAGCTTGAAGTGCTAATCAAGACATCAAAGGCAGATATTGTTGGTATATCAGAGACATGGTGTCACACAGACATAAGCAGTGCAGAACTCGAATTTGGGGAGTACAATGTGTACAAATAGTATAGACAGGAAGGAGGGGAGTTATGCTGTTAGTTAAAGAACACATAAAATCTAAGGAAGTGCATCCAGTTGATGTGGGTGGACAATGCAATGTTGAGTCTGTTTGGTGTGACATAAGCACTGGGAAAGGAAAAATGAGAGTAGGTGTGTGTTCTAGGCCTAATGAATCTGATGAGTATAATGAGCAATTGTGCAGAGAAATAGAGTGGACCAATAAATTAGAGTGTCTTATAATGGGGGATTTTAATTTCCCGGATATTGACTGGAATTTGTGGGTTGGTCACTCGCACACTAGCAAGGTTTTTGTGGATTATTGGATGATTGTTTTCTACATCAGCATGTTCAGGAGACAATTAGAGGGAGTAATACTCTTGATCTGATTATCAGTAGTGATTCTTCATGCATTAAGCATCTGCAGATAAAGGAACCACTAGGTGGTAGTGATCACAGTGTGCTGAAGTGGGATTTACTCAAAGAGGTAACTACCATCAGGAGTAAAGGGAAGGGTTTTTGCTTTCGTAAAGGTAACTATGGAGGTCTGAGACAGTATTTAAATTCTATATGGTGGGACCAACTGATGATGGTCCCACCATCATCAGTTGGTCCCACCGTATAGGGGTCACCAAATGATGATGTTATCAACAGCAAATTCAAAAAGGGACCCATTCAAAGAATTAATCTTGGAAGCTACTAAGCTTTACATACCAACTAAGAAATATTGTTCAAGGTTTAAATGGATGTCAGATGAACTAATGAGACATGTGGCAGAGAAGAAAAAGGCGTGGGATACATATAAAATAACATGTGACACAGAAGCCTATGATAGATATAAGCTTGTCTGTAATTAGCATTAGCATTAGCATTAGTAGAGGCATATGATGCAAGAAAGCAAGCTTATTCAGCATCAGCCAAAAAAAAAAAAAAAAAACACACCACTCCCATTTCACCCCTCCGTTCATTCGAAATACCTGTCCAGTTGAGCCTTAAATTTGTTTAGGCTATCAACTTCAACAACAAATGATGGAAGTCGGTTCCACCAACCAAACACCCGCTGGCCAAAGGCAAATTTCCGCACATCTATCCGACATCTGTCCTTCCTCAATTTGAATTTATGCCCTCTGAGGTGATTATTCTGAGCAAGAGGAAGAATCCCATTGGCATTGAGCATGCTCAAACCATTCAAAGCCTTATACACCTCTATCAGATCACCTCGCCGGTGCCTAGTCTCCAGACTCTGTAATTTGCAAAACTTAAGCCTTTCTTCATAAGAGCAACCCTTTGTTCCATTCACTAATCTTGTTGCCCTTCTCTGTACCCGTTCCAGCAGCTCTACATCCTTCTTGAAATGAGGCTTCCAGACCTGTATACAGTACTCAAGATGTGGCATAACCATTGCCTTATACAAGGGAATAATCACCTCCTTATCCCTGCTAGAAAAATTCCTGTATATCATTGACAAGACACCATGAGCTACTCTTGCAGCTCGTCTGCACTGCTCAGAGAACTTCATATCTGCCTGCACAATTACCCCCAGGTCCTTTTCATTCTCCACCACTGTCAGTGTAGTACCGCAGAGTTGATACATTGCTCTGGGGTTACTGTTTCCCATATGTAGTACTTTACATTTGTCAATGTTAAACTTCATTTGCCACCTCTCAGCCCATCTGTTCAACCTTTCCAGATCCTGTTGCAGCAGCATAGCGTCAGTAGTGTCCTTAACAACCCTGCCAACCTTTGTATCATCTGCAAACTTGGACATTAAACTTGATATACCATCATCAATATCATTCATAAACACCGAAAACAACAACTGACCCAACACTGAACCCTGAGGAACTCCACTAATAACATTTGTCCACATTGAGCAGTGTCCATTGATTACCACTCTCTGTCTTCTGCCACTCAACCATCCCCTTATACATAGCAGCAATTTGCCTCCAATGCCACACTGCTCCAATTTGTGCAACAGTCTTCCATGTGCAACAGTATCAAAAGCCTTTCTAAGATCCAAATATATAATATCAAAGTTATTCCCTACATCCAGTTCTTTTGTGACTACATCATAGTATCCAATCAAATTGGTCAGGCAAGACCTGCCCTTAACAAAACCATGCTGCATCTGAGCTATAACTGAATTCTTGTCTAGATGAACCTGCAGTGCTTCTTTAACCAGTGCCTCCATTAATTTTCCTGGAACAGAAGTTAAACTAACAGGTCTATAATTACTTGTGTCAGCCTTTGATCCTCCTTTGTGAATTGGGGTTACGTTTGCACATCTCCAGTCTATGGGTACCTCCCCTGAGTCCAAAGAAGCTCTCATAATTATGGCTAGGGGTTTGCTTACTTCCTTTGCTGCCTCCTTTAATATAACTGGATAGATCCCATCCACTCCAGGTGCCTTTTTTATGTTTATCCTCAACAGTCTCTCCTCCACTTTCCTCTCAGTTATTACAAAATCATCTAGCTCGCTGCCAATGTCTACTTTACCTACGTCATTCTCCTTCCTGAATAACTCCTCATGCCTGAATGTAGATGCAAAATACTCGTTTAGATTGTTAGCCACCTGAGCAGGATCCTCAACTGCTGAACCATCAATTTCCAGTGGACCAATCTGATTCATCCCCTTCCTTCTTGAGTTTAAATAGGTAAAGAACTCTTTTCTGTTTTTCTTTGCATCCTTTGCCAAAGATTTTTCGTAGTCTGCCTTTGCCTGCCTAATCTCCTTTGTGACTTGGTTACAGACCAACTTATATCTATCATAGGCTTCCATGTCGCCCATTAATTTGTATGTATTCCATGCATTTTTCTTCTCTGCCACATGTCTCATTAGTTCATCTGACAACCATTTAGGCCTAAACCTTGAACAATATTTCTTAGTTGGTATGTAAAGCCTGGTAGCTTCCAAGATTAGTTCCTTGAATGCTTCCCATTTTGAGTTTGCTGTTGGTAACATCATCAGTTGGTCCCACTGTGTAGAATTTAAATACTGTCTCAGACCATCATAGTCGCCTTTACGAAAACAAAAACCCTTCCCTTTACCTCTGAAGGTAGTTACCTCCTTGAGTAAATCCCGCTTCAACACACTGTGATCACTGCCACCTAGTGGTTCATTTATCTGCAGATTCTTAATGCATGAAGAATCACTACTGATAATCAGATCAAGAGTATTGCTCCCTCTTGTTGCCTCACGAACATGCTGATGTAGAAAACAATCATCCAATAAATCCACAAAAGCCTGGCTACTGTGTGAGTGACCAACCCACAAATTCCAGTCAATATCTGGGAAATTAAAATCCCCCATTATAAGACTCTCTGATTTACTTGCCCACTCCATTTCCCTGTACAATATCTTATTATACTCATCAGAGTCATTAGGCCTATAGCACACTCCTACTCTCAATTTTGATTTCCCTATGCTTATGTCACACCAAACTGACTCGACACTGCCCTGTCCATCGATGTCGACTGGCTTCACTTCCTTGGATTTTATGTGTTTCTTAACTAATAGCATAACCCCTCCTCCCCCTCCTGTCCTGTCTATCCTTTCTATACACATTGTATTCCCCAAATTCCAGTTCCGCATTCCTTATATCTGTGTGACACCACGTCTCTGATATTCCAACAATATCTGCCTTTGATGTTTTGAGCAATATCTCAAATTCATCAAATTTATTTACCAAACTCCTAGCATTGGTGTACACACAAGTATGCCTGCACCTGTTTCTATTCTTAGCTACCCTAACACAACCCATGTGTTTACTTGTACCGCAAATGAATCCCAGCAGTCTCTGAAATATCCTGCATCTTGTTTTTCAGGCTTCTGCTCATTTCAATAGAAGCAGTGCAAGAATCACTTCCACCTCTGCCAGTGGCTACTGTTAATCTATTAGTCCTTGTATCCCCCCCAACTAGCAGTTTTCCGACCCACCTAACACTGCCTCGACAGCATCAGCAAAAATTCTTGCACCCTTTCTATTTAAGTGTATCCCATCCCTGTAGAAGCAGTCTCTCCTGTTAACAAGTATAGACCAGGCTGAAAAAAATTCTACCCCTTGAGCCTTGCACAATCCCTCCAGGGCCGAATTGATCGACAAGGCTCTCATCATATACTCCCTCCTATCGTGTCTGGGCAGTATTGCAGACACTTTCAAATTCAACCCTAATTCACGGCTTTTTTTCAACAGTGACCTGTACTTGCTAAGTAATTCCGCCGGTCTCCTACTCTTAATATCATTAGTGCCAACGTGTACAACTATATCACCTTTTGTGCCCTTAAAAGATGATATCCGCTCTACAACATCATCAACCTTTGCCCCTGGCAGACATACCCTGGTCCTATTCCACCTATCCTTTTTACAAAGCATGTTCCCCGTTTCCCTGACAATCGAGTCACCAACAACTACTAGTTCCTGTGGGACCAGCACATTCTGCCTAGGGGGCTGCCTCTGTGTTGCATGATGACCAAACGCAAGCTCTGGCGTTGTTGTGGGCAGCTGAGAGCTTGATGGGCCCCTGAATTTATTTCCTTCGAGGGCATCCACCCTGTCCTTCAAGCTCTCATAAAGGCCCATAACAATGCTGAGTTGTCAAAGCCCATAACAATGCTGAGTTAATGAAGTTACAAAGGAGGTTAGGCAGGCGAAAGCAGATTACGAGAAATCTTTGGCAAAGGGTGCAAAGAAAAAAAGCAACAGCAAAGAGTTCTTTTACTTATGTAAACTCTAGAAGGAAGGGGATGAATCAGATTGGTCCACTTGATATCAATGGTTCAACTGGTTGATGATCCTGCTCAGGTTGCTAACAAACTAAATGAATATTTTGCATCGGCATTCACACATGAGGAGTTATTCAGGGAGGGGAAATGCCAGAGGTGTATTAGACTCTGGTAGTAGTAAGCTAGATAATCTTGTAATAATTGAGAGTGAAGTGGAAGAGAAATCGTTGAAGATAAGCATAAGAAAGGCACCTGGGGTGGATGGAATCTATCCAGTTATATTAAAGGAGCCGACCGGGCTAGCCGGGTGGGTAAAGTGCCTGCCTGGCAACCCGAAGGTCGCTGGTTTGAATCCCACCTCAGACTTGGATCAGAGTAGAAAATGCAAAAACGTTAGGAGCATTATGGCCACAGAAGCCAATGCACCAACAACTAACAAAAAAAAATATTAAATGAGGCAGCAAAGGAAGTAAGCAAACCCTTAGCCATAATTATGAGAGCTTTTTTGGACTCAGGGAAAGTACCCATGGAATGGAGATTTCACCCCAATCCACAAAGGAGGATCAAACGGTGACACATGTAATTACAGACCTGTTAGTTTAACTTCTGTTCTAGGGAAATTAATGGAGGCACTTGTGAAAGAAGCATTGCGGGATCATCTAGACAAGACTTCAGGTATAGCTGGGACACAGCATGGGTTTGTTATGGGGAAGTCTTGTCTGACTAATTTGATTGGATACTATGATGTAGTCACAAAGGAACTGGATGCAAAGAATAACTTTGATATCATATATTTGGATCTTAGAAAAGCCTTTGATACTGTTGCACATGGAAGAGTGCTGCACAAATTGGAGCAGTGTGGCATTGGAGGCAAATTGCTGCTATGGATAAAGGGGTGGTTGAGGGGGAGAAGACAGAGCGTGGTAATCAATGGACACTGCTCTTTGTTGACTAATGTTATTAGTGGAGTCCCTCAGGGTTCAGTGTTGGGTCTATTGTTGTTTTCTGTATTTATAAATGATATTGATGATGATATATCAGGCTTAATGTCCAAGTTTGCAGACGATACGAAGGTTGGCAGGGTTGTTAATGACACTAATGACAGTACACTGCTGCAACAGGATCTAGAAAAGTTCAGCAGATTGGCTGAGAGGTGGTAAATGAAGTTTAACCTTGTCAAATGTAAAGTACTACATATGGGAAGCAGTAATCCCAGAGTAACGTATCAACTCTGTGGTACCACACTGACAGTGGTAGAGAATGAAAAAGACCTGGGGGATAATTGTGGAGGCAGATATGAAGTTTTCTGAGCAGTACAGATGGTCTGCAAGAGTAGTGTCTTGTCAAATGTGTCATTGTGCCTTGTCAATGATATACAGGAATTTTTCTAGCAGGGATAAGGAGGTGATTATCCTCTTGTATAAGGCAATGGTCAGGCCACACCTTGAGTACTGTATACAAGTCTGATGGCCTCATTTTAAGAAGGATGTAGAGCTGTTGGAACAAGTACAGAGAAGGGCAACAAGATTAGTGAACGGAACAAAGGGTTGCTCTTACAAAGAAAGGCTTAAGATTTGCAAATTACAGTGTCTGGAGACTAGGCACCTGCAAGTTGATCTGATTGAGGTGTATAAAGGCTTGAATGGTTTGAGCATGCTCAATGCAGATGGGATCCTTCATCTTGCTCACAATAATTGCCTGAGAGGGCATAAATTGAAATTGAGGAAAGATGGTTGTAGCAAAGATATGCAGAAGTTTGCCTTTAGCCAGTGGGTGGTTGATTGCTGGAACAAACTTCCATCGGTTGTTGTAGAAGTTGATAGCTTAAATAGATTCAATTCAGAACTTGACAAACATTTGGAGCGAGTGGATGGGTAAAATAAGTTTTTTTTTTTTTTTTTGGCTGATGCTATATAACTTGCTTTCTTGCATCATGTGCGTATGCTAATTCTAACACACTCCTATTCTCAATTTTGATCTCCCAGTGCTTATGTCACACCAAACAGACTCAACATTGTATTGTCCATCAACATCAATTGGATGCACTTCCTTATATTTTATGTGTTTCTTAACTAACAGCATAACCCCTCCTCCCTTACTGTCCTGTCTATCCTCTCTGTACACATTGTACTCCCCAAATTCCAATTCTGCATTCCTTATATCAGTAGGTAACTATCCTTTTTTGGGCCCAGAATCAAAGAACGTGTTCGGGCCCCTACTTAATTAATGAAAATTTCAAAAAGAGGAGACAGCCAAAGACATCAGGCCCCTAAAGGGCCTGGGCCTGGAGGCAATTGCCTTGCCTGCCTACATGGTAGCTACACCGCTGCCTTATATCTGTGTGACACCCCATCTCTGATATTCCAACAATATCTGCCTCTGATGGTCTTGACCAGCACTTCAAATTCATCAAATTTATTTACTGTACTCCTAGCATTGGTGTACATGTAATTATACATGCACCTTTTCTTACTAGTGCTTAATGTTAATGCTATTAATTACAGTGCATGCACATGCTGTATGTAATTTAAGTGGTACCTTTTTCCAGGCCATAACATGCACATTTTTTTACTGTGAAATATTTTCTAAGAGAAACTTGCATCCTACATAGGTCACAGATATTCTTATAAGTGCATGTCTTTGTGATGTCTTTATCTTTAGCTGTGGTTAGAGACAACATGGTCAAAATATCTATGTGGCCTTAAAAAGGTAACCCTTTTATTGTTTGACTATTTCAGATCATATGTAACAGAGGCAACAAAAAGGCACTTACTGAATTAAATATGGTGTCAGCCATAATTCACTAGGCCTTATTCAACACATTGGACATCTCAATTAACAAACCCTTTAAAGTATTCATATGTGAGAAGTGATCAAAGTGGATGGAGGCACCAAATTCCAATTTGAAACCAACAGGATGAATGAAGCATCCAACCATTTCCCTTGTGTGGAAATGTGGGAAAAATTAGTCAGGAGTGAAACATGAGACAGTTGCCATATTTTTTTCTAAATCAATAATTACCCATATTTGTCATTACTGATTAACATCAGTAATGACAAGTATGGGTAACTATAATTGCTGCTATACAATGAAAGCTACATTCGACACTGCCATGTTGGTGCCTTTTCTTTTCTGAAAACTACAATAATTATTGAATGAATCTAGGGAGTGAGCCTGAACTCCTGAGATAATAATTCTGCTTTATGTTTATTATAAGCATATTAGAATGAACTGAATGCTGTAGACCAAGTTTCCTGACCTGGTTCACAGGACTAGATGATAAAACAGCTGTTTTTATGTGTTATGCAGAAATCTCAATAACAGTGATGGAAGATACAGGTTTATCATCAGAAGTAGTGGTAAATAATGCAGGAAGTAAATTTATAGCATCAGCCAAAAATAAATAATTCCACTACCTACCTCATCTATCCATTCCTTCTCCCAATTATTTGTCTAATTCTTCTTTAAATTTATTGAAGCTACCCGCCTTCACAACATCAGTTGGAAGTTTGCCTACAACAACAACCTAATATATATATAAAAATGGGAATGTACTGCTGTAGGCATTTCTTGAAGGTCATATATAGGTCCAGTTTCAAATATTTTTATGTGGTTTTTATACATTAACTGTATTGAGTCATTTTAACTCTGATTTTAAGAAAATAATCAAAAAATTTCTGTTTTTTCTTTGCAGAAAAAACTGCGAATCAGTGATGCTAAGCAGGTTGAAGCAAAGGCTGCAAAAATAAAGGAGTGGGTGACTAACAAGCTGAAAGAGGTATTTTTTTATTTTTTCAGTATTGTAATTGTAAACCTGATTTCATTTTATCATATTGTTATCTGTTTTTCTGAACCAGGCAACTGGATTTTAATTCACATGATGCTTTGGGACATTCCTCTTTATATTAAAGTGTCAGTGTGAGCTGTAATTATTGATTTCCCTTCCTCACTAGGAATGTTTGGGGAAAAACCATGACTGATCTTCAAATTGATGAGCAACTATAGAATGTATATAATATTCAGAAAATACTTGTTTGTTGAATAGTGTTAGTAGAGGGAGAGACAGTACTCTTATGACAACTATCAGTTAGGTGACACCTAGTTTTAAATAAATAGCAGTTACTGCTGTTTTTGGAAAATACTGTTTATTTTAAAGTAATACAATGTGGAGGCAAGCCATATTTTATGTCGACAGAACCATGTGAGAGACTTTTCTTTTCAGTTCAGCTTCAATTGACAAGTCACATGTAGTTAAAAAAACTGACTCATTCATTACTAATGGTTAAAAGTTTAGATAGCAGTGAGATGGTATAGAAGTAGAGAAGATAAGCTATAGGCAAGTGAGTAAAGTTATTTCAATGTATCATTGATTGCTAGGCAGAATCTATAACTACATTTGCAATAGATATCTTTATTATTCTTTTCTTTTTTTTCCCCCTCCATATACACCCTTAATTGTGATACTATAATTATAATAGTCATAGTATTCATGACCTAATTTGGTGTTGTGGTTGTGGTAAAATGGTGCTGTGGATTAATATATTTATTTTTATTAATTAATGATATAAAGCTATTCTTCTGTATGTTACTTTTACTTGAGTTATGATAATTTGTTGAGAGAGAGAGAGAGAGAGAGAGAGATCAGTATTTGAAAAATGATACAACTCAGCCATAGTAAAGTTATACCATCATTTGTTCATTCCTTCTGATAATTTGTCCAATGCTCCTTTAAATTTATTCAGAGTAGAATTATTTCTGAGCTGAAGTTTATTCCAAACATCCCTTACTTTGAATGAAAGTAAGGGATGTTTGGAATAAAAATTTCTGTACACCTACCTTGCAATCACTCTTTTTTAATTTAAGAGTGTGTGTGTATGTATGTGTTATCCAAGAAAGAGTGCAGATGCCATAAGCTTTTAGTTTACTCATCTGTGTATATACAAAAATCTGCATGTGCAGATGTTACAATTTAAGGAGCTCAAATCTTTTTTGGAGTAACATACTTTTTATCATCAGAAAACTTGCATGTTAAACTAGTGCATGCATGCATCCATCACTATTGTTAATAAATATTAATTATAATATTTATTATTAGATAAATTCCCTGAGGGCTCTTTAATTTAAAAGAAATTAAAATAAAATTATCAACTTTTAAATTATTTTAATTAAATCTTAAACTAAGGCAAGGTTCCCAAATATTAGTTTTTGATGTTTCATTAATAATCATTTTTAAATATCTGAAATAATTCTTAGATCTTAAAATATTTTTATTATTTAAATTTCTCTCTCTTTAAATAAACATGTAAGTTACATGATATAAGATACAATACTTAGCCAAGAAATTTCACTTTATTCTTGTCTTATATCATATCTAAATTTTCATTTTTTTTTTTTTTATATATTGAAAAAAAAAAAAAACTATTTGCATTCAGAGTAATCTAATCTCCGTCTATAGATGATGCTTTAAACATTGTATTCTTTTTCATATGTTTAAAGAAAGGAGTACATATGACTTGTTTAATGCCAGTACCTAAGATTATATGGATTATTTCAAAGGCTATTGAAATAATAAGTGACATCCATTCTTTGAAACTGGTATCATACAAAAGGGATGTCTTCATTCTTCATTCTTTATTGAAATCATCGATAGAAATCTTTAACTTTTCCATAGGGACTAGTTAGTTGTAATTTTATTCATCCATCGAGAATTTATTATTGGACAGTTTTAAAAATGAGATTAAGCTCTCTTGGTCTCACACTGGGACTAGTTTGTCATTTCTTAAATTTGTTCCTTCTGTACTGTTAATGAGTGTGTCACATCATCATTATCCTTATTACCACTGAGATTAATACTGTGGAAACATGAGAAAATGAATTAACTTACTTTAATTAGTTTTGCTGCAGGAAAATATGGGCTTTTACTCCTGAGGAAAATTAAATATGTGTTATTTGCTTGTGTTCAATTAGGAGAATTCCCCTTGCTCTTTGCAATTTTGCTATAACTGCATATGTAGATATAGCAGCAGATCGCCTCCATTTGAAGATGATGAAGATATAGAATGCAGCATTGATGCTAGTTTTATCATACATTTAGTGTTGATGCAAGGGGAAATATAGGAATGGAGCATGTCATGTAACTTAATGATGTAGAATGCACTATATTTTATTTATAATATTTATTGAGTAGAATGTAGCAATAAATAATTGAAGGCAGCAGTCATCAATGCACGTGATAAACATGTTCCTGTAAATCCCATTTGTCATGTATGGTAACAGGAATGTGATCTTCCTTCGGTTTTTTTTTTTTTTTTTAGAAACAAAAATTGAAATATAAGTGTTATACATTAAAAATTGCTTTTTTAAATGACTACAATGGTTTCAGACAGTTTTTAAAATATATTGAATAGGGCCAGCTGATGATGTCAACAACCATTTTTCTGTTGCAAATTCTCTATGGCAAACATTTAGAGAAGTAATGGAAGAAGCTACTAAGCTTATCATACCAGCTAAGAGATGCTGTTCAAGATCTGAAACCATTGTAGTCATTTACAAAAGCGATTTTTAATATTAATATAAGAATTTATATCTATATAATTTCTGTTAACACCTATATTTCAATTTTTGTTTCTAAAAAACAAAATGGATGCCAGAAGAAATAAGCATAGTGGCAGATAAGAAAAATGCATGGGATGCTTCTAAATTACTAGGAGATATATAGAATTCAAAGAAAAGTAGCAAAGGCTTCGGTGCTTATCTAAGTACTGGAAGAAAACGAATGAATCACCTGGTCCACTAGATGTGAATGGTGTAACAGTTGATGGTCCTGCTCAAGTTGCTGACAAACTGAATTAACGTTTTGCATCTATGCTTTACGCATGTGGAATTTTTTAGTGATTGGGGTGCCAAAAAGGTTATCAAATTACATGGAGTTAACTGATTTTGTGATAACTCAAACCATTCACAAACATAACAAAAATTGTCTGGGTGATTGATAAACTTCCTATGTGTTTGCTTATTCATTGTAGCACTAAATGAATTTCTGAAAATATAAATTCAGTTCTGAACACTACAATATAAAAACAACACAAATTCAATTTTTATCACTACAGAATACACAGATGTGGAAACTTACTAGTTCTACTTGTGTAAAAACACTGAAAGGAAAAATTTGTGAATTGGCAGGTAGAGCTGGAAATTATTTTACTGCTACCGAAAGGGTTGCAGGCTGCACCATCCTACTCTCAAGGGGCTGTTTATATTTGGGGGATAGATTTACAGCCCTGAGAATATGTCACGATCAGTTAATATTTGGAAAAACTTTGCACAGCCTACAAAAATCCTCACCAAAAAAGCTAAGTGTGCTCTCTTTAAATTGTAAATTGTTGCATCAGAATTTGAACCTAAGAAGCATAGGTAGAAGTCTGATTATGTTTATCATAATAAAACCGAGGCCAGAATCAATTGCTAAAATTAAGAGAATTAACTTATATCTCTTAAAATAAATCATTGTGTCATACATTACTGGCTAGATTATGCAAAACTGGCATCTTTTGGTAAAACGTAACTCCCTCTATATTCAATAACTGTGACGTAATGTGAAACTTTCATGGTGATTTTTGAAATCTGCACATAAAAATTGGTTAAAAACATCATCTAAGTTCTTGGAGGTAAAAATAGTGTTGGATAGTGCTATCGTCCTACTGCTCTGACCAGTTGCTTATGTAAGGTTTTGGAAAAAATGGTGAATGTTTGCCTTATATGAACCTTGAGCCAAATGACCATTTGAACAAGATTCAGTGCAGCTTTCGAAGAAATCGGTCCACTCTGGACCATTTAACCTGATTGGAAACAGCGATTCGCAATGCATTTATAAAGTGTGAGCACTTGGTACATGAAACCCATTAAAACATGAGTCATTAGAACACTATTATAACTATTATTACACTATTATGCTTGCATCGCATTATAAGTATAACAAGATGCAAGCATGGCTCCCATTTTTCAATAGTTTAGTAACTGAAGATCAACATTTTGGATTCCTTATGTCACAATATTTTCAGTTTAATGTTAGTCCACGATATGCATTATCCTTTGATTTTTGTAAGAACAATAATCAATAATAAATGACTTGTAACTTTACTGCAAAGTATTTGAACATACAGTATATTTTAAAAAGTTTTTACGACACAAAGTCTTGCAAATACCTATTTCTCTGGACAAGAATAGTATGCGAAAATAAAACAATTTTACGAACAAAGAAAACAACATTTTAAAAATATTTCAGTTAGTGGGAGTGGACCTGTTGGAACATTAGACAAAGTAAAGTAGAAAGACTGCAGATTTAAAAGGTGCTTAGGGAGTAGTCAACATCAATTTAATCCCTCTATCATACTACCACTTAAGATGTGCCATTTAGTAATTTTTGGGAAAGGTGGCTCGGCGTAGTTCAAAAGTAGCATAATCAGTAGGGGTCTAACAATAGGAGATGAAAAGGTTCCATGGTAAGGGAAACAAAATTAGTGTTAGTAACATATGAAAAGAATAAGTTTAAGAAATAACATAGTGATTGGGTTGTACAAATTAGTTAGGCAGAGATATGCAAATAAGAGGGAAATAAGTAGGGTTTTCATGTAGAAAAAAACACCCCTCCCACAAGTTTTATCACTAACTGTGCATTTTTATTGTTTCTCAAATTGTAAGTTGTGTTTTTAAAATAGAATATAAATTTAAAGAAATGTCTGAAATTTCAAAAAAACCGCCATTCAGTCTGTTACTTCTCACCATCCCATTCTGAAACAGATCCGATACAGATTATATCAGTATCAAACGTCAAACCAAATGGTCACCTTCTGCTGGATCCCTGGTCATGTTGGCATCCCAGATAATGAACGTGCAGATCATGCTGCTCAACATCCTGACAGTACATCATTCTGCCATCTGAAAGTCCCGTACACTGATTATAAATCCACTATTAAAACAGCATGTAGGGCTCAATGGTCAGAACTGTGGCAAACACAAGTCAATAATAAACTATTTAAGATTAAAAAAGAACCTCAGCTGTGGACTTCTAGTTTCAGGAGAAGCAGGCGAGAAGAAGTTATTTTGGCAAGACTTCGAATTGGTCATTCTTATACAATGCATCTGTTCTTGCTTATGGGAGAGAATCCTTCTCAATGTCTCATCTGTCAGACCCAGCTAACAATTAAACATATTCTAATAGAATGCCCTCAGTACGCATCTATCCGAAAATCCAGTTTCTATTCTCTATCTAATTTGCAGGAACCTTTAACTTTATTACACATACTTGGCAAAAATGCAAATTTTGAAGAACTATTTCAATACTTGAAATGCATAATCATATATAATCATCTCTGAAAGACATAATATACAATTTTCGGTCATAAGAAATTCATGAACAGGCACAATATGGACCAGGAGGCCCTTGTGCCAAAAATTCTCAGTTACTTTTTTCACACACAGCATGGGATTGTTAAGGGAAGACTTGTCTGACCAGTTTGATTGAATACTACAATGTGGTCATAAAGGAACTGGAAGCAAAAAATAATTTTGATATCATATACTTGGATTTTAGGAAAGCTTTTGATACTGTTGCACATGGAAGACTGCTGTAAAAATTGGAGAGGTATGGCATTAAGGGCATGTTACTGCAATGGATAAAAGGACGGTTGAGTGGGAGATGGCATTGAGTGGTAATAAATGGACACTGCTCTAGATGGACTAAAGTTATTAGCAGAGTCCCCCAGGATTCGGTTCTGGGCTCATAGTTGTTTTGTGTATTTATCAATGATATCAATGAAGGTATATCAGACTTAATATCCAAGTTTGCAGATGATACAAAGGTTGGCAGGGTTGTTAATGACAGCAAAGACAGTATGCTACTGCAACAGGATCTAAAAAAGTTAGGCAGATGGTCTGAGAAGTGGCAACTGAAGTTTAACATTGACAAATGCAAAGTAGTCCATATAGGTAGCAGTAACTCAAGAGAAACGTACCAACTGTGTGGTACTATACTCAGGGAGGTGGAGAATGACAAAAAACCTGGGACAATTGTGCAGTCAGATATGAAGTTCTCTGAGCAGTGCAAACAGACTGCCAAAGAAGGTCATGGAGTTTTGTCAATGATATGTAGGAACTTTGCTAGCAGAGACAAGGTGATTATCCATTTGTATAAGGCAATGGTCAGGCAACACCTTGAGTACTGTGTACAAGTCTGGAGGCCTCATTTTAGGAAGGATGTGGAGTTGCTAGTTGCTAGAAGGATGTAAAGTTGCTACAGAGAAGGACAATAAGATTGGTGAGAGGAACAAAGGAGTGCACTTATGAAGAAAGGCTTAAGTTCTGCAAGTTGCAGCATCTGGAGACTACCCACCTGCGAGGTTATCTGATCGAGGTGTATAAGGCCTTGAATGGTTTGAGCAGGCTCAATGCTGATGGGATACTTTTGCTTGCTCAGATTAAGAACTTGAGGGGGCATAGATTCAAATTGAGGAAAGAGAGTTGTAGAATAGATGTGTAGAAGTTTCCCTTTAGCCAGCGGGTGGTTGATTACGGGAACAGACTTCCATCTGTTTTTGTGGAAGTTGATAGCTACATAAATTTATGGCTGAATTAGACAAATATTTGGTGTGACCAGATGGGTGAAATGGGAAGTATTTGTTTTGGCTGATGCTGTATAAGCTTGCTTTCTTGCCTCATATGCCTCAAATAATGCTAATGCTAATGATAAAGTTTGCTTTCTTGCATCATATGCCTCTGTGAATGCTAATATACAACAAAACATATGATAAAGGGATGGTTGAGTGGGAGAAGACAGAGAGTGGTAATCAATGGACACTGCTCTTCATCGACTTATGTTATTAGTGGAGTCCCTCAGGCTTCAGTGTTGGGTCCATTGTTGTTTTCTGTATTTATAAATGATATTGATGATGGCATATCAGGCTTAAAGTTCAAGTTTGCAGATGATATGAAGGTTGGCAGGGTTGTTAATGACACTGACAGTACGCTGCTGCAACAGGATTTAGAAAAGTTGAGCAGATGGACTGAGAGGTGGCAAATAAAGCTTAACATTGACAAATGTAAAGTATTACATATAGGAAGCAGTAACCCCAGAGTAACATATCAACTCTGTGGTACTACGCTGACACTGGTAGATAATGAAAAGGACCTGGGGGTAATTGTGCAGGCAGATATGAAGTTTTCTGAGCAGTGCAGATGGTCTGCAAGAGTAGCTTATGGTGTCTTGTCAATGATATACAGGAATTTTTCTAGCAGGGATAAGGAGGTGATTATCCCCTTATATAAGGCAATGGTTAGGCTTCACCTTGATGAGAGACCGCACCTTAAAGACCTCCAGACCTGTATACAGGTCTGGAGGTCTCAATTTAAGAAGGATGTAGAGCTGTTGGAACAAGTACAGAAAAGGGCAACAAGATTAGTGAATGGAACAAAGGGTTGCTCTTACGAAGAAAGGCTTAAGTTTTGCAAATTACAGTGTTTGGAGACTAGGCACCTGCGAGGTGATCTGATTGAGGTGTATAAATCCTTGAATGATTTGAGCATGCTCAATGATGATGGGATTCTTACTCTTGCTCAGAATAATCACCTGTGAGGGCATAAATTCAAATTGAGGAAAGACAGTTGTAGGATAGATGTGGAGAAGTTTGCCTTTAGTCAGCAGGTGGTTGATTCCTGGAACAAACTTCCATCTTTCATTGTAGAAGTTGATAGCTTAAATAGATTCAAGGCAGAACTTGACAAACATTTGAAGCGAGTGGATGGGTGAAATAAGGGGTGGTTGTTTTTTTTTTTTTTTATTGGCCGATGCTATATAAGCTTGCTTTCTTGCATCATGTGCCTATGCTAATAAATGTTAATTGTTCAACATAGCTACTGTCAGGGGTGCAATTTAGAATAATTGAGAAATACTTGCTATTTTCGACTTTATCTAATATTTCTTTCCTTATTTTGTCAGCAATTAAAGAAATAATTGCATTCTGAAATTACTTCTCAGATAATGTGGCATATGGCTAATATTTTTTTTTAATATTGGAAAGGTGATCCATTATGTATGGATCAAATTTAGCTAACATTTCAATTGCTTTTAAAAAATTACCATTATTGAGAATGTACAATTCCACTTGAGGAACCGTGAAATACAAGAGACTGGCCAGCTAAATAGTGAACAACAGCAAAAATTAATTTCAAAGTTTCAGTCCACCGATTTTTCTTTGGTTCATACAATACAAGCAACATTGTTCTTTATCTACAGTTGTTTTTGTTAACATGGACTTCATTGTAAAGTGCTTATTGTAATTGTAAATATGAGTAGATGATATTTCATGTCATTGAAAATTAATATTAGCATGCTTCAAATTGGAAAAGCCAGTTGAATATTTGCAGTTCCAATTATTTTACAACAAAAACAATATATACTATACGTTGAAAGTGAGTATATTATCCAGAGATGATTTACTTTTTGGTTGTTTGCTAATGTTCTTGTGTAACATATGCTTGAAAACCCAATTTCCAACATGTCTATCCACTTCCTTGATAAAATTTTGGCCCAACGACCAGGATCCTCGATGGCTTCTATGGGAATGTTTTCATTCACTGCTTCTGATTTTTCACCTCCAATAGAAGCATAATTTTTTTGCTCGGCTATAGGTTGTCCCATTACATTATAATCATCAAAAACTTTCTCCAATTCTCACCTTTTTCTGCATGTGCAATAGTTGTAGGACTTTTGCAATACTTTTAAAATACTTTTTTCTTGTTTTTTTTTCTTTCTTCTTGTTTTTCTTTTTTTCTTCTTGTTTTTCTTTTTTTTTTTTTTATATTCTGCTCCTTTTAATTTTTTCCTTGGAAACATCTCTTATTTGCACTAATCATAAAATTTTACTACTATTAAACTGATAAAGTTTAGCGATAAAAATGGTTTTTTAAACGATAATATTCTGTCTTCTCATGTGCTGTCTATGGGTTTCTTACTTCCTTTATTTCTGATTGAATCCTCCTCTTAAACAAATAAATGAGTACATTGTCTGCAACTTGGCATCACAATCATTTATTACAAATTCCACACAAAGAAACACTCAGATTCTAATACTAAGATTCTACGTCTTTCAGTAGTTCCATAAATTTACGATGGCCAGGTGAGAATTTAGATTTAATTTCATTGATGTATTTTACAACAGTGTTCATCACATTTTCAACATTCACTATCTTGGAACAAACTTTCTTGGTGAATTATGCAATGAAAAATAAATTTTTCAGCATATAAACTTTTGCCCATATCGTTTTTCAAATATGCCAAAGCGCCCTTGTTCTTCTCTACTTTTGATGATTCCTAACATCACAGATCATTCATAATTTGTGAATGGTCCATCATGTAAACTAATAAAAACTGGAATAATAAATTTATTTATTTAAATCTTTACCTTTTCTACCACAAGTTAGAAAAAAATGCAATCTTTCTGATTGACACAGTGTGTTTCTTGCTCTGAGAAACTTGAATGAAGAATAATAGTATACAATGCTTGATAACAGCTGCAGAACTTTCTTTCTTTGCCCATAAAGCAAATGAAAATTTCTGTGATTGGCTAAATTCTTTTGTTTCGTTTCCCAAGTTACTCTTTCAAGTAATTTTGAAACAAATTTTCCCACCACAAATGAAAACAGAACAGATACACATAAAAAGGTTATAAAATATATTATTCATGACCAGGGACAAAGTCTTAGTCCTGTTGACCGTACAGAAACAAAGCAATAGACAAGGGTAGAATGTTGTTGTGAAAATGACAAATGAACCTCAAAACCATAAATTTAATGAAACTTCATGCTTTGGTGTGACCGAAGTAGATGCTTTACTCTGCCTGGACATTGTTTATCCCACTCTCTGAACACCATGAGATAAACGGTAATTACAGGAAGGGTTCCTCCCAACGCACTGTTCAGTTTCAGTTTCAGAATGTCAAGTGAGAGGATCAAAGGATCCACACTTTAGAAGTGTCTCTGGTTAGCATAGTAATAACTGATTCCTTGTTCTTTTAGTTTTCTGTTTCAGATAAACAAAAAAAAATAAAATGGCCAAATCCAATAAACACTGTGTATATTTATATTCGACACTAGTATTGCTGAATATGTCTTGATTATTGATTATCTTTTATTTACTAATATTTCTATAAGCATAGCTTCAGAGGCTAAACAATACTCAGGCGGCCAGTTGCTGGAATAATAATAAAAATGACAATAAACATAATTTCGTGAATATATATTCTTTGTCTGGCCGTTCATTATATATGCAGAATTTTGTACACGCACACACACTGCAGGATCATCTAGACAAGACTTCAGTTATAGCTCGGACACAGCATGGTTTTGTTAAGGGGAAGTCTTGCTTGACCAATTTGATTGGATACTATGATGCAGTCACAAACGAACTGGATGCATGGAATAACTTTTATATTATATACTTGGATCTTAGAAAGGCTTTTGATACTGTTGCACATGAAAGACTGCTGCACAAATTGGAGCAGTGTGGCACTGCTGCTGTGGATAAAGGGGTGGTTGAAGGGGAAAAGACAGAGAGTGGTAATCAATGGACACTGCTCATCGTGGACTAATGTTATTAGTTGAGTCTCTCAGGGTTCAGTGTTGGGTCCATTATTGTTTTCTGTATTTATAAATAATATTGATGATGGTATATCAAGCTTAATGTCCAAGTTTGTAGACAATACAAAAGTTGGCAGGGTTGTTAAGGACACTACTGATGCTATGCTGCTGCAATAGGATCTGGAAAGGTTGAGCAGATGGGCTGAGAGGTGGCAAATGAAGTTTAACATTGACAAATGTAAAGTACTACATATGGGAAACAGCAAACCCAGAGCAACGTATCAACTCTGTGGTACTACACTGACATGAGGTATGAGGTATGAGGTATATTGAGGGTCTAGCGGCTCCTGGGATTTCTCCCATCTCCGCGAATGTTCTATGTATCGGTGACAGTACCCTGTCAAAGCCAGAGATTTAGAAGTGTGTGGGTCATGAGTAGTATTATATGTTGTGCCCATTGTTTATCCGGCTTATTGGCCGCCAGGCCCCTAATGGGACCAGACGTTGTCCATACCTCGCCACGTGGAGGCTAGCCGGGTGTTACCATTGAGTCAATTGTACTCTGGCAGGTCCTGCCACTTACTTTCCTGGGATTTTAGTGGCTAGGACCTAAAATAAAATTGGAACGACCGCGGTTGATTTTAAATCACTTACATTAAAGCACTAATATGGGGTTTGCGCTGAAAGCCTGTTTCTGAAGTGCCTAAAAGGTTGGGCGAAATTTTTTGGTGTATTTAAATTTGGACGTGTAGGGCTATACGCTGTGCAAGAAAAAGTGCTGGGAGGGGAGAATGAAGGCTGGTGGGTGAAATAGGAAGAAGAGGGTCGATAGGGTAGGTGACCCCCAATTTTTTCAGTGAGGCATGCCCATGCCCCACCAGAGGGAAGAAATGGTGTGGCAGGGAAGAGAGGCGACAGCAAGCCGTCACCTCCCTCCCCTGCCGGGTGTGGGAGTAAAAGAATTGCACTGCACAAGAGAGTGCAGAGCATAGAGCCAATATGGCTCCGTTGAGGCAGCAACTTGGAGTTTCTCTATCTTCGTTGGTCTTCTCTGTCATTGGTAGCCATATTTTTCCTCAGCTATGAACACTGGTCAGGTCCATTGTTGGTCTGTTAGCTATGGCTGTGGTTCTCTTCATCATGGGAAGATCCGCAGCTCCATGGGGTTATTCTTGCGATCGCTGGTTTTAAATGATTAGTAGTAAGCAGGTTCCTGGGCGAGGTTCTCCTTGAGTCCTCTCCACGCATGTTCTGTGTTTTTTTTTTTTTTTTATCTTCTGTAGATGGCTATCAATGTTTTACGCCTACCAAATAGTTTTTGGGCATATTCCTTTAGCTCCCTGTATTCCTCAAGTGAGTCCAATAGATGTGATTCCAAGTTCTTGGGGAGGTAGTGTATTGCAGTGATCAGTCTGCACCTGAGGTCCTCATAATGGGTGCAATCATACATAATGTGCTCCCAGCACTCAAGCTCCCCACAGGCACATCTCGGATCCACCTCAATCCCCAGCGCTGCCAGCTTGGCTGTAAAGGCCCCGTGACCAGTCAATAAATAGGTGGTGTATAAGCCAGGTTGAAACCAAGTTGGGGGACTGGGGTACATCCTGTCGATGTTCGGAATGAATTTCCTGGTGATATTTCCCTTATTTGAGTTGGCCCAGCGCTCCTGCCAAACTTGCATCAGGTGTTTTTGCAGCCTTGTCTTTTCATTTTTTTGTGGTGCATTAACGTCCACAGTATAGCCATGGTATGTACAAGGTATTCCTTTCTCTATGTGGTAGTTCATTCCCCTACGCATGATCTCTAAGTCAAGGGGAAGAGCCCCGGCCAAGATCTGCAGCGCGTGGGTACTGGTTGTCCTACAAGCACGTGTAACTGTCAGTAGGATTGTTCTCTGCGTTGCATCAAGGATGCGTCGGTTTACTACAGTTCCTGTTTTGGAAAACCATATTGCTGAGGCGTAAGTGATGATCGGTAGGAAGGTTGTTTTATAAAACAATGACAGGGTGCGTTGGTTTAACCCCCAGACAGTGGTAGAGAATGAAAAGGTACTGGGGGTAATTGTTCAGGCAGATATGAAGTTCTCTGAACAGTGCAGATGGTCTGCAAGAGTAGCCATGGTGTCTTATAAATGATATACAGGAATTTTTCTAGCAGGGATAAGGAGGTGATTATTCCCTTGTATAAGGCAATGGTCAGGCCACACCTTGAGTACTGTATACAGGTGTGGAGGCCTCATTTCAAGAAGGATGTAGAGCTGCTGGAAAGAGTACAGAGAGGGCAACAAGGTTAGTGAATGGAACAAAGGGTTGCTCTTACGAAGAAAGGCTTAAGTTTTGCAAATTACAGTGTCTGGAGACTAGGCACCGGTGAGGTGATCTGATAAGAGGTGTATAAAGCCTTGAATGGTTTGAGCATGCTCAATGCTGATGGGATTCTGCCTCTTGCTCAGAATAATCACCTGAGAGGGCATAAATTGAGGAAAGACAGATGTAGGATAGATGTCCGGAAATTTGTCTTTAGCCAGTGGGTAGTTGGTTGGTGGAACAGACTTCCATCCCTTGTTGTGGAAGTTGATAGCCTAAATAAATTTAAGGCTCAGCTGGACAGGTATTTCGAATGAACGGAGGGGTGAAGTGGAAGTTTTTTTTTTTTTTTTTCTGGCTGATGCTGCATAAGCTTGCTTTCTTGCATCATATGCCTCTACTAATGCTAATGCTAACACAACACACACACACATCATTATATATAATTCGAAAATGACCACTCCACTAATGTAAGGTCACGTACGTTTGCTAGGAGTTGTTCTGCAGTATTTGCCGCCTGAGTGTTGATTATGCATTCCTCGAGCTTTTGAGCACGAGGAATGCGTAATCATCGTCTGTCTATATGTAGCTCTGTTCAGTACACAGAGCTGAACTTTCTGACTTTGCGCCAGTTTACACAGATGGCTCGAAGTTGATATCATATGTAGCATCTGCCACTGTCTTTCCAGACACCACTATATCTGAGAAGATTCTCCCTGAATGCATTATATTTACTGCAGAGCTGCAGGCTATAGAGTTAGCCTTGGAACACATTACTACTTGCCAGTACCAACAGTTCATTTTATATTCCTATTCTTTGAGCATCTTTCAGGCTTTATTATTGCTGAGATGATATAATCCTTATCCAGTTCTATCTTGAATTCAGCAGAAGATCCACTCTCTCCATGAATATTCATCCCATTGCAATTACTTCTACTCTTTCTAAAGTAAAGGAGAAATCAATTAACCACCAACTCTTAAACTACCTAGAAACCTTCCGTCTGATCAACGATCACCAGTATGGATCCCGTCAGTGTCGATCCACTGGTGATATTCTGGCTTATGTTACCCATTTATGGACTAATTCAATGGAAAGGTTCGGTGAAACACAAGTAGTTGCTCTTGACATCTCAAAGGCTTTTGATCGTGTTTGGCATAAAGGTCTTCTAAACAAGCTTCCATCTTATGGTTTGCCAACTGTTTTTAGTAATTGGTTATCCAGTTTTCTCTCTGATCGCTCACTGATGGTGATGTTAGATGGCTCTCTGTCTTCTAACTTCTCCACTAATGCCGGTGTCCCCCAGGGTTCAGTTTTTTCCCCCACTCTTTTCCTCTTGTATATCAATGACCTTCTTCCATTGACTGGAAATCCTCTCCATAGTTTTGCCGATGATAGCACATTGCATTCAACTTTCCATTTTGAGAAACCTTGTCCTGCTCAATCAGCTTCAACTTCTCGAAAATCTGCTACCAATTCCTTAAATGCCGATCTTCAGATAATTCTCCAGTGGGGCAAAGACAACTTAGTTGATTTCAACCCTTCTAAAACTCAGTCTTGTCTTATATCTTGCAAAAAAGTTTCTTCTGCTCCTATGCTTATCTTTAGCATAAGCATAGGAGCAGAAGAAACTCTGCTCCTATGCTTATGCTAAAGGATAAACATCCTTTAGCATAAGCATGAAGGATTCTTATGCTAAAGGATGCATGAAGGATGCTTATGCTTATGCTTATGCTCTCGGCGTTACTTTTCTTCCAAACAGCTGCTCACTCTGTATAAATCGCAAATCCGCCCTGCCATGGAATATTGTTCCCACATCTGGGATGGTGCCCCCAAAACCTCTCTCAGGCTTCTTGATTCCATTCAGAAGAGGGCAGTTAGGTTAATTAATGATTCATCTCTAACAGAGTCTCTCCACTCGCTGTCTCAAAGACGCACTGTTTCTGCTGCATGCCTCTTCTACAGATACTTCCATGGGCACTGTTCTTCTGAATTGGCTTCTATAATTCCCGCTCTCTCTTTCAAAACAGTCCGAACACGTGCCGTCACCAGCCAACATGCATTTACTGGCCAACTTCAAACCCACAGAACCAACTTTTCATCTTCCTCATTTATTCATTCAACTGCCGTTTTCTGGAACAACCTTCCTTCATACGTATTTCCTGAAAATTACAATCTACAGAAGTTCAAGTCCAATGTCAACAAATATCTTCTTTCATCTTCTCAACCTCCAACCCAAGCACAGTACTAAGTACTATAGGTTCTAATACCTCTCGTGTTTGGGTTCACATAAAAAAAAAAATATATATGAATATGATATCTGCATCTGCTGGATTTCCAGCTCATTGGGATTAGTGGAAATCAGCAATTCCCACTAATAATTGCTGCTTGTTAGTTCCCTATACAGGGTGAAGCAAATAATATAGAAAAAGGTACACTCCTAGTGGCAGAAATCATGGAATAGACAAACTACAAATAAATTACACAAATAAAGCCTATAGTCGAACCATGGCAGTCTAGTCTGCACAGGAATCATAAAGAGGAAGTTGTTCTTGCTCAGACCCATATAGGACACAGTTGTCTGACACATTAATATTTGCTAAGGGCTGATGACCCTTCTATTTGTGAGTCCTGTGACACTCAGACATATTTAAATCGAGTGCCCAGATTTTAATGACACTCGTTTTACCACTTTTAACCATTTGACAGTCTTATACATGCAGTCAGATTTTATCTGACATTGGCAAGATGTCAGTTGTTTTTAATTTTTTTTTTATATTTTTAGACCTATGCTTATATTGTTTTGACCAGGTAACCTCTTTTTAGAGGTTACCTGGTCAAAACAATATAACAATAGTTCTGGTAACCTCTTTTAGAGGTTATCAGAACCTATTTTTAATTGCTATAACCTTGTTTTGGTTAATATAGTCCTTGTTTCTAATGCACCAATAAAATCTAGTGCATGTGAGTACTAGATTTTATTGCTGCTAATTGGTTGTATGTTGGGGGGGGGGGGTTATTTGTCTTTGCATGTTAACTGATCTGCATTTTTTGCCCGTATTAGAAGCATTAGTTTTTGGATACACTACAGTCTTGTATATGTATTATACCTGATAGTTCTTATTTCTAGATTAACACACACGCCTTTATTTTATATATATATATATATATATATATATATATATATATATATATATTTATTTATTTATACAGGGTATCTCAAAAATATTGGTACAAACGTTTAGGGGAGGTAGGTAACATCTAAAGGAATGTGAATCGCATAGGAACCCATAACCGGAAACATCATGGGAAAGTAGCAGCAGAGGCACAAGAAGCAGAAATGACACAAGACAGTAATTAGTGGCAAACATTTATTTGACATAATATTAACAATGGGGTACGAGATGGATGCATTTCATGATGTTACAACAGATTCTCAAATTCTCAACAGATTCTGCAGCATGGATTGGCGGACACGGTCGAACACACCTGGAGTTTCTTTGACAGTAGCAGCAGCGCAGACGAGTCTCGCCACGAGATCCATTTCCGTCTCCACAGGCGATTCATACACGATAGATTTGAGGGCCCCCACAGAAAGAAATCAAGGCTCGATAAATCAGGTGAGCGTGGGGGCCAGGCAACGGGTTCACCACGGCCAATCTGTCGACACCCAAAATGCCTATTCAAATGGTCACAAACACACCTTCCATAATGGGCAGGTGCCTCGTCATGTTGAAACCAAATGTTGCATCTCACATTTGCTGGAACATCGTCAAGTAACCCTGGTAGAACTTGTTCAAGAAAGATCCGATATTTAGTGGAGTTCATGTGGGATGGTAACAGGTATGGGCTGACTAAGCAGTCACCAACTATACCTGCTCACAAATTTATTGCGAAGCGATATTGTGCCGCATGGGGCGCACACCGTGTGGGTTGTCGTGAGCCCACACATGAGCATTGTGTTGATTGAATAAGCCTTCCCGAGTGAAATAAGCCTCATCCGTGAACAACACATAGGCTGGAAAATTCAAGTCTTGAACACTTTCTTGGAGAAACCACTGCGCAAAAGCCACACGTGCAGGATGATTTTGGGGGACCAGTAACTGAACCCTTTGGGGATGAAAGGGGATGTAAGGAATTGTGGTGCCAGACACACTGTACACTGCAACGAGACAGTCCTAAGGCAGAGGCAACGGCACGTGTGCTGGTAGTAGGATTATTCTGGACGGCATTCAACACACTTTCTTCCATGGCGGGAGTTAGCGTCGAACGTGGTCTGCCCACACTACTCCTGTTACCTCTAAATGACCCATAATCGCACAAATTTTGATTCACACGTGCAAACAAACGGTGGTCTGGTACATGTCTATCTGGGAAGCATTCTCCATAAATTCGTTGAGCGGCTCGTCCATTGCCCTCTGCTAATCCATACACTAGGTGCATGTCTGCCAGCTCACAGTTCGTATATCGATGCATGCTCTTCATGCGGCGACTACTGCTTGAATGAGTAAACCAGAAATTTTCCCTCTCGCGAACTGAGGAACAGCACCATGTACCAACTTACGGTGACGTTTCTGGTTATGGGTTCCTATGCGATTCACATTCCTTTAGATGTTACCTACCTCCCCTAAATGTTTGTACCAATATTTTTGAGACACCTGTATATTAAACAAATTGTATTTTGTTTTTAATACGATTTTTTAGGTTTATAATTTTAACTAATGTTATTGTTCTTCCAATGATATCAGATATTCTGTTATAAGAATAACAGAATATCTTATTAACTTCAGATACTAATTTACTAATTGCTGGTCATTGTGAAAATGACACCTAATCTTGCACAGTTATGTATGCCGAGATTGACCCTGTAAATCATGGTGCTAATCCTGTGCACGTGTGTGAAAGTTAAGGGAGATCATTGCTCTTTTTACTTATTTTATTACTTATTATTTTAATTTTTTTTTTAATTTTTCATGTTTTGGAATTCTGTGGCTCTTTCTTTTGTGAATAACAAAACAAAGTTGATAATCGAAAAAAAAACAAAAAAAAAACTTATTTTATTAGTGGAGATGCCTTGTAACTGTAGAGTTTCAAGGTGCTTCATTATATCACAAGAAATTTCCAACCTATATTTCTCAACAAGCTAATAGTGTTTTCTTTGAAACAGTGAATTTCTGTAATCATGAATCATGAGATGAAGGCAATTTAACATGTACTGGTAAGCAGTCTTATAAATGTAACTTAATGGTACAGGAATGAAATTTTTCAATGTAATGAATAAATTTGAATAAAAGAATAATTTTTAAGTTTTACAACTTTTATATTAATACACTAAAAGTTAAAAAAATAATAATAAAATATTTCACTTGATGTTGGGGGGCATCTCCATAGCCAGGTGGGCAGGAGCAGCAGTATGTAGCACACGCTTCTTGGTTAGACCGGGGTTCCAGCCCGTGCCCACCAAATACGGAGGATGTGGAAAGGTCAGGGAATGACCACCGCATATCCCCGGAGCAATATGGCCTTAGTTGCTAATGCTACTAAAAACCAAATAACAAACAACAACAGCTGTTGGGGGTTTGCTAGTGCATTTGTAATCAGGTTAATATGAAATAGATTGAACATGTCACTGCTATTTAGGGCCAGGGCCAAAGTCTGAATTTAAAAAATGTAATGTTTTTAATTATAATGTTTGCAAGTCTGTCTGCATTTTGTTTCATCACATTTATGCAATAAATTGTGGATTTTAATGGTAAACATTTTTAAAAAGCATTTAAACATTTAAAATCATCATTTATTTTCAGCTAGAAGACCAAAATCAGCATTTAAGGGAGCAAAACCAAAAGTGCAATGAACAACTAGAATTGCTCAAAAATCGCCTTACACAACTCTCACAACTTAATCCCCGTCCTAAACAAAAAGAACGAGCTAGTACTGAGGTAAGATATAGTGTAACTTTTATATACCTGTTGAATTTAATGCTGTTTGGAATTTATACTTTTTTAATTATAGTAATGTATAAATTGCAGTTACATAAGAAGAAATTCATATGCAATTACAATTTGCCTGTGAATTTGAATTTACATTGGTGATGAAAATGGGAGAAAAAAATGTCCATAGTAATTCTTTGGCTAAGGAATATTAAGGCACTGGTATTAACTCTGCAGTGGGCTTGCTTTAGAATCCAGTCAACCACAGCAACTTTCTTGCATTGTTTGCCACTAATAATGCTAATACTATTCACGAATTCATACTGCGAATTCAAGTTTACCATTGATGAATGCAAAGTACTCAATTTGGAATAGCATACCATTTAGTTAACACCAAATTCAAAGTAGTTGTTAAACAAAAAAAAAAAAAAACTAGGATAATTGTATAGAGAGCCCTGAGTGCCAAGCATTTCTAGTGATCAGGCAATTTCTATAGTGATAGAGTACTTTATATTACTAGAGTTTAAATCAATTCTCTATTGAATATAAACACTATATCACAAGTCACTGCAGAGCCAGAAATAGCCAATGCATTAGGTGAAACCTCTGCCAAAACATCAGGCAACCACCTCATATACTCCCAGTTTTCAAATATTCAAGGCAAGAATAGAAAGACACATTGAATTTTTCCACAAGAAACGATGAACAGTACAACCTTTCTTTAACATTCTATGAATTGATACATGAAGACAAAGCAAAGAGTGTAGGAGCAAACCAAATTCACTATATGATGTTAAAACAATTTAACAACCAATCTCAAATGCCTGTTATATAATTGCATAACAAAAGCTTCATAGAAAACCAGTTTCCAGATAGTTCATCATCATCATCATCATCAGCCATTTTCAATCCACTGCAGGATGAAAGCCTCTCCAGCAACTTTCCAGTTCCTTCTGGTTTGTGCAATGGCCATCCATTTACTACCCACAAACTCATGACTTTCATCTATCCATCTCCACCGTTGTCTTCCAGGATTTCTTCTAGCTCCTCTTGGGTACCATTCTGTTATTTTCTTAGTCCATCTGTCATCATGTCTTCGAGCTATGTGTCCTGCCCAAGACCATTTTAGTTCTTTAGTTTTGATAAGAATGTCCTATACTTGAGTTTGCTGCCTAATCCATGTGTTTCTCTTCTTATCTAACAGTCTGATTCCCAATATAATTCATTCCATTCTTCGCTGTGTAGTTCTCGGTTTCTCTTCCATTCTTTTGGTGAGTGCCCAGGTTTCATTTCCATGTCACGGTGCGGAGTATACATTGGTTCATTATTTTACATTTCAGACAAACTGGGATATTGCTCTTCAGTATGTGACTATATTTCCTGAATGCTATCCATCCAAAATTTATTCTTCTCTTGACTTCCAGCCATTTGATGCAAGAAAGCAAGCTTATGCAGCATCAGCCAAAAAATAAAAAATAAAAATAAATAAAAAATAACCACTTCCACTTCACCCCTCTGTTCGTTCGAAATACCTGTCCAGCTGAGCCTTAAACTTATTTAGGCTATCAACTTCCACAACAAGGGATGGAAGTCTATTCCACCAACCACCCGCTGGCTAAAGGCAAATTTCCTCATTTCTATCCTACATCTGTCTTTTCTCAATTTGAATTTATGCCCTCTCAGGTGATTATTCTGAGCAAGAGGAATCCCATCAGCATTGAGCATGCTCAAATCATTCAAGGCTTTATACACCTCTATCAGATCACCTCGCTGGTGCCTAGTCCCCCAGACACTGTAATTTGCAAAACTTAAGCCTTTCTTCGTAGGAGCACCCCTTTGTTCCATTCACTAATCTTGTTGCCCTTCTCTGTACTCATTCCAGCAGCTCTACATCCTTCTTGAAATGAGACCTCCAGACCTGTATACAGTACTCTAGGTGTGGCCTGACCATTGCTTTATACAAGGGAATAATCACCTCCTTATCCCTGCTAGAAAAATTCCTATATATCATCGACAATACACCATGAGCTACTCTTGCAGCCCATCTGCACTGCTCAGAAAACTTCATATCTGCCTGCACAACCACCCCCAGGTCCCTTTCATTCTCTACCACTGTCAGTGTAGTACCAAAGAGTTGATACGTTGCTCTGGGGTTGCTGTTTCCCATATGTAGTACTTTACATTTGGCAATGTTAAACTTTATTTGCCACCTCTCAGCCCATCTGCTCAACCTTTCCAGATCCTGTTGCAGTAGCATAGTGTCAGTAGTGTCCTTGACAACCCTGCCAACCTTCGTATTGTCTGCAAACTTGGACATTAAGCTTGATATACCATCATCAATATCAGTTATAAATACAGAAAACAATAATGGACCCAATACTGAACCCTGAGGGACTCCACTAATAACATTAGTCCACGATGAGCAGTGTCCATTGATTACCACTCTCTCTGTCTTCTCCCCCTCAACCACCCCTTTATCCATAGCAGCAATTTGCCTCCAATGCCACACTGCTCCAATTTGTGCAGCAGTCTTCCATGTGCAACAGTATCAAAAGCCTTTCTAAGATCCAAGTATATAATATCAAAGTTATTCCCTGCATCCAGTTCTTTTGTGACTGCATCATAGTATCCAATCAAATTGGTCAGGCAAGACTTCCCCTTAACAAAACCATGCTGTGTCTGAGCTATAATTGAAGTCTTGTCTAGATGATCCTGCAGTGCTTCTTTAACCAGTGCCTCCATTAATTTTCCAGGAACAGAACTTAAACTAACAAGTCTATAATTACTTGTGTTGCCCTTTGATCCTCCTTTGTGAATTGGGGTCACATTTGCACATTTCCAGTCCATGGGTACTTCCCCTGAGTCCAAGGAAGCTCTCATAATTATGGCTAAGGGTTTGCTTACCTCCTTTGCTGCCTCCTTTAATATAACTGGATAGATCCCATCCACCTCAGGTGCCTTTCTTGTATTTATCTTCAACAATTTCTCCTCCACTTTACTCTCAGTTATTACAAGATTCTCTAGATTACTGCCAGAGTTGAGTACACCTCTGGCATTCCCCTCGCCGAATAACTCCTCATGTGTGAATGTCGATGCAAAATATTCATTCAGTTTGTTAGCTACCTGAGCAGGAACATCAACAGTTGACCCATCAATATCAAGTGGACCAATCTGATTCATCCCCTTCCTTCTAGAGTTTACATAAGTAAAGAACTCTTTGCTGTTTTTCTTTGCATCCCTTGCCAAAGATTTCTCCTAATCTGCCTTTGCCTGCCTAACCTCCTTTGTAACTTGGTTACAGATCAACTTGTATCTATCATAGGCTTCTGTGTCATGTGTTAATTTGTATGTATCCCATGCATTTTTCTTCTCTGCCATATGGTGATTCATTCTCTATCCTCCCATCCTATGGGCAAATTATCACCATTCTTGATTCAAAAATATTTGGAATCAATTACTGGATCACCAGTAATTGATTCCAAAAAAGACTACAATCCGGAGATCTCCTAATTGAAACAACCACTGCAAAACATTCTGAGCGGCTCTTAAACACATCATCATTTTGTGGGCTAGCAGTATCAGTTACTCCCCACAGAACCTTAAATTCATCAAAGGATGTGATCAGTGAGTGGGACCTAATTACAGTCTCTAAAGAAGAGCTACTTCAAGAACTCATTAGTCAAAAAGTTACAAATGTGAAACAGATTATGACTAAAAAAGATGGAAATCTCACTCCAAAGAGATCCATCATTTTAACATTCAGTACGCCAGACTTACCATCCTCAATTAAAGCTGGCTATTTGAATCGTCGTATTAGACCATATATTCTGAATCCCGTTTTCTGCTTCAAATGCCAGAAGTACGGACATCTGCAGCAGGCATGTAGAGGTGAGGCCATATGTCCCATCTGCGGCTCTAAAAATCACACTCAAGCAGATTGCTCTGTCAAAACCCCTGTTTGTCCAAACTGAAAAGGAAGCCACCCAGCCTTTTCCAAAACTTGTGCGCTATGGATTACAGGAAAGAAAATTCAAAAATACAAAATGGAAAATAAAATGATATTTCCTGAGGCACCTAGACTAGTTATGTCGACCATGCCTAGTAATCATTCCTATGCAACTCTCATTCGAAACTTTGTTTCTACTGCAGCTCAAACAGATGTATCAGTTCCACCTAACACCTCTCTAGCGAACTGGCTCAAATCTACACTTTCAACCTCTAAAAAAAAGATAATCCTCCAAAAAAAAACTAGCGAAGCCACAAATACTCCAATCAGCATCCCTACTCATATCCCATCAGTCCCAGTTGAAAAAGAACAATCAAAATCTGATTCAGTCTCAAAAAATATGGAATCTCTCACAAACAGTATGGATGTAGATGAGCTGCTAGATAATGAGGAGCCCATTCTAGAACTCCATGCAGATGACACCATGGATATTAGACGCCCCACATTCCCAAAAAAAGACCGGAAAAAATTCCCCACATACAACAAACAGTCAGATGAATCATCCTCAGGTAAACCTAAATAATGCATAACATACAGTGGAATTACAGAGGACTAAGCTGTCATTCTGATAATTTAAGAGATTTAATCGCTCAATTGAATCCCATAAGCATATGCTTACAGGAGAAATTAGGCGCCTCCAGCCAGGTGGGAAGGAGCAGCAGTGCGTAGCACACACTTCTTGATTAGACTGGGGTTCGAGCCCATCACCACCAAATATGGAGGATGTGGAAAGGTCAGGGAATGACCACCGCATATCCCGGAGCAATATGGCTTTAGTTGCTTATGCTCCTAAAAACCAAATAACAAAATAACAAATAACAGGAGAAATTCTTGTCACCTCAAGTTTCACCAAAATTTTCAAATTTTACCATGTATAGACGAGATAGGAACTCAGAATCACCTGCACATGGAGGAGTAGCTATTCTTGTTAACACTAACATACCTTCCAGGTCGATCCAATCGGGAACTACCCTAGAAGCTGTGGCTGCTTTCATTGCTATTGGTACATCATTTACCATTGTTTCCATTTATATTCTGCCATCTGCTCCACTTCTGCTTTCAGAACTTGACACCCTAATTTCACAACTCCTAACTCCAATTTGTCTTTTTGGTGACTTTAATGGACATCATCCATTGTGGGGGTCAGCTACAATGGATAAAAAGAGAAAATTGATGGAGGAATTCATGAATAATAATGATCTTAATTTATTAAATTCTGGATCTCCTCCCTACATCCACATACCAACCGGTTCTGCTTTAGCAGTAGACTTGTCAATTTGTTCACCATCCATCTTTCCAATCATGACATGGTCAGTATTAACTGACCTCTTTAACAGTTATCACTTTAACAGTTGATCACTTTCCAATTATTTTCTCTCTACAAACAGAAGTAACTCCAAATCCTGATCAGTGATCCACTTGGCAGTTTAAAAAGGCAAACTGGGAAGGCTATTCTGCCCAAATACTCTTAGACAGTTTGTATGTTCAAAGACAACATATCGATGATGTAAACACTTACATAGCCAATCAGATCCAATCAGACAGCAGCGAATGCCTCCATTCCAAAATTGAAGCCATATTGCAAACACAGAAATCACTGGTGGAATACAGATTGTTTAATTGCCAAACAGGAAAAAAACCATGCTTGGAATAATTTCCGCAAGTATTCCATCACTAATAACCTAATGGCTTATAAAAGACTCAAAGCAAAAGCAAGACAAGTTAGGCAGAAAGCGAAACGGGATTCATGGATTGCTTTTGCCTCAACCATCACCAAAGACATGGATACATGGGTCATCTGGAAAAGAATACAGGTGCTAAATGGAAAATTCTTTTGAGTGCCTTCTCCAATACTTCATTGGAAAGGGAAAGACCTATCTACAGCTGAAGAAGTTGCCAATGCACTAGCAGAATCATTTGCTAAAATCTCTGCTTCTGTCTCCTATCCCTCCACCTTCCAGAACATCAAAGCAAGTGCAGAAGGGTATAAAATCAACTTCTTCGTGCACTGCTCATTCCCATACAACCAACCCTTTACATTAATAGAATTTCAAGAATTTAAACAGATCTTCCAACTGTGCAGAAGGTCCAGATGGTGTTCATTGTGTTATGCTAAAGCATTTACTTGAAGAAGACTTGAGATTCCTATTAATTTTTTATAATCGGATCTTCTCTGAAAATGCCTTTCCTTCTTCCTGGCACCATTCGTTCACTATTGCCTTACCAAAACCAGGAAAAGATCCTTCCTGTGTTGAAAATTACAGGCCAATATCTCTTATGAGCTGCATGGGAAAATTTTCAAAAGGATGGCTCATACTAAACTCACTTAAATCCTGGAGTCAGACAATTTCCTTCCAGAACAACAGTATGGTTTTCGGAAGAATAGATCAATGTTGGATGTTAGCATTAGCATTAGTAGAGCCATATGATGCAAGAAAGCAAGCTTATTCAGCATCAGCCAAAAAAAAAAAAAAAACCCTTCCACTTCACCCCTCCGTTCGTTCGAAATACCTATCCAGCTGAGCCTTAAATTTATTTAGGCTATCAACTTCCACAACAAGCGATGGAAGTCTGTTCCACCAACCAACTACTCACTGGCTAAAGGCAAATTTCTGCACATCTATCCTACATCTGTCTTTCCTCAATTTGAATTTATGCCCTCTCAGGTGATTATTCTGAGTAAGAGGCAGTATCCCATCAGCATTGAGCATGCTCAAACCATTCAAGGCTTTGTACACCTCTATCAGATCACCTCGCCAGTGCCTAGTCTCCAGACACTGTAATTTGCAAAACTTAAGCCTTTCTTCATAAGAGCAACCCTTCGTTCCGTTCACTAACCATGTTGCCCTTCTCTGTACTTGTTCCAGCAGCTCTACATCCTTCTTGAAATGAGGCCTCCAGACCTGTATACAGTACTCAAGGTGCGGCCTGACCATTGCCTTATACAAGGGAATAATCACCTCCCTATCCCTGCTAGAAAAATTCCTGTATATCATTGATAAGACACCATGAGCTACTCTTGCAGCCCGTCTGCACTGCTCAGAGAACTTCATATCTGCCTGCACAATTACCCCCAGGTCCCTTTCATTCTCTACCACTGTCAGTGTAGTACCACAGAGTTGATACGTTGCTCTGGGGTTGCTGTTTCCCATATGTAGTACTTTACATTTGTCAATGTTAAACTTCATTTTCCACCTCTCAGCCCATCTGCTCAACCTTTCCAGATCCTGTTGCAGCAGCATAGTGTCAGTAGCATCCTTAACAACCCTGCCAACCTTTGTATCGTCTGCAAACTTGGACATTAAGCTTGATATAGTGCTTATCAAAGCCGAATCTCATATCTGCAATGCCTTTGTCATGAAACATCTAGTCATGGTCAATTTAGATTTTGAAAAGGCATTTGATACTACATGGCATCATTAGAATATTAGGAACTTTACCATCTGGGGCTTCGGTGCCATTTGCTGGAAATAATTCAAAATTTCCTGCAATTGCGTTCTTTTTAGGTCCAATATAAAAACGTATTCTCTACATCTCACATTCAGGAAGAGGGAGTCCCGCAGGAATCAATACTTAGTCCAACATTGCTTTCAATCCGAGTTAGCAGCATGACACGAGATATCCCAAAAACTGTTCAAACTTATATGTATGCAGATAATCTTACCATTTCATGTCCTTTATTTGAAGCATCAGTCATTATAGAAAATGGTTTTTCACCTTCCATTATTTTTAAAATCATTTTTCTTGAGAATGGGCCTAAAACACCATACTCCAAGATTAGCAATCTTGGAGTTTGGAAACATTCCACTAAACAAAGTTCCAGCACATCCTGTTGAACGATAGATAGCTTTGTGAATGTAAACAGGAATGGTAGCAAAATATTGTTTCGGCTATTATAAGTTGACTTTCAGAACTACTCTTTGATTTTGAAATAGTAGTTCTATTTGGTGCCACAAAGAAGTTGGATATTTTTGAAGATTGAGCCAATGCATTTAAATTTGAGATATGAGTTTTTGTCATGATATGTCATTTAATATCATTTTCTCCACCATGACTAATAATGAAAATCATATTATTATCAATTGCTTACTTTGCTGAATATTCACCTCATCCTTCACATGACCAGCTATATATTTTTGTCCATTCTTTTTTTTTTTTTTTGGAGATTCTTCTTTATCCATATTAATTGAAAGATAATATGAATTCAATTGTCTAAAAATAATAAAAAATAATAGTAAATAGTAATCCAAAAAAACTAAATTGCAAAGACTTTGAAATGCTTTTAAAAATTATAAAATTGAAATCAAAAGTACTTACTTTAAATTATAAACCAAATTGTATAAAATTTTATAAAAAATAATGAATAAAATCAGAGGTTATTTACTGTACTTTATGATATCTTAAATGATATTACTGTTTTTTTATTTAATTTTCAAATTATTTCACTGTAACAATTCAAAAAAAAGTAAAATTCATTTTAGAATTATTACTAAAATAATGTATGGCATAGATAAATTAATACATTATACATATAATTTAAAACAACAAAGAGAAAAAAGATTTCTCGATTCTCATTTTTCTCTTGTTTTTAGAATTAATTTTTAACACATCCATTAGATTCTAATAAAAATTAATTAAAAATATGTAAAATCAATAAATTAACAGTTTTTTCCTCTCTTATCAGGACAAATGATGGTATTATCGGGAAGCAGGACTTGAAGGTTTAAATCGGGACAATCCCGGCTATATTGGGATGGTTGGCCACCCTGGCCACCATCTCTGCTTCCTATGTATCCTCCTTTCAGAGCATTAAAGATGGTGCAAAACAGTATAAAATTAACTTCTTCACATGACGCTCCTTCCCACAACCAACCCTTTACATTAGTAGAAATAAAGAATCATTAAATAGATCTCCCAACAGTGCTGCAGATGGTGTTTATTAGTAATAGCAATGGCCACATGATGCAAGGAAGCCTATGGCTTATGCTGCACCAGCCAGATAAAATAACAGATAGATAACAGATAAATAAATAATAATAATAAATAAAATAAAAAATAATAAGAAATAAATAAAAAAAATAATAAGAAAAATAAAATAATAATAATAAGAAGAAAATTTTTAAAAAATAAATAATTATTAAGAGTAAAGGAAAGAGACAACCTATGCGTTTCCCTCCTCCCATAGGTAATTTTCCAGGTGACCTTACCTAAGCTGTCAGCCTCTACCACCCATATAGGTAACTTATTCCAGTAATTTATAACTCTCTGGCTAAAGTAAAACTTCCTGCAATCCAGTCTAAACATCTCCTCCTGTAACCTGAAATTATGGCCCCTAGTTCTAGAATCATTTACAAGCGTGAAAATTTCATCCTCATTCATTTTACTTATGACTCTCAGAGCCTTAAACACCTCAGTCAAGTCTCCTCTAAGGTGTCTAGTTTTCAAACTCTGCAACCCACATATTCGAAGTCTTTCCTTATATGGACGCCCTTTTGCCGATCTTGCCAGGCAAGTTACCCATCTTTGGACCCTTTCAAGAAGAACAATGCCTTTCTTTAGGTGTGGTCACCATACTTGAACACAGTATTCCAAGTGTGGTTTAACAATAGCCTTATATAATGGGATTACAACGTCCTTACCTCTACTAGCAATTGTTCGATAGGACACTATGGGCCTTCCTTGCAACCAGTCTACAATGCTCGGATAACTTCATGTCTGGCCAGATTTAAACTTGTTGTGACCCTAAGAAGGACCTCATAACATGTATGAGGTCCTTCACCAGTTCATTGTGACAATATTAAAAAAGAATTTTTAAGGTGGAGTGAGGCCCCTTGTAATATGAGGCCCTAAGCTGTAACTTGTTTAGCTTATGTGTAAATGCGGCCCTGCCCAAGTCCCTTTCCTCCACTACTGGCTTCAGTTCAACTCCACCAAGTGTGTATAAGTTATTTTGGGGTTACTGTTCCCCAGGTGTAACACTTTACACTTTTCTGGATTAAAGCATGGCTGCCACTTTTCTTACCATCCCTGAAGTCTATTTAGGCCAAGAAACTCTGCTTGGCGGTGATCATTAACTACTCTACTAATCTTTTCATCATCTGCAAATTTAGACATCATGCCATCTATCCCTTCATGGCTTTTGGAGGAACAGATCAACTCTAGATGTGGTTATCAAGGCCAAATCTCATATTTGCAATGCCTTTGTCATGCATCGAATCATGGTCAACTTAGATCTTGAAAAAGCATTTGTCACTACTTGGCACCATGGTATTATAATGGATATTTACCATCTAGGTGTAAGGGGACAGTTGCCTGAAGTAATTCAAAATTTCTTGTGGCTTCGTTATTTTCAGATCCGATATCAACACATACTCTGTATATATCACATTCAGGAGGAAGACGTACCACAGGGTTCGATACTTAGTGCAATATTATTTGCAATTTGAGTTAGCAATATGACACAGGATATCCCAAAAACCATTGAAACTTACATGTATGCAGATGACCTTATCATTTCCTGTCAGTCTAAAAGTATGAACACCATCAAATGACAGCTCCAAGTAGCCAATAACCAAAATAGATTCCTGGACTTCATGGAATGGTTATCGACTGTGATAAAAGAAATGCACTGCCACTCATTACTGCAAGCTATGGGCTCTCTATCCTGATCCCGAACTACAAATAAACAAAATTCCAATCCCACTTGTTAATATAGTTAGGTTTCTTAGACTGATATTGGACAGAAAGCTAAACTTCCAAGCTCACATCACTCATTAGCATTAGCATTAGTAGAGGCATTTGATGCAAGAAAGCCAGCTTATGCAGCATCAGCCAAAAAAAAAATAAAATAAATAAAATAAAATAAAAATAAATAAATAAATAAAAAATAACCACTTCCACTTCACCCCTCTGTTCGTTCGAAATACCTGCCCAGCTGAGCCTTAAACTTATTTAGGCTATCAACTTCCACGACAAGGGATGGAAGTCTGTTCCACCAACCAACCACCCGCTGGCTAAAGGCAAATTTCCTCACGTCTATCCTACATCTGTCTTTCCTCAATTTGAATTTATGCCCTCTCAGGTGATTATTCTGAGCAAGAGGAAGAATCCCATCAGCATTGAGCATGCTCAAACCATTCAAGGCTTTATACACCTCAATCAGATCACCTCACTGGTGCCTAGTCTCCAGACACTGTAATTTGCAAAACTTAAGCCTTTCTTCGTAAGAGCACCCCTTTGTTCCATTCACCAATCTTGTTGCCCTTCTCTGTACTCGTTCCAGCATCCCTACATCCTTCTTGAAATGAGGCCTCCAGACCTGTATACAGTACTCTAGGTGTGGCATACCATTGCCTTATACAAGGGAATAATCACCTCCTTATCCCTGCTAGAAAAATTCCTATATATCATCGACAATACACCATGAGCTACTCTTGCAGCCCGTCTGCACTGCTCAGAAAACTTCATATCTGCTTGCACAACCACCTCCAGGTCCCTTTCATTCTCTACCACTGTCAGTGTAGTACCACAGAGTTGATATTTGCTCTGGGGTTGCTGTTTCCCATATGTAGTACTTTACATTTGTCAATGTTAAACTTCACTTGCCACCTCTCAGCCCATCTGCTCAACCTTTCCAGATCCTGTTGCAGTAGCATAGTGTCAGTAGTGTCCTTGACAACCCTGCCAACCTTCGTATCGTCTACAAACTTGGACATTAAGCTTGATATACCATCATCAATATCATTTATAAATACAGAAAACAATAATGGACCCAATACTGAACCCTGAGGGACTCCACTAATAACATTAGTCCACGACGAACAGTGTCCATTGATTACCACTCTCTGTCTTCTCCCCCTCAACCACCCCTTTATCCATAGCAACAATTTGCCTCCAATGCCACACTGCTCCAATTTGTGCAGCAGTCTTCATGTGCAACAGTATCAAAAGCCTTTCTAAGATCCAAGTATATAATATCAAAGTTATTCCCTGCATCCAGTTCTTTTGTGTCTGCATCATAGTATCCAATCAAATTGGTCAGGCAAGACTTCCCCTTGACAAAACCATGCTGTGTCCGAGCTATAACTGAAGTCTTGTCTAGATGATCCTGCAGTGCTTCTTTAACCAGTGCCTCCATTAATTTTCCTGGAACAGAAGTTAAACTCACAGGTCTATAATTACTTGTGTCAGCCTTTGATCCTCCTTTGTGAATTGGAGTCGCATTTGCACATCTCCAGTCTATGGGTATCTCCCCTGAGTCCAAGAAAGCTCTCATAATTATGGCTAAGGTTTGCTTACTTCCTTTGCTGCCTCCTTTAATATAACTGGATAGATCCCATCCACCCCAGGTGCCTTTCTTGTGTTTATCTTCAACAATTTTGCCTCCACTTTACTCTCAGTTATTACAAGATTATCTAGCTTACTGCCAGAGTTGAATACACCTCTGGCATTCTGTTATTGTTGTTATTTTAGTTTTTAGGAGCATTATCAAGTAAGGCCATATTGCTCTGAGATATACGGTGGTCATTCCCTGACCTTTCCGCATCCTCAGTATTTGGTGGTGACGGGCTCGAACCCCGGTCTAATCAAGAAGCGTGTGCCACGCACTGCTGCTCCTTCCCACCTGGCTATGGAGGCGCTGCTCTGGCATTCCCCTCGCTGAATAACTCCTCATGTGTGAATGTCGATGCAAAATATTCATTTAGTTTGTTAGCTACCTGAGCAGGATCATCAACAGTTGACCCATCGATATCAAGTGGAGCAATCTGATTCATCCCCTTCCTTTTAGAGTTTACATAAGTAAAGAACTCTTTGCTGTTTTTCTTCGCAACCCTTGCCAAGGATCTCTCGTAATCTGCCTTCGCCTGCCTAACCTCCTTTGTAACTTGGTTATAGATCAACTTGTATCTATCATAGGCTTCTGTGTCACGTGTTAATTTGTATGTATCCCATGCATTTTTCTTCTCTGCCATATGTCTCATTAGTTCATCTGACATCCACTTAGGCCTAAACCTTGAACAATATTTCTTAGTTGGTATGTAAAGCCTAGTAGCTTCCAAGATAAGTTCTTTGAATGCTTCCCATTTTGAATTTGCTGTTGGCAACATCATCAGTTGGTCCCACTGTATAGAATTTAAATACTGTCTCAGTCCATCGTAGTCGCCTTTACGAAAGCAATAACACTTCCCTTTACCCCTAATGGTAGTTACCTCTTTGAGTAAATCCCACTTAACACACTGTGATCACTGCCTCCTAGTGGTTCATTTACCTGCACATTATTAATGCATGAAGAATCACTACTGATAATCAAATGAAGAGTATTCCTCCCTCTAGTTGCCTTCCAAACATGCTGATGTAGAAAACAATCATACAATAAATCCCCAAAAGCCTTGCTAGTGTGTGAGTGACCAGCCCCCAAATTCCAGTCAATATCTGGGAAATTAAAATCCCCCATTATAAGACTCTCTGATTTACTGGCCCACTCTATTTCCCTGTACAGTTTCTTATTATACTCATCAGAGTCATTAGGCCTATAGCACACTCCTACTCTCAATTTTGATCTCCCAATGCTTATGTCACACCAAACTGACTCGACACTGCACTGTCCAACGATGTCAACTGGCTTCACTTCCTTGGATTTTATGTATTTCTTAACTAATAGCATAACCTCTCCTCCCTTCCTATCCTGTCTATCCCTTCTGTAGACATTGTACTCCCCAAATTCCAGTTCTGCATTCCTTATATCTGTGTGACACCACGTCTCTGAAATCCCCACAATATCTGCCTTGGATGTTTTGAGCAATACCTCAAATTCATCAAATTTATTTACTAAACTCCTAGCATTGGTGTACACGCAAGTATACATGCACCTGTTCTTTTTCTTAGCTACCCTAACACAACCCATGTGTTTACTTGTACCCCAATGATTCCCAGCAGTCTCTGAAATATCCTGTATCTTATTTTCCAGGCTGCGGCTCATTCCAATAGAAGCAGTGCAAGAATCTCTTTCACCTCTGCCAGTGGCTACTGTTAATCTATTAGTCCTTGTATCCCCCCCAATCTAGCAGTTTTCCGACCCACCTAACACTGCCTCGATAGCATCAGCAAACATTCTTGCACCCTTTCGATTCAAGTGTATCCCATCCCTGTAGAAGCAGTCTCTCCTGTTAACAAGTACAGACCAGGCTGAAAAATATTCTACCCCTTGAGCCTTTCACAATCTTTCCAGGGCCAAATTGATCGACAGGGCTCTCATCATATACTCCCTCCTATCGTGTCTGGGCAGAATTGCAGACACTTTCAAATTCAACCCTCATTTAAAAACTGCTTGTCTAAAGCATTTGAATATACTTCAATCAGTCTCATCCATGTCACGGGGAGCTGATCATTATACCTGACTACACCTGTACAAGTCCCTAATCCGCTCATGCATGTTTCTCCAGTATATAATTCTGCTAAGATAAGCACATTGTAACGGCTGAGCGTTATACAGCATGGTGCTCTGAGGACAGCCCTAGGAGCTTTCAGAACTTCTCCATCCAAGGCCTTTACATTGAAGCACATGATCTCCATTACATCTTTGCAGAAAAATATTGCTGTCTCAATATGCTGCTAAGATCAGAAGTCTCTCGTCCCATTCTAGTTGGAAGTACCTATATAATACCCAGTGGAATTCCTTTTATGAGAGTAAACCACATGAAAACTGACCTACATTGCTCAGACTTAAAAGAACTTCTTACTGGGAATGTTGATCTAAGTGACATTTCTAAGGACCCCTCTTGGTTACATTTTCATGCCTCTCGTGATGACTACTTTCTCTGATGGGGGAAGGATATTTTAGCTTCTTACAATATCCGACAGTTGCATGCAGTCCATTCCAATCTTAACTGCTATTCCTGTGCAATATACACTGACAGATCAAAAACTGACAATCAGTGGGTACTGTAGCAGATTTCCCGTCAAATATCATTACAGCCTTATTACCAGCCATAAAGCTTGCACTTGAATAAATTGTTTAACACTCCATTTCACCAGCCCTAATCTGTACTGACTCTCTCAGTGCAGTCTTTGCCATAAGGGAGAATTTCTCTTCCTGTCATCCTACATTGACAACTATTCACTATCAGTTACTCTCCTGCAAAGAGTCCAATCCGGTAATGTTTTATTGGGTGCTGGGACATTATGGAATTCCGGGAAATGCTGATCTTATTATTATTAGCTATATGGTGCAAGCAAGGAAACCTGAGGCTTATGCTGCAATAGCCAAAAAAAAAATTCCCGAGTTACCCTGAGAGAGAGAATTAGAAAGGAATCACCAAGAAAAAGAAGAATGATGATATCCAGCTCAGGACCCTGGGTCTTGCCACTAAACAACTTCTTATCACATTCCCACAGCACCTTCAGATTCCATATATGGATTACAAGCCTGTAATTTGCAAGGCATGTTATGAAAACTGGTCACAAATCTGGAGAAGTAATACCAACAACAAACTTTACCAGATCAAACAAGAACCAGAGTTGTGGCTGTCTGGACTCAGACGAGAAGAAGTGGTATTGGCAAGACTGGGAATTGGGTATACTCATATTACACACCTGTTTATATTACTGGGAGAAGATCTACTCCAGTGCACATCCTGTCACACCCAACTTACATTTTGCCACTTTCTTGTAGCATTAGCATTAGCAAAGAATAATCACCTGAGAGGGCATAAATTCAAATTGAAGAAAGACGGTTGTAGGATAGATGTGCGGAAGTTTGCCTTTAGCCAGCGGGTGGTTGATTGCTGGAACAAACTTTGTTGTAGAAGTTGATAGCTTAAATAGATTCAAGGCAGAACTTGACAAACATTTGGAGCGAGTGGATGTGTAAAATAAGGGTTTTTTTTTGGCTGATGCTATATAAGCAAGCTTATATAGCATCAGCCAAAAAAATACTTATACTTTACTTATCAATCCGTTCTAGCACCTTTTGGTAATTCAGCAAATTAAATGAATCCCCAGATTTTATCCCATTTTCTTGGTAATCATGCAAACATAAAACTGTTAACATATTTAAATCGTACTGGCCTATATGCAAGTATATAATTGAATTGTTAAATGATATATGTATATAAGAAATAAACTACAAACTGACACGATTTGAACTTATTAGCCCTTGTATCATTAAACTTAATAACAACAACAACAATAAAGTGCAAATATGATAATATCATTCATACATATTAAATTAGTATATGTTAATACAAATTCATAATAAAGTATAAGCAGTTTGATTGCCCATTTATACTCTACATGAAAAATAACCTTGCGGGCTCACATTTGGTGAGTATGGGCTTGGCACACCCAGGATCCTGAGCTGGATATCATCATTCTTCTCTTTCTTGGTGATTCCCTTCTATTTCTGACCCTTGTTTTCTGTCTCTCTCTCTCTCTCTCTCTCTCTCTCTCTCTCTCTCTCTCTCTGGGTAATTCAGAAATTTTTTTCTTTTTTTTTTTGGCTGGTGCAGCATAAACCTCAGGCTTCCTTCCACCATATGGCTTATAATAGTAATAAATTTATCATCCTTGTGAACAGACTGATAATTCCAGAAATCTTTGTTACAGACTGCTGTTATTAGCAACACCAACATTTCTATGAGTATTTATATTTTATTAGGTTATTAATGTTAGTGTATTAACAGGAAGTAAGATTATTAATAACAAAATTTATACAAAAAAATCATACTATAATTAAGTTAATCTGAGAGAGATTCATGCATTATATAATTCAAATTGGTAGTTACCCCAAGATAAGTCCAATTCTCTAGAATCCTTTTAAACAGTTACAAGCAAAAACACTGAAGAGAGCCTAAATATTTCAGGAGAATTAATCAACAACTATAGCTTTGTTTAATCCAGACCTCCAACATCAATTCATACTCTGGCTAGATGTCTGAAAAAATCCCATATTTACAGTAAGTGTGAAACAGTGTCTATTTGTCCATATAAGCATGTATCTGACCCATCTAAATCCACTTGTTTCGATTTGTTTTTAATAGAAATTGGTACTTGTGGCACTTATGATGATACTTAGTGTATCCAAGCATAATTGTAAGGGGGAGGGCATGGCAAGCAGATTTTTGAGTTTTTTTTTTTTTTCTAGATAGACTTAGGAACACTTATACACACATAAATAATGTTTGATTGATTATCTTTATTTGAATATTAGGAAAGCATGTGAATAATAATAATACATATTTACTATGTATTAATAATACTCAGTAAAACATGTAATAATATATTATTTCCAAACATTTGGCAATACAACACACGGAGTAAACAAGGTTATGAAATATATAAGAAAATTATAAAAGGAAAGAATAGTAGAACATCAGCTATGAAAAATGCTATGCTGCTTTCTTCCTTTGCAATTTCTGTATTGGCAATTCTCTCTAATGCGGAAAACTAATGAGCTCTTTGGCTTTTTTGTGCTTCATTTGTATTACAATGCCTTTCAATATTATTTAATTTGGCTCTTGCATGCATTTACGAAAAACATTTTAAATAAATCGTGCCCAGACACGATAGGAGGGAGTATATGATGAGAGCTTTGTCGATCAATTCGGCCCTGGAAAGATTGTGCAAGGCTCAAGGGGTAGTATTTTTTTTCAGCCTGGACTGTACTTGTTAACAGGAGAGATTGCTTCTACAGGGATGGGATACACTTAAATAGAAAGGGTGCAAGAATATTTGCTGATGCTATCGAGGCAGTGTTAGGTGGGTCGGAAAACTGCTAGCTTGGGGGAAGACAAAGACGAATAGATTAACAGTAGCCACTGGCAGAGGTGAAAGAGATTCTTGCACTGCTCCTATTGGAATGAGCAGAAGCCTGAAAAACAAGATGCAGGATATTTCAGAGACTGCCGGGAGTCATTGCGGTACAAGTAAACACATGGGTTGTGTTAGGGTAGCTAAGAATAGAAATAGGTGCATGTATACTTGCGTGTACACCAATGCTAGGAGTTTAGTAAATAAATTTGATGAATTTGAGGTATTGCTCAAAACATCAAAGGCTGATATTGTTGGGATATCAGAGACGTGGTGTCACACAGATATAAGGAATGCAGAACTGGAATTTGGGGAGTACAACATCTACAGAAAGGATAGACAGGATAGGAAGGGAGGAGGGGGTCATGCTATTAGTTAAGAAATACATAAAATCCAAGGAAGTGAAGCCAGTGGACATCACTGGACAGTGCAGTGTTGAGTCAGTTTGGTGTGACATAAGCATTGGGAGATCAAAATTGAGAGTAGGAGTGTGCTATAGGCCTAATGACTCTGATGAGTATAATAAGAAACTGTACAGGGAAATAGAGTGGGCCAGTAAATCAGAGAGTCTTATAATGGGAGATTTTAATTTCCCAGATATTGACTGGAATTTGGGGGCTGGTCACTGACACACTAGCAAGGCTTTTGTGGATTTATTGGATGATTGTTTTCTACATCAGCATGTTCGGGAGGCAACTAGAGGGAGGAATACTCTTGATTTGATCATCAGCAGTGATTCTTCATGCATTAGGAATCTGCAGATAAATGAACCACTAGGTGGCAGTGATCACAGTGTGCTGAAGTGGGATTTACTCAAAGAGATAACTACCATTAGGGGTAAAGGGAAGGGTTATTGCTTTCGTAAAGGCGACTATGATGGACTGAGACAGTATTTAAATTCTATACAGTGGGACCAACTGATGATGTTACCAACAGCAAATGCAAAATGGGAAGCATTCAAAGCATTCAACAGCAAATTCAAAATGGGAAGCTACTAGGCTTTACATACCAACTAAGAAATATTGTTTAAGGTTTAGGCCTAAATGGATGTCAGATGAACTGATGAGGCATGTGGCAGAGAAGAAACATGCATGGGATGCATACAAATTAACACATGACACAGAAGCCTATGATAGATACAAGTTGATCTGTAACCAAGTTACAAAGGAGGTTAGGCAGGTGAAGGCAGATTACGAGAAATCTTTGGCAAGGGATGCAAAGAAAAACAGCAAAGAGTTCTTTACTTATGAAAACTCTAGAAGGAAGATGATTAATCAGATTGGTCCACTTGATATCGATGGGTCAACTGTTGATGATCCTGCTCAGGTAGCTAACAAACTAAATGAATATTTTGCATCGATATTCACACATGAGGAGTTATTTAGCGAGGGGAAAGCCAGAGGTGTATTCAACTCTAGCAGTAAGCTAGAGAATCTTGTAATAACTGAGAGTAAAGTGGAGGAGAAATTGTTGAAGATAAACACAAGAAAGGCACCCGGAGTGGATGGGATCTATCCAGTTATATTAAAGGAGGCAGCAAAGGAAGTAAGCAAACCCTTAGCCATAATTATGAGAGCTTCCTTGGACTCAGGGGAGGTACCCACAGACTGGAGATGTGCAAATGTCACCCCAATTCACAAAGGAGGATGAAAGGCTGACACGAGTAATCATAGACCTGTGAGTTTAACTTCTGTTCCAGGAAAATTAATGGAGGCACTAGTTAAAGAAGCACTGCAGGATCATTTAGACAAGACTTCAGCTATAGCTCGGACACAGCATGGTTTTGTTAAGGGGAAGTCATGCCTGACCAATTTGATTGGATACTATGATGCAGTCACAAAGGAACTGGATGCAGGGAATAACTTTGATATTATATACTTGGATCTTAGAAAGGCTTTTGATACTGTTGCACATGGAAGACTGCTGCACAAATTGGAGCAGTGTGGCATTGGAGGCAAATTGCTGCTGTGGATAAAGGGGTGGTTGAGGGGGAGAAGACAGAGAGTGGTAATCAATGGACACTGCTCGTCGTGGACTAATGTTATTAGTGGAGCCCCTCAGGGCTCAGTGTTGGGTCCATTATTGTTTTCTGTATTCATAAATGATATTCATGAGGGTATATCAAGCTTAATGTCGAAGTTTGCAGACGATACAAAGGTAGGCAGGGTTGTCAAGGACAGTACTGACACTATGCTGCTGCAACAGGATTTGGAAAGGTTGTGCAGATGGGCTGAGAGGTGGCAAATGAAGTTTAACATTGACAAATGTAAAGTACTACTCATGGGAAACAGCAACCCCAGAGCAACGTATCAACTCTGTGGTACTACACTGACAGTGGTAGAGAATGAAAGGGACCTGGGGGGTGGTTGTGCAGGCAGATATGAAGTTCTCTGAGCAGTGCAGACGGGCTGCAAGAGTAGCTCATGGTGTATTGTCAATGATATATAGGAATTTTTCTAGAAGGGATAAGGAGGTGATTATTCCCTTGTATAAGGCAATGGTCAGGCCACACCTAGAGTACTGTATACAGGTCTGGAGGCCTCACTTCAAGAAGGATGTAGAGCTGCTGGAACGAGTACAGAGAAGGGCAACAAGATTTGTGAATGGAACAAAGGGGTGCTCTTACGAAGAAAGGCTTAAGTTTTGCAAATTATAGTGTCTGGAGACCAGGCACCAGCGAGGTGATCTGATAGAGGTGCATTGAACGGTTTGAGCATGCTCAATGCTGATGGGATTCTTCCTCTTACTCAAAATAATCACCTGAGAGGGCATAAATTCAAATTGAGGAAAGACAGATGTAGGATAGACGTGTGGAAATTTGCCTTTAGCCAGCGGGTGGTTGGTTGGTGGAACAGACTTCCATCCCTTTCGTGGAAGTTGATAGCCTAAATAAGTTTAAGGCTCAGTTGGACAGGTATTTTGAACGAACAGAGGGGTGAAGTGGAAGTGGTTTTTTTTTTTTTTTTTGGCTGATGCTGCATAAGCTTGCTTTCTTGCATCAAATGCCTCTACTAATGCTAATGCTAATGCTAATCATCATCTAATTTGCAGAGCCAGTTCTTATAGATAGCATCTTTGAGCCATTGATCACGAAAGTGTTGAATATACACTGTGCTGCCACTTTATTAGGTACATCTATCTAGTAGCGTGTTGAGCCTCCTTTAGCCTTCAAAACAGCCTGAATTCATCTAGGCATGGATTGAACAAGATGCTGAAAACATTGTGCAGGAATGGAGTACCATGCAGACACGAGTGTGTCACAGAGTTCCTTGAGATTCAACGAGGTGTAGCTTGAAGTGAACAGCCCTTTCCAGCTGATCCCAAAGATGTTAAATAGGATTGAGATACAAGGACTGAGCAGGCCACTGCAGCAAAGAAAAGTCATTGTTATATTCCTGGAACCATTCCATAGTGATTTGGACTTTGTGCACCGTTGCATTATCCTGCTGGAAGTAACCATCCGATTAAAGATTAACTGTCATCATGAATGGATGCATTTGATCAGCAACGATGTTTAGGTATGATGTGGCATTCAGATGTGAATCTATGGGTATCAATAGAACCAACGTGTGCCAAGAAAACATTCCCCACCACCTTGCACTGTAGTCGTCAGACATGATAGGTTCATGGATTCATGTTGTTTTAGCCAAATTCTGAGCCTCCCATCAACATGATGCACCAAGAACTTCAACTCGTCAGACTAATCAACTGTTTTCCAATCCTCAATAGTCCAGTGCTGGTGTTGCTATGCCCACAGGAGGCGTGCTCTCTTGTTCTCCATTGATAACAAAGGTACACGATGTGGCCGTCGAGTGTTGTAGCCCATTTCCGACAAAGTGCAACTAGTGGTCTGTTGCAATATTTTGTTCTGCGCACCAAGGTTGTATTCCGATGTGATGTGCGACATTGTGGCCTGCCTGTTTCCTTGCACAATCGTAGCCATCCTCCTCTGAATTCTCTCATTAACAAGTGATTTTCTTCCAAAGGAGTGCCGTTGAGAGGATGTTTTCTGTTCGTTGCACCATTCTCGATACACCATTGAAACTGTGGTGCATGAAAAGTTCAAGATGTCTTTGTCCAACATGTTGCATCTACTACCATGCCACGTTCGAAATCCGTTAGGTCATTCTTGCTACTGTTCGTATGTGTAACTGATACTAGAAAGGTTGTTCTGCTGCATTTATATCCACAACTGTGGTCATGTGACACAGCAGTGTGACAAATAACAATAGACCCTACACTGAATTAGTCCACAAATAACAGTGTCCATTAATTACCATTCTCTGTCTTCTGCCACTCAACCATCCCTTTATCCATAGCAGCAATTTGCCTCCAATGCCACACTGCTCGAATTTGCGCAGCAGTCTTCCATGTGCAACAGTATCAAAAGCCTTTCCTTGATATCATATATTTGGATCTTAGAAAGGTTTTTGATACTGTTCCACCTGGAAGACTGCTGCACAAATTGAAGCAATGTGGCATTGGAGGCAAATTGCTGCTATAGATAAAGGGATGGTTGAGTGGGAGAAGACAGAGAGTGGTAATCAATTGACACTGCTGTTTGTGGACTAATGTTATTAGTGGAGTCCTTCAGAGTTCAGTGTTAGGTCTATTGTTGTTTTCTGTATTTATTAATGATATTGACGATGGTATATCAGGCTTAATATCCAAGTTTGCACATGATATGAAGGTTGGCAGGGTTGTTAATGACACTAATGACAGTACACTGCTGCAACAGGATCTAGAAAAGTTGAGCAGATGGGCTCATAGGTGTCAACTGGAGTTTAACATTGGCAAATGTAAAGTACTGCATATGGGAAGCAGTAACCCCATAGCCAAGTGGTCGGAGCTGGAGTGCAGTAGCACACGCTCTTTGAGTAGTCCAGGGTTCAAGCCCCTGACTGTCAAATACGGTCGATCTGCCAACCCGCACTGGACCAGCGTGGCAGATTATGGTCCATTTCCCTCAGCATGAATTGTTGAGGAGGCTTCCATCCTGCAGTGGGTTGATAATGGCTGCAGTTAACTTTTTTAACCCCAGAGTAACATATCAACAGTGTGGTACTACACTGACAGTGGTAGAGAATGAAAAGGACCTGGGGGTAATTGTGTGGGCAGATATGAAGTTTTATGAGCAGTGCAGACGGTCTGCAAGAGTAGCTCGTGGTGTCTTATCAATGATATACAAGAATTTTTCTAGCATGGATAAAGAGGTGATTATCCCCTTGTATAAGGCAATGGTCAGGCCACACCTTGCATACTGTATACTTGTCGGGAGGCCTCATTTTAGGAAGGATGTAGAGCTTCCTTGGAGGGAGTGCAGAGAAGGGCGACAATATTAGTAAATGGAACAAAGGGTTGTTCTTGGGAAAAAAGGCTTAAGTTTTGCAAATTACAGTGTCTGGAGACTAGGCACCTGCGAGGTTGAGGTGTATAAAGCCTTGAATGGTTTGAGCATGCTCAATGCTGATGGGACTTTTCCTCTTCCTCAGAATAATCGCCTGAGGGGCATAAAAAAGACAGTTGTAGGATAGATGTGTGGAAGTTTGCCTTTAGCCCAGCATGTAGTTGATTGCTGGAAGAAACTTCCATCTGTCGTTGCAAAAGTTGATAGCTTAAATAGATTCAAGGCAGAACTAAACAAACATTTGAAGTGAGTTTATGGGTAAAATTTGATTTTTTTTTTTTTTTTTTCCCAGCTGATGCCATACAGTGTGTCTCAAAAATATTGGTACAAACGTTTAGGGGAGGTAGGTAATATCTAAAGGAATGTGAATTGCATAGGAACCCATAACCGTAAACATCACCGTAAGTCGGTAGATGGTGCTGTTCGTTCGCGAGAGGAAAAATTTCTTGTTTACTCATTCAAGCAGTAGTCGCCACACAAAGAGCATGCATCGATATACCAACTGTGAGCTGGCAGACATGCACCTAGTGTATGGATTAGCAGAGGGCAATGGACGAGCCGCTCAACAAATTTATGTTTGTACACTTCCCAGACAGACATGTACCAGACCAACGTTTCTTTGCACGTGTGCATCAAAATTTGTGCAATTATGGGTCATTTAGAGGTAACAGGAGTAGTGTGGGCAGACCATGTTTGACGTGAACTCCCGCCATAGAAGAAAGTGTGTTGAATGCCATCCAAAATAATCCTACTACTAGCACACGTGCCGTTGCCTCTGCCTTAGGAGTGTCTCGTTGCAGCGTACAGCGTGTCTGGCATGACGATTCCTTATACCCCTTTCACCTCCAAAGGGTTCAGTTACTGCTCCCCCAAGATAATCCTGCATGTGTGCTTTTGTACAGTGGTTTCTCAAAGAAAGTGTTCAAGATTTGAATTTTCCAGCCTATGTTTTGGTCACGGATGAGGCTTATTTCACTCGGGAAGGCTTATTCAATCAGCACAATGCTCATGTGTGGGCTCACGACAACCCACACAGTGTGCACCCCCATGCGGCACAACATCACTTCACAATAAATGTGTGGGTAGGTATGGTCAGTGACTGCTTAGTCGGCCCGCCCATACCTGTTACCATCCCGCATGAACTCTGCTAAATATCGGATCTTTCTTGAACAAGTTCTACCAGGGTTACTTGACGATGTTCCAGCAAATGTGAGACACAACATTTGGTTTCAGCATGACGGGGCACCTGCCCATTATTGAAGGTGTGTTTGTGAACATTTGAACAGGCGTTTTGGGCGGTGATGGATTGGCCGTGGTGGACCCATTGCCTGGCCCCCATGCTCACCTGATTTATCGAGACTTGATTTCTTTCTGTGGGGGCCCTCAAATCTATCGTGTATGAATCGCCTGTGGAGATGGAAATGGATCTCGTGGTGAGACTCGTCTGCGCTGCTGCTACTGTCAAAGAAACTCCAAGTGTGTTCGACCGTGTCCTCCAATCCATGCTGCGTCGGTGTCACACATGCATCATGTCTCATGGTGGAACCTTCGAGCATCTGTTGTTACATGAAATGCATCCATCTCATACTCCATTGTTAATATTATTTAAAATAAATGTTTGCCACTAATTACTGTCTTGTGTCATTTCTGCTTCTTGTGCCTCTGCTAATACTTTCCCGTGACGTTTCCGGTTATGGGTTCCTATGCGATTCACATTCCTTTAGATATTACCTCCCCCCCCCCCAAACGTTTGTACCAATATTTTTGAGACACCCTGTATAAGCCTGCTTTCTTGCATCATGTGCCTATGCTAATACATAACTTTATTGTTATATATTTGGATATAATTCATTAGGTCACTAAATTCTTAACTTTTATATTTTATATAACCTGCTTTTGTCACATTATAGCCTTAGTTGTTGATGCACCAAAAAACCCTAGACTAAACTAAACCAAGCCCCACCTCCTTAATTATAGACGAATCTTCTCTTCTGTAAAATTTCACTTGAAGCATATTTATTTTGCAACACATATTTGCACCACATATGGAATGTCTATAATTGTCTACAGACATTCCATCTTTCTTCAGAAACAGCAGGATAAAAAAAAAGTTGCCTAAATACACATAACTATTTTCTCTTTCTGTTATGAAAATTAATAATAAACTAATTCTTTATTTCTAGATTAAAAAAAGTAAAAGTTATTGTATTTTTGATATAATAGCTAGCCTTTAGCCTTTTGCTTATATATATGCTATATAAGCTTGCTTTCTTGCATCATGTGCCTTTGCTAATGCTAAATACCCAATTTTAACAATATTTTAAAAAATTGTTTTTAAAAGTGGGAACAGAGCAGTTAAGATTTTGAATTAATATTGCACATTTTCAGGATTCTTCTCGTGGAAGTTTTGAAGATAGAGGAGAATCAGATGACAGCTTACCTCCAGAAATACCAGACAGACTCTCACCCACTACTGTGTGTCGAGTCAGGCGAAAACATTCTCTAGGAGAAGAAAATACTATGCTAACTGAAGTTACTTTGAGGGAACGTAGTGCCATCACAAACTCTGACTCAGATCCTCTTTATGCAGCTGTTGATTTTTCTAAAAAGAAAAGTCATACAAGGTCAGCCCCACCTAGGGTTAAAATTGAAAGGAAAAAATATAATGAAAGCAATGTTTCAGTCCTTAGTTCTACTACATCAGAACCCTGTGATTCAGAAGTAGACATACGGCATGATTCTAGAGCAGACTCTGGCTCAGTAGATGTTGATACACCTGCTTTGATTACTCCTAAAAGCCCTTTAATTCCCAGTGTACCAGGATCTTGTGGGCGCCCCTCATCTGGTGGTGATGGTGACTATATAGCCTTATCAGGAAGGACAGGTGGATGTAGTGACACTAAGAAAAAACCAGTTCCTCCTCCACGCTCAAGGATGCCTGCCAAACAAAGGACGGAAGGTAAATCAACACCATTTTCTTCCTCATCTCATTCAGTTTCTCCTGCCAGTCCTCATATTCGCTCACGTCAAGTGAAACCAAGTTCTGTAAGTATATCAGGAAGTAAGCATGGCAGCAATGTGACATCTAATAGTGATATTTATAGTGGCTTTGACCTTAAAGTTTCTACTCAGAAACATTTAAATTTGGACGAAATTCATAGTTCTGGAGGGAGAAAGCAAAATGTTCGAGCTGATAATGAGATTCATGACTATGCAGAAATCTATACCCCAAGTAAAGAGCTTCCAGATTTCACAAGTAGGGAAACAACTGATGATGAGCTTGATGGCAAACCTCCTACCCCACCTCTACATAGATTTCCTTCATGGGTAAGTTATATTTTTCATGAATTTTCTATTTTTTGCTCACCAGAATAGAAATTATTTGGCTACATGAAACTAATATAAAAAAAAAATAATAATAATTAAATAAAAAGAAAAGGCTAAAAAAAAAAAGAGAGATTATTTATGGATTGTCTACTAAATATATTTAAATAAATGTAAAAATTTGTAATAGTCAAAGTAGAGATAAATTGTCAATACTTTATCTCATAGATTATAAACAAATCCTCATTAAATTCAAGGAGGGTAGGTTTTATATTGAATAAACATGTAATTTTGATAACACATCATTTTGATAAACATGTAATTTTGATAACAGTCATTGATAAAACTTTGTCCATATTCAAACTGCAGGTGAATAAGATTAAAAGTAAGTACATGGGTGCAAATCAATGTCTTCATACTTTATACACAAAAAACATGTATTCCATTTCTGTTAACAATGCAGACTTCATCCAGATCCAGAATTAATATTACATAGACAACTAATACCCATTCAAACCAGCATCTGTTTCTTTGGAATTGTTTTTGACCATAAGCTAAATTTCTTTGAAAATGTCAAATAATCGAGAACTAGTTACCTAAAAAAGTTAAATATCCTATGAATTCTCTCAGCAACCAGGCAAGGAATGATTGTTTCACATTATTATACAAACTCTGATTAGATCCAGACTTGACTATAGAGCATCATTCTATGATTCTACATAGCCCAGCATTCTGTGATGGATAGACCATATTCATCATAGTGCTATATGTATCACATTAGGACCCCTTTCGTACTTCTGGAATTTATAGTTTATATGCTGAAGCACACAAACCACCACTCTCCATTAGGAGAAACAGCTGATGTTACCATATGCCTACAGTGATCATTCATTGCCTGAACAGCCTAACTGGTCAATATTATTTTTGTCTTGGTAGGAAGTTCTGTACTACACATGCCTGTCTATCAGTTGCTCAGTTATGCAATTCAAGGAGCTCTTACCAAACATGGCCAACTCAATGCCAGAGCTCACTCTTGTGCATCAGGCAATACAGTGGTAACCTTCAGGGCAGAATGTGTTGGTCACACAAGAGCTAATTATTATTATTAATATTTTATTGTTATTAGCCATGTGGTGCAAGGAAGCCTGAGGCTTATGCTGCACCAGCAAAAAAAAATTTTCCGAGTTGCCCAGGGAGAGAGAGCGAGAGTCAGAAGTAGTAAGGAATCACCAAGGATAGACCAATCACCAAGGATAGGAATCACCAAGGATTATTTATTTATTTTTTTTTTTTGGCTGAAGGAAGAGAAGAATGATGATGATATCCAGCTCAGGACCCTGCATGTGCCAAGCACATACTCACAAGATGTGAGCCCCTGGAGTAAAATTGTCGGTGACTCTGTTGTCAGTGACATGGAAAATATATTGTGCAGAAAGGATAGGTGGAATGGGACCAGGGTAGTCTGCAGGGACAAAAGATGATGACGTTTTAGAGCAGATATTATCTTTTAAGGGCACAAATAGTGATATGTTTGTACATGTTGGCACTAGTGACATGATAGGAGGGAGTATATGATGAGAGCCTTGTCAATCAATTCGGCCCTGGAGAGATTGTGCAAGGCTCATGGGGTAGAATTTTTCTCAGCATGGTCTGTGCTTGTTAACAAGAGAGATTGTTTCTACAGGGATGGGTTGCACTTATATAGAAAGAGTGCAAGAATATTTGCTGATGCAGTGTTAGGTGAGTTGGAAAACTGCTAGCTTGAAGGGGTTTCACAGACTAATAGATTAACGGTAGTCGCAGGGAGAGGTGAAAGTGATTCTTACACTGCTTCTATTGGAATGAGCACCAGACCGCAAAGTGAGGTGTTGGGGATTTCAAGGACTGTTGGGAGTCATCATGGAACGAGCAAATACATGGGTTGTGGTAGGATAACTAAGAGTATGAATAGGTGCATGTATATTTGCATGTACACCAATGTTAGGAGTATAGAAAATAAATTTGATGAATTTGAGGTGCTGGTAAAGGCATCAAAGGCAGATATTGTTGGGATATCAGACACATGGTGTCACACAGAGATAAGGAATGTAGAATTAGAATTTAGGGACTACAATGTGTACAAGAAGAATAGACAGGATAGAAAGGGAGTTCCTCTTACTCAGAATAATCACCTGAGAGGGCATAAATTCAAATTGAGGAAAGACAGATGTAGGATAGATGTGAGGAAATTTGCCTTTAGCCAGCAGGTGGTTGGTTGGTGGAAGAGACTTCCATCCCTTGTCGTGGAAGTTGATAGCCTAAATAAGTTTAAGGCTCAGCTGGACAGGTATTTCGAACGAACAGAGGGGTGAAGTGGAAGTGGTTATTTTTTATTTATTTATTTATTTTTTTTTTTTTTTGGCTGATGGTGCATAAGCTTGCTTTCTTGCATCAAATGCCTCTACTAATGCTAATGGTAATGCATTAGCAAAGGCACATGATGCAAGAAAGCAAGCTTATATAGCATCAGTCAAAAAAAAAAAAAAAATGCACACACTCTTCTCATTTCACCCATCCACTCGCTCCAAATGTTTGTTTGTTTGGTTCTTCCTAGAATCTGTTTAAGCTATCAACTTCTACAACAACAGATGGAAGTTTGTTCCAATAATCAACCACCGGCTGGCTAAAGGCAAACTTCCACACGTCTATCCTACAACTGTCTTTCCTCAATTTTAATTTTGAATTTATGTCCTCTCAGGCAATTATTCTGAGCAAGAGGAAGAATCAAGAGCATGCTCAAACCATTCAAGGCTTTATACACCTCAATCAGATCACCTCACAGATGCCTAGCCTCCAGACACTGTAATTTGCAAAACTTAAGCCTGTCTTCATAAGAGCAACCCTTTGTTCTATTCACTAATCCTGTTGCCCTTTTCTGTACTCGTTCCAACAGCTCTACATCCTTCTTAAAATAGGCCTCCAGATCTGTATACAGTACTCAAGGTGTGGCCTGACCTTTGCCTTATCCCTGCTAGAAAAATTCCTGTATATCATTGACAAGACACAGTGAGCTACTCTTTCACTTCTCAGAAAACTTCATCTCTGCCTGCACAATTACCCCCAGGTCCTTTACACTCTCTACCACTGTCAGTGTATTACCACACAGTTGATACATTACTCTGGGGTTAGTGCTTCCCATATGCAGTACTTTACATTTGTCAATGTTAAACTGTAGTTGCCACCTATGAGCTCATCTGCTCAACTTTTCTAGGTCCTGTTGCAGCAGTGTACTGTCATTAGTGTCATTAACAACCCTGCCAACCAACATATCATCTGCAAACTTGGACATTAAGCCTGATATACCATCATCAATATCATTTATAAATATAGAAAACAACAATGGACCCAACACTGAACCCTGAGGGACTGCACTAATAACATTAGTCCACGATGAGCAGTGTCCATTATTTACCACCCTTTGTCTTCTCCCACTCAACCATCCCTTTATCCATAGCAGCAATTTGTCTCCTCTGCTTCTCATTCAGGAAGGAGTCCCACAGGGATCGATATTTAGTTCAACACTTTTTGCAGTTAGAGTTAGCAGCATGACAGAAGATATTCCAAAAATTGTTGAAACTTATATGTATGCAGATTATCTTACTATCTCTTGTCAGTCTCAAAGTATCAATACCATTGAATGCCAACTCCAACTTGCCATAACCAAAATAGAATTCTGGACTGTAAGGTATGGTTACCAACTAACCCCTGGCTTTTTGGCCGTGAAGGGCATTAAAGATTATCTCTCTCTCTCTCTCTCTCTAACTATCAGAAAAGAAATGCACTGCGACCCACTTTTGCAAGCATTGGGCTCTCCATCCTGATCCAGAATTACAAATCAACAATACTCCAATCCCACTTGTTACTAACTTCAGATTTCTTGGTCTTATATTAGACAGCAAGCTTAATTTTCAAGCTCACATCACTCAATTAAGAAATGTTTGTCTGAAGCTTTTGAACATACTTCGATCAGTCTCGTCCATGTCTTGAGGAGTGGATCGATATACTTTACTTCACCTTTACAGAACTTTAATCCGTTCATGCTTAGATTATGGTTGTCTAGTATATGACTCTGCCAGAACTACCTTACAACGTCTAAATATCGTCCAGCACAGTGCTCTAAGGACTGCGTTGGGCACTTTCAGGATTTCTCTAATCCAAAGTCTTTATACTGAAGAGCACGATCCTCCATTACATCTTCATAGGAAAACATTACTCCTCCAATACGCTGCTAAAATCCAGTCATCCATCGCACCACAGTTGGGAGTATGTTTATGGTTTTTTATATGACAGCAAACCAAATGAAAATAGATCTGCTTCACTCAGGATTAAAGAGCTTGCTCAGAATTGGAATATTGATTTAAGTGATATTTTTCAGGAGACAACTGCTCCTGTTCCACCTTGGACATACGTTTCTGCATCTTACGATGTACATTTTCTTCAGTGGGGGGGAAAATGTCATACCTCCTTGCAATATCAGGCAGTTGCACTCGGCCCATTCTACTCTGAACTCACATGCCTGTAAAATCTATACTGACGGATTGGAAACTGCCAGTACGGTTGGCGCTGCTGCAGTTTTTCCTTCATTTACTGCTACAGCCTCACTACCATTAGCCTGCAGCATCTTCGCTGCTGAATTACATGCTATCAAGTTAGCACTTAGTAAAATTATTGAGCTATCCATCTCACCTGCTATAATTTACACAGACTCCTTCAGTGCTGTGTCTGCCATAAGGAAGAATTTCTCATCTTCCCATCCTATCTTGAAATGCATTCATTTCCAGTTAATCTCCTACAGCATGTCCAAAGTGGTGTCACACAGATATAAGGAATGAATTTCTGCATTCCTTATATCTGTGTGATACCTCATCTCTGTTATCCCAACAATATCTGCCTTTTGAAGTTTGACCAGCACCTAAAATTCATTAAATTTATTTACCAAACTCCTAGCATTGGTGTACATACAAGTATATATGCATCTGTTCCTATTCTTAGCTACCCTAACACAGCCCATGTATTTACTTGTTCCACAATGACTTCCAGCAGTCTCTTAAATCCCCTGCACCTTGTTTTCCAGGGTGCTGCTCATTCCAATATAAGCAGTGCAAGAATCACTTTCACCTCTGCCAGTGGCTACTGTTAATCTATTAGTCCGTGTATCCCCCCAAGCTAGCAGTTTTCCAACCTGCCTAACTCTGCCTCGATAGAATTTAGGGAGTACAATGCATATCAGGCAGTTGCACTCGGCCCATGCTACTCTGAACTCGCATGCCTGTAAAATCTATACTGACGGATTGGAAACTGCTAGTACGGTTGGCGCTGCTGCAGTTTTTCCTTCATTTACTGCTACAGCCTCACTACCATTAGCCTGCAGCATCTTCGCTGCTGAATTACATGCTATCAAGTTAGCACTTAGTAAAATTATTGAGCTATCCATCTCACCTGCTATAATTTACACAGACTCCTTCAGTGCTGTGTCTGCCATAAGGAAGAATTTCTCATCTTCCCATCCTATCTTGAAATGCATTCATTTCCAGTTAATCTCCTACAGCATGTCCAAAGTGGTGTCACACAGATATAAGGAATGAATTTCTGCATTCCTTATATCTGTGTGATACCTCATCTCTGTTATCCCAACAATATCTGCCTTTTGAAGTTTGACCAGCACCTAAAATTCATTAAATTTATTTACCAAACTCCTAGCATTGGTGTACATACAAGTATATATGCATCTGTTCCTATTCTTAGCTACCCTAACACAGCCCATGTATTTACTTGTTCCACAATGACTTCCAGCAGTCTCTTAAATCCCCTGCACCTTGTTTTCCAGGGTGCTGCTCATTCCAATATAAGCAGTGCAAGAATCACTTTCACCTCTGCCAGTGGCTACTGTTAATCTATTAGTCCGTGTATCCCCCCAAGCTAGCAGTTTTCCAACCTGCCTAACTCTGCCTCGATAGAATTTAGGGAGTACAATGCATATCAGGCAGTTGCACTCGGCCCATGCTACTCTGAACTCGCATGCCTGTAAAATCTATACTGACGGATTGGAAACTGCTAGTACGGTTGGCGCTGCTGCAGTTTTTCCTTCATTTACTGCTACAGCCTCACTACCATTAGCCTGCAGCAGCGAAGATGCTGCAGGTTAAGAAACACGTAAAATCATGTTAAGAAACAAATAAAATCTAAGGATGTGCATTCAGTTGACATGGGTGGACAGTAAAGTGTTTTTTTTTTTTTTTTGGTAGTTGTTGGTGCATCGGCTTCTGTGGCCATAGCGCACCTCCCAAGGTTTTTGCAGTACTTTGATCCAAGCCCGAGGCGTTATTCGAACCCGCGACCTTTGGGTTGCCAGGCAGGCACTTTACCCACCTGGCTAGCCCGATCGGCAGTGAAGTGTTGAGTCAGCTTGGCGTGCCATAAGCACTGGGAAAGCAAAGTTGAGAGTAGGAGTGTGTTTTAGGTCTAATGACTCTGATGAGTACAATGAATAACTCTACAGAGAAATAGTGGCTCTGTAAATCAGATTGTCTTATAATGGGGGATTTTAACTTCCCAGATAGACTGGAGTTTGTGGGTTGGTCATCACACACTAGCAAGACTTTTGTGGATTTATTGCATGATTGTTTTCTACAGCACCATGTTCAAGAGGCAACCAGAGGGAGTAATCTCTTGATCTGATTATCAGTACAGTAAACCCCCGCTATTCGTGGGGGTTACGTTCCTGAGAAATACCGAAAACGCGAATACTGAGTTATGGCTCCCATAGTAATAAAGGGGTTCCGTTCCAAAGTATGAAATATATAAGAAAAACTAGTCTAAAATTTTGTCTATGTATGTATTATATGTACCTTCATAATATGACTATGTACATAGTGAAATGCAAGCATATGGCATCGAAATGAAAATAAGAAACAATTTAATATTAAATGTAATATTTATTAGAAATTTCAAATAAATCTTTCAAACCAGCGCCTTTGCTAGCTAAAAAACTTATCCCACCAGTCCTATCACCAGTTTCGCTAAAGTGTTGATAAAGGTGTTTTGCCTTTTCACGAATGATGAGTGAACTTAACGGAATTTTATTTTGAGTTCGGTCTTCTATCCACAGATTTAAAGCCTTTTCCATTTTTTCTAATTTAACATCATGAGTTACAGAGCAAATTTTTGAAGAAATTAGCGCGTTTTCACGGACACTACGGTGGATTTTTTCTTCCGATTTTTTAATTGATCGTACCGTTGACTCATCGATTTTATAATGTTTTGCCACTAAATAGACACTTTCACCATTAGAAATTCTCTAATAACTCAATTTTATTCGCTAATGTCATCACCTTCTTTGATCTTTTCACATTTCCCTTGTTATTCGTAGCCATATTTTTGTGCGGGTTAGAAAGAACTTGTCCACAATAAAGTCACTTTCTTCCGTTAACACTCTTGTAAAAGTCTGTTTTACACTGCAAAATGGTAGATTTATCACTTTTGTAAGCATATCAATTTATAAATTGATAAATTTATTCAATTTATAAGCATACAAATTAAAAGCAAACGACGAAACCTTCATGACAAGCGCATAACACATACTGAACAAGGATTAGCGAGAAACATCCATGCTCTCGATTTTGTCACCCCCCTCTCCCCCCACCCACAGAGCGCTGTTTTGACCGGGAAAGATAATTTTAGCCACGCCCACGTTTTTTTATGGCGGAAAATGTTCACGGCGCTTTAAAATTCAAATTTTTTTAGGTTTCATTTTATATTAAATCAGTGACCACGAATACGCGAAACCGCAAATACAGATACCGCGAATAGCAGGGGTTTACTGTATATTAGTATTAGTATTTAGTACTAGTATTAGTAATGGCCACATGGTGCAAGGAAGCCTATGGCTTATGCTTCACCAGTCAAAAAATAAATAAATAATAATAATAAATAAATAATAATAAAATAGAATAACAAAAAATAAATAAAATAAAATAATAAGAATAAAAACAAATTAATAATAATAAGAAGAAAATTAAAAAAATAATAAAAATTAATAAGAGAAAAGGAAATAGACAACCTATGTATTTCCCTCCACCCTTAGGTAATTATCCAGCTGACCTTTGAATTTCCCCAGACTGTCAGCCTCTACCACCCATGTAGGTAACTTATTCCAGTAATTTATAACTCGCTTGCTGAAATAAAACTTCCTGCAATCCAGTCTAAACAACTTCTCTCCCCCGTAAATTTAAAATATGGCCCCTAGGTCTAGAATCAATTATAACTGTGAAAATTTTGTCCTTATTCAGTTTGCTTATTCCTCTCAGAGCCTTAAACACCTCAATCATGTCCCCTCTAAGGTGCTTAGTTTCCAAGCTCTGCAACCCACATATTTGAAGTCTTTCTTCATGTGGACACCCTTTTGCTGATCTCACCAGGCAAGTTACCTGTCTTTGCACCCTTTCAAGAAGAATAATGTCTTTCTTAAATGCGGTCTCCATACTTGAACACATTATTCCAAGTGTGGTCTATCAATAGCCTTATGTAATGGAATTATGATGTCCTTATCTCTACTAGCAATTGTTCAAAAAATCGATACAACACCATGGGCCCTCCTTGCAACCAGTCTACAATGCTTGGAGAACTTCATGTCTAACAATCTCTTTCCTCCACTACCGGCTGTAGTTCAACTTCGCCAAGTGTATAAGTTATTTTGGGGTTATTTTTCCCCAGGTGCAATACCTTACATTTTTCTGGATTAAAGCATGGCTGCCATTTTTCTGACAAACCCTGAAGTCTATCTAGGTAGTAGTAGTAGTAGTAGTGGCATGTGATGCAAGAAAGCATGTGTATGAGCTTATGCAGCATCAACCAAAAAAAAAAAAAAAAAATCACACCATTCCCTCCAAATGCCTGTCAAGTTCCTCCTTAAATTTATTCAACCTATCGACTTCCACAACGACAGATGGAAGTTTGTTTCAGCAATTAACCACGTGCTGGCTAAAGGCAAATTTCCGCACATCTATTCTACATCTGTCTTTTCTTAATTTGAAGTTATGCCCCCTTAGCTTCGTAATCTGAACAAGTGGAAGGATCCCATCAGAATTCAACGTGCTCAACCCATTCAAGGCCTTATACACCTCAATCAGATCACCGCGCAGGTACCTAGTCTCCAGCCACTGCAATTTGCAGAACTTAAGCCCCTCTCTTGGTAAGAGGATCCCTTCATTCCCCTCACCAATCTTGTTGCCCTTCTCTGTACACGCTCAAGTAAATCTACATCCTTCCTAAAATGAGGCCTCCAGACCTGTACACAGTACTCAAGGCGTGGCCTGACCATTGCCTTATACAGAGGAATAATCACCTCCTTTTCCCTGCTAGCAGAATTCCTATATATCATTGACAAAACCCCATGACCTGCCCTGGCAACCTGTCTGCATTGCTCAGAAAACTTCATATCTGCCTGCCCAATTACTCCCAGGTCTTTTTCATTTTCTACCACCTTAAGTGTAGTACCACACAGTTGGTACGTTTCTCTGGGGTTACTTCTACCCATATGCAGTAATTTACATTTGTCAAGGTTGACACTTCTTAGCCCATCTGCCCAAATTATCTAGATCCTGTTGCAGTAGCACACTGCCATTACTGTCATTAACAACCCTGCCGACCTTTGTATCATCTGCAAACTTCGACATTAAGCCTGATATACCTTCATCAATATCATTGATAAATATACAAAACAACAGTGGACCCAACACCGAACCCTGTGGGACTCCACTAATAACATTAGTGGATTACCAAGAGAGGCTTAAGTTCTGCAAATTGCAGTGGCTGGAGACTAGGCACCTGCGCGGTGATCTGATTGAGGTGTATAAGGCCTTGAATGGGTTGATCATGCTGAATTCTGATGGGATCCTTCCACTTGTTCAGATTACGAACCTAAGGGGGCATAAATTCAAATTAAGAAAGGACAGATGTAGAATAGATGTGTGGAAATTTGCCTTTAGCCAGTGGGCGGTTAATTGCTGGAACAAACTTCCATCTGTCGTTGTGGAAGTTGATAGGTTGAATAAATTTAAGGAGGAACTGGACAGGCATTTGGAGGGAATGGTGTGATTTTTTTTTTTTTTTTGGCTGATGCTGCATAAGCTCATACACTTGCTTTCTTGCATCACATGCCACTACTACTACTACTACATTAGTCCACGAAGAGCAGCACCCATTGATTACCACCCTCTGTCTTCTCCCACTTAACCATCCTTTTATCCATTGTCGCAACTTACCCTTAATACCATTCTACTCTGAAGAAGGTCACTCTGAAGAAGCTCTGCTTGGCAGTGATGATTAACTACGCTACCAATCTTTACATCATCTGCAAATTTAGATATCAAGCCCTCTATCGCTTCATCGACGTCATTTATGAAAATCAAAAACAGTGGTCCTAATACTGATCCTTGGGAAACCCCACTTCTTACATCAATCCAATCGGAAGAATGACCATTTATCACAACCCTCCAACTGCTGCCCTGTAGCCACCCTGCTATCCATCTAAGGATTTTCCCTGTGATTCCAGCTTATAAAGTAACTGCTCATGTGGGACTGAGTCAAATGCTTTGCGGAAATCCAAATCAACAATGTTAAAAATATTCCATATGTCCAGCTCTTGAGTGACCATGTCAAAATAGCTAACCGATTAGTTAAACATGATTTTCCCTTTACAAAACCATAGTGAGTATCCTTCAGAATTCTTTTCTATCTAAGTGAACCTGAATTCCACCCTTGATCATAGTCTCCATGATTTTCCCTACTACAGAAGTTAGTCTAACTGGCCATTAATTTCCCACTTCACTCTTAAAACTGCCCTTATGTATTGGAGATACATTGGCACTTTTCCAATCCAACAGAATCACTCCTGAGTCCAGTGATGATCTCATAGTTAGTCTCAATGGTTCAGTGCATTCACTTGTCGCCTCTGTTAAGATTATAGGGTAAATGCCATCAAGTCCAGGAACCTTACTGGCCTGTAGGCTTGAAAGTTTTTTCATTAAATAAATGTGTGAAATTTCAACATCATTAATTACATTTTTTTCAACTTCACTCCCATAATTTCTCATTGACGTGAAGAGTTTTTCTGCTGTAAATATTGATGCAAAGTAACTGTTAAGTTCATCTGCAACTTCAGCTGGAGTATCTACTACTATCCCACGTCAATTACACAAGGGTCCAATCTGGTTTGTCCTTCTCTTCTTTGCATTTATATATGTGAAGATATATAAATGCAAAGATATATAAATGCACTGCAGATATATAAATATATCAGCAGTGATGATTTATGCAATAGGAATTTGCAGAGAAACGAACCACCAGATGGCAGTGATCACAGTGTACTGATGTGAGATTTACTCAAAGATGTAACTACCATCATGGGTAAAGGGAATGCTTTTTGCTTCTGAAAGATGACTATACCTTTCAAAACCACAGTGGTTTCAGACAGTTTTTAAATTCTGTAGAGTGCGACCAACTGATGATGTTACCAACAGCAAATTCTAAATGGGAGGCCTTGGAGGAATTAATCTTGGACACTACAAGGCTTTTCATACCAGGCACCTCCGTAGCCAGGTGGGCAGGAGCTGCAGTGCGTAGCACATTTTTCTGGATTAGACTGGGGTTTGAGCCCATGCCCACCAAATACGGAGGATGCAGAAAGGTCAGGGAATGACCACCGCATATCCCCGGAGCAATATTGCTTTAGTTGCTATTGTGTCTAAAAACCAAACAACAAAAACAGCTTTTAATACCAACTAAGTAATAATGTTCAAGGTTTAGGCCTAAATGGATGTCAGATGAACTGATGAGACTCGTGGCAGAGAAAAAAAATGCATGGGATACATATATAATCTGGAGACATTGTACCTCCTGATTATATGCCTATGGTAGATATAAGATAGTCTGTAATCAATTGACAAAGGGGTTTAGGCAATCAAAGGCAGATTATGAGAAATCTTTAGCATTAGCATTAGTAGAGGCATATGATACAAGAAAGCAAGCTTATGCAGCATCAGCCAAAAAAAAAAAAAAACTTCCACTTCACCCCTCTGTTCGTTCGAAATACCTGTCCAGCTGAGCCTTAAATTTATTTAGGCTATCAACTTCCACGACAAGGAATGGAAGTCTGTTCCGCCAACCAACCACCCGCTGGCTAAAGGCAAATTTCCGCACGTCTATCCTACATTTGTCTTTCCTCAATTTGAATTTATGCCCTCTCAGGTGATTATTCTGAGTAAGAGGAAGAATCCCATCAGCATTGAGCATGCTCAAACCGTTCAATGCACCTCTATCAGATCACCTCGCTGGTGTCTAGTCTCCAGACACTGTAATTTGCAAAACTTAAGCCTTTCTTCATAAGAGCATCCCTTTGTTCCATTCACTAATCTTGTTACCCTTCTCTGTACTTGTTCCAGCAGCTCTACATCCTTTTTCAAATGAGGCCTCCAGACCTGTATAGAGTACTCAACGTGTGGCCTGACAACGGCCTTATACAAGGAAATAATCACCTCCTTATCCCTGCTAGAAATATTCCTGTATATCATTGACAATACACAATGAGCTACTCTTGCAGCCCATCTGCACTGCTCAGAGCACTTCATATCTGCCTGCACAACCACCCACAGGTCCCTTTCATTCTCTATCACTGTCAGTTTAGTACCACAGAGTTGATATGTTGCTCTGGGGTTGCTGTTTCCCATATGTAGTACTTTACATTTGTCAATTTTAAACTTCATTTGCCACCTCTCAGCCCATCTGCTCAACCTTTCCAGATCCTGTTGCAGCAGCATAGTGTAAGTAGTGTCCTTGACAACCCTGCCAACCTTCGTATCATCTGCAAACTTGGACATTAAGCTTGATATGCCATCATCAATATCATTTATAAATACAGAAAACAATAATGGACCCAACACTGAACCCTGAGGGACTGCACTAATAGCATTAGTCCACGATAAGCAATGTCCATTGATTACCACTCTCTGTCTTCTCCCCCTCAACCATTCCTTTATCCTTAACAGCAATTTGCCTCCAATGCCACACTGCTCCAATTTGTGCAGCAGTCTTCCATGTGCAACAGTATCAAAAGCCTTTCTAAAATCCAAGTATATAATATCAAAGTTATTCTCTGCATTTAGTTCTTTTGTGACTGCATCATAGTATCCAATCAAATTGGTCAAGCAAGACTTCCCCTTAACAAAGCAATCCTGTGTCCGAGCTATAACTGAAGTCTTGTCTAGATGATCCTGCAGTGCTTCTTTAACCAGTGCCTCCATTAATTTTCCTGGAACTCTTACTCTTTGAGTAAATCCCACTTCAGCACACTGTGATCACTGCTACCTAGTGGTTCATTTATCTGCAGATTCTTAATGCATGAAGAATCATTACTGATAATCAAATCAAGAATATTACTCCCTCTAGTTGCCTCCTGAGCGTGCTGATGTAGAAAACAATCATCCAATAAATCCACAAAAGCCTTGCTAGTGTGTGAGTGACCAGCCCCCAAATTCCAGTCAATATCTGGGAAATTAAAATCCCCCAATATAAGACTCTCTGATTTACTGGCCCACTCTATTTCCCTGTACAGTTTCTTATTATATTAATCAGAGTCATTTGGCCCATAGCACACTCCTATTCTCAATTTTGATCTCCCAATGCTTATGTTACACCTAACTGACTCAACACTGCACTGTCCAGTGATGTCGACTGGGTTCACTTCCTTGGATTTTATGTGTTTCTTAACTAATAGCATAACTCCTCCTCCCTTCCTATCCTGTCTATCCTTTCTGTAGACGTTTTACTCCCCAAATTCCAGTTCTGCATTCCTTATATCTGTGTGACACCACGTCTCTGATATCCCAACAATATCTGCCTTTGATGTTTGAGCAATACCTCAAATTCATCAAATTTATTTACCAAACTCCTTGCATTGGATTGGTGTACATGCATGTATACATGCACCTGTTTCTATTCTTAGCTACCCTAACACAACCCATGAGTTTACTTGTACTGCAATGACTCCCAGCAGTCTCTGAAATATCCTGCGTCTTGTTTTTCAGGCTTCTGCTCATTCCAATAGAAGCAGTGCAAGAATCTCTTTAACCTTTGCCAGTGGCTACTGTTAATCTATTAGTCTTTGTCTCCCCCCAAGCTAGCAGTTTTCCGACCCACCTAACACTGCCTCGATAGCATCAGCAAATATTCTTGCACCCTTTCTATTTAAGTGTATCCCATCCCTGTAGAAGTAGTCTCTCCTGTTAACAAGTACAGTCCAGGCTGAAAAAAATTCTACCCCTTGAGCCTTGCACAATCTTTCCAGGGCCGAATTGATCGACAAGGCTCTCATCATATACTTCCTCCTATCGTGTCTGGGCAGAATTGAAGACACTTTCAAATTCAACCCTAATTCTCGGCTTTTTTTCAACAGTGACCTGTACTTGTTAAGTAATTCTGCCGCTCTCCTACTCTTGATATCATTAGTGCCAACGTGTACAACTATATCACCTTTTGTGCCCTTAAAAGATGATATCCGCTCTACAACGTCATCAACCTTTAATGTGTTGTAGGGATGGAAGTCTGTTTCACCAACCAACTACCCGCTGGTTAGAGGCAAATTTCCGCACATCTATCCTACATCTGTCTTTCCTCAATTTGAATTTATGCCCTCTCAGGTGATTATTCTGAGCAAGAGGAAGTTTCCCATCAGCATTGAGCATGCTCAAACTATTCAAGGCTTTAGTGCCTAGTCTCCAGACATCGCCAGTGCCTAGTCTCCAGACACTGTAATTTGCAAAACTTAAGCCTTTCTTCGTAAGAGCAACCCTTTGTTCCATTCACTAATCTTGTTGCCCTTCTCTGTACTCGTTCCGGCAGTTCTCCATCCTTCTAGAAATGAGGCCTCCAGACAGACCTGTATATAGTACTCAAGGTTTGGCCTGACCATTGCCTTATATAAGGGAATAATCACCTCCTTATCCCTGCTAGAAAAATTCCTGTATATCATTGACAAGACACCAATGGCTACTCTTGTAGCCCTTCAGCACTGCTCAGAAAACTTCATATCTGCCTGCACAATTACCCACAGGTAATTGTGCAGGTAGATATGAAGGTCCTTTTCATTCTCTACCACTGTCAGTGTAGTACCACAGAGTTGATACGTTACTCTGGAATACTGTTTCCCATATGTAGAACTTTACATTTATCAATGTTAAACTTCATTTGCCACCTCTCAGCCCATCTGCTCAACCTTTCCAGATCCTGGTGTCCTTAACACCCTGCTAACCTTTGCATTGTCTGCAAACTTGAACATTAAGCTTGATATACCATCATCAGTATCATTTATAAATACAGAAAACAACAATGGACCCAACACTGAACCCTGAGGGACTCCACTAATAACATTAATCCACGATGAGCAGTGTCCATTGATCACCAATCTGTCTTCTCTCACTCAACCATCCCTTTATCCATAGCAGCAATTTCTCTCCAATGCCACACTGCTCCAATTTGTGCAGTAGTCTTCCATGTGCAACAGTATCAAAAGCCTTTCTAAGATCCAAATATGTAATATCAAAGTTATTCCCTGCATCCAGTTATTTTGTGACTGCATCATAGTATACAATGAAATTGGTCAGGCAAGGCTTTCTCTTACCAAAACCATGCTGTGTCTGAGCTATAACTAAAGTCTTGTCTAGATATTTCCTGCAGTGCTTCTTTAACCAGTGCCTCTATTAATTTTCCTAGAACAGAAGTTAAACTAACAGATCTATAATTACTTTTTTCAGCCTTTGTTCGTCTTTTGCGAATTGGGGTCACATTTGCACATCTCCAGTCTATGGGTACCTCGCTCAAGTCCAAAGAAGCTCTCATAATTATGGATAAGGGTTTGTTTACTTTCTTTCCTGCTTCCTTTAATATAACTGGATATATCTCATCCATCCCAAGTGCCTTTTTATTATTATTATTATTATTAGCCATATGGTGCAAGGCTGCCCTTTTTTATGTTTATCCTCAACAAATTCTCCTCCACTTTCCTCTCAGTTATTACAAAATCATCTAACTCACTGCCATAGTTTACTTCACGTCTGGCATTCCCATTCCTGAATATCTAACTCTTCATGTGTGAATGTAGATGCAAAATATTCATTTAGTTTGTTAGCCACCTGAACAGGATCATCAACAGTTGAACCATCAATATCCAGTGGACCAATTTGATTCATCCACCTCCTTCTAGAGTTTACGTAGGTAAAAAATCTTTTCTGTTTTTCTTTGCATCCTTTGCCAAGGATTTCTCATAATCTGCCTTTGCCTGCCTAATCTCCTTTGTGACTTGGTTACAGACCAGCTTATATCTATCATAAGTTTCCGTTTCCATCTCGCATTGATTTATATGTATCCCATGCATTTTTCTTCTCTGCCATATGTCTCATTAGTTCATCTGACAGTAAAGGAAGCAAAGAAAAACAGTATAGAATTGTTTACTTATGTGAACTCTAGAAGGAAGGGGATGAATCAAATTGGTCTACTTCATGTTGCTGAAATGTCATACGTTTATCAAACTCTGGTAGGGTGCTAAATGATTTTGTAATAACCAAGAGCAAAGTGGAGGAGAAATTGTTGAATTTAAATATAAGGAAGGTACTTGGGATGAATGGGAGCTATCCAGTTATATTAAAGGAGGTAGCAAAGGAAATAAGTAGGCCATTAGAGAAGCACTGCAGGATCATTTAGACAAGACTGCAGTTAGAGTTCAGATTCAGCATGGGTTTGTTAAGGGGAAGTCTTGTCTGACCAGTTTGATGGATATTATGATGTGGTCACAAAGGAACTGGATGTAAAATATTATTTTGATGTTATATGCTTGGATTTTAGGAAAGCTTCTGATACTGTTGCAAATGGAAGACTACTGTTGGAACAGTATGGCATTAAGGACAAGTTTCTACAAAGGATAAAAGGGTGGTTGAGTGGGAGAAGACAGAGGGTGAAAATCAATGGACACTGCTGTTCATGGATTAATGTTATTAGTGGAGTTCCCCAGGAGGCCATTTTGGTCCCAATGTTTTTTTTCTGTAATTGTCAGTGATATTGATGAAGGTATATCAGGCGTAATGTCCAAGTTTTCAGATAATATGAAGGTTGGTAGGGTTGTTAATGACAGTAAAGATGGAATGTTAATGCAACAGGATCTAAAAAAGTTGAGCTGATGGGCTGAGTGGCGCCTCCGTAGCCAGGTGGGAAGGAGCAGCAGTGCGTAGCACACGCTTCTTGATTAGACCAGGATTCGAGCCTGTCACCACCAAATACGGAGGATGCGGAAAGGTTAGGGAATGACCACCGCATATCCCCGGAGCAATATGGTCTTAGTTGCTAATGCTCCTAAAAACCAAATAACAACAACAACTGATGGGCTGAAAGGGGGCAACTAAATTTTAATATTGACAAATGGAAAGTACTCCATATGGGTAGCAGTAACCCTAGAATAACACAACAAATGTGCAGTACTACACTTAGGGTAGTGGAGAATGAAAAAGATCTGGGCATAATTGTGCAGTCAGATATGTAGTTTTTTGAGCAGTACAGACAGCCTGAAAAATTAGCTCATGATGTCTTGTCAATGATATACAGGAATTTTTCTAACAGGGATAAGGGGGTGATTATCCCCTTGTATAAGGCAATGGTCAGACCACACCTTGAGTACTGTATACAGTTGTGGAGACCTCATTTTAAGAAGGATGTTGATCTGCTAGAATGAGTACAGGGAAATGCAAGGAGATTAGTGAATGGAATAAAGGGGTGCTCTTACAAAGAAAGGCTTCAGTTCTGCAAATTGCAGTGTCTTGGGACTAGGCACCTGCGAGGTGATCTGATTGAGGTGTATAAGGCCTTGAATGGTTTGAGCAAGCTGAGTGCTAGTGGGATTCTTCCTCTTGCTCAGATTCTGCACCTTAGAGGGCATATATTCAAATTGACAAAGACAGTTGTAGAACAGATGTGTGGAAATTTGCCTTTAGCCAGCGGGTAGTTGATTGCTGGAAAAAACTTCCATCTCTCATTGTGGAAGTTGATAGCTTAAATAAATTCAAGTCTGAACTAGACAAACTTTTGGAATGAATGGATGGGTGAAATGAGAAAGGATTTTTTTTTTTTTGGCTGATGCTAAATAAGCTTGCTTTCTTGCATCATATGCATCTACTAATCCTAATGCTAATCAGTAATGCCATTATTTTCCTAGGAACATAAGTCAAGCCTACAAGTCTGTAATTTCATCCTTATGTTGTCTTCATATATATTATACATACTGAAGAACTATGAGATGTGTGCAAGGATTACTTTGCCATTGGCCCAGGGTACCAAGCATTTCCATGACTAAGCGATTTCTGAGCTCTATAAAGAGATCTAAAGTGTTCTCCTTTAAAGGAATCACTCTTCTGTTTAAGTTTTCAGTTAGTTTCACTTAAGTGCTGTAGACTTCATCTTACAAGTAGTAAGTTAAGTCAGGAAAGAAAAGACAACTTTCCTTTTATTCTTAATAGAGTTATTAACCCAACTAACCTAACAACCACTTGGCCACTCGTGGCATTACTCCTGCCTCCCCGTGGCAGGGCATGTAACCTGGGTGGTAAAACCAACCCTCAGAGCCAAAAGGAGTATAAAATGGAGAAAGAAACCTTTCCTCCACTTGATCCACTGAGTTCATCTACCGATATGGACCAACCTGATGGTGACCATTAACAAAATAAAAGGCCACTCTGAATACCTCCAAAGGAATTATAGCAGAGTGGGACCTCATTAACATCTCAGAGGAAGAAATTGTGCAAGAATTGGCTGATCAAAGAGTCATACAAGCAAAGGGAATATTAATCAGGAAAGATGTGGAATTAATTCCTACACGGAACCTAACACTGACTTTCAGTACCCCAAATTTACCAACACCAAAGAAAGTAGGGTATCTAAATTGTTGTATACGTCCATATATACCGAATCCCATCAGGTGTTATAATTGCCAGAAATATGGACACTCCCAGGTAGCATGTCATGGCACTATGATATGACCAAATTGTGGTTCAACAGAACACACCCAAGCTGACTGTACTGTAACCAACTTCACCTGCCCCAGCTGCAAAGGTAATCATCCAGCATATTCAAAAAATTGTGGAAAGTGGGAAAAAATATACAAAACAGAAAACAAGGTAACATACCAGGAAGCCAAAAACACATGCAGTTTATGCAGAAACGCACATATGCACAAGAAGCTCAACAGAATGTTTCTATTGCTGTTCAGACTGATATCTCAGTCCCTCCAAACACTTCAATTGCCGATTGGGCCAGGTCCGTGCTAAGCCGAAACCTGCCAAACAAAATCTATGAGAATAAGAAAGTAACATTCCAATTTCCGTTCCACCCAATTTACCTGCAACTACTAAATAAGCAGACAAATCGGCACCAACGGATCATATCCAGACAGGATACAATCAGATTGTATACATTGAAACAGATGAAGCTATATTACATCTTTATGCAGATGAAGACACGGATACATAGCAAGCGGCATTCCCAAAAAAAGATAGACATAAAACTGAACAATACAAACAGACTGCTCAAAAAAAACAGACAGATCAAAACATGACTCCAAAAACCGTGTACTGCAGCACATACTTCAGTGGAATTGTAGAGGCATGCGTGCCAATACAGATGACTTATGACCTGATTAATAGATATATTCCAATGATAGTTTGTTTACAAGAAACCAATTTAATGCCGCAAATAACTCTCTCAATCAAAAACTTCACAACCTATAGAAAAGACAGGAATACTGCAAGATCCGCACATGAAGGGGGTGGTGATCTTAGTTTACTCTAAAATTCCCTCTCGAATTCTCTCTCTCTCTCTCTCTCTCTCTCTCTCTACAGACCAACTTGGAAGCTGTTGCTGTGCGTGTGGCTCTTGGAATAATGCTAACATTAGTTTCAATATACCTTCTGCCAAACCATCCCGTCACACTAAAATAACTAGAAGATCTTATAGTTCAAGTGCCAACACCCTTCTATCTCTTCAGTGACTTCAATGAGCATCACCCATTGTGGGGATCTTCCCACATTGATCAAAGAGGACATCTGATTGAAACCTTACTGAACCAACAGCAGTTGACTTTATTAAATACTGGCCATCACACCTATATTCATCTGCCCACAGGATCCACCTCAGCAATTGACCTGTCCATCTGCTCTCCCATACTGTTCCCCAGTATGGAGTGGTCAATCTTAGAAGATCCACACAATAGCGATAATCTTCCAATTATATGCAAAATTCAAACAAAACAATCCCCATGACCCGATCACAGAATAAAATGGAAGTTCTCAAAAGCAAATTGGGCAAAATACTTAATCTGTGTGTCATTTGATGATCAATTTATAAAAACACAATCTATAGACAAAGTCGCTGAGCACTTTACCACAAATATTCTGGCAGGAGCTTCTGAAACAATTCCTCAGTTCTCTGCAGACCAACACAGATATGCAAAACACTGGTGGAATGAGACTTGTAATAGTGCCAAAAGAGAGAAAAATAAAGCCAGGAATCAGTTTTGTAGGTCCCCCAACAGCCAACCTCATATTATATAAAAAACAAAAGGCAAGGGCAAGACAAATAAGAAGAAAAGCAAAAAAAACTCTTGGATAAAATTTGCCAGTACCATCATGAAGGACACCAGCAGTCGAATAAAATGGAAAAAAATCCAACAATTAAATAATAAATACATTCCATTTACTGCTCCAATTCCGATTAGAAATGGACGAGAACTGTCCTCCCCTAAAGAAATAGGCAATTTCCTTGGAGAAACTTTTAGGGAAATATCAGCAGCATCTACATATGACAATTCATTCCTGAAAATTAAAACCTCAGCAGAAAAATATATAATAAATTTTAATACCACTTGATCTCTTTCTTATAATCAGCCCTTCAACTTAACTGAACTCCAAGAAACCCTAAACAGATCAGCAAACAGTGCAGCAGGACTGGATGGAATCTATTACATAATGCTCAAACAACTCAATAACACATCTTTAAAATTATTACTAGTATTCTATAATCAGATTTTCGTTGAATGTGTTTATCCTTCCTCATGGCATCACGCAGTAATTCTTTCTTTTCCTAAACCGGGGAAGGATCAATCAGTTCTGCAAAGTACCGACCTATTTCTCTCACCAGCTGCCTTGGTAAAACACTCGAAAAAATGATATACAGCAGACTAAAATGGATCCTTGAAAGTAAAATGCTGTTAAATTGGAACCAGTACGGTTTCCGCCAAAACAGATCCTGCTTGGATCTTATGATAAGAGCTGAAACCAATATTTGCAACTCTTATGTTAAAAATCAACATCTAGTGATGGTCAGTCTAGACATCGAAAAAGTTTTTGATACCACATGGAGGTATGGCATTCTTTGAGAGCTCTATGCCATGGGGTTGAGAGGACACTTACCACAATTCATTCAGAATTTTATTAAGCACAGAACCTTTCAAGTTCATCACCAGAATGTACTGTCACAATGTTTTATCCAGGAGGAAGGGGTGCCCCAAGGGTCCATACTTAGTGCTACCCTCCTTGCAATTAGACTAAATACCATGACACAGAATATTCCTAGAACTGTAGAGATATATATGTATGCTGACGATCTTGCCATATCATGCCATTCATCAAACATTAATACCATTGAGAGACAGCTACAACTTTCTATAAATAAGCAGGAGACATAGGCTTAACAAAATGGTTTGTTTGTTTGTTTGTTATTTGGTTTTTAGGAGCATTAGCAACTAAGGCCATATTGCTCCGGGGATATGCGGTGGTCATTCCCTGACCCTCCTGCATCCTCCGTATTTGGTGGTTACGGGCTCAAATCCCGGTCTAATCAAGAAGCGTGTGCTACGCACTGCTGCTCCTGCCCACCTGGCTATGGAGGCGACAAAATGGTTACCGTTGATCAGAACAAAAGACGATTGCGATCCATTTCTGTAAAAAACACAAATTACATCCAGAACCTGAACTTTAATTAAGAAATCATCCGATCCCTCTCGCCAGCAAATATCTGCTTTTTAAGTTTAACACTAGATGTGAAACTAAATTTTTCCATATAAGTTATCTTAGAACCATCTGTTTGAAAAAACTCAATATATACCTAGAGCTGTCTGTACCATAGCATGGGGTGCAGATACATACTCTTCTGCACATGTATCATTCTCTCATCAGGTCACGTCTAGACTATGGTGCAATCATCTATGACTCAGCCAGGAAAAGTGTGCTTACAAGACTAAATACCATACAACACAGTGCTCTTCGCACTGCTCTTCGGGCCTTCCGAATTTCCCAGATCCAAAGTCTCCATATAGGGGCATTAGCATTTTAGCATTAGTAGAGGCATATGATGCAAGAAAGCAAGCTTATTCAGCATCAGCCAAAAAAAAAAAAAAAAACACACCACTCCCATTTCACCCCTCCGTTCGTTCGAAATACCTGTCCAGTTGAGCCTTAAATTTGTTTAGGCTATCAACTTCAACAACAACAAGTGATGGAAGTCGGTTCCACCAACCAACCACCCGCTGGCCAAAGGCAAATTTCCGCACATCTATCCGACATCCGTCCTTCCTCAATTTGAATTTATGCCCTCTGAGGTGATTATTCTGAGCAAGATGAAGAATCATAAGCATATAACTTGTGACATAAGCATAGGTAAATCAAAATTGAGAGTAGGAGTGTGCTATAGGCCTAATGACTCTGATGAGTATAATAAGATACTGTACAGGGAAATAGAGTGGGCCAGTAAATCAGAGAGTCTTATAATGGGGGATTTTAATTTCCCAGATATTGACTGGAATTTGTGGGTTGGTCACTCACACACTAGCAAGGCTTTTGTGGATTTATTGGATGATTGTTTTCTACACCAGCATGTTCGGGAGGCAACTAGAGGGAGTAATACTCTTGATCTGATTATCAGTAGTGATTCTTCATGCATTAGGAATCTGCAGATAAATGAACCACTGGGTGGCAGTGATCACAGTGTGCTGAAGTGGGATTTACTCAAGGAGGTAACTACCATCAGAGGTAAAGGGAAGGGTTTTTGCTTTCGTAAAGGAGACTATGCTGGTCTGAGACAGTATTTAAATTCTATACAGTGGGACCAACTGATGATGTTACCAACAGCAAATTCAAAATGGGAAGCATTCAAGGAACTAATCTTGGAAGCTACCAGGCTTTACATACCAACCAAGAAATATTGTTCAAGGTTCAGGCCTAAATGGTTGTCAGATGAACTAATGAGACATATGGCAGGGAAGAAAAATGCATGGGATACATACAAATTAATGGGTGACGTGGAAGCCTATGATAGATATAAGTTGGTCTGTAACCAAGTCACAAAGGAGATTAGGCAGGCAAAGGCAGATTATGAGAAATCCTTGGCAAAGGATGCAAAGAAAAACAGAAAAGAGTTCTTTACCTATTTAAACTCAAGAAGGAAAGGGATGAATCAGATTGGTCCACTGGATGTTGATGGTTCAACAGTTGAGGATCCAGCTCAGGTGGCTAACAATCTAAACGAGTATTTTGCATCGACATTCACACATGAGGAGTTATTCAGGAAGGGGAATGTCGTAGGTGAAGTAAACATTGGCAGTGAGCTAGATGATTTTCTAATAACTGAGAGGAAAGTGGAGGAGAAATTGTTGAGGATAAACATAAAAAAGGCACCCGGGGTGGATGGGATCTATCCAGTTATATTAAAGGAGGCAGCAAAGGAAGTAAGCAAACCCCTAGCCATAATTATGAGAGCTTCTTTGGACTCAGGGGAGGTACCCATGGACTGGAGATGTGCAAATGTGACCCCAATTCACAAAGGAGGATCAAAGGCTGACACAAGTAATTATAGACCTGTTAGTTTAACTTCGGTTCCAGGAAAATTAATGGAGGCACTGGTTAAAGAAGCACTGCAGGATCATCTGGACAAGAATTCAGTTATAGCTCAGACACAGCATGGGTTTGTTAAGGGCAGGTCTTGTCTGACCAATTTGATTGGATACTATGATGTAGTCACAAAAGAACTGGATGCAGGGAATAACTTTGATATTATATATTTGGATCTTAGAAAGGCTTTTGATACTGTTGCGCATGGAAGACTGCTGCACAAATTGGAGAAGTGTGGCATTCGAGGCAAATTGCTGCTATGGATAAAGGGATGGTTGAGTGGCAGAAGACAGAGAGTGGTAATCAATGGACACTGCTCAACGTGGACTAATGTTATTAGTGGAGTTCCTCAGGGTTCAGTGTTGGGTCCATTGTTGTTTTCTGTATTTATAAATGATATTGATGATGGTGTATCAGGCTTAATGTCCAAGTTTGCAGACGATACAAAGGTTGGCAGGGTTGTTAAGGACACTACTGATACTATGCTGCTGCAACAGGATCTGGAAAGGTTGAGCAGATGGGCTGAGAGGTGGCAAATGAAGTTTAACATGGACAAATGTAAAGTACTACATATGGGAAACAGTAACCCCAGATCAACGTATCAACTCTGTGGTACTACGCTGACAGTGGTAGAGAATGAAAAGGACCTGGGGGTAATTGTGCAGGCAGATATGAAGTTCTCTGAGCAGTGCAGACGAGCTGCAAGAGTAGCTCATGGTGTCTTGTCAATGATATACAGGAATTTTTCTAGCAGGGACAGGGATGTGATTATTCCCTTGTATAAGGCATTGGTCAGGCCACACCTTGAGTACTGTATACAGGTCTGGAGGCCTCATTTCAAGAAGGATGTAGAGCTGCTGGAACGAGTACAGAGAAGGGCAACAAGATTAGTGAATGGAACAAAGGGTTGCTCTTACGAAGAAAGGCTTAAGTTTTGCAAATTACAGAGCCTGGAGACTAGGCATCGCCGAGGTGATCTGATAGAGGTGTACAAGGCTTTGAATGGCTTGAGCATGCTCAATGCCGATGGAATTCTTCCTCTTGCTCAGAATAATCACCTGAGAGGGCATAAATTCAAATTGAGGAAGGACGGATGTCGGATAGATGTGCGGAAATTCGCCTTTAGCCAGCGGGTAGTTGGTTTGTGGAATAGACTTCCATCGCTTGTTGTTGAAGTTGATAGCCTAAACAAATTTAAGGCTCAGCTGGACAGGTATTTCGAACGAATTGAGGGGTGAAATGGGAGTAGTGGTTGTTTTTTTTTTTTCTTTTTTTTTGGCTGATGCTGAATAAGCTTGCTTTCTTGCATCATATGCCTCTACTAATGCTAATGCTAATGCTAATCCCATTGGCATTGAGCATGCTCAAACCATTCAAAGCTTTAGATACCTCTATCAGATCACCTCGCTGGTGCTTAGTCTCCAGACACTGTAATTTGCAAAACTTAAGCCTTTCTTCGTAAGAGCATCCCTTTGCTCCATTCACTAATCTTGTTGCCCTTCTCTGTACCCGTTCCAGCAGCTCTACATCCTTCTTGAAATGAGGCCTCCAGACCTGTATACAGTACTCAAGATGTGGCCTAACCATTGCCTTATACAAGGGAATAATCACCTCCTTATCCCTGCTAGAAAAATTCCTGTATATCATTGACAAGACACCATGAGCTACTCTTGCAGCTCATCTGCACTGCTCAGAGAACTTCATATCTGCCTGCACAATTACCCCCAGGTCCTTTTCATTCTCCACCACTGTCAGTGTAGTACCGCAGAGTTGATACGTTGCTCTGTGGTTACTGTTTCCCATATGTAGTACTTCACATTTGTCAATGTTAAACTTCATTTGCCACCTCTCAGCCCATCTGTTCAACCTTTCCAGATCCTGTTGCAGCAGCATAGCGTCAGTAGTGTCCTTAAAAACCCTGCCAACCTTTGTATCATCTGCAAACTTGGACATTAAACTTGATATACCATCATCAATATCATTCATAAACACTGAAAACAACAACGAACCCAACACTGAACCCTGAGGAACTCCACTAATAACATTAGTCCACGTTGAGCAGTGTCCATTGATTACCACTCTCTGTCTTCTGCCTCTCAACCATCCCCTTATCCATAGCAGCAATTTGCCTCCAATGCCACACTGCTCCAATTTGTGCAGCAGTCTTCCATGTGCAACAGTATCAAAAGCCTTTCTAAGATCCAAATATATAATATCAAAGTTATTCCCTGCATCCAGTTCTTTTGTGACTACATCATAGTATCCAATCAAATTGGTCAGGCAAGACCTACCCTTAACAAAACCATGCTGCGTCTGAGCTATAACTGAATTCTTGTCTAGATGATCCTGCAGTGCTTCTTTAACCAGTGCCTCCATTAATTTACCTGGAACAGAAGTTAAACTAACAGGTCTATAATTACTTGTGTCAGCCTTTGATCCTCCTTTGTGAATTGGGGTTACATTTGCACATCTCCAGTCTATGGGTACCTCTCCAGAGTCCAAAGAAGCTCTCATAATTATGACTAGGGGTTTGCTTACTTCCTTTGCTGCCTCCTTTAATATAACTGGATAGATCCCATCCACCCTGGGTGCCTTTCTTATGTTTATCTTCAACAGTTTCTCCTCTACTTTCATCTCAGTTATTACAAAATCATCCAGCTCACTGCCAGAGTTTACTTCACCTCTGGCATTCCCCTCGTTGAACAACTCCTCATGTGTGAATGTCGATGCAAAATACTCATTTAGATTGTTAGCCACCTGAGCAGGATCCTCAACTGTTGAACCATCAATATCCAGTGGACCAATCTGATTCATCCCTTTCCTTCTTGAGTTTAAATAGGTAAAGAACTCTTTTCTGTTTTTCTTTGCATCCTTTGCCAAGGATTTTTCGTAGTCTGCCTTTGCCTACCTAATCTCCTTTGTGACTTGGTTACAGACCAACTTATATCTATCATAGGCTTCCATGTCACCCATTAATTTGTATGTATTCCATGCATTTTTCTTCTCTGCCACATGTCTCATTAGTTCATCTGACAACCATTTAGGCCTAAACCTTGAACAATATTTCTTAGTTGGTATGTAAAGCCTGGTAGCTTCCAAGATTAGTTCCTTGAATGCTTCCCATTTTGAGTTTGCTGTTGGTAACATCATCAGTTTGGTCCCACTGTATAGAATTTAAATACTGTCTCAGACCATCATAGTCGCCTTTACGAAAACAAAAACCCTTCCCTTTACCTCTGATGGTAGTTACCTCCTTGAGTAAATCCCACTTCAACACACTGTGATCACTGCCACCTAGTAGTTCATTTATCTGCAGATTCTTAATGCATGAAGAATCACTATTGATAATCAGATCAAGAGTATTGCTCCCTCTTGTTGCCGCACGAACATGCTGATGTAGAAAACAATCATCCAATAAATCCACAAAAGCCTTGCTAGTGTATGAGTGACCAACCCACAAATTCCAGTCAATATCTGGGAAATTAAAATCCCCCATTATAAGACTCTCTGATTTACTGGCCCACTCTATTTCCCTGTACAATATCTTGTTATACTCATCAGATTCATTAGGCCTATAGCACACTTCTACTCTCAATTTTGATTTCCCTATGCTTATGTCACACCAAACTGACTCGACACTGCCCTGTCCATCGATGTCGACTGGCTTCACTTCCTTGGATTTTATGTGTTTCTTAACTAATAGCATAACCCCTCCTCCCCTCCTGTCCTGCCTATCCTTTCTATACACATTGTATTCCCCAAATTCCAATTCCGCATTCCTTATATCTGTGTGACACCACGTCTCTGATATCCCAACAATATCTGCCTTTGATTTTTTGAGCAATACCTCAAATTCATCAAATTTATTTACCAAACTCCTAGCATTGGTGTACACGCAGGTATACATGCACCTGTTTCTATTCCTAGCTACCCTAACACAACCCATGTGTTTACTTGTACTGCAATGACTCTCAGCAGTCTCTGAAATATCCTGCATCTTGTTTTTCAGGCTTCTGCTCATTTCAATAGAAGCAGTGCAAGAATCACTTCCACCTCTGCCAGTGGCTACTGTTAATTTATTAGTCCTTGTATCCCCCCCAACTAGCAGTTTTCCGACCCTCCTAACATTGCCTCGACGGCATCAGCAAAAATTCTTGCACCCTTTCTATTTAAGTGTATCCCATCCCTGTAGAAGCAATCTCTCCTGTTAACAAGTACATTCCAGGCTGAAAAAAATTCTACCCCTTGAGCCTTGCACAATCCCTCCAGGGCCGAATTGATCGACAAGGCTCTCGTCATATACTCCCTCCTATCGTGTCTATGCAGAATTGCAGACACTTTCAAATTCAACCCTAATTCACGGCTTTTTTTCAACAGTGATCTGTACTTGCTAAGTAATTCCGCCAGTATCCTACTCTTAATATCATTAGTGCCAACGTGTACAACTATATCACCTTTTGTGCCCTTAAAAGATGATATCCGCTCTACAACGTCATCAACCTTTGCCCCTGGCAGACATACCCTGGTCCTATTCCACCTATCCTTTTTACAAAGCATGTTCCCCGTTTCCCTGACAATAGAGTCACCAACAACTACTAGTTCCTGTGGGACCAGCGCATTCTGCCTAGGGGGCTGCCTCTGTGTTGCCTGATGACCAAGTGCAAGCTCTGGCGTTGATGTGGGCAGCTGAGACCTTGATGGGCCCCTTCGAGGGCATCCACCCTGTCCTTCAAGCTCTCATAAAGGCCCATAACAACGCTGAGTTGTCGCCTGATTTCCTTGCACTCCTTACATCGTGCACACACACAAAGACTTCCCCCCCTTTGCAGTATCATGTCCCGTACCCGACTGCTCCGCAAACATCAAGCAAACAGTGCATTTTAAAAGACTGTGATTCAGAGGGCAACTGCCCCCCTCAGTTCTCCCCTGAGCCACAGCACTCCCATTAGCTTGAGCCTTTTGCTTTGCTGCTCTGGTCTGAGTCATGATTCCGATTTAATTCAATAAAATTTCAATTTCAGAACAAAATTAAATCCTTAAGTTATATCCCAAAACAGTTATAACGCTATATTTATTTTTTCGGTATCGAACCTCCAAACGAACCTCCACTCCATCTCAGGAGGAAACTGTTACTACTCACCTACGCAGCCAGACTTAAAAGCCTTCCAGATCATTCCAATCAACCGCTGCTCTTCAATCCTAAATGGATAACATTTTATAATATAAGCCCACTGAAAACAGACCCACTGATGTTAGATTACAAGAGTTGATTCACTGATGGAACATAAATTTTTGAAAACACGCTCAAAGAAACTAAAATATCTGATCCACCCTGGTCCACAAACCTACCTTACTGTGACCCATATTTCCAACAATGGGGAAAAAGTCCCTGGAAAACTGTAACATCAAACAACTGCACTAAGGGCATGCTTATAGCAATACACAGAGCTGCATAATATATACTGATGGCTCAAAATCAGACAGTGCTGTGCGTGTTGCAGCAGTTTTGCCCTCGTTCAGAGTGATTGTATCTCTCCCGACTGAATGCAACATTGAGAATATCAATATTCATCTCAACACCAGTATTATTATTATTATTAGCCATATAGTGCAAGGAAGCCTGAGGCTTATGCTGCACCAGCCAAAAAGAAAATTTCCGAGTTACCCAGAGAGAGAGAAGTAGAAGGGAATCACCAAGAAACAGAAGAATGGTGATATCCAGCTCAGTAGTTTAATATATACAGACTCCATGAGTGTGCTATCCACAATAAGTAATATATTCTCAACTCCACATCCCATAGTAAAAGAAATATGATCTGTTCTAAATTGTTTACAGAATAGGAATCATACTCTAAGCTTCTGTTGTATTCCGGGGCATGCTGGCATCGTAGGTAATGAAACAGCAGACCAGGCAACCAAACATCCAAACAATACCACACCTCCATCTTACCAAGTATCCTATATAGATTTACTAACACATATCCGACATATCTGTAGAGACCAGTGGTTAAACATTTGGAAGACCCATATGAACAATAAATTGTTTGAAATTAAACATGAACCACAACTATGGAACTCCAGCTACAGGTGAAACAGGCATGAAGAGGTAATACCGGCAAGACTACAGATAGGGCACACACACACACCTGTCCCACTTGTTCCTGCTCATGGGTGATGATCCTCTTATATGCACACATTGTTCATCATAACTTACAGTCTGGCATATTCTCTTAGACTATTCAATTCATTCTCACATCAGAAATCATACTTTCCGCTCTCTGATGCAAATGCAAGAACCCTTATCACTAACCCATCTGTTGGGAACAATGCTAATCTGGATGAGCTCTTTGCTTATCTTAAACAAAACAGACTATACGAATATTTCTTAAATCAAATAAAGCAAATTTCCAGCATCTATCCAAATACCAGAATAGGCACATTTTGGCCTAAGTTGCCCTTGTGCCGACAAACATCTACAACAACAACAACAACTCTGCCATGTGTCATTAGTAAATTGCATGTGAGCATTGGCAGCCCTAATCAGATAGTACCCTCATCCAGCAACTCCCAAAAGAATGCAGTATTTTTACTGCTGAATTACAAGTCATTTTGATGACCATAAACCAAATTAATAATCAGATGTACTGATTTTTTTTAATGCAGCAGTTAAAGTGAAAAGCATACTACTATCATATGATGCATTTTCAGTGACTTACATTCCCCCTCCCCACCAAACTTTGCTTCAGAGAACTAGCCATTACTCATTGAAGATGCTGTTGGCTTTAAAGTTTAATAATCAATATAAAAATCTGTTTTAATACTTGTACTGAAATATTACCACCCTTTACTAAATTACTGCATTGTGCCAACACAGCCTAGAGGCTTATATATTGTGTGTTATATATACATAATATATTATGTGCATGATGAAAGTTGCATTTTCTGTTGGAAGTTTTTCTTCTGCACATTACTTGGTTGCATGTGTAGCTTCAATACATTTATTTACTGCTCATTATAGTTTGTAATTGAGATAACCTGTGATCTGAATGATTGAACTAAATTGTTTGAAATCCTGTCAGTGCCTTTGAGTTTAATAAAACACAGTTTTACCTACTTAGCATTAGTTGAGACATATGATGCAAGAAAGCATCATATGCCAAAAAAAAAAAAAAAACACTTCTCATTTTACCCATCTGGTCACTCCAAATGTTTGTCTAGTTCAGCATTAAATTTATTTAAGCTATCAGCTTCCACAACAATAGATGGCCCCGGGTGCCAAGCATTATAGTGATCAAGCGATTTCCAAGTGATTCATAGAACGTTTAATCAAAGCCACAGTTCTTCTTCAGTTTGAAAAGTTTTTTTATGTTCTCGTTAATCATTAACAAACTTAGTCTTACGAATTGTAAGCAAGTTTAAGAAAGGAAAACCACTTTCCTTTCTTTTTCCTTTAGACTAACGCTAACCTTTATACCCCTTGTTTACTCTAGCAGCACTGCTCCTGCCTCCCCATGGCAGGGCTGGTAACGTGGGAGAAGAAATCCACTCTCCCAGGGCTGAAAGGAGCAAAGATGGAAAACAATTCATTTCCACCTTTAGAGCCACCGAGCTCAAGACTAGCAAATGACAATGAAAATGACAATTCTCAACCCAAGAGGTTGAAAACAATACCAAAAGAGGAGTTACCAGCCTTCCTCATCTTGCACTCTCTATCAGATCAACCTCTGAGCAAATTATCACCCTTTCTAGTGCAGAAATGCATTGAGTTTGCTGCTGGTTCACCTAAATCAGTAAGGCGACTTCAATCAGGTGATCTTCTAATAGAGACTACTCAACCTCACATTCTGTGAAGCTATTAAAGCTGGTGTCCTCCAACCTTTGGAGGGCACCAAATAAAAGTTACTCCCCTTGCCATCTTAAACTCCTCTAAGGGAGTAATAACAGAATGGGACTTATTACTTGTATCAGAGGAGGAACTTGTCCAAGAATTACATGATCAAAAAGTCATCCAAGCAAGGAGAATCATGATCCGAAAAGACAATACTCTCATTCCAACAAGGAGCATAATTCTTACTTTTAGCATTTCTAACTTACCAACATCTGTGAAAGCAGGCTACCTGCATTGCCATGTCTGACCATACATTCCAAATCCCATCAGGTGCTACAAATGCCAAAAATACGGACACTCCCAGACTGCATGTCGAGGTGAGGCAATATGTCCTAACTGCGGGTCAAAAGATCATAACCAATATGATTGTGCCACTACCACTCCGCATTGCCCAAATTGTAAGAGTAACCACCCGGCTTTCTCAAAAACATGTGAATTATGGAAGCAACAAAAAAAAATTCAAAAATATAAAGTAGCGAACAAAGTGACATACTCAGAGGTGAGAAGAGAAATAATGAAAACAGAAACAAAGCGTACGTATGCCTCAGCCACTAAACATTTCCAATCAGTGGGGATTCAAACTGATGTATTGGTTCCATCGAATGTATCAATTGCGAACTGGGCATGTTCGTTGCTTTCTATTTCAAAACAGTGTCCTACACAAAAAACAAGTGAGCAGTCCAGTAATACCCGAATTACCTACTTAGTTAATTTTATTTTATATTAATTTATTATTGAGGAAATATCTGTAAGATATTTCCTCAACAATAAAACCAAAAGTAACAGAAACCACAAAACTGCAATCATCCACCACCGGAATGGACATCGACGAACATCATGATTCGGGAAGATACCATTTTAGAATTACATGCAACCGATGAGATGGATGTGACCCGCGCCGTCTTTCCTAAGAAAGACAAAACAAAAATTGATCAATACCAGCAAGCTACAACTAAAAAACAGTCAGAACCAAAAACAACACATAAAACCATATAATGGAAAAATATCCTTCAATGGAATTGTAGAGGCTTTCGAAATACAAAAGATGATTTGCAGGATCTAATTGATCGGTATGAACCAGCTGGCATAGCCTTAAAGGAAACTCTTCTAAATTCACGAGTGTGTCCTTCCATCAAAAATTATACCATCTTTAGTTTGAAAAGTTTTAGATGAGATAGGAGTATTGATACGCCAGTTCATGGAGGGGTGGCTATTATTATCAGAAATAACATTCCATCCAAACATGTTTCTCTTCAGACTCCTTTTGAAGTGATGGCAGTGCACATTGTAATTGGTATCACCATTACAATAGCTTCCATATATCTCCGTCCTAATTTTGTGGTGCTTCCGTAGCCAGGTGGGCAGGAGCAGCAGTGCGTAGCACACGCTTCTTGATTAGACCGGGGTTCGAGCCTGTGACCACCAAATACGGAGGATGCGGAAAGGTCAGGGAATGACCACCGCATATCCCTGGAGCAATATGGCCTTAGTTGCTAATGCTCCTAAAAACCAAATAACAAACAAACATCCTAATTTTGCTTTCTCCTCAGATGACTTAGAAAACCTAGTAGATCAGCTGCCATCTCTGTTCTGCCTACTGGGTGACTTCAATGCTCATCATCCGCTATGGGGATCTCCAAAAATTGACAAAAGGGGTAAAATAATAAATCACTGCTTGATGCTCATAACCTTATTCTGTTAAACACTGGTGAACCCATTTATGTCCATTTTTCTAAAGGATCCATGACTGCAATAGACCTTTCAATTCGTTCTCCCTCCATATATGCTAATATGGAGTGGTCAATTCTTGATAACCCGCTAAACAGTGATCATCTACTGATTCTTTGCCATATTCAAACACAAGTAAACTTGTCTCCATTGCAGTGATCCACTTGGAAATTCTGTAAGGCAAACTGGCATGAATATTCCTCCCTAATCCAGTTTGATGATGAGATAGTCCAGTCCCAGCTCATAGATAGTGTCACCGATCATATAACGAATAAGATATTACAAGCTGCAAATTCTGCAATACCTAAATCTTTGCCTGGGAAACACAAACAGAGCAGTTTGCTCTGTTTGTGTTTCCCACGCTAAACGGACAAAAAATGGAGCTTGGAATTTGTTTCGCAAATTCCCTACAACTGCTAATTTTATTAACTTTAAAAGACTCAGATTCCACCAAATAAGAAGAAAAGCAAAGAAAGACACCTGGATAAGTTTTGCTTCCACCATAAACAAGGACATGGACAACAGACTCATCTGGAAGAAAATTCAAGCACTAAACGGTAAATTCGTGCAGTCTCCAGCCTTAATCCTGAACTGGAAAGGGCAGGAATTGTCTGTTCCAACAGAAATAGCAAATACATTAGCTGAGTCATTCGCTAGTATATCAGCAGTGTCCACATACAGCAAAACCTTCCAAAAAATTAAGGCATCTGCAGAACAACATAAAATAAACTTTTACACTAAGGCATGTCACCCGTACAATCCAGCCATTCACGCTAAAGGAACTTTTGGAGTCTCTCAATAAAACATCAAGTACTGCTGCCGGCCCGGATGGAGTATGCTATATAGGGTTAAAAAAGTTAAATAACAAAGCAATAAGTTCCCTATTAAAATTCTACAACTGAATATATTTAGAAAATACTTATCCGCACTCATGGTGTCACTCAATTGTACTGGCTTTTCTGAAGCCAGGTAAGGATCATACCATACCGAATAATTACAGATCGATATTGCTGACTAGCTGTTTAGGCAAAGTCTTAGAAAAAATGGTCCACAGGTGGCTAACATGGCTTCTGGAAACAAACAATCTGCTAAACCAAAACCAGTATGGATTTTGGTTTAGCAGATGTAAGCATTCTTTTATGTAAACACCATGTAAGCATTCTTTTGTAACTTCGTTTCAAGCCTCCACAATTATGTAAATTGCATTCTTTATGTTGAATTGCTTCCAGAAGTCTTTAACTGTTGGTGCATTTTCGCCCTCTGTTTTTGCTATCAGCATCTTAAATGTGCATCTTGTGTAATAGTGCTTAAAAGCAGCAATTACTTCTTGGTCAAGTGGCTGGATAAGAGATGTTGTGTTAGGTGGTAAAAACAGGATTTTGATGTTTAGTGACAGTTCAGCAAGGTGTTCAGCTTAAAATCCAAATTTTTCTATTTGCAGTAGCTTTGAAACACATCCTCAAACACATGTAGTAGAAGGTCAGTGAAGATATGTGCTGTCATCCATCCTTTTCTGCTGTTCCTAAAGTAAACACCCAGGGTAGTCCTTGTGATCCCTTTTAAGGCTTGTGGATTGGCTGCATGATAAACAACAACAGGCTTCAGTTTCAAGTCGCTACTTGCATTTGCTCCTAATGTAACGGTCAACCTATCCTTAGCAGCCTTGAAGCCTGGAGCTCGTGCTTTCTCTCTTGAGATATATGTTCATGATGACATTTTTTTTCCAATACAGTCCGGTTTCATCAAAGTTGAAAATTTGGTCCAGTGTATAGCCCTCTTCCTCAATTAGTTTTTTCAGTATTGGCAGATATGCCTTTGCTGCTGATTCATCTGCACTGGCAGCTTCACCTGATAATTTCACATTATGGAAAGCATGATGTTTCCGGAAATTATTGAACCAGCCACTACTGGCAGTAAAGGGAGGCACTTCTTGAGGGTTTTCAGCTTTATTTCTGAGGTCTTCAAATATTGCCAATGCCTGTGCTTTTATCGTAAGCAAACTTGTTCCTGATCTCTTCTTTCCAAACAGATAAAAGAAGTTCCATCTCTTCCAGTTCTCTGTGTCTTGATCTAACTGATTTTGTTACACTTTGTGTTGTTCTTGCTATGAAAGTTGCTTTTATTTTTTCTGCATTCTTTCTAATTGTTCTCAGCGTTCCCTCATTTAGGCCTGTAGCATGCACAATATTGCATGTTCTTTCATTCTGGTCAAAGCGTTTCACAATTTCATATTTTTCTTCTATCGATATTGCTTTCCATTTTCTCTCTAAAGTATTTTCACCAGAACGCTTCCTTTTCACATTTTTTCAAGTATTTTACTCATTTTTTCGAGAATAGAGCACAATTATAAAATGAACAAAAATGAGGAGGCAAGCTTGATATACATAAACGCACAGCAAACAAGTAACAACTGAATAAACGACGCAGCGCCCATGTAGAAACTGAATAAACAATGCAGTAAAGGCAGAAACACACTATTACATTCTTACATTTTACTAAAGCACATTTTCTGGAGGTCACTACCATAAAACAATAAAAACAATTTGCAGTTTCCGGTTTATGGTGGTTCCTGCTAGTGGAGTCTATTATAAACGGGTAGTAAAAGTCAATCTAATTACATTTGCGATAATACTGATAGCTGGAATTCTGTGGATTTTTATGTTATTATGTTAAATGTGTTTCCCCTTCCATGAAATCATAAAAACAAATAAATTTTCAGAATCTTCTCTTCATTCCTACTGTGTTGTGTTCATTTGGGGTGATTCCGCCGCGTTCGACTACCATTTCTTGTAAACACAAAGGCGATCGTGCATAAGCAAATTACTTTGTGTTTATATGCGACATTGTTCCCCTATTTATAAATCATGTATGAACAAATTCGTGTAGTGCAAACACGTGTTATACGAGGACTGACTGTACTTACGTCACACCAAACTGACTCAACATTGCACTGTCCATGAATGTCAACTGGATGCATTTCCATAGATTTTCTCTGTTTCTTAACTAACATCATAAACCCTCCTCCTCCTCCCTTCCTACCTATCTATCCTTTCTATACACTTTCCATGATAGGTGGAACAGGGCCAGGGATATCTGCCAGAGACAAAAGTTGATGATGTTGTAGAGCAGATATCATCTTTTAAGGGCACAAAAGGTGATATTGTTGTACACGTTGGCACTAATGACCCTAAGAATAAGAGATCTACAGATTACTTAACAAGTACAAGTCAGTGCTGAAAAAAGTTGAGATTTAGGGTTAAATTGAAAGTGTCTACAATTCTGCCAAGACACGATAGGAGGGAGTATACGATGAGAGCCTTGTCAATCAATTCGGCCCTGGAGAGATTGTGCAAGGCTCACAGGGTAGAATTTTTTTCAGCTTGGTCTGTGCTTGCTAACAGGAGAGACTGCTTCTACAAGAATGGGATACACTTAAATAGAAAGGGTGCAAGAATATTTGCTGATGCTATTGAGCCATTTTAGGTGGGCTGGAAAACTGCTAGTTTTGGGAATTCACAGAATAAAAGATTAACAGTAGCTGCGGGTAGAAATGAAGTGATTCTTGCACTGCTTCTATTGTAATGAGCAGAAGCCTAGAGAGCAAGTTGCTGGGGACTTCAAGAGCTGCTGGGAGCCATCATGGAACAAGTAATACATGGACTGTGTTAGGATAACTAAGAGTAAGAACAAGTGCATGTATACTTGGTTGTACACTAATGCCTAGAAGTGTAGTAAATAAAATTGATGAATTTGAAGTGCTGATCAAGACATCAAAGGCAGATATTGATGTGATATCAGAGACACGGTGTCACAGAGATATAAGCAGTGCAGAATTGAAATTTGGGGATTCCAATGTGTACAGAAAGTACAGACAGGATAGGAAGGGAGGAGGGGTTATGTTGTCAGTTAAGAAACACAAAATCTAAGGAAGTGCATCCAAATGACACAGGTGGACAGTGCAATGTTGAATCTTTTTGATGTGACATAAACACTGGGAAAGGAAAAATGAGAGTAGGAATATGTTATAGGGCTAATGATGCTGATGAGTACAATGAACAGTTGTGCAGAGAAATAGAATGGGCCAGTAAATCAGAATGCCTTGTAATGGGGATTGTAATTTTCCAGGTATTGACTGGAACTTGTGGATTGGTCACTCGCACGCTAGCAAGACTTTTGTGGATTTATTGGAGATTGTTTTCTACAGCAGCATGTACGAGGGGCAACCAGAGGGAGTAATACCCCTGATCTGATTATCAGCAATGATGACGCATGCATTAGAAATTTGCAGATAAAAGAACCACTAGGTGACAGTGATCACAGTGTACTGATGTGGGATTTAATTAAAGATGTAACTACGATCAAGGGTGAAAAGCAGGGATTTTGTTTTCATAAAGATGACTACAGAAGTCTCAGACAGTTTTTATATTTTGTAGAGTGGGATCAACGGATGATGTTACCAACAGTGAATTCTAAATTAGAAGCCTTCAGGGATTTAATCTTGGATGCTACTAGACTTTTCATACCAACTAAGAAATACTGTTCAAGTTTGAGGCCTAAATGGATGTCGAATGAATTATTGAGACTCATGGCAGAGAAGAAAAATGCATGGGATGCATATAAATTATCAGACAATACAGAAGCCTACGACAGATATAAACTAGTCTGTAATCAAGTCATAAAGGAGGTTAGGTAGGCAAAGGCAGATTACGAGAAATCTTTGGCAAAGGATGCAAAGAAAAACAGCAAAGAGTTCTTTACTTATGTTAACGCTAGAAATAAGGGGATGAATCAGATTCGTCCACTTAACATAGATGGTTCAACTATTGATGATTGTGCTCAAGTAGCTGATAAACTGAATGAGTATTTTGCATCTACATTCACAAATTGTAGAGTTATTCAAGGAGGAGAATGCCAGAAGTTTATCAACTAACATGGAGCTAAATGATTTGTGATAACTGAGAGAAAAGTGGAGGAGAAAGTGTAAACGGAGGCAGCAAGGGAAATAAGCAAACCCTTAGCCATAATTATGAGAGCATCCTTAGAGACAGAGGAGGTCTCAAAATGGACTGGAGATGTGCAATTGTATTCCCAATCACAAAGGGGGTTCAAAGTGTGTCAATTAATTATAGACCCGTTAGTTACTTCTGTTCCGGGGAAATTAATGGAGTCACTGGTTAAAGAGGTGATGTAGGATTCCCTAGACAAGATAGCAGCAATAGTTCAGACTCCGCATGGGTTTGTTAAGGGGATGTCTTGTCTGACCAATTTGATTGGATACTACAATGTGGTCACAAAGGAACTGGATGCTAAAAATAATTTTGATATCATATACTTGGATTTCAGAAAGCTTTTGATACTGTTGCTAATGGAACAAAATTCTGATTCGAACTGCTGTTCGAATTCTGCACTGCTTATATCTGTGTGACACTGTCTCTGATATCTGCCTTCGATATCTTTATCAGCACTTCCAATTTATCAAATTTATTTTCTATACTTCTAGCATTGGTGTACATGCACCTGTTCTTACTCTTAGTTACCCTAACACAGCCCATATATTTACTTGTTCCATGATGGCTCCCAGCAGCTCTTGAAGTCCCCAGCAACTTGCTCTCTAGACTGCTGCTCATTACAATAGAAGCAGTGCAAGAATCACTTTCACTTCTCCGTGCGGCTACTGTTAATCTTTTAGTCTGTGAATCCCCAAAACTAAAAGTTTTCCGACCCACCTAACTCTGCCTCGATAGCATCAGTAAATATTCTTGCACCCTTTCTACGTGTATCACATCCTTGTAGAAGCAGTCTCTTCTGTTAGCAAGCGCAGACCAGGCTGAGAAAAATTCTACCCCATGAGCCTTGCACAATCTCTCCAGGTCTGAACTGATTTACAAGGAACTCATCATATACTCCCTCCTTTCATGTCTGGTCAGAATTGCAGACTCTTTCAAATTTAACATACTTGGTGATGGTATCCAATTAAAAATTATTACTTTATTTGTGGTCATGTGTTGTTATGATTGCACCTTCACGATGGTGGGACAGTTAGTAATCCTGTGTATAACTCTATGCACAAGCACACTGTGGGTGACCACCCAGGTGTGAACCAACGTAAGCAGGGGTCGAGGTGTGGCACCCACATCACATGGAGGAATGCCGCCCCTCTGTGTTACCAGGCAATACTAAGGTGGTAGATGACTCTCATCAACCAGTGCAATAAGACCACTTTGCTTATTGGAGGCTTGAAGTGGTGGAACAAATGTTTAGTCTCCAGAGCTAAGTTCCAGTCAACTCTTCTCTATCTCTTCCATCATGCACTCTGACTGATTGCTTTTGAGGTTATGATGAACATCATGGGGAGATCCAATCTTCCTTACATTTCGAGGGTACAGCTCTAAAACGGTGTTCGCAGGCCGGCTGCTACTTAGTACACCAGACCAAACCTATTGGTAACTCTTTAGGAGGCTTCTAGATCAGCTTGTGTATAATCTTGCTATCTCTATTCTGTCAGATAGTAACTGGAGCGTGTGCTAGTAGTATGTATGCAGGGGGCATTGTCGAGGCCACATTATGTCAAGGATCTGGGTATATTCTTACCATGTGTATGCCTTATCGAAAATTTCATTTCTTCCTACAGAATGCCCCTCCCACTTTTTCTTACTATTGAATCATCATGAATTGTAAAACTAATAGAGAAAGCTTATCTGTGAAAAGATCTAAACCTCCCAAATTCTTCCTAGTTCATTTCACAAATATATGTGGTCTCAATTCTAATCTCAGTGATGTCCTTTTTCACTTGCAGTCTGCCAAACCCCATGTACTTTTTCTGACAGAATCTCAGTTATCGGTTGATTCAACTACTGCTCATCTCTGTTGCCCAAATTATTCCCTGTATGATTCCTTTTGCCTTAACGGTGGTACTTGTGCAAATGTCCATTCTGATATTCCCTGTCAGAGACTTAGTTATTTGGAATCTCCTCTTTTCAATCTTTTCTGGCTTAAAATCTCTCTTCCTCATTGTGTCAATTCATCTGTTGTCTCTACCATTCTCCCAACTCCACTAATCACTTGGAGCTCTTTGACTTCCTCTCTTTGCAACTTGACTTTTTCCAGTCAAACTTTCCTAACAGTGAGGTAATTTTCCTTGGTGATTTTAATGTTCAGAACTTCAGCTGGCTTCCGTTTTCTAGTTACACTGACCCAGCTGGTCGAGATGTTGAGGCTTTTGCCATTACTAATGACCTTGCACAGATTGTTCATTTATATACAAAAATACCTGACAATCCTAATCATACTGTCAACATGCTTGATCTTTTTCTCAAAAACAACCCTTCTAAGTACACGGTCGAAGTGAGCAGTCCTTTAGGCACCTCAGATCACAACTTGGTGATTCTCTTCTCCAATGGAGCCTTTATCTCATGGCTAATCCCAACCTCTTGTTCTTTGGCATTACAAGAATGCAAAATGGGATGACCTGCTAGATTCCTTTTCTTCTTTTCCATTGTCAGACTACTGTTTCAAAATTTCTAATGTCAACATTTGCTCAGATTGTGTCAGTTAAATTATTCTTGTAGGAACGGAATCCTTTATCCCACACTCCACTTTAAAATCTCGTCCTTTACCTAAACCTTGGTTTTCCAATAAACATGCAAAGGCCATTCAGGAGAAGAATGTTGTATCGTAATTGGCTTGTTAATAATTCTTCAGTTTCATTTTCCGCCTCCACCAAAGCTCTCGACAATTGTAAAGCAGTTATTAATCAGTCCAAACAAGATTTTGAACAATCTAAGAGTAGAAAACTTGCTTCTTGCCCTAATGGTAGCCGAGCATTCTGGTCTCTTGCCAAAGCTATTGGCCGCAACTTTTGCCCATCTCTGCTCCCGCCTCTGTCAAAACCAGATGGTTCTGTTGTAATTTCAGACAAGGATAAAGCTGACCTGCTAGCATTAAATTTTTTCTTCTAGATCATGTATTAATGATCTTGTAAAACATCTCCCACCATTTCCAACACGCTCCATTCAGTGCCTCCTGTGGTCTTCCGTCAAAAGGATGTCAGAAGGATTTTGACAAATCTTGATGCCAAGAAAGCTCCAAGTCCCGATGGTATTTCACCACTTCTCAAAATCTGTGCTCCTGAACTTACTCCTGTTCTTTGCTGCTTTTTTCACTTTCTTATTCCAAGGGTGTTTTTCCTTCTGCTTGGAAATTTGCCATTATCCAGCCAGTTCCTAAAAAAAGGGTGACAAATCCCTCCCATCCAATTATCGTTCCATTGCAACTACTTCTACTCTTTCTAAAGTATTGGAGAAATCAATTAACTGCCAACTCTTAAACTACCTAGAAACCTTCCGTCTGATCAATGATTGCCAGTGTTGATCCACTGGTGATATTCTGGCTTATGTTACCCATTTATGGACAAATTCAATGGAAAAGTTCGGTGAAACAAGCAATTGCTCTAGACAACTCAAAGGCTTTAGATCGTGTTTGGCATAAAGGTCTTCTAAACCAACTTTCATCTTATGGTTTGCCAACTGTTTTTTGTAATTGGTTATCCAGTTTTCTCTCTGATCGCTCACTGAGGTTGATGGTAGATGACTCTCTGTCTTCTAACTTCTCCACTAATGCTGCTGTCCCTCAAGGTTCAGTTGTTTCCCCCACTCTTTTCCTCTTGTATATTAATAACCTTCTTCCATTGACTGGAAATGCTATCCACAGTTATGTTGATGATAGCACATTGCATTCCACTTTCCATTTTGAGAAACTTTGCACTCCTCAATCAGCTTCAACTTCTCGAATATTCCCTACCAATTTCTTAAATGCCGATCTCCAGGTAATTCTCCAGTAGGGCAAAGACAACTTTGTTGATTTCAATCCTTCTAAAATTCAGTCTTGTTTTATATCTCGCAAAAAGGATTCTTCTGCTCCTATTCTGATCTTTGGTGACACTCCAATTTCTAGTCAAGTTGATATATCTCTTTTGGGAATTACCCTGACTTCTAATCTCTCTTGGCATGAGCACATTACAAATATTGCTTCCTCTGCACCTAAAAAACTTGGTTTTCTCTTTCGCTCTCAGTGTTACTTTTCTTCCATACAGCTGTTCACTCTGTACAATTTGTAAATCCGCCCTACCATGGAATATTGTTCCCACATCTGGCGTGGTGCCGCCAAAACCTCTCTCTCAGGCTTCTAGATTCCATTCAGAAAAGAGCAGTTAGATTAATTAATGATTCATCTCTAACAGAATCTCTACACTCGCTGGTCTCATAGATGCATTTTCTTGGTGCAGTATAACCGCAGTTGTTTTTGCGCCAATAAAATCAAAATCAAATCAAATCAAAAATCTCATAGATGTACTGTTTCTACTGCATGCCTCTTCTACAGATATTTCCATGGGCACTGTTCTTCTGAATTGGCTTCTATAATTCCCGCACTATCTTTCAAAACAGTCCGAACACGTGCCGCCATCAGCCAACATCCATTTACTGTCCGACTTCAAACTCACAGAACCAACTTTTCATCATCTTTGTTTATTCATTCAACTGTCATTTTCTGGAACAACTTTCTTTCTTTTGTATTTTCTGAAAATTACAGTCTACAGAAGTTCAAGTCCAATGTCAACAAATATCTTCTTTCGTCTTCTCAACCTCCAACCCAAGCACGGTACTAAGTACTATAGGTTCTAATACCTCTCGTGTTTGGGGTTTTCGTAAAAAAAAAATATGTCATTCCTGAAGAGCATACGCCCAAGCTTTATCACTATTAGTGGAGAGACAAAAGTTTCACCAGACAGTAAAGATAGAAAAACATAAGTCGGTGTAGCATTTTCTCTAGCTATGAAATCTGAATTACAATTTTTACTTCAGTGATTTTCATGTTTTTTTTTTTTTTTAGTTTATATTTTTATTTTGGCATTTCCTTATGAGACTGTTTTTTTGGATTGCAAATTATATTTCATTACCTTTAACATTCTAGGAATCCAGAATTTATGATGTTGCAGTAAATGGAATTAGTGTTTCTTGTGAATCAATACAAGAAGGTCCTACAGGCAAGTATTGTGTCACTTTCATAAAGTGTGTATTTTACATATAATTTGGTTGTCAAGCCATTGCAGGTAGCCTTTGCTTTGCATGAGTTGTGCATCTCTTCAACTACTCAACTGCTGTTTTTAATTGAAGTTTTCCATCATTAGATAGTGATATACAGAGTAATTAAAAGTTAGTGCCTTACAACTTTGTAATAGAGCAACCACATTCATTCTGATAAAATTATATATACAATGCTTTTTTGTGCAGCAAGTATGAATGGATGAACATTGTATTTATAATTTTTTCAGAATGTAATTAGAGAATTTTATTTAAATTTATTTTACTTTAAAATGTCTCTAATTCATAATTAAATTAAAATATTTATATTTTTATTGCATAATTAAATTAAAAATTATGCTTTTTCAGTAATATGAGGTGTGTTTCTTCAATAAATGACAGCTTTTGTTTGGAATCTTATAAACTCAACATATTGAGCTATTCAGTAACTCTCACTAATGTACAAGCATCCTAGCTTACTATGCATCGAATTTTGAGAAAATAGTTGCACCTAAAATTATACAAACGATATATGTTACAAGCCGGGGGGGGGAAGAGAGAGAGAGAGAGAGCGAGACCAAATTAATACCTAATCTTGTAGAACTTGAAGGCTTATGTAAATTTTAGGAAGGTTTGGACCAATACTTATATAAACCAGGTGACATTTTATTAATCCTGGACAACTTGTATTAATTTGCCTATAATAATACTAATACTTTTTATTTAAAAAATTAACTTCAAAAACTTTTTAAAAATTAGCAGAGCATAATAAAAGCAGTAAAGAATGGCTTCTTGGAAATTATTATTCACGTACCCAATGAACTTCATGTAAATAAAATATGTAATTGAAAATCTTCATAAACTGATAAGAGTGCTAAATTATGCTCAGTTTTTATGAAAGCAAATAGATGCATGAAAGTAAATAGAAAGCAAATTCACTACTTATTTAATGAGTGACTCCGTTATTTTCCCTGGAACAGAAGTTAAACTAACGGGTCTGTAATTACTTGTATCACCCTTTGATTCCCCTTTGTGATTTGGGGATACATTAAGACATCTCTAGTCCATGGGGACCTCCCCTGAGTCCAAGCATGCACTCATAATCATGGCCAAGGGTTTGCTTACTTCCTTGCTGCCTCCGTTAATATAACTGGATAGATCCCATCCACCCCAGGTGTCTTTCTTATGTTTAAATTCAGCAATTTATTCTTCACTTTGTTCTCAATTATTACAAAATCCTTTAGTTTCCTGTTACAGTTTGACAAACTTCTGCCATTCTCCTCCCTTAACTCCTCGTGTGTGAATGTAGATGCAAAATACTCATTCAGTTTGTCAGCAACAACTTGAGCAGGATCAATAACAATCAAATCATTGGTATAAAGTGGACTGATTTGATTCATCTCTTCCCTTTAGTGTTTATATAAGCAAAGAATTCTTTGCATCCTTCACCAAAGATGTCCTGCAACCCACTTTCATTTGGTTTACCTCCTTTGTGACTTGACTGCAAACTAGTATATATCTACCATAGTCTTCTGCATCACTTGATAATTTATATGCATCCCATGCACTTTTATTCTCTGCCATGAGTTCATCAGTTTATCCCACATGGATTTAGACCATAAACAATATTTGTTATTTGGTAAGAAAAGCCTAGTAGCTTCAATGATTAATTCCTTGAATGCTTCCCATTTAGCATTTACTGATGGTAACATCATCAGTTGGTCGCACTGTATAGAATTTTAAAACTGTCTGAGACCACTGTTGTCATCTTTAAAAAAACAAAATCCCCTCCCTTTACCTTTGATGGTAGTTACATCTTTAAATAAATCCCAAATAAATACACTCTGATCACTGCCACCTAGTAGTTCTTTTATCTGCAGATTCTTAATGCACGAATAATCACTGCTAATAATCAGATCATGTAATCAGATCAACAAGGAGTATTACTCCTTGTTGCCTTTCTAACGTGCTGCTGCTGTAGAAAACAGTCATCCAATAAATCCACAAAAATCTTGCTAGTCTGTGAGTGACTAACCCAAAGTTCCAGTCAATATCTGGAAAATTAAAATTCCCCCATTATAAGACATCTTAATTTACTTGCCCTCTCTATTTCTCTGTATGGCTGTTTGTTTTACTCATGAGAGTCATTAGGCCTATAACACACTCCTATTCTCATATTTGCTTCCCCAATACTTATGTCATACCAAACTGAATGCACTGCCTTAGATTTTATGTGCTTCTTAACTAAGAGCATAACCCTTCCACCCTCCTATCCTATCCTGTAATTTTGGACAGGATAGGATAGGAGGACCCTCACTACATTTCTGAAATCCCAACAATGATATCTTGACGAGCACATCAAATTAATCAAATTTATGCAAGTATCTGCAATTCATATATACATGCAATTGTCTTACTCTTAGTTACCCTAACACAGCCCACATATTTACTTGTTTCATGATGACTTCTAGCAGTTCTTGAAATCCCCAGCACTTTGCTTTCAATGCTGCTGCTGCTCATTCCAATAGACATAGTGCAAAAATCACTTTCACTTCTGTATACTGCTGTTGTTAATCTATTTGTCTATGTATCCTCAAAAGCTTGCTGTTTTCTGACCCACCTAACACTGTCTCGATAGATCAGCAAATATTCTTGCACCCTTCCTTTTTAAGTTATCCCATCCCTGTAGAAGTAGTCTCTCCTGTTAATCAGCACAGACCATGTTCATAAATATTTTACCTCATGAGCCTTTCACATTCTCTCCTGGGCTGAACTGACTGACAAGGCCCTCATCATATACTCCTTCCTATTGTATCTGGACAGAACTGCAGACTTTCAAATTTAACCCTAATTTGCGACTTTTTTTCAACATTACCCTGTACTTGTTAAGTAAGTCTGCATATCTTCTACTCTTAATGTTATTAGTTCCAACGTATGCAACATCACCTTTTGTGCCCTTAAAGGATGATATTTGCTCTACAACATTGTGAATTTTAGCCCCTGACATACGTACTCTGGTCCCATTCCACATACCTGGCTTTTCTTGTTAAGATTGTGGATTTGTGATTTCATGCATTCTTTTCATGTAACTTTCACCTAAGTGTGCTTGTAGCTTTGCTGTTATTCCTCTTCCATATAATTTTCTTGGCTATATATCCTCTTTTTAAAAGTCGATGATAAAAAAAAAAAAATGAAAGGGATTCTGTTACATTATAAATAATAGTTGACAGATAATTTTTTAATGAAAATTCATAATTTGCATTAAATTTTTTTTATTGCAAGGTATTTTTAATGCAAATTCATTTTTCTCCCCTTCAGGACCATATAGTTTCGACTTTGCCTATAGGGCTACTTTATGTTCTAAACCTGTTTAAAATTCAACCCGTGACTCTACAGACTAAAAACAGTTTTAATTTTTTAGTTACTGGCATAATAATTGCATTTTAAATATGTACTCGTTACTGTATTTTGTTCTGAAATCATTTCAGTGTTTTTTTTTTTTTTTTAATGATATTTGTATGTTTCTATTAGTTAACTAGGAGAAATCATTTTTACTTTGTTATTATTATAAAATTAGTGTATTTTTATTTCTTCTTTACTGCTTAACTTTTTTATGTTTCTGTTTCTCTTAGCCCTATTACACATAGTAATAGCTAAGAGAAACAGAGTCATAAAAAAGTCATAAAAAGTAATATTGATTCTAACTGCTAAATGTTTTTCAGCAAATTATTTTAAAGTAACTTAGTTATATTAAGTTGTAATGATCAAGTAATGAGACTCATTTTTTTTATAATAAATACATCTGAATTTAATCGCCCAAATAGGTACCATTTCAGATGTTCTGTAATTATAGTCCTTTATCACCTCTATCAATTCTGCCCAGACACGATAGGAGGGAGTATATGATGAGAGCCTTGTCGATCAATTCGGCCCTGGAAAGATTGTGCAAGGCTCAAGGGGTAGAATTTTTTTCAGCCTGGACTGTACTTGTTAACAGGAGAGATTGCTTCTACAGGGACGGGATACACTTAAATAGAAAGGGTGCAAGAATATTTGCTGATGCTATCGAGGCAGTGTTAGGTGGGTCGGAAAACTGATAGCTTGGGGGGATACAAGGACTAATAGTTTAACAGTAGCCGTAGGCAGAGGTGAAGGTGATTCTTGCACAACTTCTATTAGAATAAGTAGCGACCTGGAGCGAGGGGTGTTGGGGGTTTCAGGGACGGATGTCAGTCATCGTGAAACAGGTGGGTATATGGGATGTGTTAGAGTGGCTGGGAATAGGAATAGGTGCATGTATACTTGCATGTATACCAATGCTAGAAGTATAGTAAATAAATTTGATGAATTTGAAGTGTTGGTCAAGACATCAAAGGCGGATATTGTTGGGATATCAGAGACGTGGTGTCACCCAGATATAAGGAATGCCGAACTGGAATTTGGGGAGTACAATGTGTACAGAAAGGATAGACAGGATAGGAAGGGAGGAGGTGTTATGCTGTTAATAAAGAAAAATATAAAATCAAAAGAAGTGCATCCAGTTGATATAGATGAACAGTGCACTGTTGAGTCAGTTTGGTGTGACATAAGCACTGCGAAAGCAAAAATTAGAGTAGGAGTGTGTTATAGGCCTAATGACTCGAATGAGTACAATGAACAATTGTACAGGGAAATAGAGTGGGCTAGTAAATCGGAATGTCTTATAATGGGGGATTTTAACTTCCCAGATATTGACTGGAACTTGTGGGTTGGGCACTCACACACTAGTCAGACTTTTGTGGATTTATTGGATGATTGTTTTCTGCAGAAGCATGTTCGAGAGGCAACCAGAGAAAGTAATACTCTTGATCTGGTTATCAGCAGTGATCATTCATGTATTAGGAATTTGCAGATTAAAGAACCACTAGGTGGCAGTGATCACAGTGTACTGACGTGGGATTTACTTAAAGATTTAATTACCATCAGGGGTAAAGGAAAGGGTTTTTGCTTCCGTATAGGCGAGTACAGTGGTCTCCGACAGTTTTTAAATTCTGTACACTGGGATCAACTGACGATGTTACCAACAGTAAATTCTAAGTGGGAAGCATTCAAGGAATTAATCGTGGAAGCTACTAAAAGTTTCATACCTATTAAGAAATATTGTTCAAGGTTTAGGCCTAAATGGTTGTCAAATGAACTAATGAGACTCGTAACAGAGAAGAAAAATGCATGGGATGCATATAAATTATCAAGTGACTCAGAAGCCTATGGCAGATATAAGTTAATCTGTAATCAGGTCACAAAGGAGGTTCGGCAGGCGAAGGCAGATTACGAGAAATCCTTGGCAAAAGATGCTAAGAAAAACAGCAAGGATTTCTTTACTTATATAAACTCTAAAAGGAAGGGGATGAATCTGATTGGTCCACTTGACATCGATGGTTCGACTGTTGATGATCCTGCTCAGATAGCAAACAAACTGAATGAGTATTTTGCATCTACATTCACACGTGAGGAATTATTAAGGTTTGAAAATGGCAGAAGGTTATCAAATTGTAGCGGGGTGCTTAATGATCTTGTAATAACTGAGATCAAAGTGGAAGAGAAATTGTTGAAGTTAAACGTAAGAAAAGCACCTGGGGTGGATGGGATCTATCCAGTTATATTAAAGGAGGCGGCAAGGCAACTAAGCAAACCCTTAGCCATAATTATGAGAGCATCCTTGGACTCAGGAGAGGTTCCCACGGACTGGAGATGTGCAAATGTATCCCCAATTCACAAAGGGGGATCGAAGGGTGACACGAGTAATTACAGACCAGTTAGTTTAACTTCTGTTCCGGGTAAAATAATGGAGTCGCTGGTTAAGGATGCATTGCAGGATCATCTAGACAAGACTGCAGCAATAATTCAGACACAGCATGGGTTTGTTAAGGGAAAGTCTTGTCTGACAAATTTGATAGGATATTATGATGTGGTTACAAAAGAACTGGATGCAAAAAACAATTTTGATATCATATATTTGGATTTCAGGAAAGCTTTTGACACTGTTGTGCATGGAAGACTATTGTACAAATTGGAGCAGAATGGTATTAAGGGTAAGTTGCTACAATGGATAAAAGGATGGTTAAGTGCGAGAAGACAGAGGGTGGTAATCAATGGGTGCTGCTCTTCTTGGACTAATGTTATTAGTGGAGTCCCACAGGGTTCGGTGTTAGGTCCACTATTGTTTTGTATATTTATCAATGATATTGATGAAGGTATATCAGGCTTAATGTCGAAGTTTGCAGATGATACAAAGGTTGGCAGGGTTGTTAGTGACAGTAATGGCAGTCTGTTACTGCAACAGGATCTAGATAATTTGGGCAGATGGGCTAAGAAGTGGCAACTGAAGTTTAACCTTGACAAATGCAAAGTACTGCATATGGGTAGAAATAACCCCAGAGAAACGTACCAACTGTGTGGTACTACACTTAAGGTGGTAGAAAATGAAAAAGACCTGGGATTAATTGTGCAGTCAGATATGAAGTTCTCTGAGCAATGCAGACAGGCTGCCAGGGCAGGTCATGGGGTTTTGTCAATGATATATAGGAATTTTGCTAGCAGGGAAAAGGAGGTGATTATCCCTCTGTATAAGGCAATGGTCAAGCCACGCCTTGAGTACTGCGTACAGGTCTGGAGACCTAATTTTAGGAAGGATGTAGATTTACTTGAGCGGGTACAGAGAAGGGCAACAAGATTGGTGAGGGGAATGAAGGGATCCTCTTACCAAGAGAGGCTTAAGTTCTGCAAATTGCAGTGGCTGGAGACTAGGCACCTGCGCGGTGATCTGATTGAGGTATATAAGGCCTTGAATGGATTGAGCACGTTGAATTCTGATGGGATCCTTCCACTTGTTGAGATTACGAACCTAAGGGGGCATAAATTCAAATTAAGAAAAGACAGATGTAGAATAGATGTGCGGAAATTTGCCTTTAGCCAGCGGGTGGTTAATTGCTGGAACAAACTTCCATCTGTCGTTGTGGAAGTTGATAGCTTGAATAAATTTAAGGAGGAACTGGACAGGCATTTGGAGGGAATGGTGTGATTTTTTTTTTTTTTTTTTTTGGCTGATGCTGCATAAGCTCATACATTTGCTTTCTTGCATCACATGCCACTACTACTACTACTACTACTACTACTACTACTACCACCTATCTCATTTGGAAAGATTATAATTCAAACCTCATTGAGTGTTAAGGTAATTTGCAGCTATTGAACAAGCCCAGGAGGGCATTATTCAATAAACAAAACAAATGAGACTGAAGGATTATTAAAGACCTCTTGTTTCGACGGTAATTGATATGGTTGCCAATATCAGGTATTAATAGACACCAAGTGCCAAGCAATAGTGTTTATACAATTTTCTAGTGCAACATATAGAGTGCTCTTTCAAATTGATTCTGTTCATTTTGTTTCTAGTGCCTTTCTCTCCTCTGCTTATTGTAAATTTATGTACTTAAAAGGTTTTGACTAAGAACCCATGAAGGAAATCCACCTTTCTTTTCTTATTATATTCATTAACTTTCTTACTAACTAAACTAACTTTATCAGCTGCTTTGTCACTGGTGGTACCACTCCTGCCTCTACATAGCATGGCTGGAAACGTGTGTATAAAGACAACATCCGCAGCTAAAAGGAGCACAACATGGATTTAATGATTTGTCCTCCAGTAGAGCCAATGTGCTTTAACCAAGATATCATGAATGAAAAGGACCATGAATTTCTTCATAGGCCAGAAGGATTGAAAAAAGATTCAACTTCGCATGAAATACCATCTTTCCTTATTATGCATTCACTGAGTGCACAGCCACTAAGAAAATGTTCTCCTTTTCTTGTACAAAAAAAAAAGTATTGAAGTAGTAGCTGACTTCAGTCTGGGGGTCTCTTAATAGAAAAAGGTGGGAAGGAGCAGCAGTGCGTAGCACACACTTCTTGACTTGATCAGGGTTCGAGCCTGTCACCACCAAATACGGAGGATGCGGAAAGGTCAGGGAATGACCACTGCATATTCACGGAGCAATATGGCCTTAGTTGCTAATGCTCCTAAAAAAAAAAACCAAAACTAAACCAAATCTTAATAGAAATATTTCAACCAATGCATTCAGAACAGTTATTAATGAAAAACCTTTTAATGGGCTCCCAGTTTCAGTCACTCCTCATACTACCCCGAATAGCTCCAGGGATGTTAAAACAGAGTTGGCACATGGAGCATCATATTTACCTTTGGTACTCCCTTTTTGCTACAAACAGTTAAAGCTGGTTATCTGTTATGAAGAATTTATCCTTATATAATTTTGTACTGAAATTGAAATTTTATTGAAATTAAATCGAAATCATGACTCAGACCAGAGCAGCAAAGCAAAAGGCTCAAGCTAATGGGAGTGCTGTGGCTCAGGGGAGAACTGAGGGGGGGGGCAGTTGCCCTCTGAATCACAGCCTATTAAAATGCACTACTTGCTTGATGTTTGTGGACAGTCAGGTACGGGACATGATACTGCCATGGGGGATGTCTTTGTGTGTGCGCGATGCAAGGAGTGTAAGGAAATCAGGCGACAACTCAGCATTGTTATGGGCCTATATGAGAGCTTGAAGGACAGGGTGGATGCCCTCGAAGGATTATAAGTGAGGGGCCCATCAAGCTCTCAGCTGCCCACAGCAATGCCAGAGCTTGCACTTGGTCATCACGCAACACAGCGGCAGCCCCCCCAAGGCAGAATGCGCTGGTCCCACAGGAACTAGTAGTTGTTGGTGACTCTATTGTCAGGGAAACGGGGAACATGCTTTGTAAAAAGGATAGGTGGAATAGGACCAGGGTATGTCTGCCAGGGGCAAAGGTTGATGACGTTGTAGAGCGGATATCATCTTTTAAGGGCACAAAAGGTGATATAGTTGTACACGTTGGCACTAATGATATTAAGAGTAGGAGACCGGCGGAATTACTTAACGAGTACAGGTCACTGTTGAAAAAAAGCCGTGAATTAGGGTTGAATTTGAAAGTGTCTGCAATTCTGCCCAGACACGATAGGAGGGAGTATATGATGAGAGCCTTGTCGATCAATTTGGCCCTGGAAAGATTGTGCAAGGCTCAAGGGGTAGAATTTTTTTCAGCCTGGTCTGTACTTGTTAACAGGAGAGACTGCTTCTACAGGGATGGGATACACTTAAATAGAAAGGATGCAAGAATGTTTGCTGATGCTATCGAAGCAGTGTTAGGTGGATCGAAAAACTGCTAGATTGGGGGGAACAAGGACTAATAGATTAACAGTAGCCACTGGCAGAGGTGAAAGTGATTCTTGCACTGCTTCTATTGGAATGAGCCGCGTCCTGGAAAATAAGATGCAGGATAATTCAGAGACTGCTGGGAATCATTGGGGTACAAATAAACACATAGGTTGTGTTAGGGTAGCTAAGAAAAAGAACAGGTGCATGTATACTTGCGTGGATACCAATGCTAGGAGTTTAGTAAATAAATTTGAAGAATTTGAGGTATTGTTCAAAACATCAAAGGCAGACATTGTGCGGATTTCAGAGACGTGGTGTCACACAGATATAAGGAATGCAGAACTGGAATTTGGGGAGTACAATGTCTACAGAAAGGATAGACAGGATAGGAAGGGAGGAGCGGTTATGCTATTAGTTAAGAAATACATAAAATCCAAGCAGGTGAAGCCAGTCGACATTGCTGGACAGTGCAGTGTCGAGTCAGTTTGGTGTGACATAAGCATTGGGAGATCGGAATTGAGAGTAGGAGTGTGCTATAGGCCTAATCACTCTGATGAGTATAATAAGAAACTGTACGGGGAAATACAGTGGGCCAGTAAATCACAGTCTTATAATGGGTAATTTTAATTTCCCAGATATTGACTGGAATTTGGGGGCTGGTCACTCACACACTAGCAAGGCCTTTGTGGATTTATTGGATGATTGTTTTCTACATCAGCAGGTTCGGGAGGCAACTAGAGGGAGTAATACTCTTGATTTGATTATCAGTAGTGATTTTTCATGCATTAAGAATCTGCAGGTAAATGAACCACTAGGTGGCAGTGATCACAGTGTGCTGAAGTGGGATTTACTCAAAGAGGTAACTACCATTAGGGGTAAAGGGAAGGGTTATTGCTTTCGTAAAGGCGACTACGATGGACTCAGACAGTATTTAAATTCTATACGATGGGACCAACTGATGATGTTACCAACAGCAAATTCAAAATGGGAAGCATTCAAAGAACTTTTCTTCGAAGCTACTAGGCTTTACATACCAACTAAGAAATATTGTTCAAGGTTTAGGCCTAAGTGGATGTCAGATGAACTAATGAGACATATGGCAGAGAAGAAATGTGCATGGGATACATACAAATTAACATGTGACACAGAAGCCTATGATAGATACAAGTTGATCTGTAACCAAGTTACAAAGGAGGTTAGGCAGGCGAAGGCAGATTACGAGAAAGCTTTGGCAAGGGATGCAAAGAAAAAACAGCAAACAGTTCTTTACTTATATAAACTCTAGAAGGAAGGGGATGAATCAGATTGGTCCACTTGATATCGATGGGTCAACTGTTGATGATCTTGCTCACGTAGCTAACAAACTGAATGAATATTTTGCATCGACATTCACACATGAGGAGTTATTCATCAAGGGGAATGCCAGAGGTGTATTCAACTCTGGCAGTAAGCTAGAGAATCTTGTAATAACAGAGTAAAGTGGAGTAGAAATTGTTGAAGATAAATACAAGAAAGGCACCTGGGGTGGATGGGATCTATCCAGTTATATTAAAGGAGGCAGCAAAGGAAGTAAGCAAACCCTTAGCCATAATTATGAGAGCTTCCTTGGACTCAGGGGAAGTACCCATGTTCTGGAGATGTGCAAATGTGACCCCAATTCACAAAGAAGGATCAAAGGGCGACACAAGTAATTATAGACCTGTTAGTTTAACTTCTGTTCCTGGAAAATTAATGGAGGCACTGGTTAAAGAAGCACTGCAGGATCATCTAGACAAGACTTCAGTTATAGCTCAGACCCAGCATGGTTTTGTTAAGGGGAAGTCTTGCCTGACCAATTTGATTGGATACTGTGATGCAGTCACAAAAGAACTGGATGCAGGGAATAACTTTGATATTATATACTTGGATCTTAGAAAGGCTTTTGATACTGTTGCACATGGAAGACTGCTGCACAAATTGGAGCAGTGTGGCATTGGAGGCAAATTGCTGCTATGGATAAAGGGGTGGTTGAGGGGGAGAAGACAGAGAGTAGTAATCAATGCACACTGCTCATCGTGGACTAATGTTATTAGTGGAGTCCCTCAGGGTTCAGTATTGGGTCCATTATTGTTTTCTGTATTTATAAATGATATTGATGATGGTATATCAAGCTTAAAGTCCAAGTTTGCAGACGATACGAAGGTTGGCAGGGTTGTCAAGGACACTACTGACACTATGCTACTGCAACAGGATCTGGAAAGGTTGAGCAGATGGGCTGAGAGGTGGCAAATGAAGTTTAACATTGACAAATGTAAAGTACTACATATGGGAAACAGCAACCCCAGAGCAACGTATCAACTCTGTGGTACTACACTGACAGTGGTAGAGAATGAAAGGGACCTGGGGGTGGTTGTGCAGGCAGATATGAAGTTTTCTGAGCAGTGCAGATGGGCTGCAAGAGTAGCTCATGGTGTATTGTCGATGATATATAGGAATTTTTCTAGCAGGGATAAGGAGGTGATTATTCCCTTGTATAAGGCAATGGTATGCCACACCTAGAGTACTGTATACAGGTCTGGAGGCCTCTTTTCAAGAAAGATGTAGAGATGCTGGAACGAGTACAGAGAAGGGCAACAAGATTAGTGAATAGAACAAAGGGGTGCTCTTACGAAGAAAGGCTTAAGTTTTGCAAATTACAGTGTCTGGGGACTAGGCACCAGCGCGGTGATCTGATAGAGGTGTATAAAGCCTTGAATGGTTTGAGCATGCTCAATGCTGATGGGATTCTTCCTCTTGCTCAGAATAATCACCTGAGAGGGCATAAATTCAAATTGAGAAAAGACAGATGTAGGATAGACGTGCGGAAATTTGCCTTTAGCCAGCGGGTAGTTGGTTGGTGGAATAGACTTCCATCCCTTGTCGTGGAAGTTGATAGCCTAAATAAGTTTAAGGCTCAGCTGGACAGGTATTTCGAACGAACAGAGGGGTGAAGTGGACGTGGTTATTTTTTATTTATTTATTTATTTATTATTATTATTTTTTATTTTTTATTTTTTGGCTGATGCTGCATAAGCTTGCTTTCTTGCATCAAATGCCAATGCTAATGCTAATATACCAAACCCCATCAGATGCTGTTAGTGCCAAAAATACTGCCATGTTGAGCTGATGCAATCTGTCTGTGGATCAAAAGCACACAGTCAGTCAGAGTACTGACTGTCCTCCTCAATGCCCAAACTGCAAAGGAAATCATCTGGATTTCTTAAGACTTGTGAAGTGTAGAAACTTGGGAAAAATATCCAAAAATACAAGGTAGAAAGTAAAGTAACTTACCCAGAAGCATGAAAACAAATCTTAGCAAGCATGGCTGAACTTTCATATGTAGCAACTGTCAAAGGCTACAAAGCTCAAAGCTACAATGCCATTCAGGTGGCCACAGATGTGTTTAGAGAAACACATCTGTGGCCACCTGAGCCAATCAGTACTTTCCCCCATCAAAACAAACACAAGCTTTAGCAAAGTCAATGAAATAACATCTATTGTTGTGGAGTTCACAGCTTATATAAATTCAAGGCAGAACTAGACAAACATTTAGAATAAATGGATGGGTAAAATGGGAAGGGTTTTTTTTTTTTTTTGGCTGATGCTCTATAAGCTTGCTTTCTTGCATCATATGCTAATGCTAATAACTAACACTCTAATCACTATAGTATCTGACAAAGAGCCAGCCGCACCAGAACCTATCAAATCAGAGCACACTTTTTCTACAGGAACAACACAATTGAATTCCATTAACATGAAAATAGATGATCGTACATGCAAATGAAAGTTAGTAGATCTAGTTGGACAATATGATCCTGTTAGTGTGTTCCTAAAGAAACTTACCTAAACCCTGGGTGTCTCCTAATATAAGAAACTATATTATGTACAGACTCGACAGAAACCCAGAATCACTTGCTCATGGGGGGGTGGAGAGGGTTGCAATGCTTATTAAATCCAATATCCCATCCAGACATATTCCCTCCAAACTAACTTAGAAAGAGTGGTGATATGCATCTTCATTGGAATCATTTTAATTCTGGTCTCAGTTTATATCCTGCTAAATTTTTCTCTTGCTCATACTGATCTTGTTGATGTGATACCTCGCTTCCATCTCCACTTTGTATTTTAGGAGATCTGAATAGGCACAACCCATTATTTACTGACTATCTCTACAAAAAACCATTGTTGTACACTTCTGTAGGAATCACAGAATGCACTCTGACCCAGAATTGGGAAATCATGTTATACCCCTAAGCGACACCATCAGATTCCTAGGCTTAATATTAAATAAGAAATTGAACTTCCTAAAACACATACAGCATGTATGAACTATTTGTCTGAAGAAAAAGAACATTAGAATACTCTTCGCCGTGTTATGGGGAGCTGACTAATACTCCCTTCTTCATACCGGACTATAGTCCAGTACCAACTAGGCTATGGTGCCCTTGTATATGACTCAGCTAGAAAATCAGCACAGCAGTGGCTCAATCCCATTCAACACAGTGCCCTTAGAAAAGCTTTAGATGCTTTCTGAACATCGCCAGTCTGTAGTTTATATATAGATACACACAAACCTCCATTATCCCATCAGAGGTAGTGCTTTCTTAAGCAGCAAACCTCAGAGCCTTCCCTTTCATCCTGTCGGCCTTACCCCTTTAACCTTTCTTTGGCAAAGTACTACAGGAATAAACCAAATGAAAACAAGCCCACTGGAATCAGATTGAAAATCAAATACGGGCCTGGTGTTTCCAACTAGACAATATCCATTACGTTGTGACTCTTTTTGGCAATGGAAAAAACATTAGCTGGACAACCAAAATATATAATAGATAAATTCAGCTCATGCATCAACAAATTCACACTGTGTTCAAATATATAGTTCAAATATATCGGATCAAAATCTGGTACATGTGTTAGTGATGCAAAAGTTCCTCCAACCTGCATTATCTCAGAATCTCTCTCTCTCTCTCTCGTCTGCTTACAGTGTTTATGCACGCCTCCATAGCCAGGTGGGCAGGAGCAGCAGTGCTTAGCACACGCTTCTTGATTAGACCGGGGTTCGAGCCCGTGACCACCAAATACGGAGGATGTGGAAAGGTCAGGGAATGACCACCGCATATCCCCCGAGCAATATGGCCTTAGTTGCTAATGCTCCTAAAAACCAAATAACAAACAGTGTTTATGCTGCCAAGCAATGAAAATGGCTATTAAATATAAAAATAGAGAGAGAGAGAGAGAGAGAGAGAGAGAGAGAGAGAGAGAGAGAGAGAGAGAGAGAGAGAGAGAGAGCATATATTATTGCAACTAGATGAATACAATATAGATAAATAAGTAAAGTTGCAACTGTCCTGGTTAAGGAAGCACTGCAGGATCATATAGACAAGACTTCATTTATAGTTCGGACACAGCATGTCTTTGTTAAGGGGAAGTCTTGTCTGACCAATTTGACTGGATACTATGATGTGGTCACAAAGGAACTGGATGCAGGGAATAACTTTGATATCATATACTTGGATCTTAGAAAGGCTTTTGATACTGTTATGCACGGAAGACTGGTGCACAAATTCAAGCAGTGTGGCAATGGAGGCAAATTGCTTTATCTCCTATGGATAAATGGATGGTTGAGTGGGAGAAGACAGAGAGTGGTAATCAATGGACACTGCTCTTCGTGGATTAATGTTATTAGTGGAATCCCTCAGGGTTCAGTGTTGTGTCCATTATTGTTTTCTGTATTTATAAATGATATTGATGATGGTATATCAGGCTTAATGTCCAATTTTGCAGATGATACAGAGGTTTGCAGGGTTGTTAATGACACTAATGACAGTACGCTGCTGCAACAGGATCTAGAAAAGTTGAGCAGATGGGCTGAGAGGTGGCAAATGAAGTTTAACTTTGACAAATGTAAACTACTACATAAGGGAAGCAGTAACCCCAGAGTAACGTATCAACTCTGTGGTACCATACTGACAGTTGTTATTTGCATTAGCAACTAAGGCCATATTGCTCTGGGGATATGTGGTGGTCATTCCCTGACCTTTGCGCATCCTCGGTATTTGGTGGGCACAGGCTCGAACCCCAGTCTAATCAAGAAGCGTGTGCTACGCACTGCTGCTCCTGCCCACCTGGCTATGGAGGCGCCCATACTAACAGTGGTAGAGAATGAAAAGGACCTTGGGGTAATTGTGCAGGCAGATATGAAGTTTTCTGAGCAGTGCAGACGGGCTGCAAGAGTAGCTCATGGTGTATTGTCGATGATATATAGGAATTTTTCTAGCAGGGATAAGGAGGTGATTATTCCCTTGTATAAGGCAATGGTCAGGCCACACCTTGAGTACTGTATACAAGTCTGGAGGCCTCAATTTAAGAAGGATGTAGAGCTGTTGGAACGAGTACAGTGAATGGAACAAAGGTTGCTCTTATGAAGAAAGGCTTAAGTTTTGCAAATTACAGTGTCTGGAGACTAGGCACATGCGAGGTGATCTGATTGAGATGTATAAAGCCTTGAATGGTTTAAGCATGCTCAATGCTGATGGGATTCTTCCTGTTGCTCAGAATAATAACCTGAGGGGGCATAAATTCAAATTGAGGAAAGACAGTTATAGGATAAACGTACAAAGTTTGCCTTTAGCCAGCAGGTGGTTGATTGCTGGAACAGACTTCTAACTGTCGTAGAAGTTGATAGCTTAAATAGATTCAAGGCATAACTAGACAAATATTTGGAGCGAGTGGATGGGTGAAATTAGAAGTGTTTTTTTTTTTTTTTTTTGGCTGATGCTATATAAGCTTGCTTTCTTGCATCATGTGCCTATGCTTATGCTAATTTCACACAGTTTGTATGTTAATCTGAGATTACTGCTACCTATACACAGTACCTGCATTAGTCAATGTTAAACTTGAACTGCCATTTCTCAATTTATCAGTCTAATTTATTTCGATCTTTTCAGCAGCTTAACCTGATTACTGTCATTATTGACTCTGCCAACCTTTTTATCATTTGCAAACTTAGACAAAAGCCCGATATACCTTCATCAATGTCATTAATAAATAAAGATAACAACAATGGGCCAGCACTGAACCCTGGGGGAATCCACTAATAACATTAATCCATGAAGAACAGTGTCCATTAATTACCACTCTCGTTTTCTCCCATTCAACCATACCTTTATACAGAGCAGTAACTTGACCTTAATGCCACACTGCTCAAATTTGTATAGAAGTCTGTTATGTGCAACAGTATCAGAAGCTTTCCTGAAATCAGATTGGCCAGATAAGGTTGGCCCTTAATAAATTGATGTTGTGACTGCAGTATAACTGCATTACTTCTTTAACCAGTGACTTCATTATTTTCCCTGGAACAGAAGTTAAGCTAACAGGTCTTTACTGTTCCTGTTTATCACTCAATATGGCATGCTCTTTACTTTCCTTGCACTCAAATTTTGATAGTCTGTTTCTCGTTTTTAATTTAATTCTTTATCCATTATTTTCATAATTAATTGTCTACCTGAACAAACCAGGTCTTCAAACTTTTCATCATTTTTATTGGTGTTGTCTGTGTGCATGTGTGTGATTGGGCAACAGTCTTGTGCGTAATTATGGACATCTTCCTTATCTTCTTTAAACCTTTTGTGCTAGTCTGAATCATTATTTCATCCCAATAAATTTTATTCAACAAATTGTGTTCAAGTTGCATGCAGAACTTGATGTTAATGGTTGGCATTATTAACATTAGCATAAAACAGTGCACAGCACAACACAAGATAATCTCTATTCAGTCTTGTTACTTTATATTAACACTTCATATAGTTCAAATTAGTTCCTGTTTTTTTTTATTTATTTTGCTTGTGTACAATTGCTTAATTAAAAACATTATATATCAGGTTCTCCAAACAATAACAGCAAACCATCAAATGAAACATATGCAAATGGTACCTTCACTGATCTCAGCATTCCTGTTTATGCTACTGTGAAAGGGGTAAGTAGTAAACAGAAATTATTCCTTAATTTGAACTCATACTGATTTATTCCATATGTGTTGGCTTTTTGTACAAGTGAGATAAACCAGTTATTGATTTAATATATATATATACAAGTGAAACTTCCCTTTAACGGACAGCCATGGGGAACGAAAATGTGTCCGTTAGAGAGAAGTGTCCGCTAACAAGAAGTCTGAGGGATAAAAAAAAAAAGAAAGAAAGAAAAATTGTTAAACGTTTAATGTAAAATTAAATTAAAATATATACAGATTTTGAACAATATTTTTGTAAATAATATACAATTACATACACAAGAGATAAAGAAAAATTGTTAAACGTTTAATGTAAAATTAAATTAAATTATACACATATTTTGCACAATATTTTTGTAAATAATATACATACAATTGTGCTATGCATATTATGACTTTATCTTAAGAAAAATACATACAGTAATCACTTATTTTCTTCTGCACCTTCTTCCGGCTGATAATTTTGTTTTCAACATTTGTTTGGAGTGAAGAAACCATCGAAAGTCCTTCAGTATCTTCTTCAGCGGCGAAAAACATTTTTAAACGATTGATTTGTATGAGCGCTTCTTCTATTTTCATCGGTGGTTCGTCATTAATATGTTCTTCGACAGAATGACCTCCTTCCATTTCTTCATCCTCATGAGGAACTTCTTGAAAAATATCGATGATAATGTCGTTGATATCTAGAGCACCATCTTCTGTAGTGAGGTTCGAGTCTATATCTTTGTAGCCAGGGTCACTTGTAGCTGAAGTATCGTACGTTATCAATAGATGTTGAAGTTCTTGTTCTTCTTGGTGCTCCACATTGCTGTTCACAACTTCAATTTTTGCGTTTGAGAAGCCAGACTTTACAAAACAATTCACAACAGTTTGTTTTCTAATTGTGTTTACTGAAAAGGAAATCCATTGAATCGTATCTAGCATGCTGATTTTCTTTGCAAGGTCACTCGCACATGTTACATCGTTCATGTTTGCAATGAGATGTCTTAAAACACGTTTTCTGTAGTGAAGTTTAAATTTTTTTATTATCCCTTGATCCAAGGGCTGACACTCTGCAGATGTGTTTGGTGGCAGAAAAACGATTTGAATGTTGCACAATTCAATGTGCGGGTGAGATGCAGCATTATCAATGAAAAGAATAATTTTTATGTTTTGACGAATCATGTTTTGGTTAAAGTGACTTATCCATTCGCTCATGATATCTCGTATCATCCACATTTTTTTATTAGACTTCCAGTCAACATCCAAAAGATTCAACTTTATGCCCTTGAAACAACGAGGATTTTGTGGGTTTCCTATAACAAGAGGTTGTTCAAAGTCTCCCAGCATATTTGTACACAATAGTACAGTCAAGCATTCCTTAGAAATTTTTCCGCCCTGGCACTTTTCGTTTTTTAGACTCGTGTTTTCAGGAAGAGCTTTAAAAAAACAACCCTGTTTCGTCACAGTTGTAAATATCCTTAGCTTCAAAATCACGACATAAATCTTCCAATTTGACGGTCCACTCTGTTACAACCCCAGTATCAACAGATCCACCTTCACCACTTACAGTGTTCCAAGAAATTTTATGCCGAATTTTGAACTTGTCTAGCCATCCCACAGAAGCTTTGAACTCATTTACTCCCATAGATTTCGCAACCTCCAAAGCCTTTTCCCTAATAATAGGCCCATTAATGGGAATTTTTTTTTTTTTAGCACGTGCGCAACAAATTTGAAGTCCAACAGTTTCTGGGAATGATTTTTGAACCTGACCATTTACGTGTTGCCAAAATTGTTTGAGCAGTTCATTTTTTTCTTTAGGATGCCGTTTACCTGCGTCTTCCCGATTTTGAATTTTACAGCGAGATTGCGAACACTATTTTTTTGCCGATTATACGCATTAATGAGTAAGTTAAATGTTTACGAGAAGACACTGTGCACTTCACACGACACTGAACAAAACTGAAAACTGAAACTGAAAAGACGAAAGGCCGACCATATTCCCCACCTCCCTGCACACACAGAATTCGTCAGAAGTTTTACACGTGCCTTAAAATTCTTGAAAAAGGGTTTAGAACCGCGACGTAAACCTTGATAAAATTCAGAGAATCGGAAATAGAAAATAAACACACGATTGAGGCAATACGAGGAAGAAAAGTTCCTAGAAAAAGAGCCGTAAGCTCGCCCGCTGTCCGTTATGGGGAGATCAAATTAAGTGCTAATCTAAACGAAACAGTGTAAATTGCCTGTCCGCGTCCGTTACAGAGAATGTCCGCTAGACAGAAGCTGCAAACACGTTAAAACCAACGGAGGTGAGTTGGGGAATTTGAAAATGTCCATTGTAGAGAGATGTCCGTTAACGAGAGGTGTCCGTTAGGAGAAGTTTCACTGTATATATATATATATATATATATATGTATTAAGCGAAGAATTATTTGTAAATTTTAACATACAGATCAGCACTGATATGGTAGAGTAAAAATTTCCTAGATATGATAGAATATGGTAGAGTAAAAAAGAGTTCCACAGACTGCACCTAATCTCACTCAACCTGCTACCTCATTGCCAATCCGATAAATTTTTACTCTGCCATATTCTATCATATCTAGGAAATTTTTACTCTACCATATTCGATCATATCTAGAACATATATATATATATATATGGATATCTTTTAAATGTCTTTTTTTTTTTTTTTTTTTTTATTCCAGTGAAACGTTTTAAATAATTAAATATAACTATGTCAATGGTTTGAGACTGACCAAAACAAAGCTGCTGGATGCCTGTCAGGATGTAAAACATTAACTGAGATCAAGTACTTGCATAGTCCTATGCACATCCCAAAAGGCTAATTATATTCAACCTTTAGCAGCACAGATGTTCATGCTCATGTGTTTTACAGCTATTTTTTACATAGAAATGATATTTCAAGCCTGCAAGAGTCTTGGGTACTTTCAAGTTAATCAATGACATTTGTTTTGTTAGCAATTTTTTCGTATGCTGTCTGCTGTTACAATAACATTGTTTCTGGCTAGTCTAAACAGTTATGAAAAATATCATTATTTCATAATTTCCACAGGTATTTGGAAGCTAATCATGCAGAAAATTGTCAGAAGCCATTTTCAAAAAAGCAATACAGAAAAATGGAGAGGGATGATATTAATTTTTCTTTTTAGATAACTATTTCAATGTGCTTACATTAATTTTATCCCAATGTCTTCTAGTTACTGTGTTTCACTAACCTAATATTTAAAATAGCAAGAGCTGGTTTTTAACATGAGAGTTTAACTTGGTCTTTAAAAAAAATGTAATCTAATCATTGCAATTTAATATCACTCCATATGAAAATAGTATGGAGAAATTCTTTAATTGCCATAGCAGCCCATGTAAATATCAAATAAAATGATATCTGCACATGTTTCTAGTTCAGTGGAAAAATGCATTATTATTAAGAATGAGAAGTATTATGATACTTCTTACTTGTAGTTTTTCTCTGAAAAAAAAAAAAAAAAAGTTACTTGTTTGAAATTCATCCGAAACAAATAATGCTATGATGACTTATGCTAGTCATGGTTTTCAGTGTCTGGATGGTGCTAATAATTCAAGTAGGGTCATAGAGGATGGTAATGTACTCTACTCTGTTTCTTTTTCCAGTTCTTTGTTTAGATGCCTGTATGTTGAGATCTTTCTCGTTTGTTGTTTTAATTCTTTTTTTATTATGAGTTTTTGTGGGTACCCATTGTGCTAAATATTTCGTAAATTCTATTGATTTTTCTATTGAATACTCGATCTTTACATAGTCTATAAGCTCTAAGCATTCTCAACTTTTAAGAACTACTTTTGTACTTTTGCCTACTTTTGTGCTCATGAGGGTATTTAGAATTAAATGGGTACCTGCAAAATAATGTACCTACGGATAATGAAAATAATTAAAATAACAAAAGAGAAATATCTCAATCTATATCAATCATATGAGGCATCTAAAAAAGAACTGGAAAAGAAAAAAAAAGTACATTATCATTCCCTATGTTCCCCAAATTAGCGAACAAATTAAAAATATATCCATAAAAATGGGTTGCAAGCCAAGTTTACAAGAACTAACACCATTAAAAATATAGTGTTAAAATTTATCACAGTCACCCTCTTCCACTTCACCCCTGATGAAGGCTCTTGCCACCAATGTAATACAACCTCTTCCATCTACTGTTAATATAAGCATAGAAGACCTTGCTGTTTTTCTGTGCATTCTTTGCCAGAGACTTCTCATAATCTGCCTTAGTTTGCCTAACCTCCTTTTTGAATTGATTACAGACTAATTTGGCCCCAGGTGCCAAGCGTTTCCGTGACCAAGTGATTATTGTGCATATATCGAGCTTTTTTCTTCCCACTGACTGAGTTTTCCTTTGTTTTCTCTTGCACTTATTAAAATTTTCTGGTAAGTAGCTCTAAATTCTTAAAGGAAATAAGAAGAGAGCCTAGAAGAAGGAAAGCACCTTTTTCTTTAATTTAGATAGCCTTACTAACCGTACTAACCCTATGCTTGGCCACAAAGTGGCACTGATCCTGCCTCCCCGTGGTGGAGCCAGTAACATCGGTGGTAAAGAGAAACCCCCAGGGCCAAAAGAAGCCATTATGGATAAAAATTATTATCTACCGTTAGAGCCTCCGAGCTCCAGATCAGACACCTGCGTTAACCATGACTCCAATCACGACTTAGGAAATGATCATCCAAAGAGACAGAAGACTAATCAGATGGAGAAACCCTGCCCACCATTTTTAATTTTCCACTCCCTCACTAGTCAGCCAATGAGCAAACTGTCTCCCTTTGTAATACAAAAACATCTGAAAGGTATTGCAGGATCTCCTAAGACTGTCAAGAGATTGCAATCAGGAGACCTGCTAGTGAAAACTATGAACCACAGGTATTTGGAGAAACTTTTATAGCTAACAAACTTTGCTGGCATTCCAGTAAAAATATCTCCTCATGCAAGCCCTAAATTCATATTAGGGTGTCATATCCAGTTGGGACCTTTTAAATGTCACAGAGGAAGAAATAACCCAAGGGTTGCAGGGACAAAATGTAATTCAAGCAAATCGTATAATGACTAAAAAAGATAATCAACTTATGCCTACCAAAAATGTTATTCTCACATTCAAAGCCCAACTTACCCTCCTCTGTAAAAGCAGGTTGTTTACTTTGCCGCATCTGCCCATACATTCCCAATCCTTTAAGATGTTAGAAATGACAAAAGTATGGCCACTCACAAGGTGCCTCTGTAGCCAGGTGGGCAGGAGCAGCAGTGCATAGCACACGCTTCTTGATTAGACCGGGGTTCGAGCCCGCGACCACCAAATACGGAGGATGCGGAAAGGTCAGGGAATGACCACTGCATATCCCCGGAGCAATATGACCTCAGTTGCTAATGCTCCTAAAAAAAAAAAAAAAAAAAACAAATAACCACTCACAAACTGTATGCAGAGCAGTTGCTGTCTGCCCCAGCTGTGGTTCCTCAGATCACATACAAAGTGACTGTACAACTACAAAAATGACCTGTTCAAATTGCAAAGGTGATCATCCTGCATATTCCAGAATGTGTGAAAAATGGAAAACTGAGAAAAAAATAGTAAAATACAAAGTTGAGAACAAAGTCAGTTACCAAGAAGTGAGAAGACTAGTTACACCTACTGTGAACAAAAATATTTCCTGTGCTAATGCAGTAAAAAAATACCAAACAGTCTCTACTCAAACTGATGTCACAGTTCCTACTAATAAATCAATTTCTGATTGGGCTAGAACTGTCCTTTCTGTGGAACAACCAAATGTATGGAAACAACAACCCAAACTCTCAGACCAAGCAAATAATACTCCTCTGACAATACCAGTGGCATCTCCTCCTCGAATGAGTGCTACCACACCATGTATTACAAACTCAAATATGATGAAAAATATTCAGGACACAACCATGGACACAGATAGCATCTATACAGGAAGATCCAATTTTATAAATTCATGCAGAAGAAGAGATGGACACTGGTCAGCCAGTTTTCCTAAAAAAAGACAAACAAAAATTGGAACGTCATAAGCCAGTCACCTTCAAAAAGCAGTCAGATACAGCTCCATCAATTAAATACAAATAATGGCCTACATTGTACAATGGAACTGCAGAGGCTTTAATTGCAACATAGATGATATCCATGATCTAATTAACCGGTATTCTCCAGTTGCTTTTGTCTCAAATTTCTCCTTCGATAAAGAACTATTGCTTTTATCGAAGAGATCACAATACAGCAAATGCTGCCCACGGTGGTGTTGCAATCGTAATAAATTCAAAGATCCCAACTAAGCATATCCCACTTCAAACTGAAATAGAAGCTGTTGCTGTTCTTATAACTCTCCATATTGCAATAATGCTAGTCTCAATCTACTTACAGCCAAACTATACTTATTGTTTAAAAGAACTTGAAGACCTCTTCATACAGATACCTCCGCCTCTCTGTATATTAGGGGACTTTAACAGGCACCATCCTTTATGGGGCGCTACTAAATTAGATAGATGGGGTCGATTCATTGAAAGCATTTTAGAGGCACTAAACCTCGCCATACTGAATACTGGCGCACACACTCACATTCAGCTCCCAACTGGACATACTTCAGCAATAGATCTCTCCATTTGTTCTCCAGTACTGGTCCTGACCATAGAGTGGTATGTTATAAATGACCCTATGGGCAGTGATCACTTCCCGATCATATGCAAGGTATTGATAACATCATCTTCATCATCATCATCAGCCATTTTCAATCCACTGCAGGATGAAGGCCTCTCCAGCAACTTTCCATTTCCTTCTGTTTTGTGCAATAGCCATCCATTTACTACCCACAAACTCATGAATTTCATCTATCCATCTCCGCCTTTGTCTTCCAGGTTTTCTTCTAGCTCCTCTTGGATACTATTCTGTTATTTTCTTAGTCCATCTGTCATCATGTCTTCGAGCTATGTGTCCTGCCCAAGACCATTTTAGTTCTTTAGTTTTGATAAGAATGTCCTATACTTGAGTTTGCTGCCTAATCCATGTGTTTCTCTTCTTATCTAACAGTCTGATTCCCAATATAATTCATTCCATTCTTCGCTGTGTAGTTCTCAGTTTCTCTTCCATTCTTTTGGTGAGTGCCCAGGTTTCACTTCCATAAGTCATGGTGCGGAGTATACATTGGTTCATTATTTTACGTTTCAGACAAACTGGGATATTGCTCTTCAGTATGTGACTATATTTCCTGAATGCTATCCATCCAAAATTTATTCTTCTCTTGACTTCCAGCCATTTATCATTATTACAGCTAATAACTTGTCCCAGATAAGTATATGACTCCACCTTTTCAATTACTGCTCCTTCAATCATTATTTCCCTTTCTGTGGCATACTTATTCATCATTACTTTTGTTTTAGCCATATTCATCTTTAGTCCAAAATCCTTACTAACTGTGCATAACTGATTAAGATTTTCCTCTAATTCTTTGGGATTGTGGCTTATGACCACAATGTCATCTGCAAATCATAAATGGTTTAGATACTCTCCATTCACATTGACTCCTTTCTGCGACCAGTCTAATCTTCTGAAAGCTTCTGCAAGGGCAGCACTAAACAGCTTCGGAAATATTGTGTCTCCTTGTCGAACTCCTTTCTCCATTTTAAATTTCCTACTGGCTTTGTCTAGTCTAATAATGGATCACCTTCACGTAATATCACAGCAAATGGAGAAAGAAAATGAATATAAAACACCATTATGCGTGGCATTTGTGGATTATGAAAAGGCATTTGACTCCATACAGCATAAGGCAATGTTTCGGTCGAAAATATATGAGAGTGCTACTCTCATATATTTTCTTCAAAATCATAATATATGGGGTATTTATGCCTTGTCTTTGCAGTGCCCGAAACATTGCCTTATGCTGTATGGAGTCAAATGCCTTTTCATAATCCACAAATGCCACGCATAATGGTGTTTTATATTCATTTTCTTTCTCCATTTGCTGTGATATTACGTGAAGGTGATCCATAGTTGAGAATCCTGTCCTAAAGCCAGCTTGCTCTTTCGGTTGATTCTCATCAAGTATTCTTTCTAATCTGTTAGTAATGACCCTTGTGAACAACTTGTAGTTGTGGGATAACAAGCTAATTGGTCTATAATTTCCAATTTCTGATTTATCTCCTTTCTTATGCAGCAAAACTATGACTGCATTATTCCACTGCTTAGGCGTCACAACTTTTCTAATGCACTTTGTGAAGAGCCTTGCCATGTTATGTCTCTTCCTCCCAATTTTAACAACTCTACAGTAATTTCATCTTCCCCCGGGGCTTTCTGATTCTTCATTTTCTTCAATGCAAGTTCTACCTCATCAGGAAGAGTATCGGGTATGTTGTATGTGTTGCTACTTTGCAATCCGTCTTCCCCACTGCTGGCATCATTCCCTTGCTCCTTGTATAATTCTCTATAGTAGTCTTCTGCTGTTTATAAGTACACCATCGCTATTCTTCAGTTTCAGTATCATTTGTCTTTCTGTATTACTGCTCATGGCTGCTGATTTAAATCCTTTGTTTTCCCTTAATGTTTGTTCTACTTTTCTTGTGTTAAATCTTTTTATGTCCTCTCTGAGTCTCTTTCTAATGGCTTTGCATAACTCAGTATACTCAATTTTCTCCCTGTCAGTGTTTTTCTTGCTTTTCATTTGTCGTCTTCGGTTCATCATGACAAGTGTTTCTTGACTAATTTTTTCTTCTTTGGATTTCTTTTTCCCTATAGGTTTCTTGGGCTTTATCACTTTCAGAAAGTTGTAATATTCCTCATCAATATCTTGGTCCTGAACAGTCTGCAGAAGCTCAAACTTGTTCTTAAGTTGCAGTACATACTGCTTTTTCTCCTCTTCTATTATCTCCAAGACCTTTGTATTATTTACTCGAGTCAGTTTTTTTCCTTTCCTTTCCTACATCTATATCAAGTGTACATCTTACCATTCTATGATCACTTCCAACATTTACCCTATTCAGGACAGTAATGTCATTCACAATATATCTTCTGTTAGTGAGGAAGAAGTTGATTTCATTAGTAGTTAATCCATTTGGACTCTTCCATGTCAACTTTCTGTTCACCCTTTTCTTGAAAAAAGTGTTCATTACTGACAGTCCTTGAGATTCTGCAAATTCCACAAGTCTTTCACCTCTTTTATTTCTTTCACCAATTCCAAAATTTCCTATAGTTCCTCTTTCTGCGCTGTTTTGCCTTTTTCCAACTTTAGCATTGAATTCCCCCATAATAATAGTGTAGTGGGTTTTCTGCTCATCTAGAAGACTCTCAATTTCGGTGTACATTTCTTCAACCTCTTCATCATCATGGCTCGATGTTGGTGCATAAATCATTATAATCTTTAGCTTGTACCTCTTAGAAATCTTGAGTATTAGTCTTGACACCCTTGGTGATGTACTTTTGAATTCCAAAATGTTGTTTTTAAAATCTTTATGGACCAGAAAGCCAACTCCACCTTCACTCCTTTCGCTGTTTCCATTGGTGTACAGCAGATTTCCACTTGATAAACTTATATGTGATTCATTTCTTCTTCTTGTTTCAGCCAAACCGATGATATTCCAATTCACATTTTCTAATTCCTTTTCCAGTTCTAACATCCTGACTCTATTGTCTCCCTGACAATAGTGACTCTATTGTCAGGGAAACGGGGAACATGCTTTGTAAAAAAGATAGGTGGAACAGGACCAGGGTATGTCTGCCAGGGGCAAAGGTTGATGACGTTGTAGAGCGAATATCATCTTTTAAGGGCACAAAAGGTGATATGTTGTACACGTTGGCACTAATAATATTAAGAGTAGGAGACCGGCAGAATTACTTAACAAGTACAGGTCACTGTTGAACAAAAGCCCGAGAATTAGGGTTGAATTTGAAAGTATCTGCAATTCTGCCCAGACATGATAGGAGGGAGTATATGATGAGAGCCTTGTCGATCAATTCGGCCCTGGAAAGATTGTGCAAGGCTCAAGGGGTAGAATTTTTTTCAACCTGGACTGTACTTGTTAACAGGAGAGATTGCTTCTACAGGGATGGGATACACTTAAATAGAAAGGGTGCAAGAATATTTGCTGATGCTATCGAGGCAGTGTTAGGTGGGTCGGAAAACTGCTAGCTTGGGGGGAGACAAAGACCAATAGTTTGACAGTAGCCACTGGCAGAGGTGAAAGAGATTCTTGCACTGCTTCTATTAGAATGAGCAGAAGCCTGAAAAACAAGATGCATGGTATTTCAGAGACTGCTGGGAGCCATTGCGGTACAAGTAAACACATGGGTTGTGTTAGGGTAGCTAAGAATAGAAACAGGTGCAGGTATACTTGCGTGTACACCAATGCTAGGAGTTTAGTAAATAAATTTGATGAATTTGAGGTATTGCTCAAAACATCAAAGGCAGATATTGTTGGGATATCAGAGACGTGGTGTCACACAGATATAAGGGATGGAGAACTGCAATTTGGGGAGTACAACGTCTACAGAAAGGATAGACACGATAGGAAGGGGGGAGGGGTTATGCTATTAGTTAAGAAACACATAAAAACCAAGGAAGTGAAGCCAGTCGACATCGCTGGACAGTGCAGTGTTGAGTCAGTTTGGTGTGACATAAGCATTGGGAGATCAAAATTGAGAGTAGGAGTGTGCTATAGGCCTAATGACTCTGATGAGTATAATAAGGAACTGTACAGGGAAATAGAGTGGGCCAGTAAATCAGAGAGTCTTATAATGGGAGATTTTAATTTCCCAGACATTGACTGGAATTTGGGGGCTGGTTACTCACACACTAGCAGGGCTTTTGTGGATTTATTGGATGATTGTTTTCTACATCAGCTTGTTCGGGAGGCAACTAGAGGGAGTAATACTCTTGATTTGATTATCAGCAGTGATTCTTCATGCATTAAGAATCTGCAGATAAATGAACCACTAGGTGGCAGTGATCACAGTGTGCTGAAGTGGGATTTACTCAAAGAGGTAACTACCATTAGGGGTAAAGGGAAGGGCTATTGCTTCCATAAAGGCGACTACGATGGACTGAGACCGTATTTAAATTCTATACAGTGGGACCAACTGATGATGTTACCAACAGCAAATTCAAAATGGGAAGCATTCAAAGAACTTATCTTGGAAGCTACTAGGCTTTACATACCAACTAAGAAATATTGTTCAAGGTTTAGGCCAAAATGGATGTCAGATGAACTAATGAGGCATATGGCAGAGAAGAAAAATGCATGGGATACTTACAAATTAACACATGACACAGAAGCCTATGATAGATACAAGTTGATATGCAACCAAGTTACAAAGGAGGTTAGGCAGGCGAAGGCAGATTACGAGAAATCCTTGGCAAGGGATGCAAAGAAAAACAGCAAAGAGTTCTTTACTTATGTAAACTCTAGAAGGAAGGGGATGAATCAGATTGGTCCACTTGATATTGATGGGTCAACTGTTGATGATCCTGCTCAGGTAGCTAACAAACTAAATGAATATTTTGCATCGACATTCACACATGAGGAGTTATTCAGCAAGGGGAATGCCAGAGGTGTATTCAACTCTAGCAGTAAGGTACAGAATCTTGAAATAACTGGGAGTAAAGTGGAGGAGAAACTGTTGAAGATAAACACAAGAAAGGCACCCGGGGTGGATGGGATCTATCCAGTTATATTAAAGGAGGCAGCAAAGGAAGTAAGCAAACCCTTAGCCATAATTATGAGAGCTTCCTTGGACACAGGGGAGGTACCCATAAACTGGAAATGTGTAAATGTGACCCCAATTCACAAAGGAGGATCAAAGGCTGACACAAGTAATTATAGACCTGTGAGCTTAACTTCTGTTCCAGGAAAATTAATGGAGGCACTGGTTAAAGAAGCACTGCAGGATCATTTAGACAAGACTTCAGTTATAGCTCAGACACAGCATGGTTTTGTTAAGGGGAAGTCTTGCCTGACCAACTTGATTGGATACTATGATGCAGTCACAAAAGAACTGGATGCAGGGAATAACTTTGATATTATATACTTGAATCTTAGAAAGGCTTTTGATACTGTTGCACATGGAAGACTGCTACACAAATTGGAGCAGTGTGACATTGGAGGCAAATTGCTGCTATGGATAAAGGGGTGGTTGAGGGGGAGAAGACAGAGAGTGGTAATCAATGGACACTGCTCATTGTGGACTAATGTTATTAGTGGAGTCCCTCAGGGCTCAGTGTTGGGTCCATTATTGTTTTCTGTATTTATAAATGATATTGATGATGGTATATCAAGCTTAATGTCCAAGTTTGCAGATGATACAAAGGTTGGCAGGGTTGTCAAGGACACTACTGACACTATGCTGCTGCAACAGGATCTGGAAAGGTTGAGCAGATGGGCTGAGAGGTGGCAAATTAAGTTTAACATTGACAAATGTAAAGTACTACACATGGGAAACAGAGCAACCCCAGAGCAACGTATCAATTCTGTGGTACTACACTGACAGTGGTAGAGAATGAAAGGGACTTGGGGGTGGTTGTGCAGGCAGATATGAAGTTCTCTGAGCAGTGCAGACGGGCTGCAAGAGTAGCTCATGGAGTATTGTCAATGGTCAATGATATACAGGAATTTTTCTAGCAGGGATAGGGATGTTATTATTCCCTTGTATAAAGCATTGGTCAGGCCACACCTAGAGTATTGTATACAGGTCTGGAGGCCTCATTTCAAGAAGGATGTAGAGCTGCTGGAACGAGTACAGAGAAGGGCAACAAGATTAGTGAATGGAACAAAGGGGTGCTCTTACGAAGAAAGGCTTAAGTTTTGCAAATTACAGTGTCTGGAGACTAGGCACCAGCGAGGTGATCTGATAGAGGTGTATAAAGCCTTGAATGGTTTAAGCATGCTCAATGCTGATGGGATTCTTCCTCTAGCTCAGAAAAATCACCTGAGAGGGCATAAATTCAAATTGAGGAAAGACAGATGTAGGATAGACGTGCGGAAATTTGCCTTTAGCCAGCGGGTGGTTGGTTGGTGGAACAGACTTCCATCCCTTGCGGTGGAGGTTGATAGCCTAAATAAGTTTAAGGCTCAGCTGGACAGGTATTTTGAATGAACAGAGGGGTGAAGTGGAAGTGGGTTTTTTTTTTTTTTTTTTTTGGCTGATGCTGCATAAGCTTGCTTTCTTGCATCAAATGCCTCTACTAATGCTAATGCTAAACCTGTCTTCACCGATGAGTGATCTTACGTTATAACAGGCAACTTCAGTTTCCGTGCATGGCAGCCTGGTTGTACCCAGAGATTCTTAGCACTCTCTGCTTCCACTCTGATCCTCTCGCTGCCATAAGAGGGAGAGTGAAAGCTGCTTGGGACTGAGGGCCATTTCTTTTGTCGTGCTGTCATGTGCTGGAGGGTTTGGTCTTTTCCTCTTCACGCTGACCAGGCGTCTTGAAGATAACCACTCTACACGTTCGTTGCCACCTAAGTGACGTAACTGGGCTTACCATCGAGAAGGTCTGCATGAGTGGATTTTAGGGAGGCAGGCCAACTGGACTTCTCCTAAATCTTCTGTAATAGAGAGATATTGGATCCATCAGTGTTTTAGGCTGAGTGTCTGATAACACAGAGGATACCTGTTCCCCTCTAAGCCCCTTTGAGCCCCTATGTTATCATTGATAACATAGGCTTCTTTAACTAAACCCTGCAGGAAATGGAAATTTGCCTGAACAAACTGGGCAAAATTTCAGTTGTCAATCTCTTTTGATGAGAAAAAAATCCGTCTCCAGCCTATTGATGATGTGACAGATTACATGATGTCACATCTCCTAAATATGGTCAAAGATACAATACCATTATCAAATCCCCCACGGGCCGAAAACATTGCAAAATATTGCAATGTTTCGGTTATTGCAAAATATTGCAATAACTGAAAATATTGGTTAAATGAGGAATGCACAAAAGCAAAAAATAAAGCCTGGAATTTGTTTTGGCAATATCCAATCACAGCCAATCTGATAAATTATAAGAAATTAAGGGCAAAAGCATGTTTCATACAAAGGCAAGCCAAAAAGAATCCTGGATCCATTTTGCATCAACAATTAACAGAAACACTGACAGCAAAATAATTTGGAAAAAAATTAGACAGCTTTCTGGTAAGTTTCCAACCATACCTTCTCCAGTCCTCTCCTGGAATGGGCGAGATTTATCTAGTCCTTCAGATATAGCTAATGTTTTGGGCAATACTTTTGCTGAAATCAGCAAAAGTAACATCAGCTTATACTACATCTTTCCAGCGAATTAAAACAGTAGAGAACAGCATTCTATTAAATTCCAAACTGCCCACATTCTAGCATATAACAAACCTCTACAATATTCCAAACTTTTGCATGCCATTAAAACAGCTCATAATGGTGCCGCCGGACCAGATGGGATCTATTATTAGCATTAGTAGAGGCATGCGATGCGATAAACCAAACTTATGCAGCATTGGCCAAAAAAAAAAAAAAAAAACCCTACTCCCAATTCACCCCTCTGGTTGGTTCCAAATACCTCGGCTCAGCCTTAAATTTATTTAGGCTATCAACTTCAGCAACAAAAGATGGAAGTCTGTTCAACCAATCAACTCTCTGCTGGCTAAAGGCAAACTTCTGCACATCTATCCTACAACTCTCTTTCCTCAATTTGATTTATGCCCTCTCAGGTGATCATTCTGAGCAAGAGGAAGAATCCCATCAGCATTGAGCATGCTCAAACCATTCAAGGCTTTATACACCTCAATCAGATCACCTTGCAGGTGCTTAGTCTCCAGACACTGTAATCTGCAAAACATAAGCCTCTCCTCATAAGAGCAACCTTTCATTCCATTCACTAATCTTGTTGCTCTTCTCTGTACTTGTTCCAACACCTCTACATCCTTTTTAAAATGAGGCCTCCAGACCTGTATAGAGTACTCAAGGTGTGGCCTGACCATTGCCTTATACAAGGGGATAATCACCTCCTTATCCTTGCTAGAAAAATTCCTATAAATCATTGACAAGACACCATGAGCTACTCTTGCAGACCGTCTGCACTGCTCAGAAAACTTCATATTTGCCAGCACAATAACAACCCTAGATCCTTTTCACTCTCTACCACTGTCAATGTAGTATCACAGAGTTGATATGTTACTCTGGGGGTTTACTGCTTTCCATATGTAGTACTTTACATTTGTCAATATTAAACTTCATTTGCCAATTCTCAGCTCATCTGCTCAACTTTCTTAGATCCTGTTGCAGCAGCATACTGTCATTAGTGTCCTTAACAACCCTGCCAATCTTCGTATCGTCTGCAAACTTGGACATTAAGCCTGCTATACCATCATAAATATCATTTATAAATACAGAAAACAACACTGAACCCTGAGGGACTCAGGGTTCAGTGTTGGGTCCCACTAATAACATTATTCCACAAAGAGCAGTGTCCGTTGATTACCACCCTCTGTCTTCTCCCACTCAACCATCCCTTTATCCATAGCAGCAATTTTCCTCCAACACCACACTGATTAGTATTTCTGAAGTATAAAATTAAACATCCAGCACTCTTCATTTATTCAATGTGAATGAGATTTTCTTAAATGATCTTCCTTGGTACCACTTTTATTTTCCATTTACACTATCCGGACACAACTCTGTTGATAGTTGGTAACGTCTTACTCAAGCCCCCACATATCAGGCACTACTATAAGTATTCTTGAAGGAATAACGAAACAGTATTACAATTGTGCATGCAAGATGCCATTATTGACAGCACTTTCACTGTTATTAGAAGCATTAGCAACTAAGGCCATGTTACTCCGGGGATATGCGGTGATCATTCCTTGACCTTTCCGCATCCTCCGTATTTGGTGGTCATGGGCTCGAACCCCAGTCTAATCAAGAAGTGTGTGCCACGCACTGCTGCTCCTGCCCACCTGGCTATGGAGGCGTCCATGAATGACAGCATTAATAGACATTGAGCGCAGAATGATAATAGTGTACCATATGTTACTGACTGCAAAATTGATGTTTGGTGATTTAAACTGCAAATGGAACTGGATTGGTGCTGAAAATGTCATGAAATGACCCAAAAAACTTCTAAAGGTTACGGAATATGACAGGTGAGCCCTGCAAAGAATCATCTGCTTGGAATGCAGGTTGCAGGTGTCACTGCACATGCAGGCAAGAGTTAAATGATTGGGACATATAGTCATCAATACAGTGTGCAGGATGCTGCATGATATGGGTTGCCATTGTTGGGCAGCCAACAGTGGTAACCTTGACTAATGCCGAATGCCATCTAGCTTGGTGTAAGGCCCACCATTCTTGCGCTATAGAAAGCTGTGCCTTGGACCAAGAATCATTGTACATGGTCTACCAATGTAATGGTTCTGTCTGGGTGTGGTGGATGCCTGCAGAACGCTACCTGCCAGACTGGTTTGAGGACATAAGCATCAAAAAGTTGGACTGATCAGCTCAGCGCCCTGCCCTCTATCCCAAGAAGAGAACCTCTGGGATGAACTGTATCATTGGGTGTATTCGTATGAGAGACTACCCAAGAAGCAGAGCTGAAATGTTCATTGCTTTGAAGGCTGAATGGCAGAAAATATCAGAAGACATTTATAAAAAAAAAAAAAAAAAAAAACTGGTGGAGGATGTTCCATGGAGACTAGAGACTAGAGGCATAAAAGCTAAAGGTTTCAGCACACATTATTGATTTTCTTATAAATAAGGGTAATTTGTATGTGCAGGTATCCAGACATTAATGGTAGAGCAATGTATATTACATCTATATGAAATATGACAATGTTTCTTGTGGACTAACATATAATAGGTACGAGCAGTGATATATTTGTATTGCAACATGCTCCTATTATACTTTAGGACCATAAGGCTCAGAGAAACTTTAGGTAATTTTATAAGAAAAAAAAATGTGCATCTTATATTAGTAATTCTTATATAAATTTAATTCAATCTCATTTTATAGCTATAAAAAATGTTCAGAGCATATGCGTTACTGTGTTTGTTTCATGATATTTCATTTCATTACAAAAACTGTTAATGTTTAGAGAGCATCACAAATAAGGTCTGTACCATTTACTGGTGAATCATCAGATTCATCTGATAATGAAGACACTCGGGTAACAGTAACAACAACTTCTTCACATACAACCAGTGGAGAAACAGAATCTAGCCTATCCACTGGAAGTCCAGGAAAGAAAACCAACAGTCTCTCTCCATCACCAGCAAAACAGGGGTGCTCTTCACCAACTAAATCTGTAAAAAGAGGTAAGTGCAGTAATTACAATTTCTAATGCTTGTGTTCAATACTGTATATTTTGATTATGATTTTTAAAATAAAAAAAACTTGCACATATTGCCGTGTATTTTGCAACAGAAACATAATAAACAAACATACAGATAATTTACTTTTTGATGAAATTTGAAATATTTAAAACCTGTATATAATTTATGCACAGACTTTTTAATTAACGTATATAATTATAAAATTAGGAGAAATAAAAATAATTCTTATTGCATCATTGGACTTCATGCTATTTATTTTAAAATTATGAGGCTTGAATGACAAATCATGCTGTTTGTTAATTATTTATTTCTAGATTATATACATTAACTTTATATGTTAATGTATATAATCTATTCACATAGTTTTTAGCCTTCTTGGTTTGGCTTGCGGGAGTATTACCCATTTATTTTATTTATTTTACCCATCCTGTACTCAGTTTTATTTTTTGTGTGTAGGATGAATTCATTTATTCCAATCCATATCAGCCCCCTTTTAGCCATCTGAGCAGGATCACTAACAGTTGAACCATCAAAATCCAGTGGACCAGTCTGATTCATCCCTTTCCTTCTATAGTTTACATAAGTAAAGAACTCTTTGTTGTTTTTCTCTGCATCCTTTGCCAAAGATGTCTCATAATCTGCCTTTGCCTGCCTGATCTCCTTTGTGATTTGGTTACAGATCAGCTTATATCTATCAAAGGCTTCCATGTCACCCATTAATTTATATGTATCCCATGCATTTTTCTTCTCTGCCATATGTCTCATTAGTTCATCTGACATCCAATTAGGCCTAACCCTCGAACAATACTTCTTAGTTGGTATGTAAAGCCTAGTAGCTTCCAAGATCAATTCTTTGAATGCTTCCCATTTTGAATTTGCTGTTGGTAACATCATCAGTTGGTCACCCCATATAGAATTTAAATACTGTCTCACACCACCGTAGTCACCTTTGCAAAAGCAAAAACTCTTCCCTTTACCCCTGATGGTAATTACCGCTTTGAGTAAATCCCACTTCAGCACACTGTGATCACTGCCACCTAGTGGTTCCTTTATCTGCAGATTCTTAATGCATGAAGAATCACTACTGATAATCAGTAAGGTAGTTAGCTTCATTGAATTATATTTAAGATTGAAGGAAGTCGGATTAGTAGTAAAATTTTTAATTTTCTGTAATTGGTTTAAATACCTTGTAATTTTCTTTTCTTGCAATTTTATAAATATAAATTCAGTAATTTTGTGAAGTGACTTATGTTTTTTTTTTTATGAAAACCCCAAACATGAGAGGTGTTAGAACCTATAGTACTTAGTACCATGCATGGGTTGGAGGATGGGTAGAGGAAAGAAGATATTTGTTGGAATTAGACTTGAACTTCTGTAGATATATAATTTTCAGGAAATATGTGTGAAGGAAAGGTTGTTCCAGAAAACAGAAGAGAAAAATCTACCTCGCAATGGCTACCGCTTATCAGCACAAAAATCCAAATGTATTCATTTCTGTAAAAAATGTAAGATCCACCCTGAACCTGAATTACAACTTAAAAATATCCAACAGTATCAGATTTCTTGGCCTAATACTGGACAATAAATTAAACTTCATTCAACACATCACATACCTGAGAACCATATGTTTGAAAAAATTAAATATCCTCATAGTACTATCTTCATTGATGTGGGGTGCTGACCGATACACTCTGCTTAGGCTATATCGGGTATTAATCCAATCTCACTTGGATTATGGAGCTTCAATTTATGACTCTGCCAGGAAAAGTGCACTAATTCGGCTAGACACTATTCATCACAGTGCTCTAAGAACTGCTTTAGGAGCATTCAGAAAATCTCCTGTACAGAGTACATATACAGAGGCACACGAACCTCCACTCTTATCTTCGGAGGAAAATGTTGCTCCTCAACTGTGCAGCAAAAATATGGAGCCTTCCCTTTCATCCTATCTCGCCATACTTATTTGAGCCCCAATGGACCACCTTTTATCAGAACAAACCTAATGAAAACAAGCCAATTGGGATAAGGTTGCTGCAGTTAACACAATGCTGGAATTTAGACATGGGTAATATCTTTCAGGAAACAAGCACACATGACCCTCCGTGGTCTGATTATACACCGGTCTGTGATTTCTCATTCCAACAATGGGGGAAAAAGCAAGCAGCAGATCTCACCATCAGGAAACTTCATGCTGCACAGGTAGCTAAAAATTCTCAGTGTTTTTAAATATATACCGATGACTGACTCAAAAACAGGTACGACAGTGGGTGCAGCAGCAGTTTCTTCTATCTTTTCTTTTTCTGTGTCCCTTCCAAAGGAATGCAGCATCTATTCTGCTGAACTGTGGGCAATTAAAATAGCTTTGGATTACGTGGTTAATCTGTCCAGTAAGCAAACTATGACCTACTCTGATTCTCTGAGTGCAATAATATCATTGAAAAATCCATCCAAGCCAATCCACCCAGTCTTAAAGCAAATCAGATCACAGATAATTGCATTACAAGCTGTTAACCAATCAGTCACTTTCTGTTGGATACTAGGTCATGTAGGCCTCAAAGGAAATGAATGTGCAGATCAAGCTGCTAAACATCCAATCACTGCAAGCTCTCCTAACTACCAAATGCCATATACAGACTACAAATCAGTCATAAAAAAAACCTGTTTGAAGAGCAATAGTTGCAAATCTGGCAGGTTCAGGGCGGCAATAAGCTGCTTCAATTTAAACAGGAACCTAAGTTGTTGTTGTTGTTATTTGGTTTTTAGGAGCATTAGCAACTAAGGCCATATTGCTCCGGGGATATGCGGTGGTCATTCCCTGACCTTTCCACATCCTTCGTATTTGGTGGTCACAGGCTCGAACCCCAGTCTAATCAAGAATCGGTGCTACGCACTACTGCTCCTGCCCACCTGGCTACGGAGGCGCCCAGGAACCTAAGTTGTGGCCATCAAGCATGTGATCAAATTGGCTAGGTGATCCTGGCTAGGACACATATTGGGCATACTATCTAACTCATATTTATCTACTTGTGGGGTAGATCCACCTATTTGTGCATATTGTCAGTCTACACTTATGGTAAAGCATATTCTAATAGATTGCAACTATTATAATAATTGTGATTATGATTAAAGAGGCCTGTGCACTCTGGATTCATTATTACTATTGTGGATTATTGCGGACAGAGAGCGAAATGGAGACAATAAATAATGACAAGTTTAATATTAATTGGAAAACACATATATTAAATTAGATACATACAAAAGCTTTCGGTTAGTTTGTTAAACTTCATCAGTCAAACTGACAGTTAAGAGTGTGGAACATGAGGGCGTGTACTGCCAGTCATGTATATGAACTGCATGATGTGATGGTTAATTGTTGGATGTTGAAGCCTGTGGCTGTGACGCATGCGAACATTGCCAACGTTTGTCATTCATCAAATCATCAAAGCAACCATTTGATGAATGACAAATGGTGGCAACGTTCACATGCGTCAAAGCCACAGGCTTCAACATCCAACAATTAACCATCACATCACACAGTTCATATACATGACTGGCAGTATACGCCCTGTGTTCCACACTCTTAACTGTCAGTTTGACTGATGAAGTTTAACAAACTAACCGAAAGCTTTTATATGTATCTAATTTAATATATATGTGTTTTTCAATTAATATTAAACTTGTCATTTATTTATTGTGCTTCCATTTCGCTCTGTGTCCACAATAATCCACAATAGTAACATTATAATAATTATCGAAACACAATTTTCATATCGCTTTCTCATCTGCAAGAACCTTTAACATTATCTCATCTGATTGGAGACAATGCAAATCTAGCTGAGTTCTTTGTTTTTTTAAAGCAGACAGGATTGTTTAACAGATTTTAACTGATAATTGCACTACGGTATAGAATCGGGCACAATATGGCTTCAGCAGCCCTTGTGCCATTAAACAACAAACAAACCAACCAACCAACCACTACGCTGCTAAGATCCAGAGTCTACCATTGCACCCAAGTTGTAAGTATCTTTATAATACTCGGAGGGAATCATTCTATGGGAGCAAGCCAAATGAAAATAGACCTGCCTCGCTCAGGATCAAAGAGATTGTTCGGAGTTGGAATGTCAATTTAAACGAAATTTTTCAAAACTCAACTGCACCTGTTCCACCTTGGACGTATGTGTCTGTCTCTCAAAATATACACTTTCTCCAGTGAGGGGAAAATATTATACCTCCCTCTAATATCAGACAGTTACATTCAGCTCATACTACTACAAACTACTATTCGTGTAAAATTTATACAGATGGTTTCAAAACTGACAGTATGGTAGGTGTTGCGGAAGTTTTTCCTTTATGTGCAGTTTCAGCCATACTAGCCTAGCTTGCAGCGTCTTCACAGCTGAATTGATGCCATTAAGTTAGAGCTTAGTAAGATTATTGAGCTTTCCATCTCATCTGCCATAATTTACACAGACTCCCTCAGTGCTGTCTCTGCCATAAGGAAGAATTCCTCCTCTTCTCATCCTACATTCAAACAGATTCATTCCCAGCTATTCTCCTGCAGTGTGTCCAATCAGTCAATCAGTCTTTGCTGGATTCCTGTCCATTCTGGCATTCTGGGAAATGAAAGTGCTGACTTTGCCGCTAAACATCTTCAACCCGCTCTCTCACAACATCCTCAGGTTCCTTACACTGACTATAAGTCTGTCATATGTAAGGCATGCTAAGATAAATGGGTACAGATCTGGAAAAATAACACCAACAATAAACTTTGCCAGATAAAAGAAGATCCAAAGCTGTGGCTCTCTGGCTTCCAACAAAACAGATGAGAGGAAGTGGTACTGACAAGGCTCAGAATTGGACACACTCATCTTACTCATCTCTTCCTATTACTGGGAGAAAACCCACCTCAGTGCTCATCCTCTCAGATGCAACTTACGGTCTGTCATTTTCTAGTTGATTGTCCCTTATATTCACCCATCCGGTCAAACACTTTTCAGTCACTCTCCATATTGAATATATCACCTGATTTATCTCTTTTCTTAGGAAATGAAGCAAATATTGAAGAACTTTTATTGTATCTAAAACGTATTGACTTGTACAGAAGCATATAATTTAACATCTATAACGATATGCTTCTTGTGTATAAACGATGAACAGACACAATTTGGCCTTAGTAGCCCTTGTGTCATTAAACCCAATACCAACAAAACATTGAGAAAAAAAATTCCACTGGAAATAAGTTTTGATTCAACTGGGGAAAAAATGAAATTTAAAAATGGTGCACTGCCAATTCATGAAATTTGTGCTGCCTCAGCATTTATAAGAACATCATTTTTCAGTCGGAACTTGTGCATCATGTAGTATTTTACCACTACGTATAGTCACATGCAGCAATAAAGTACTTCTTTGCTGAACAAAAGAACTTAATTTTCTCCACTTGTTTTTTGACTCTGCAACTTTGGTATTAGAAATGGCTATGTTGAAGTAAGAATTATCTTTCTAGTTTGTCAATACATCTAGCAATAATGATCTCAGTACATGGTTGTGAGGTTCTTTGGAGGAATGCCCCCTTGTGTGTGTGTGTGTGTGTGTGTGTGTGTGTGTGTGTGTGTGTGTGTGTGTGTGTGTGTGTGTGTGTGTGTGTGTGTGTGTGTGTGTGTGTGTGTGTGTAAAAGAACAAGGATGCCCACAGCATTTAGTTTACTCATTTCATTTAGAGCCTTAAACAAATCAATCAAATCTCCTCACAGGTACTTAATTTATAAGTGCTACACCTGCATTTGCATAATATACAAAGTAATTCTTTTGAACATTACAAGTACACTTCTTTATTTAAAAAATAAAGTAGTTATATTAATTTCTCATTATTTAATTTTTTTATACATATTGCTGATTATTATTATTACTTGTGATTAATTCTATATTTCTTTAGAATGGGTAGAGAGATCAAAAGCAGTGCTTCTGCCTTTTTTTTTTTAACTTGATTATTACTATTTTAAAAATTCTCTTGTATGTAACTACAGACCTTGTATTAGGCCTGTAATTGCTGCTTGTATTTTCCCACTTACTGCTATGCAGTCTTGTGCAATATTATTATATATGTATCGTAAGTTAGGAATGTCTAGATATTATATATATATTTTTTTAAAACAAATAAATATAACACAATATTTAATGACTGCTTAAAACAGTGGAGATTTCTGAATTTTGTGTGTGGCTAACTTGTAAATGCTGAAATACAAAAATGTTTCAGTTTTTGTAATAAGTTAATACATCTTTCATTCATATAACTATAGCTCTTTAAATAAATTTTCTCCATTCTAGATACTTCTGTTGAATCTGTTCTTTCTGATGATTATGCAATTCCTCCGGATGCAGTTTCTACAGATACTCTTAGCATAGATTCAATGGATCCACACACTCTTAGGAGCCTTCCTACTAGAGAAAGTTCAAAAAAGGTATGTCAAGCATTTCTCAGTGTGTTATATGGAATGAAAATAAAATAATTATAGATTCATGTAAATTCTTATTAAATTAATTTTTGTTTTATATGTATTGCACTGAAAATGTAATAATATACTTGCATTTAAAATTGAACCATAGAATGCACTCTAGGCTCCATATACTAAGTTTGTTTGTTATTTGGTTTTTAGGAACATTAGCAACTAAGGCCATATTGCTCCGGGGATATGCGGTGGTCATTCCCTGACCTTTCCACATCCTCCGTATTTGGTGGTCATGGGCTCGAATCCTGGTCTAATCGAGAAGCGTGTGCTACACACACACACACTGCTGCTCCTGCCCACCTGGCTACGGAGGCACCCATGTATAAAATTTAATTTACTTAGTATATGGGCGCCTCCGTAGCCAGGTGGGCAGGAGCAGCAATGTGTAGCACATGCTTCTCGATTAGACCAGGATTCGAGCCCGTGACCACCAAATACGGAGGATGTGGAAAGGTCAGGGAATGACCACCGCATATCCCTGGAGCAATATGGCCTTAGTTGCTAATGCTCCTAAAAACCAAATAACAAACAAACAAACAAATTTAGTATATGGTATTGCAAAATACTAAACTTTATCCTGTAGCAATTTGGAATAACCTTTAATTTCTGGAATCTATGTCAACCCCTTGAATAAAATTAAGGGATTGGCATTGACCAGTCCCTTACAAAACTTCACTCACAGTTGATACAAAAGGGAAAATGATTATTTGCTGCAATTAAAAATAAATTAAATTTATTTTTAATTGCATTGTTTACATTAATATGTAAATAATTTACATATTCATGTAAAGAATGTTTTCCATTAAATTTATCTCATAATATAATACTTCTTGCAAATGTTGCAAATTCTTTACAGAATAAAATTATATGTAATAGCATAGTGTATTGTTTAAATTAACTATGTATAGCATTTGACGAATGAACCCATGAAGAATATCATTCAGTATATTTTTATTGATTTTATAATCTCTTAAATTACAGTTACTTTGTTAAGTTTTGTTTTATAATACAGTCGATTCTGGTTATTTGGGACACATCGGGACTAGTGCATTTTGGCCCGATTAAGCAGCTGCCCCAATTATCCAAAGTTTCATGTAAATACAGTAGTTCAGGGGTCACCAAACTTCTTTGACCGTTGACCCCCTTCAAGAGTTTCTTGACTTTTTATCGACCCCCTCTATTTTACTATTACTTAATTATAATAGGACAAGCAAAAAAGATGCTTATGTGAGTTTTTAGATTGTTTATTTTATAGTTACAGTGTTTACTGTATGTATAATATATTATTATATTGGCTTAACATCAAAAGGATACGTTTTTGTTTTTGACGTCCTTCTTAACATTACATATTTGATAGGAGGGATAAATAATATATAAAATTTAATTTAGATAACAAAATAACAATAATACAATCTTCCTTATATATATGAAAATAAGACTTTTTTAACTTAGTATACAATTTACTAACGTTGTCAATGTTGAAGGGTGTGCTTCATGACTCTTGACAAGATTAGAAATGTTGGGTTCAAAATTAGTAAGTTTCAGCCTTAAATCGCTACAGAATTCTATATCTAGCTTATTTCTTTGTTTTGTTAAAATGGAATTAACATGGCTGAACTCAGCTTCAACCATGTACGAGCTTGGAAATGCAAGCAAGAAGGGGAGTACCACTTCACAAAGTTTTGGATATTTTTCTACAACATTTATATTCATCCAAAAGTAACTTAAAGTCTTATTTTTAAAAAAAAAACGTCTTAGCTTCAAGATCAACTGACAATTCAATAAGTTCATTTTGTAAGTTACATTCGATATTTTTTATATCTGCAGAAAATGGTGTGATAATCCAATCTGGAATGTGCATGTTTTCAAAATCTGCTAAGTGCAATTTAAAATCATCGCTCAAATTTTGAGCGATGATTGATGAAACTAATGATGATAACAATGATGATAACAATGATGAAAATAAATCTGCCAAGTAGAAAATATGATTCTTATTTCTCTTCAGTTCATCACTCAAAAACAAATTAACATCTGTAAGAAACTCTAGGGTTGAGTTGAACAACTCAACAAATCTTTGTAGACTTGCACGTCTAGACAACCATCTTACTTCAGATGCAAGAGTAATTGGTTTCATACCAATTACTCTTATGTGCAAGAGTAATTGGTTTCATACTTCATTTTTTTGGCAAACAGTAGTGATTTAAGAGGATGAGCTCTAATTTGATTAATAGATTTAATATACACTCTTAGAGTATCATGCAGTTCGTCACTGAGAGTTTTTGCCACCAAATTGTTTCAGTGCAACACACAATGAATAGTACGTACACTTTGAACTTTTTCTTTCAGAAAGGCAGTAAAACCTCGATAATGGCCCACCATTGCAGGTGCGCCATCTGTGGCTACTGCTGTTATATTAAGTTCCATTTAATTCTATTAAATGGAATATCATACTTATTTAAATATTCCTCTAATCGCTGAAAAATTGTCAACCCCATTCCACCACTTTCAAGATATTTTGCAAATAAAAATTCATCAATAATTTGATGTTTGGTTTTACTATAATATCTTACATAAGTCATAAAAATAGAAGACCTATCGAATGTAGATTCATCAAGTTGGATGGAGAACTTACTATTTTTGAGTTCTGATACTACAGTTTTTTCTACATCTTTAGCCATTTCGCCAATACGCTTTTTCACGGTATTCGCACTCAATGGTAAGCATTTTTACACAGGGCCAGAATCTTTTTTCATTATGGTTTCAAATACTTCTTTGATTGCGGGTATAACAATGTCCTTTGCAATTGTGTATGGTTTTCTCTTTTTTGCTATATTAAAAGAAATGTTGTAGGAGGCTGTTAATCCTTGTTTATTGTCAGCTTCTGCAGGTGCTTTCATAAATGATTTTATGGTTGGTCGATGTGTGTATTTCTCTTTCAGTTCTTTAAAAAAGTCAAGATCTTTATCTTTCTTATCGGGATGGAGTCTTTGAAGATGATCTTTCATTTTTGCTAGTTTCATTGTATCGTTACTAAAAGTTTTTTTTCACAAAGAAGACACATAGGCCTCGTTTCGTTTATTAATGAAGCAATAAACCCACGTTTAAAATATTCTAACGAATATTGTCTGCATTTCTTTTTAGAATCTGAAGCTGCCATTGTGGTTACTGGGTTGTCTTCTTCTTCTTCAAGAGGAGTGTTTCCATTTACAATGGGTTTCCTCAGCCTACAAGTTATTTCTTGTTAGGAATTTTTTTCCGCCATAAAGTGCGGTTCAAGGTGTCTTGGTCGGTTAAACCTCGGGCTGTCATGCACTCCCATACTCCATCCATCCATGTCCTCCTAGGTCTTCCTCTTCTCCTTCTTCCAGGAGATATCCATTCCAGGATAGCCTTTGGATATCTGTTTTCTTGCATCCGTTTTACATGTCCATACCATGTTAGATGCTTTTCTTTGATGGTGTCAATAATAGTCTTTCTCACTTCCATTTTTTCCCTTATGTCTTCATTCCGTTTTCTGTCTCTTCTAGAAGTTCCTGCTGAGCATCTCCAAAAATCCATTTCTGTGGAGAGCAATTTGTTTTCCGCTCACCTATTCAATGTCCAGGTTTCCGCTCCATACAATAGAAGACTTTGTACAATCGTTTGGAATATAAGTTTCTTTGTTTTATTTAGGATATTTTTGCTCCACAGAACGGAGTTTAACATGCCAATAGCCTTTCTGCCGTCTGCAATTCTCTTATTGATTCTCTGCTTGGGATGATCCATCACTTTGTAAGATTGATCCCAGATATTTGAATTTATCGACTTGTTTGATTTTAAAACCTGCAATATTTAGAACGTGTCCTGGCCCTGAAGACAACATTTCAGTCTTGCTAAAATTGATTTTTAGACCCCATTGTTTATATTCCTCAAACAATTGACGACATGCATACTTTGCATCTTCTAAGTCTTGTGCTATCACCACCTGATCATCTGCAAAAAGTAAATTGTGAATATAGGTGTTCTTATTAATCGGCAATCCCATTTTATTACATTTTTTTGACCAGGATCTTAGGCAGATGTCAATATAAATTTTTAAGTGTTGGCGACATGCAACAACCTTGCAACAACCTTGTAATGGAATTCAGGTGACAAAGCTGATCCCACTTTAATTCTGCATCTATTATTCCTGTAAATTGCCTTAATAATGTTAATCAGTTGTCCATCAATATTTGCCTCTTTCAGTGCTTCCCATAAGTTTTCTTGGAACACTGTCATATGCCTTTTCAAGGTCAATGAAAATCATAAAGATTTTTTTTCCTTTTGATTGGCATTTTTCAAGGATCTGTCGTACTGTTGAGATATGATCTATACATGACCTCCCAGCTGAAAAACCACTTTGTTCTTCTGATACCTCGATTTGGGCTTCTAAATGGTTCCTGATCCATTTTCCAAGGATCTTTAACAGCGGGTTCAGGACGCATATTCCTCTGTAATTTGAACAGCTTTTCCGATCGCCCTTCTTATAAATTGATGTAATATATCCTGTTATCATTTGTTTCGGTATTTCTTCTCCTCTCAGTATACTATTTAACAGTTTTTGTATCAGAACAGCCACTCCTCTTCCTCCATATTTCAGAAGTTCCATGTAAACTCCTCCAGGTCCAGGTGATTTGCCATTCTTTCCTTCCTTTAGCAGGAGTTCCACTTCCCTAACAGAAACTTTTAAGCCCGAGTCTTCTACACCAAAATCCTCCATCGTCTTGAACTCTTCCCGGTCTTCTTTTAAAAGTCCTTCATAGTACTCCGTCCAGTCTTTCAAAGGTATTAATTTTGCAAACCAGCATTGTGTTTATTCTGTTTTCTCAAGTCTTTAAGGACCTTCCACGATTCCGCTGATTGCTTGAAGCCCAATTTGCTATTAATAGTTGCGCATTTCCTTTCCCATTCTTCATTTTTCGCTTCTACTACCAACTGATTGGCTATTTTCTTTTTTTCAACATAAATGTTCCTATATGCATCATTCCTATCACCCAGCCATTTCTGATATGCAAGTTTCTTTTCCTCTACAGCAGCTCTTACTTTCTCTGTAATCCAGGTCTTTTTTGGTCCTTGGCTCTTCTTTTTGCCTAGGATTTCATGAGCTATTTTTTTAACAGTATTTTTTAAATATTCATAGATTTCTTCCGTATTACCTTTTATCTCTATGTTAATTGCAGCATCCAGTCTGGGTGAAGTTGTTTCTAATGCTGTCGTCCTGGAGTAGGTCAATGTTAAATTGATCCACTTGTAGCATTTCTCCTTCCCTGCATTGTTGGTTGTCCACACATATTTTCTTAATCCAGTTCCACCTCAGTGTTGTTTTAACAAGAAAATGGTCAGATCCACATTCAGCTCCTCTATAAACTCTGACATCTTTCAATACATATGTCCCTGAATGTTTTGAAATAATGTAATCTATAACTGATCTAATTTGTCTTGCCTCCTGTGACCAAGTATATTTATGGATATCCTTGTGTTGGAAAAATGTGTTGTTTATTCTCAAGTCGAACTGTTCACAAAGATTGCATAGTCTATCTCCATTGTCATTCCTCTCTTTCTCTCCAAATCTTCCAATAACTTTGCTATTTTGTTCAGTTCCTACTCTTGCATTGAAATCTCCCATTAGAAATATCTCTTTGTTCTTAGGAATTTTTTCTATTAGTTCTCTCAGATCCTCCCAAAAAAAAAATTCATTCTTCAAGGTATCGGCAGTGTCATTAGTCGGGGCATATATTCCCAAAATACATATTTCTCTCCTGTATATTTTCAATTCCAATGAGATCATTCTTTCATTAATAAATTGCCAGTTTTTGATGTTGTGTCTCAATTTCTTTTTAACAGCAATAGAAACTCCTGCTCTTGCTCTTTCACTCTTATCAACTCCACTCCAAAAATGGTAGTATTCTCCCATTATTTCCTCTCCACATCCCTTTTTCTTTGTCTCTGATAACACGACGATGTCTAACTTGAATTTGTGCAGTTCATCCGAAAGAAAGTTTCTTTTAGTTGAAAGGCCTTGAATATTCCAGCATCCCAAAATCATAGTCCTTTTCCGTTTGCCGAGTCGTTTCCAAAAGTGCAGTCCATTTTCACTTGTAGGTCTTTTAGCATTTGTGTATACACTGAACGAGGAGCTAGCCCGTTGCAGCAACCCCCAACCTGGAGAGCCGGGGTATCTCTCTTAGTCTGGCCCTTACCCTTTGACCTGTCCAGCTTGGGAGGCCCTACCAGTAGCTAAGCTACCGCCGACTTAGCTCTCCGGGTCATTGGGACACGCAAGCCCCCCCACCGCAACAAGGTGGAGTTACTGGATTGTAACAAAATAATTCAAATTGAAGTCAGTAAGCGAAAGTAATAAGTCTAAATAATATACCTACTCACATATTTCTATAGGATGTACAAAACTACCAGCCCTGCTCAACTCTTCAACATAGAGAAGTTTAGTTTGTGAATGAATAACGATTGAATTATAATATGTATGTTGATGAATTTTAGAACATTAATGCTCACTTGTATGTCGATGTGCAAAAATGAGACTTGGATCGAATATGTGTAAGTATAAGTAAATAAGCAACCACACACATGTTGCAATCTCACTCCTACCGTGCCGGCCGGGCGGGAACCACTGACATCCGTTTATTGGTAAATACATCATTTTGGCCTCTAACTATTTTCATAACCTTGCTCCACCTTACTGGTCCTGTCCATGTCACTGTTCCCACGATTCACTCTTAATTGCATTGTCATTTAGGATGGAGGTAATCCAAGTTATCCGAATTAAATATTGCCCGTAAAATGATGTCTTATATTTTTCTATCGACCCCCCAATCGACCCCTGAGCCCAAATCGACCCCTAACAATGTTATGTCGACCACTTTGGCGACCACTGCAGTAGTTAAAAATACAATGGACCCCACTTTACAATTGATTCACTATACAATCAAATCACGTTACGATGGACTCACCACAGTAAAGTACCGTTCACTATACGATGTGTAGTAAGTGCCGGTCATTGTGATCACGTTTGTGGATTGAATTTTAATTCTATTAAACAGCGATTCTAATTAGCAAAAATAGGAGGAATATTATCCATAGGCCATAAAAGTAAAGATATATTAAGCACAAATTAAACCTTACCAATTAAAAGATTAAACACAATACGTGATAATCGGAAGAATATACGTGATAATCGGAAGAATTAATATGTACTGTAATATGTACATACTAACTAGTTAACATTTGTGGTTGGGGGTTAAAATGTAAAACAGTAAAAAGAGAAGCAATCAATAACAAAGAACATGGCACACACAAATTGCAAGTAACATGATACACACAAGTGAGAACGGAGTAACAAGTTACAAAGCTTTAAAAATAGCAATGAAGAGAAGATTCTGAAAATTCTTTTTTTTTTATATGATTGAAGATTCCATGGAAGTGTAAACACATTTCATCATAATAACCCACAGAATTCCAGTTGTCAGTATTATCGCAAATTCAATGAGATCGAGTTTCCTATCCATTTATGATAGATTGCACTAACAGAAAAGCCCAATAAACAGATGACTGCTAATTGTTTTTGTTTTATGGTTGAGACCTCCAGAAATCCAACCGAACCACGTGGTATGGTCGGAGACAATTGTAGTGTAATGTCCAGTGCTGTGGTCTCTTGCCCCGATTAAACAGCATGTTGTCCCAATTAAGCAAAGTAATCCCTGGCTATTTTCTCGATTGGGTTCTGTTTTTTAAGATTTGCCCCAAATAAATGGCTGCCCCGATTAACCAGTGGCCCAAATAACTGGAATCCACTGTATTTTTTATTCTGAAATGTCAATCAATGCAGGACATCAGACATATCCAATTCCCATTCTTAAGAAGGTTGTTCTTCAATCATCCATGATCTATCTGCAATCAAAAAATATGGCCAATGGTGAGCAACATACAGAAATTATGTATTACCACTGCCAGAAATTGACAAAATTACATGTTCATCCACAGAGTTATGCCCGAGGAATTTTTGCATTAAACCACTATTCTATAATAATAGACTTGACAAGCATATAGTACAATTTCAAAAACTTATTTAAAAAGTTCTGCAAAGAGACACTCCATACACACTTAAGGAATATAAAAATTGAAAGAATAGGGTAAGTGAGCTTTTCAGAAGACACTTATGCAACACCCTGTTTTGCTCATTAATGACCATAACCATTATAAGGCTACCTCTGCAACAGCCCCCTCCTCCTAATAATGATGTTGGCCTTCCAGATTAGATTTTGCCTGTGCCTTGGTTCTGGGATTACATTGTTGGAATCCTTTGTGTGCCGCTATGCACTGCGATCTGTGGAAACTTGGAAAGGGGGGATCTTGGTGGGTGAGGGGGGGCAAGCCCTAATAGCATTAGCATTAGCAAAGGCACGTGATGCAAGAAAGCAAGTTTATATAGCATCAGCCAAAAAAACTTATTTCACCCATCCACTCGCTCGAAATGTTTGTCAAGTTCTGCCTTGAATCTATTTAAGCTGTCAACTTCTACAATGACAGATGGAAGTTTGTTCCAGCAATCAACTACCTGCTGGCTAAAGGCAAACTTCTGCACATCTATCCTACAACCGTCTTTCCTCAATTTGAATTTATGCCCTCTCAGGTGATCATTCTGAGCAAGAGGAAGAATCCCATCAGCATTGAGCATGCTCAAACCATTCAAAGCTTTATACACCTCAATCAGATCACCTTGCAGGTGCCTAGTCTCCAGACACTGTAATTTGCAAAACTTAAGCCTTTCTTCATAAGAGCAGCCCTTTGTGTTCCATTCACTAATCTTGTTGCCCTTCTGTACTCGTTCCAACAGCTCTACATCCACCACTTTGGCCACTGCTTTGACTAGTTGAGATATCCTAGATTGGTCTGACTAAGATCAATTAACTGATTGTCCTTACTGCTCGGGTCAATTGTATTCCAATAGGTCTCCTTCCCTTTGGTCCTAAGACAAGGTCAAAAATTATTGGAAATGTTTCTCCTCATTCTCCATCCCATTCACTACTTAATATTTGCTAGTTCACAAATGGGAGTCCCCTGTGTGGCAGACAAGATACTTAGGGAATCTGAAACAATTTTACTCTAATGAGTAATATAAATCCCTCTTCTTCTGGGACCCCAACAAGGCCCCTACCTAATCAATCAGAAGATACTGACAATACCTCTACAAAAAGACCCAGAACTGAGGATATGCCACTGATGACACCTTTTCCTCATTCTCCATTCCACTGGAGAGCATGCAATCAGGAATATGTTGCTCTTCTTCATCCAGAAAGGATTAGAAGGGTTGGCAGTATCTCCAAAATCTGTGAAAAGCCTGCATTCTGGAGATTTTTCAGTTGAAGCCTCATGTTCAGCCAATTCTGAAAGCCACAATTGATAGGGGGAATACCTAATATTATAACTTCCCCCATAAAAAGACTGTGAACTCTTTGTGTGGTCTCATATCAGAGAGGAAACTTTTTCATGTCTCTGAAGAAGTGATCTGCTTTGAATGAGATTTCAAGGTGTGACAGCTATCAAGCGACTGTTGATGCACAACATGAGGATCTTGTTCCTGCTTTCCATATGAGGAAAGACTGAATATGTGAGCTGAAGAGCTTGGAAACTAGATGCCTTAGAGGAGATTTGATTGAGGATCTGAGAGGGGAAAATAAAATCAAGGGTGAAATTTTTATTCTTATAAATGATTCCAGAACTAGGTGCCATAAATTGAAATTCTGGGGCCATAAATGCAAATTAGATTTGATTTCAGAAGATTTCTTTTAGCAGGTGAGTGTTAATTATTATTATTATTAGCTATATGGTGCAAGGAAGTCTGAGGCTTATGCTGCACCAGCCAAAAAAAAATAAAAAATTCCCAATTTACCCTGAGAGAGAGAGAGAGAGAGGTGGGGGGGGGGGGATCACCAAGAAAGAAGAATGATAATATCCAGCTCAGGACCCTGGGTGTGCCAAGCCCATACTCACCAGATACTCACTTTATACTCACCAGATGTGAGCCCCTGGGGTTAATATTGGAATAAGTTGTATATGTGATTGAGGCTGACAACTTGGTGAAATTCAGCTGGATAGATACCTTCACAAGGAGGGAGACAAGTAGGTGGTTTATTATTATTTTTTTTTTTTTTTTGCCTCTGCAGCTATATAGTGCAAGGAAGCCCTGGCCATCCTTCCTTGCACTATATGGATAATACTTATACTTCTGGGTAGTACCTCATAGTTGCTATTGATTAAAATGTTCAAATGGTTTCCTGTTATTCATGCAGTCTTGAGTTGTTCTTCCAACTTTAATTATATCATTCACCAGCATTGTGATATATTATATATATATGTATGATATATGTTGATACTCCGTTTTGGCCTCACTAGTTGGCTCTAGCAACCTATTGGAAGGAGCTTTTTTTTTTTTTTTTTTTTAAGACCCTTTACAAAAGCCTTAGAGTGATTGCCTTAGAAGGATCCTCTTAATATGTATAACCTTTTTTTTTTCTTCTTTAATTGAAGTATATTCGTGGAACAGAAATTTAAGGATAATGTCAAAATTACCTGTAGACATAATAACCACCTCATGCACTTGGTATGAGTACACATTTCATGATGTTGGGGGAAAAGAAAAATACATAGGGAGAAGGAAGAATAATAAGGAAGTACAGGGTTGTTAAAATTAAATTATCCCTATGTAGAGGGCTCTGGAGCGAGTTCTAAGGCTCATACTGAAGTGAAATTTGGACAACAAGTACAATAAAGAATGTGCTCGCCATTTATTGGAAAAAAAAATTAGTTACAAAATTTGTCACTGTATGGCACGTAACTATCTTAGTTATGATTATGCAAATAACTTACATTATTTGCATAATTTTTAAGTTATTGCCACAGCACGATTACTAAACTCTACTGTACTGTATAAAAGCAAAGCAGTCTTCAAAATCATATCTACAGGCAAACATATCTTCAAAATCAAAATCTACAGGCAAACATCAGTAGATGTTTGCCTGTACTACAGCAGCAATGCCAACAACGTTGCAGGAAAAGGCACTATTAGTGAAGCTGTACTATCAGAACAGCAACAATGCAGCTGCAGCTATCAGAGAATTCTGGCATCAGAAGTGCATAAGGCATGGACCTATGACTGTTTGTGCTGTCTGCAAAATGATTGCAAAATTTGAAGTGACAGGACATCTTGGTGTTCAACCAGGTAGAAGTTGAAAATGAGTGGACTCCTCTCATGTTGAAGATGGGGCTATGGCTGTCGTGGATTTATCAAGTCAATCTCCATGTGGTAGTGCAAGTGTGCTAGGCGCCTCCGTAGCCAGGTGGGAAGGAGCAGCAGTGCGTAGCACACGCTTCTTGATTAGACCGGGGTTCGAGCCCGTCACCACCAAATACGGAGGATGCGGAAAGGTCAGGGAATGACCCCCGCATATCCCGGAGCAATATGGCCTTAGTTGCTAATGCTCCTAAAAAGCAAATAACAAACAAACAGCAAGTGTGCTAGCTGTTTCTCGTGAAGTAGACATACCATATTTCACTGTAAGGCTAGTAATGCATCAGGTGTTGTACTATACTTACAAGATGCACATGCTATAGCAGCTAAAGCATGGTGATGCAGATATTGGTTTCACATATGCACTTCAGTTTCTGGCGCAAATGACAGTGGATATCACTTGGCCATGGAACATCCTTTGGAGTGATGAAGCCTTCTTCTGCTTAAATGGACAAGTGAATATGCACAACTGTCACATTTGGGCACCCTTGAGTTATCAAAGAGGTCCCGTTGCATTCTCCAAAAGTGACAGTGTGGTGTGGATTTAAGGCCCCATTTATGATTGGGTCATATTTTTTTGAACAGGAAACACTGACTGAACCCCGCACCTGTTCCATCACTGGACAGTGATATTATGAAATGTTGGCAAATTTCACAATACCAGAGCTGCAACAACGTGGGTGCCTTCAGGATACCATATTCATGCGCCATCCCACATCCACTGTTGTGTCCAAAGATTGCTAAGGCAACACTTTATAGACAAACGAGTCATCAGCCATCTTTCCAGACATCTTGGCCACCCCGATCACCGGATCTCACCCCATGCGACTTCTGGTTGTGGGTTTTTTGATGAACCAGGTGTATTGGGAAGGATGTCAAACTCTGGCAGATCTGAAGGACAGCATTAGACATCATGTGCTGGCTATTCCAGTTGACATGTTATGTTCGTAGAAAATGCTGTTCTCCAAATGGAAACTGTTGTTGACCAAAATGGAGGACACATTGAACAATTGTAGCACTGTGCAAGTAATTTGTATTGCCACAGTGCCATATTGTGACAAATTTGTAACATTTTTTTTTTTTTTTCAAATAAATGGCAATCACATTGTTTATTGTACCTGTTGTCCAAATTTCTCTTCAGTATGAGCCTTATAACTCCCTCTAGAGCCCTATACATGGGGATACTTTAATTTTAACAACCCTATATATATAAGAACAAGGAAACTTTTATAGAAATTAGGAGTTTAATCCATACAAGAGAAGTTAGAAAGTTCCAGGACTAAACTTTAGCTGCTTCATTCAAAGATATTGTGGTGTTCATGATTTTAGAGTGGATATGACAAAGGTCTGATGAAATACCATTTCAGCAGTATGAGGTATGATGAGAGTCATCTGTGAGGGGTGGCAGCATGCTAGTTAGATGAAAGCATCAGTTGATTTTGCAATGATATTCATCAGGAGTAAAGTTCAGGCATTTAGGCAGCTGTAGCATTTTTGAAAAGAGCTACACATTGGTACTTCAGTACTACAAGTACACCAATAGTGAAGGTGGACCGAAGACAATGCCAAGAGTTATCCTGCTAAAAAGAGCATGGTGAATGAACTTGTTTATGGACAACTATTTTTTAAGTTGTCCATAAACAAGTTCTGATCTATAAATGAAGTTGCTTATTATGTTTATTTGATTTCCAGGAGGTTGGCCAGTAGAGAAGTACTCTGTAATTTGATTATTTCAAAAGAGGTGTGTTTAGTGTGAAATTGTTTAAGATAAGTGAAATTATGAGCTTTTTTTGAATCTTTCCCCATTGATATAGTCCTAATATCAATGAGGAAAGATTCAAGAGAACAGAATTGTTTCTAATTACACCTGGAGAAAAGGTTAGAGGTGGATATTTGGTTAAGGCAATAGAGCCATACATTTCCAGTGGGTACAAGAATTATATACAAACTCTGCAGTCAAACAATAATTTTCATGAAATCACAATATTTAAAGAGTTATGTTTCTCTGCTAGAGGATGTAAACCCTAGTACTGTCTGTTTTTGTTGTTTGTTTTTTAGGAGCATTAGCAACTAAGGCCATATTGATTGGGGATATGCGGTGGTCATTCCCTAACCTTTCCGCATCCTCCGTATTTGGTGGTGACGGGCTCGAACCCCGGTCTAATCAAGAAGCGTGTGCTACGCACTGCTGCTCCTTCCCACCTGGCTATGGAGGCGCCCACAAACCCTAGTACAGCCCAATTGCAACTATAGTGTAGTGAAATGCAACATGGATATGATAGTAGAATATTTATAACCTAACTTGAAACTTTGCAGATTGTTGATCTTCAGCCTAATCAAGAGTACATTAGCATTAGCAGGGCATATGATGGAAGAAAGCAAGCTTATATAGCATCAGCCAAAAAAAAAAAAAAAAAACCACCATCCATTCACTCCAAAAGTTTATCTAGTTCTGACTTTAACTTATTTAAGTTATTGACCTTCACTACAACAGATGGAAGTTTGTTCCAACTATCAACCACCTGCTAGTTAAAGGCAAATTTCCACATATCTATTCTACAACTGTCTTTCCTCAATTCGAATTTATGCCCCCTTAGGGTGAGTAATCTGCACAAGAGGAAGAATTCCATCAGCACTGAGCTTGCTCAAACCATTCAAGGCCTTATAACCCATAATTAGATCACACCACAGGTTCCTAGTCTCCAGAAGCTGCCTTTCTTAAGCCTTTTAAGCCTTTCTTGGTAACAGCAACCCCTTGTTCCACTTACCAATCTCATTGCCCTTCTCTGTACTTGTTCCAACAGCTCCACATTCTTCCTAAAATGAGGCCTCCAGACCTATATACTGCACTCAAGGTGTGGCCTGACCATTGCCTTATACAATGGGACAATCACTCCCTTTTGCCTGCTAGCAAAATTCCTGTATATCATTGACAAGACACCACGAGCTTCTCTTGTAGACTGTCTGCACTGCTCAGAAAACTTCATATCTGACTGCAAAATTACCCCCAGGTCCTTTTCATTTCCACTACCTTGAGGGTAGTATCACCCATTTGATATGTTACTCTGGGGTTACTGCTACCTATATGCAGTACTTTACATTTGTCAATGTTAAACTTCAGTTGCCACCTCTCAACCCATCTGCTCAACTTTTCCAGATTCTGTTGCAGTAGCATACTGTCATTAACAACCCTGCCAACCTTCATATTGTCTGCAAACTTAGATATTCACCCTGATATACCTTCATCAGTATCATTGATAAATACCGAAAACAACAATGGGTCCAACACCGAACTCTGAGGAACTCCACTAATAACATGTCCACAAAGAGCAGTGTCCATTAATAACCAATCTCTGTCTTCTTCCACTCAACCATCCCTTTATCCACTGTAGCAACTTACCCTTAATGCCATATTGCTCCAATTTGTACAGTAGTCTTCCATGTGCCACAAAAGCTTTCCTAAAATCCAAGTATATGATATCAAAATTATTTTTTGCATCCAGTTTTCTTTAACAACTGCCCCTTAACATTGGATACATCATAGTATCCAATGTTAAGGATACTATGATGTATCCAATGTATTCAAGTCTTGTCTTACCAATTTATTGGTATCTGTTAGATACCAATAAATTTGTCAGACAAGACTTTCCCTTAACAAACCCATGCTGTGTCTGAACTATAACTGCAATCTTGTCTAGATGATCTTGCATCACTTCCTTAACCAGTGACTCCATTATTTTCCCTGGAAAAATAACACTGTATATTATATGCATTAAATTGCAATGTACTGTCTATAGAAAGCTAAGCCTGAACAGATAAATCCATAATGGAAAAACAGAAATTGCTTTCAGGTTAGGCAGTTTTTTTCAGCTATTATAAAAATATCATTTCTATTACAATTTGCACTAAAAAATAACTATTAACTATAACACATTTTTAAACATTCTATTTAAAACTGTTATTGTTTAATTATTTTTGCAGGAATCACTTGAGAAAAGTGGTTATTTGACAAAATTAGGTGGAAAATTTAAGACATGGAGAAGAAGGTGGTTTGTTTTAAAAAATGGAACCCTCTGTTATTATAAATCACAGGTAACTGAAATTGATTTTCCAGCTATTAATCTATTTTTAAATTAAAATATAATGCTGATATTATCTGCCCATTTAAGTTTAATTGTTTTATTTTTAATTTATTGAATTCATTTAAAGAGATTAGCTAAATATTTTTATTTTTTTGTAAAAATATATTTAATTTCAGAATGATACTGGGAGGAAGCCCCAAGGCCAAATTGTCCTTGATGATGTGTGTCGAGTTAATAGAGTTGAGGGGGCTGCAACCTTTGAGGTAATTATTATCATTGTTATTGTTGAATAGATACCAGTAATTCATAGGTTAGGAATTATCATAGGCCAGTCAATTTTTGCCTTTTACAAGCTGTTGAAGCATGCAAAATTTATTACAAATCAAAGCTAAGGCTCAAAATGAACTTACCCATGATATAATCCAAAACAATCTATACCTGCATGCTGATCACCCAGCATGCAGGTACAGAGCTATGTATTTTGCTGATCCAAACAATGCTTTACAATAATTTTCTTCAAATTCATTGCAGCATATTAATCTATTACTAAATATATAGTATAAAATATGTACAGTTATAATTTCTGTATATTCCATTCTTCACCTTGTTATTTTATATGTGAGATTTCTGTTTATTACTTTGTGTGTGGATTTAGAAACCAGACTGCACCTAAATCACTACCCTGATTACTTCAGTTGCTCTCTATTTCAAAATAAAAAAAAAGGTCAAGAAAAACTTGTAAATTTGAACCAAGAATTTGAACTGTAAGTGTGCATAAAATATCCCTTCTGCACTCTTAGATATAGAGACATGATTAAGATGATCTTCTAAGTGTTAAACTCACTTTACCCACTAGAATGATCCTTTAGTCATGAGCAACCATCAAAATTACACATCAAAATGCTGTTTAATGCTGTTTGTTCTTTAGGTACTTTGGTTCACAAATTGGTGATAATTTCTTCTCCTTAGAATGCAGTATACTGTTTAAATCATCTGATTTCAGTCTTATCATGTCAGTGAAATTATTCTTTTAGGGATGAAATCCTTTATTCCACAATCTACATTAAAATCATTTCCTTTATATAAACCTTGTCTTTTCAATAAATGTGTTAAGGCTGTTCAAGATAAGAATATTGTGTGTTGCAATTGGTCTGCATTCAAATCTCCATGTTCATTTTCTGCCTATACTGAAGCTCGCAACAATTGTGAAGCAGTAGTAAATCAATCCAAACTATATTTTGAACAGCCTGAGAATATAAAACTTGCTTATTTGTCTAAACAATAGTCAAGCATTCTGGTCTGTCGCCAAAGCTATTGGCCACAACTTTTTCCCATCTATACTTCCTCCTGTAAAGCCTGTTGGTTCTTATTCCCCTCTCATCTAAAGATAAAGCTGACTTACTAGCATCCTACTTTTCTTCTGACTCTTGTATTGACAATTTTTTGGTAAATCATCTCCTGACATTCCCAGTACTCTCCATTCAGTGCCTGCTGTAACTTCATTGGACTCAGGAGAGGTACCTATGGACTGGAGAAGTGCAAATTTGAGCCCAATTCACAAAGGAGGATCAAAGGGCAACACAAGTAATTACAGACCTGTTAGTTTAACTTCTATTCCAGGGAAATTAATGGAGGCACTGGTTAAAGAAGCACTGCAGGATCATCTAGACAAGACTTCAGTTATAGTTAGGACACAGCATGGGGTTTGTTAAGAGGAAGCCTTGCCTGACCAATTTGATTGGATACTATGATGTGGTCACAAAGGAATTGGATGCAAAGAATAATTTTGATATATTTGGATATTAGGAAGGCTTTTATTGCTCTTGAAATGGAAGACTGCTGTACAAATTGGAGCAGTGTGGCAATGGAGGCAAATTGCTTCTATGGATAAAGGGATGGTTGAGTGCGGGAAGACAGAGAGTGGTAATCAATGGATACTGCTCTATGTGGACTAATGTTATTAGTGGTGTCCCACAGGGTTCGCTGTTGGATCCATTGTTGTTTTCTGTATTTATTAATGATATTGATAAAGGTATATCAGGCTTAATGTTTAAGTTTGCAGATGATACAAAGGTTGGTAGGGTTGTTAATGTCAGTAATGACAGTATGCTACTGCAAAAGGATATAGAAAAGTTGTGCAGATGGGCTGAGAGGTGACAACTTAAGTTTAACATTGACAAATGTAAAGTACTGCATATGGGTAGCATTAACCCCAGAGCAACATATCAACTGCGTAGTACTACACTCAGGGTGGTAGAGAATGAAAAGGACCTGGGGGTAATTGTGTAGTCAGTTATGAAGTGCAGACAGTCTGCAAGAGTAGCTCATGGTGTCTTGTGAATGATATACAGGAATTATTCTAGCAGGGATAACGAGGTGATTATCCCCTTGTAAAAGCTATTAGGCTTTTTATACCAATTAAGAAATATTGTTCAAGCTGGTTTAGGCCTAAATAGATGTCAGATGAACTAAAGAGACATGTTACAGAGAAGAAAAATGCATGGGAACCATATAAATAAACAGGTAACACAGAAGCCTATGATAGATAGAAGCTGCTCTGTAACCAAGTCATAGAGGAGGTTAGGCAGGCAAAGGCAGATTATGGGAAATCATTGGCAAAGGATGCAAAGAGTTCTTTACTTTTGTAAACTCTAGAAGGAAGGGGATGAATCAAATTGGTCCAATTGATATTGATGGTTCAACTGTTGATGATCCTGCTCATGTAGCTAACAAACTAAATGAGTATTTTGCATGTACATGAGGAATTATTCAGGGAGGGAGGGGAATGCCAGATGTGAATTAAACTCTGACAGTGAGCTAGGTGATTTTGTAATAACTGAGAGCAAAGTTGAGGAGAAATTGTTGAAGATAAACATAAGAAAGGCACCTTTGGGTGGATGGGATCTATCCAGTTATATTAAAGGTGGCAGCAAAGGAAGTAAGCAAACCCTTAGCCATAATTATCAGAACTTCCTTGGACTAAGGGGAGGTACCCATTCATTGAAGATGTCCAAATGTGACCCCAATTCACAAAGGAGGATCAAAGGGTTACAGAAGCAATTATAGACCTGTTAGTTTAACTTCTGTTCCAGGGAAATTAATGGAGTCACTGGTTAAAGAAACATTGCAGGAATGTCTAGACAAGACTGCAGCAGTAATCCAGACACAGCATGGGTTTGTTAAGGAGGAAAGTCTTGTCTGACAAATTTGATTGGATACTATGATGTGGTCAGTAAGAAATTGGATGCAAAGAATAAATTTGATATCATATATTTGGATCTTAGAAAGGCTTTTAATAATGTTGCACATGGAAGACTGCTTTGCAAATTGGAGCAGTGTGACATTGGAGGGAAATTTCTGCTATGGATAAACAGATAAACTGGGAGAAGAACAGAGAGTGGTAATCAATGGACACAGCTCTTCATGGACTAATGTTATTAGTGGAGTTCCTCAGGGTTCAGCGTTGGGTCCATTGTTGTTTTCTGTATTTATTAACGATATTGATGATGGTATATCAGGTTTAATGTTCAAGTTTGCAGATGATACAAAGGTTGGTAGGGTTGTTAATGACAATACGCTGCTGAAACAGGAGCTAGAAAATTGAGCAGATGGGCTGAGAGGTGGCAATTGCAGTTTAACATTGACAAATGTAAAGTGCTGAATATGGGAGCAGTAACCCCAGAATAACGTATCAACTGTGTGGTACTACACTGATAGTGGCAGAGAATGAAAAGGACCTGGGAATAATTGTGCAAATACAAGACAAGGCAAATATGAAGTTTTCTGAGTAGTGCAGACAGTCTGCAAGAGTAGCTCATGGTGTCTTGTCAATGATATTCAGGAATTTTTCTAGCATTGATAAGGAGGTGATTATCCCCTTGTATAAGTAGTGATTCTTCGTGCATTAAGAATCTAGAGATAAATGAACCACTAGGTGACAGCGATCACAGTGTGCTGAAGTGGGATTTACTCAAAGAGGTAACTACCATTAGGGATAAAGGGAAGGGTTATTGCTTTCGTAAAGCCGACTATGATGGACTGAGACAGTATTTAAATTCTATACAGTGGGACCAACTGATGATGTTACCAACAGCAAATTCAAAATGGGAAGCATTCAAAGAACTTATCTTGGAAGCTACTAGGCTTTACATACCAACTAAGAAATATTGTTCAAGGTTTAGGCCAAAATGTATGTCAAATGAACTAATGAGACATATGGCAGAGAATAAAAATGCATGGGATACATATAAATTAACATGTGGCACAGAAGCCTACGATAGATACAAGTTGATCAGTAACCAAGTTACAAAGGAGGTTAGGCAGATTACGATAAATCTTTGGCAAGGGATGCAAAGCAAAACAGCAAAGAGTTCTTTACTTATGTACACTCTAGAAGGAAGGGAATGAATCAGATTGGTCCACTTGATATATATGGGTCAACTGTTGATGATCCTGCTCAGGTAGCTAACAAACTAAATGAATATTTTGCATCGACATTCACACAGGAAGGGGAATGTCGTAGGTGAAGTAAACATTGGCAGTGAGCTAGATGATTTTCTAATAACTGAGAGGAAAGTGGAGGAGAAATTGTTGAGGATTAACATAAAAAAGGCACCCCGGGTGGATGGGATCTATCCAGTTATATTAAAGGAGGCAGCAAGGGAAGTAAGCAAACCCCTAGCCATAATTATGAGAGCTTCCTTGGACTCAGGGGAGGTACCCACAGACTGGAGATGTGCAAATGTGACCCCAATTCACAAAGTAGGATCAAAGACTGACACAAGTAATTATAGACCTGTGAGTTTAACTTCTGTTCCAGGAAAATTAATGGAGGCACTGGTTAAAGAAGCATTGCGGGATCATCTAGACAAGACTTCAGTTATAGCTCGGACACAGCATAGTTTTGTTAAGGGGAAGTCTTGCCTGACCAATTTGATTGGATACTATGATGCAGTCACAAAAGAACTGGATGCAGGGAATAACGTTGATATTATATACTTGAATCTTAGAAAGGCTTTTGATACTGTTGCACATGGAAGACTGCTGCACAAATTGGAGCAGTGTGGCATTGGAGGCAAGTTGCTGCTATGGATAAAGAGGTGGTTGAGGGGGAGAAGACAAGAGAGTGGTAATCAATGGACACTGCTCATTGTGGACTAATGTTATTAGTGGAGTCCCTCAGGGTTCAGTATTGGGTCCATTATTGTTTTCTGTATTTATAAATGATATTGATGATGGTATATCAAGCTTAATGTCCAAGTTTGCAGACGATATGAAGGTTGCCAGGGTTGTCAAGGACACTACTGACACTATGCTACTGCAACAGGATCTGGAAAGGTTGAGCAGATGGGCTGAGAGGTGGCAAATGAAGTTTAACATTGACAAATGTAAAGTACTACATATGGGAAACAGCAACCCCAGAGCAACATATCAACTCTGTGGTACTACACTGAAAGTGGTAGAGAATGAAAGGGACCTGGGGGTGGTTGTGCAGGCAGATATGAAGTTCTCTGAGCAGTGCAGATGGGCTGCAAGAGTAGCTCATGGTGCATTGTCAATGATATATAGGAATTTTTCTAGCAGGGATAAGGAGGTGATTATTCCCTTGTATAAGGCAATGGTCAGACCACACCTACAGTACTGTATACAGGTCTGGAGGCCTCATTTCAAGAAGAATGTAGAGCTGCTGAAACGAGTACCGAGAAGGGCAACAAGATTAGTGAATGGAACAAAGGGTGCTCTTACGAAGAAAGGCTTAAGTTTTGCAAATTACAGTGTCTGGAGACAAGGCACCAGCGAAGTGATCTGATAGGGGTGTATAAAGTCTTGAATGGTTTGAGCATGCTCAATGCTGATGGGACTCTTCGTCTTGCTCAGAATAATCACCTGAGAGGGCATAAATTCAAATTGAAGAAAGACAGATTTAGGATAGACGTGTGGAAATTTGCCTTTAGCCAGCGGGTGGTTGGTTGGTGGAACAGACTTCCATCCCTTGTCATGGAAGTTGATAGCCTAAATAAGTTTAAGGCTCAGCTGGACAGGTATTTCGAACGAACAGAGGAGTGAAGTGGAAGTGGTTTTTTTTTTTTTTTTCTTTTGGCTGATGTTGTATAAGCTTGCTTTCTTGCATCAAATACCTCTACTAATGCTAATGCTAATAAGACAATGGTCAGGCCACACCTTGAGTACTGTATACTGGTCTGGAGGCCTCATTTTAGAAATGATGTAGAGCTGCTGGAACGAGTACAGAGAAGGGCAACGAGATTGGTGAATGGAACAAAGGGTTGCTCTTAATGAAGAAAGGCTTCAGCTCTGCAAATTGCAGTTTCTGGAAACTAGGTACCTCCAAGGGAATCTAATTGAGGTGTATAATACCTAGAATGGTGTGTAGAAGCTCAATGCTGATGGGATTCTGCCTCTTGCTGAGATTCATCGTCTGAGGGGACATAAATTCAAATTGAGGGAAAACAATTGTAGAATAGATGTGCAGAAATTTGCCTTTAGCCAGTGGGTGGTTGAGTGCTGGAATAAACTTCCATCTGTCATTGTAGAAGTTGACAGCTTAAATGAGTTCAAGGCAGAATTATACCAACATTTGGAGTGAATTAATGGGTGAAATGGAATATTTTTTTGGCTGATGTTGTATAAGCTTGCTTTCTTGCATCATATGCCTCTACTAATGGTAATGCTAATGCTAAATGACGTTGGCCGCCTCCGTAGCCAGGTGGGCAGGAGCAGCATTTCGTAGCACACACTTCTTGATTAGACAGTGGTTCGAGCCCGTGATCACTAAATACAGAATATGCGGAAAGGTCAGGGATTGACCACCGCACATCCCCGGAGCAATATGGCCTTAGCTGCTAATGCTCCTCAAAACCAAACAAACAAACAAGCTAAATGATGTCACAATAATTTTGAATAATCTTGATACCAAATAAGCTCCAGTCCTGTTGTTATTTCTCCATTTTTTTTAAAAACCTGTAATCCTGAGCTTGCTTCTGTTCTATGTTACCTTTTTTTCACTTTCTTATTCCTCTGATGTTCTTCCTTCTGTTTGGAAATTTGCTCATATCATGAAAATTTCCCCCCATACAATTATCATCCCATTGCACTACCTCTAATCTTTTCAAAGTAATGGAGAATCCATTAATTGCCAACTCCTAAACTATCTCAAAACCTGCTATCTGAACCAAAATGGATTCTCTCAGTGTTTAATCCACTCTATTGGCTTGTGTTATCTATCTGTGAATGGATTCAGTGGAAAGGTTTGGCAAAACTGAAGTTGCTCTTGACCTTTCTAAGGCTTTTGATTGTGTTTGGCATAAAGGTCTTCGTCTTACGGATTGCCGAATATTTTTTTGCAATTGGGTATCCAGTTTTCGTGCCTACTGCTCTGACTTCAACTTCTCCACTGTTGCTAATGTTCCCCAAAGTTCATGTCTTTTCCTCTTGTTTATTAATGACCTTCCACTGACTGAAATCCTATCCAAAAATATTTCTCATGATAGCATTAGCATTAGTAGAGGCATATGATGCAAGAAAGCAAGCTTAAGCAGCATCAGCCAGAAAAAAAAAAAAAGAAACTTCCACTTCACTCCTCCATTCGTTCGAAATACCTGTCCAACTGAGCCTTAAATTTATTTAGGCTATCAACTTCCACAACAAGGGATGGAAGTCTGTTCCACCAACCAACTACCCGCTGGCTAAAGGCAAATATCCGGACATCTATCCTACATCTGTCTTTCCTCAATTTGAATTAATGCCCTCTCAGGTGATTATTCTGAGAAAGAGGCAGAATTCCATCAGCATTGAGCATGCTCAAACCATTCAAAGTTTTATACACCTCTATCAGATTACCTCGCCGGTGCCTAGTCTCTAGACACTGTAATTTGCAAAACTTAAGCCTTTCTTTGTAAGAGCAACCCTTTGTTCCATTCACTAACCTTGTTGCCCTTCTCTGTACTCGTTCCAGCAGCTCTACATCCTTTTTGAAATGAGGCCTCCAGACCTGTATACAGTACTCTAGGTGTGGTCTGACCATTGCTTTATACAAGGGAATAATCACCTCCTTATCCCTGCTAGAAAAATTCCTATATATCATTGACAATACACCATGAGCTACCCTTGCAGCCCGTCTGCACTGCTCAGAGAACTTCATATCTGCCTGCACAACTACCCCTAGGTCCTTTTCATTCTCTACCACTGTCAGTGTAGTACCACAGAGTTGATACGTTGCTCTGGGGTTGCTGTTTCCCATATGTAGTACTTTACATTTGTCAATGTTAAACTTCATTTGCCACCTCTCAGCCCATCTGCTCAACCTTTCCAGATCCTGTTGCAGTAGCATAGTGTTAGTAGTGTCCTTGACAACCCTGCCAACCTTCGTATCGTCTGCAAACTTGGACATTAAGTTTGATATACCATCATCAATATCATTTATAAATACAGAAAAGAAAAGCGGACCCAATACTGAACCCTGAGGGACTCCACTAATAACATTAGTCCCCGATGAGCCGTGTCCATTGATTACCACTCTCTGTCTTCTCCCCCTCAACCACCCCTTCATCCATAGCAGCAATTTGCCTCCAATGCCACACTGCTCCAATTTGTGCAGCAGTCTTCCATGTGCAACAGTATCAAAAGCCTTTCTAAGATCCAAGTATATAATATCAAAGTTATTCCCTGCATCCAGTTCTTTTGTGACTGCATCATAGTATCCAATCAAATTGGTCAGGCAAGACTTCCCCTTGACAAAACCATGCTGTGTCCGAGCTATAACTGAAGTCTTGTCTAGATGATCCTGCAGTGCTTCTTTAACCAGTGCCTCCATTAATTTTCCCGGAACAGAAGTTAAACTCACAGGTCTATAATTACTTGTGTCAGACTTTGATCCTCCTTTGTGAATTTGGGTCCCATTTGCACATCTCCAGTCTGTGGGTACCTCCCCTGAGTCCAAGGAAGCTCTCATAATTATGGCTAAGGTTTGCTTACTTCCTTTGCTGCCTCCTTTAATATAACTGGATAGATCCCATCCACCCCAGATGCCTTTCTTGTGTTTATCTTCAACAATTTCGCCTCCACTTTACTCTCAGTTATTACAAGATTATCTAGCTTACTGCCAGAGTTGAATACACCTCTGGCATTCCCCTCGCTGAATAACTCCTCATGTGTGAATGTCAATGCAAAATATTCATTTAGTTTGTTAGCTACCTGAGCAGGATCATCAACAGTTGACCCATCGATATCAAGTGGACCAATCTGATTGATCCTCTTCCTTTTAGAGTTTGCATAAGTAAAGAACTCTTTGCTGTTTTTCTTTGCATCCCTTGCCAAAGATATCTCGTAATCTGCCTTCGCCTGCCTAACCTCCTTTGTAACTTGGTTACAGATCAACTTGTATCTATCATAGGCTTCTGTGTCACGTGTTAATTTGTATGTATCCCATGCATTTTTCTTCTCTGCCATATGTCTCATTAGTTCATCTGGCCTCCATTTAGGCCTAAACCTTGAACAATATTTCTTAGTTGGTATGTAAAGCCTAGTAGCTTCCAAGATAAGTTCTTTGAATGCTTCCCATTTTGAATTTGCTGTTGGTAATATCATCAGTTGGTCCCACTGTATAGAATTTAAATACTGTCTCAGTCCATCGTAGTCGCATTTACGAAACCAATAACCCTTCCCTTTACCCCTAATGGTAGTTACCTCTTTGAGTAAATCCCACTTCAGCACACTGTGATCACTGCCACCTAGTGGTTCATTTATCTGCAGATTCTTAATGCATGAAGAATCACTACTGATAATCAAATCAAGAGTATTACTCCCTCTAGTTGCCTCTCGAACATGCTGATGTAGAAAACAATCATCCAATAAATTCACAAAAGCCTTGCTAGTGTGTGAGTGACCAGCCTCCAAATTCCAGTCAATATCTTCGAAATTAAAATCCCCCATTATAAGACTCTCTGATTTCCTGGCTCACTCTATTTCCCTGTACAGTTTCTTATTATAGTCATCAGAGTCATTAGGCCTATAGCACACTCCTACTCTCAATTTTGATCTCCCAATGCTTATGTCACACCAAACTGATTCGACACTGCACTGTCCAGCGATGTCAACTGGCTTCACTTTCTTGGATTTTATGTATTTCTTAACTAATAGCATAACCCCTCCTCCAGTGGTGGGATTCAGCCGGTTCGCCCCGGTTCGGCAGAACCGATACCTAATTTTTTGTTGAGTTCGGTGAACCGGTTGTTAAAATGGCACTTGTGATCAGGGTTCTCTCTAAAGTGGGTGCCTGGTATTCTATGCCATTTATTAATTCAGCAAGAAATTTTCGTTTAGTATCAATAAAATGAAGAAAATGTATGTTCTGACTGATGTTTATCAATGGTATAAGCATAGTGCTTTGTTTATAAAAGTTTATGATATGACCACACGTGGACAGAACCAGTAAAAATATTCAAATATATTGGCACATATCCGCTCCTGCTCTATAATATATTAAAATAAAACATTTTTAAAATTTTTTGCAGTAGCCCTTAAAAGGAAGAAAAGGCAACAGAGTTTGACATACTTTTTTCAATAAGAAACCAAAATCAGAATTTGTTGTATTAGAATTGGCCTTGGATTCAGTTACATCACCAACAATTTTCGTTGAACTAGTTGAATTGGAAAAACAATATTCAGAGACAATATGTTTTTCAGTTATGGAAAGTTTAAATAATGTTGGGCTTACTAAGAACTACCTAGAAAAAAAATTAATAGGATTTTGCTCCGATGGTGCCAGCGTTATGCTTGGGAGAAAATCTGGAGTGAGCACTAGGATTGCAAAAGAGTTTCCAAACATAATAATATGGCACTGTTTAAATCATCGCCTCCATCTTGTTTTAGATGATTCGATAAAGGAAACAAAGCAAGTAAATCATTTTAAAATATTTATTGATAAGATATATACTATTTTTCATCAATCCAATAAGAACCAAACTGAACTTTCCAAAATATCCGAACAACTTGGAATTGAAATTATAAAGATTGGTAGAGTTTTGGGACCAAGATGGGCTGCCTGTAGTTTAAGGTCAACCCTAGCTGTGTGGCGCGCTTATCCAGCGCTACATCACTATTTTTATTCAAATAAAAAGTACTTAGGTATGGCTGCCCGTCTTGAAAATATATATTTTATAACTGATTTGGCATTGATGATTGATATTTTAAACGAAATTTCTCTTCTTTCAAATGCACTGCAAGCAAGAAACATAGACATAATAAAGGCTAAAAAACTCATGATAAGATCTATTAAAGCATTTCAAATGCTTGGAAAGGAAAAGGTTCCATACGAAAAAAATTTGATGAATTAATTACTTCAGAAACCTTCAAAAATATAAAATTTGTAGAAAATCATCGATTTGTCTCGGGCTTCCTCGAGAAAGACTTTTAGAAAACATCGTAACGAATTTGAAAAAAAAAAAAAGACTAATGGATTGTGAACATTTAAAAGCAAGTTGTAGCCAATTCAAGAGAGGAATAAATTACAATTTCAATTTTTTGGAGCCAGATTACTGGAATATTGAAGAAGTACTAGTTTCATGGAAAGCAGCTGAAGAACAATTGCTCGTATTTAATGACATTTTTAATTACCAAATTGATATTAATGATTATCGAGATTTCTTAGAAAACGTTTTAAAAAATTCTGAATTATGTAATTCCTGAAAGTTCAAAGAGCTAAAAATATTGTCAGAACAATTGCTGTAAGTTCAGCAGAAGTGGAAAGGGGTTTTTCAAAGATAAACATAATATGTTCAGAGAAGAGAAGTCGCCTAACTGTTTCTAATATATCAAACACAATGACTATTAGTCTAATTGGCCTACCTCTAAAGGAATGGGATCCTACTCCTACAGTGGTTAAGGATAGATCACTCAGTCGATGAGGCTTGGATAAAAGCGAAGAAAATTGCAAGCGATGGCGCCAATCAAGAAGCAATATGGAAATATCTTAAATAACAGTTTTAGTTTTTTGTCAGGTATTATTTAATATTTTTTCATTAATATTTTAAAACTCTTTCTTATAGAGGTCCACAAAACATAATCTAGTTTTGTGGACCTCTTTTATTGTTCTTATTTAAGTATTAACTGCATGAAATAATAAACTACCTTTTGGTATATAGTTTTTTTATACTTAGAACGGTCATTAGGGCAGCGAACCGGTTGTTAAATTATTTGAATCCTACCACTGCCCTCCTCCCTTCCTATCCTGTCTATCCTTTCTGTAGACATTGTACTCCCCAAATTCCAGTTCTGCATTCCTTATATCTGTGTGACACCACATCTCTGAAATCCCAACAATATCTGCCTTTGATGTTTTGAGCAATACCTCAAATTCATCAAATTTATTTACTAAACTCCTAGCATTGGTGTACACGCAAGTATACATGCACCTGTTCTTTTTCTTAGCTATCCTAACACAACCCATGTGTTTACTTGTATCTTCAAAAAGCCTCTAAGGTTGGGAGAGTAATACATATCTAGAATTTAAAACAAATACACCAACCGTTTAACTATAATGGTTTAATACTGAAAACTGTAAAATGTACCAAACGATACTACACTGTAAAATAATATATGCAAAAAACTGATTTACAAAATAAAATATATGACAAAAATTTTAAAATATACAATAAAATATAAATAAAATATTTAAAATACAATAAAATTTAAATAAAATATTTAAAATACAATAAAATTAAAAGCGATAAAACATTGACTGAAGCTTTCGGGGGCTTCCACCTCCTTTCTCAACAACAATGATGTTTAAGCAACACATCCTTAAGTAACAGGCTCACAGCACACGTGGCTGACCAGGCGCATGCTCAATATTTCTTTATATGATCCAGAACCGGAAGCGGCTTGGGAGCGTGGAAAAAAAAAAATGCTCGTCTTTTGCCAGGACCACGGCTTCCAGCAGGGGGTGAAATCGAACACCCCTGTCCCTATTCATACTATTGTTCTCAGACGAGCCTCTATCCACAAACTCTCCTGCCATGTACGGTCCCAGAACCTATGCGCCCGGTCAAGGATGACAGCATGTCAGCCACGTGTGCTGTGAGCCTGTTACTTAAGGATGTGTTGCTTAAATATCATTGTTGTTGAGAAAGGAGGCAGAAGCCCCCGAAAGCTTCAGTCAATGTTTTTCCCCTTTTAATTTTATTGTGTTTTATTGTATTTTAAATATTTTATTTATATTTTATTGTATATTTTAAAATTTTTATCGTATATTTTATTTTGTAAATCAGTTTTTCGCATATATTATTTTACAGTGTAGTATCGTTTGGTACATTTTATAGTTTTCAGTATTAAACCATTATAGTTAAACGGTTGGTGTATTTGTTTTAAATTCTAGATGTGTTTACTTGTACCCCAATGATTCCCAGCAGTCTCTGAAATATCCTGCATCTTATTTTCCAGGCTGCTGCTCATTCCAATAGAAGCAGTGCAAGAATCACTTTCACCTCTGCCAGTGGCTACTGTTAATCTATTAGTCCTTGTATCCCCCCAATCTAGCAGTTTTCCGACCCACCTAACACTACCTCGATAGCATGAGCAAACATTCTTGCACCCTTTCTATTTAAGTGTATCCCATCCCTGTAGAAGCAGTCTCTCCTGTTAACAAGTACAGACCAGGCTGAAAAAAATTCTACCCCTTGAGCTTTGCACAATCTTTCCAGGGCCGAATTGATCGACAGGGCTCTCATCATATACTCCCTCCTATCATGTCTGGGCAGAATTGCAGACACTTTCAAATTCAACCATAATTCACGGCTTTTTTTCAACAGTGACCTGTACTTGTTAAGTAATTCCGCCTTATATCATTGATAAGACACCACGAGCTACTCTTGCAGCCCATCTGCACTGCTCAGAGAACTTCATATCTGCCTGCACAATTACTCCCAGTTCCTTTTCATTCTCTATCACTGTCAGTGTAGTACCACAGAGTTGATATGTTGCTCTGGGGTTGCTGTTTCCCATATGTAGTACTTTACATTTGTCAATGTTAAACTTCATTTGCCACCTCTCAGCCCATCTGCTAACCTTTCCAGATCCTGTTGCAGCAGCATAGCATCAGTGGTGTCCTTAACAACCCTGCCAACCTTTGTATCACCTGCAAACTTGGACATTAAGCTTGATATATCATCATCAATATTATTTATAAATACAGAAAACAATAATGGACCCAACACTGAACCCTGAGGGACTTCACTAATAACATTAGTCCATGATGAGCAGTGTCCATTGATTACCACTCTCTGTCTTCTCCCCTTAATCCATAGCAGCAATTTGCCTCCAATGCCACACTGCTCCAATTTGTGCAGCAGTCTTCCATGTGCAACAGTATCAAAAGCCTTTCTAAGATCCAAGTATATAATATCAAAGTTATTCCCTGCATCCAGTTCTTTTGTGACTGCCTCATAGCATCCAATCAAATTGGTCAGCCAAGACTTCCCCTTAACAAAACTATGCTGTGTCCGAGCTATAACTGAAGTCTTGTCTAGATAATCCTGCAGTGCTTCTTTAACCAGTGCCTCCATTAATTTTCCTGAAACAGAAGTTAAAACTCACAGGTCTATAATTACTTGTGTCAGCCTTTGATCCTCCTTTTTGAATTGGGGTCACATTTGCACATCTCCAGTCTGTGGGTATCTCCCCTGAGTCCAAGGAAGCTCTCATACTTACTTGATTTTAATGCTTCTAAAACTCAGTTCTGTCTTATATCTCACAAAAAGGATCCTTCTGTTCCTATGCTTATCTTTGATGATGCTCAGATTTCTAGACAAGATTGAATATCTCTATCTCTATTACCCTTTTAAAAAATGGGTTTTCTCTTTTGATCTCAATGTTACTTTTCTTCTAAACAACTATTCCCCTTGTGCAAATTTCAAATTGCATTACCATGGAATATTGTTTCCACATCTGGGGCAGTGTCCATATAACCTCTCTCAGGCTTCTGGACTCCATTCAGAAGAGGGCAGTTGTTACTTAATGAACCATCTGTTACAAAATCTTCCACTCCATTCTCTGTCTCATCGATGTTTCTTTTCTGCTGCATGCCTTTTCTATAGATACTTCCATGAACACTGTTCTTCTGGATTGGCATCTGTAATTCCTCCACTGTTCCAAATCAATCCGGAAACATTCCACAACCAGTTGTCATCCATATATTGTCGAACTTTAAACCAACTCACAGAACCAGCTTTTCTTCTTCTCCATTTATCCCATCAACATCTGTCTTCTGGAAAAACCTTCCAATTTCCTGAAAATTACAATCTACAGAAATAAGGCTAATGTCAACAAGTATATTCTTCTGTCTTCTCAACTTGCAACCCATGCATACTAAGTACTGTAGAGTCTAATATCTTTTGTGTGTTGGGTTTCATAAAAGAAATCAGTGGATGTTTCAATGCACCCCAGCCATTTTTGTTTTCATATGGTGTGGTCTGTAGAAGCAGAATAGAAACTGCCTTACCTATAACCCTATTCACAGAACTAATTAATTTCCTTTATTTAATTTGTGGTTCAAGTATTTCCTAAGTTTAATTTAATAATATAACCACATTTTTATTCACCATATTAAACTGCTATTTAATGAAATTTTTCCAGCTAAAAAAGTCTGACCTCTAGGAAATAGTTAAAACAATAACAGTTAATGCATTAAAAATTAACTTTCAGTTTCTGCAGTATATTAGTTAAATTGGTATATGTTTATTTTTTATACTTTTTAGATTTCGACTGGCAAACGCACTTATTATTTGACAGCCGACTCTATTAATGCAATGGAAGAATGGATCAAAGGTAGAAAATATTTGTTTAATCTACAAATTTTATTAAAAAACTTTTCTTTCAGAAAAAAATGAATATTTTCTCTGTAATATAGATTGATATATGAATTCTTGTCATTTTGCAATTTTTGAAAGCATATTTTTATTAACTCCTTAACTTGGGTAATAAATGACATTCCTTTAAGAGGTAATTTCAGAGGAGGAAATCTGGCTTAAATGGCCACCAAAATTGAATCATCATCAGATGCATCGGCGCCTCCGTAGCCAGGTGGGAAGGAGCAGCAGTGCGTAGCACATGCTTCTTGATTAGACCGGGGTTCGAGCCTGTCACCACCAAATACGGAGGATGCGGAAAGGTCAGGGAATGACCACCGCATATCCCGGAGCAATATGGCCTTAGTTGCCAATGCTCCTAAAAACCAAATAACATACAAACAAACAATGAGATGCATCACTTTTGCACTACAGAATTCCAAAATTTGTTGCATTTATTTGTATGACAGCAGACACAAGTGTCAAAGTAGAGGGCTCAAATTGACATTACTATCACTATGCATGGATTGATGTATTGCAAAAAAAAAAAAAAAAAAGTCTGTCAATTATGTCTTCAATTTTTGTCTCCAATTAAGATATACAATCGGATCTTGTTAATACAAAATTCAAGGGACCTAAATTTTCACATTTTGTAATAACAAGGTTTGTAGTAGTGAGGTCCCCCAAAAGTGTCAAAATTTTACCAGTTTTGGTTTTTTTTGGTGCAAACTATATATCAAAGAATAATAATAATTAATAATAATATCAAAAATAAATTTAAAATAAAATAATAAAAATAAAAAATAATAAAAACAAAAGCCTTGTTTAATAAAACAGTAATAGGAATAACACATTTTTTAAAGATTTCATTTTATTTGTAAGATAAACTAAGAAAAGCAATTAATGGAAATGAAAATATTGTACAGTATATATTTTGATATATACAATATTTTAGTATCACAGTAAAAAGAATTACAATCTTAATATAAAAGAGACATACAAACCATAAACTTTTTAATAAATTAATTAATTTAAAGAAAGAATCCAATGTTTCACAGTTTTTGTCCTATATGCATTTTTAACTTTAGCACAGACATTATCAAATGCAATAATTGTTTCTTTATTAACATTACTACAGGCCAATACATTCTCTGTTATGCTCAATGCATTTTGGGCATTTTTTTTTAGATGGCAGTGTGTGTTTCTTCACTTTTGCTGTCGCTGATAACAAAAATATCATCATTTTTGCTTGGCCCTCAGCAGCTCTTCTAGTGTGGGCATTGCTGTAGTAGCAACTTCATCATCCACCTTCACAAACTCTTCATATTCACCAACAAAATCCATATGCTCCTTCAAATTCCTCCATTCTTTAATTTTGCTATCACATTCATCGGCTGGACCATGTTTTCAATGATATTCTCTCTCCAAAGCCACTCTTTCTTAAGCAGTTTATTATTACACTTGATGCAATATTGTCCCAAGCAATAACAACATTATGGATAGCATCCAAGACATTCCAATTTGGCTGCAAATTGTTCTCTCCTATGTTGTGGATCAAGTACCTTATCAGGCAGGCTCTATGTACTCTCTTCAGGTTATAAATAATGCCTTGATTCAGTAGCTGCATAAAACTGGTAGTATTGGGAGGTAAACACAACAGCCATATATTTGTCAACTTAAGGGTGTCGGCAGAATGTGCTGTACAACAATCTAGAATCATCAAAATGTTCCTTTTTTCTGAAGTCATTCTTCTGTCCACTTTTGATAACCAAGAATGAAAAATTTTGACCATAAGCCAAGCACTTTTGTTGGCCTCACAATCACAGAGAAGTAGAGAAGTTGGTTAACTTCTTTAAAATATCTTAGTTGGAAAATTTACCAATCACAAGTGGGCATAGTTTTGTACTGCCATCTGAAGTGCAACGTAGCAGAACAGTGAGTATTCATTTACTTAATTTTACATCATGACAAGACTCTCTTCGAACAGCAAATGTTTTAGCATTAGCATTAGCATTAGTAGAGGCATATGATGCAAGAAAGCAAGCTTATTCAGCATCAGCCAAAAAAAAAAAAAAAAAAACACAATCACTACTCCCATTTCACCCCTCCGTTCGTTCGAAATACCTGTCCAGCTGAGCCTTAAATTTGTTTAGGCTATCAACTTCAAGAACAAGTGATGGAAGTCTATTCCACAAACACACTGCCCGCTGGATAAAGGCAAATTTCCGCACATCTCTATCCGACATCTGTCCTTCCTCAATTTGAATTTATGCCCTCTCAGGCGATTATTCTGAGCAAGACGAAGAATCCCACCGGCATTGAGCATGCTCAAGCCATTCAAAGCCTTATACACCTCTATCAGATCACCTCGCCGATGCCTAGTCTCCAGACTCTGTAATTTGCAAAACTTAAGCTTTTCTTTGTAAGAGCAACCCTTTGTTCCATTCACTAATCTTGTTGCCCTTCTCTGTACTCGTTCCAGCAGCTCTACATCCTTCTTGAAATGAGGCCTCCAGACCTGTATACAGTACTCAAGGTGTGGCCTGACCAATGCTTTATACAAGGGAATAATAACATCCCTATCCCTGCTAGAAAAATTCCTGTATATCATTGACAAGACACCATGATCTACTTTTACAGCTCGTCTGCACTGCTCAGAGAACTTCATATCTGCCTGCACAATTACCCCCAGGTCCTTTTCATTCTCTACCACTGTCAGCGTAGTACCACAGAGTTGATACGTTGATCTGGGGTTACTGTTTCCCATATGTAGTACTTTACATTTGTCAATGTTAAACTTCATTTGCCACCTCTCAGCACATCTGCTCAACCCTTCCAGATCCTGTTGCAGTAGCATAGCATCAGTAGTGTCCTTAACAACCCTGCCAACCTTTGTATCATCTGCAAACTTGGACATTAAGCTTGATATACCATCATCAATATCATTTATAAATACAGAAAACAACAATGGACCCAACACTGAACCCTGAAGAACTCCACTAATAACATTAGTCCACGTTGAGCAGTGTCCATTGATTACCACTCTCTGTCTTCTGCCACTCAACCATCCCTTTATCCATAGCAGCAATTTGCCTCCAATGCCACACTGCTCCAATTTGTGCAGCAGTCTTCCATGCGCAACAGTATCAAAAGCCTTTCTAAGATCCAAATATATAATATCAAAGTTATTCCCTGCATCCAGCTCTTTTGTGACTACATCATAGTATCCAATCAAATTGGTCAGACAAGACCTGCCCTTAACAACACCATGCTGTGTCTGAGCTATAACATAACTCAGACAGACTATAACTATAACTGAATTCTTGTCTAGCTGATCCTGCAGTGCTTCTTTAACCAGTGCCTCCATTAATTTTCCTGGAACCGAAGTTAAACTAACAGGTCTATAATTACTTGTGTCAGCCTTTGATCCTCCTTTGTGAATTGGGGTTACGTTTGCACATCTCCAGTCTATGGGTACCTCCCCTGAGTCCAAAGAAGCACTCATAATTATGGCTAGGGGTTTGCTTACTTCCCTTGCTGCCTCCTTTAATATAACTGGATAGATCCCATCCACCCCTGGTGCCTTTTTTATGTTTACCCTCAACAATTTCTCCTCCACTTTCCTCTCAGATATTATAAAATCATCTAGCTCACTGCCAATGTTTACTTCACCTACGACATTCCCCTTCCTGAATAACTCCTCATTGTGAATGTAGATGCAAAATACTTGTTTGATTGTTAGCCACCTGAGCAGGATCCTCAACTGTTGAACCATCAACATCCACTGGACCAATCTGATTCATCCCTTTTCTTCTTGAGTTTAAATAGGTAAAGAACTCTTTTCTGTTTTTCTTTGCATCCTTTGCCGAGGATTTCTCATAATCTGCCTTTCCCTGCCTAATCTCCTTTGTGACTTGGTTACAGACCAACTTATATCTATCATAGGCTTCCATGTCACCCATTAATTTGTATGTATCCCATGCATTTTTCTTCTCTGCCATATGTCTCATTAGTTCATCTGACAACCATTTAGGCCTGAACCTTGAACAATATTTCTTGGTTGGTATGTAAAGCCTGGTAGCTTCCAAGATTAGTTCCTTGAATGCTTCCCATTTTGAATTTGCTGTTGGTAACATCATCAGTTGGTCCCACTGTATAGAATTTAAATACTGTCTCAGACCATCATTGGCGCCTCTGCAGCCAGGTGGGAAGGAGAGCAGTGCGTAGCACCCGCTTCTTGATTAGACCGGGGTTCGAGCCCGTCACCACCAAATATGGAAGATGCAGAAAGGTCAGGGAATGACCACCGCATATCCCGGAGCAATATGGCCTTAGTTGCTAATGCTCCTAAAAACCAAAATAACAAACAACATAACAGACCATCATAGTCGCCTTTACGAAAGCAAAAACCCTTCCCTTTACCCCTAATGGTAGTTACCTCTTTGAGTAAATCCCACTTCAGCACACTGTGATCACTGCCAGCTAGTGGTTCGTTTATCTGCAGATTCTTAATGCATGAAGAATCACTGCTGATAATCAAATCAAGAGTATTACTCCCTCTAGTTGCCTCCCGAACATGCTGGTGTAGAAAACAATTATCCAATAAATCCACAAAAGCCTTGCTAGTGTGTGAGTGACCAACCCACAAATTCCTGTCAATATCTGGGAAATTAAAATCCCCCATTATAAGGCTCTCTGATTTACTGGCCCATTCTATTTCCCTGTACAGTATCTTATTATACTCATCAGAGTCATTAGGCCTATAGCACACTCCTACTCTCAATTTTGATTTACCTATGCTTATGTCACACCAAACTGACTCGACACTGCCCTGTCCATCGATGTCGACTGGCTTCACTTCCTTGGTTTTTATGTGTTTCTTAACTAATAGCATAACCCCTCCTCCCTTCCTATCTTGTCTATCCTTTCTGTAGACGTTGTACCCCCCAAATTGCAGTTCTGCATCCGTTATATCTGTGTGACACCACGTCTCTGATATCCCAACAATATCTGCCTTCGATGTTTTGAGCAATACCTCAAATTCATCAAATTTTTTTACTAAACTCCTAGCATTGGTGTACACGCAAGTATACCTGCACCTGTTTCTATTCTTAGCTACCCTAACACAACCCATGTGTTTACTTGTACCGCAATGGCTCCCAGCAGTCTCTGAAATACCATGCATCTTGTTTTTCAGGCTTCTGCTCAATCTAATAGAAGCAGTGCAAGAATCTCTTTCACCTCTGCCAGTGGCTACTGTCAATCTATTGGTCTTTGTCTCCCCCCAAGCTAGCAGTTTTCCGACCCACCTAACACTGCCTCGATAGCATCAGCAAATATTCTTGCACCCTTTCTATTTAAGTGTATCCCATCCCTGTAGAAGCAATCTCTCCTGTTAACAAGTACAGTCCAGGCTGAAAAAAATTCTACCCCTTGAGCCTTGCACAATCTTTCCAGGGCCGAATTGATCGACAAGGCTCTCATCATATACTCCCTCCTATCGTGTCTGGGCAGAATTGCAGACACTTTCAAATTCAACCCTACTTCACGGCTTTTTTTCAACAGTGACCTGTACTTGTTAAGTAATTCCGCTGGTCTCCTACTCTTAATATCATTAGTGTTAGCAGTAAATTATATTAACAAGTGGCTTAACAAGTGCAACTGACCTTAATCCCATGGAGAGTGAAGGAGTGTATGTAAACAACTTAGAAAAACTGTTTTTATGCTTTTGTTAAATCATTTTGTTTGGCAGTAAATTATAAAATAAACTTATCTCATCAAGATAAGTTTATTTTATTTTATTTTATTTTATTGAATTTGAAAGTGTCTGCAATTCTGCCCAGACACGATAGGAGGGAGTATATGATGAGAGCCTTGTCGATCAATTCGGCCCTGGAAAGATTGTGCAAGGCTCAAGGGGTAGAATTTTTTTCAGCCTGGACTGTACTTGTTAACAGGAGAGATTGCTTCTACAGGGATGGGATACACTTAAATAGAAAGGGTGCAAGAATATTTGCTGATGCTATCGAGGCAGTGTTAGGTGGGTCGGAAAACTGCTAGCTTGGGGGGAGACAAAGACCAATAGATTGACAGTAGCCACTGGCAGAGGTGAAAGAGATTCTTGCACTGCTTCTATTAGAATGAGCAGAAGCCTGAAAAACAAGATGCATGGTATTTCAGAGACTGCTGGGAGCCATTGCGGTACAAGTAAACACATGGGTTGTGTTAGGGTAGCTAAGAATAGAAACAGGTGCAGGTATACTTGCGTGTACACCAATGCTAGGAGTTTAGTAAATAAATTTGATGAATTTGAGGTATTGCTCAAAACATCGAAGGCAGATATTGTTGGGATATCAGAGACGTGGTGTCACACAGATATAACGGATGCAGAACTGCAATTTGGGGGGTACAATGTCTACAGAAAGGATAGAGAGGATAGGAAGGGGGGAGGGGTTATGCTATTAGTTAAGAAACACATAAAAACCAAGGAAGTGAAGCCAGTCAACATCGCTGGACAGTGCAGTGTTGAGTCAGTTTGGTGTGACATAAACATTGGGAGATCAAAATTGAGAGTAGGAGTGTGCTATAGGCCTAATGACTCTGATGAGTATAATAAGGAACTGTACAGGGAAATAGAGTGGGCCAGTAAATCAGAGTGTCTTATAATGGGAGATTTTAATTTCCCAGATATTGACTGGAATTTGGGGGCTGGTTACTCACACACTAGCAGGGCTTTTGTGGATTTATTGGATGATTGTTTTCTACATCAGCATGTTCGGGAGGCAACTAGAGGGAGTAATACTCTTGATTTGATTATCAACAGTGATTCTTCATGCATTAAGAATCTGCAGATAAATGAACCACTAGGTGGCAGTGATCACAGTGTGCTGAAGTGGGATTTACTCAAAGAGGTAACTACCATTAGGGGTAAAGGGAAGGGATATTGCTTCCGTAAAGGCGACTACGATGGACTGAGACAGTATTTAAATTCTATACAGTGGGACCAACTGATGATGTTACCAACAGCAAATTCAAAATGGGAAGCATTCAAAGAACTTATCTTGGAAGCTACTAGGCTTTACATACCAACTAAGAAATATTGTTCAACGTTTAGGCCAAAATGGATGTCAGTTGAACCAATGAGGCATATGGCAGAGAAGAAAAATGCATGGGATACATACAAATTAACACATGACACAGAAGCCTATGATAGATACAAGTTGATATGCAACCAAGTTACAAAGGAGGTTAGGCAGGCGAAGGCAGATTACGAGAAATCCTTGGCAAGGGATGCAAAGAAAAACAGCAAAGAGTTCTTTACTTATGTAAACTCTAGAAGGAAGGGGATGAATCAGATTGGTCCACTTGATATTGATGGGTCAAGTGTTGATGATCCTGCTCAGGTAGCTAACAAACTAAATGAATATTTTGCATCGACATTCACACATGAAGAGTTATTCAGCGAGTGGAATGCCAGAGGTGTATTCAACTCTAGCAGTAAGCTACAGAATCTTGAAATAACTGGGAGTAAAGTGGAGGAGAAACTGTTGAAGATAAACACAAGAAAGGCACCCGGGGTGGATGGGATCTATCCACCCCGGGTGCCTCCTTTAATATCCACCCCGGGTGGATATTAAAGGAGGCAGCAAAGGAAGTAAGCAAACCCTTAGCCATAATTATGAGAGCTTCCTTGGACTCAGGGGAGGTACCCATAGACTGGAAATGTGCAAATGTGACCCCAATTCACAAAGGAGGATCAAAGGCTGACACAAGTAATTATAGACCTGTGAGCTTAACTTCTGTTCCAGGAAAATTAATGGAGGCACTGGTTAAAGAAGCACTGCAGGATCATTTAGACAAGACTTCAGTTATAGCTCAGACACAGCATGGTTTTGTTAAGGGGAAGTCTTGCCTGACCAACTTGATTGGATACTATGATGCAGTCACAAAAGAACTGGATGCAGGGAATAACTTTGATATTATATACTTGGATCTTAGAAAGGCTTTTGATACTGTTGCACATGGAAGACTGCTACACAAATTGAAGCAGTGTGACATTGGAGGCAAATTGCTGCTATGGATAAAGGGGTGGTTGAGGGGGAGAAGACAGAGAGTGGTAATCAATGGACACTGCTCATCGTGGACTGATGTTATTAGTGGAGTCCCTCAGGGCTCAGTGTTGGGTCCATTATTGTTTTCTGTATTTATAAATGATATTGATGATGGTATATCGGGCTTAATGTCCAAGTTTGCAGACGATACAAAGGTTGGCAGGGTTGTCAAGGACACTACTGACACTATGCTGCTGCAACAGGATCTGGAAAGGTTGAGCAGATGGGCTGAGAGGTGGCAAATGAAGTTTAACATTGACAGATGTAATGTACTACACATGGGAAACAGCAACCCCAGAGCAACGTATCAACTCTGTGGTACTACACTGACAGTGGTAGAGAATGAAAGGGACTTGGGGGTGGTTGTGCAGGCAGATATGAAGTTCTCTGAGCAGTGCAGACGGGCTGCAAGAGTAGCCCATGGAGTATTGTCAATGATATACAGGAATTTTTCCAGCAGGGATAAGGAGGTGATTATTCCATTGTATAAGGCGATGGTCAGGCCACACCTAGAGTACTGTATACAGGTCTAGAGGCCTCATTTCAAGAAGGATGTAGAGCTGCTGGAACGAGTACAGAGAAGGGCAACAAGATTAGTGAATGGAACAAAGGGGTGCTCTTACGAAAAAAGGCTTAAGTTTTGCAAATTACAGTGTCTGGAGACTAGGCACCAGCGAGGTGATCTGATAGAGGTGTATAAAGCCTTGAATGGTTTAAGCATGCTCAATGCTGATGGGATTCTTCCTCTAGCTCAGAAAAATCACCTGAGAGGGCATAAATTCAAATTGAGGAAAGACAGATGTAGGATAGACGTGCGGAAATTTGCCTTTAGCCAGCGAGTGGTTGGTTGGTGGAACAGACTTCCATCCCTTGTGGTGGAGGTTGATAGCCTAAATAAGTTTAAGGCTCAGCTGGACAGGTATTTTGAACGAAGAGAGGGGTGAAGTGGAAGTGGGTTTTTTTTTTTTTTTGGCTGATGCTGCATAAGCTTGCTTTCTTGCATCAAATGCCTCTACTAATGCTAATGCTAATGCTAAGATTAAAAATATCCTTCCCCACATATTTTTCAAGAATGAACTGTACAGAACATGAGCAGTCTGTAGCCTTTTCTTTGCCAACTAATCCTCTTGTATAATTTTTTGTTTAATTTCCAGGCTTATTTCCATCTATTTACATTTTTCACCATAACACTGCTAGATGAGATTTAATATACACAAACTTTAAATTAGTTTAAAGACACAAGTTCCAAAATAGACATCAGCACAGATAAAATGGCACAAAAAATAAATTATACCGTAGCAAAAGACTCTTTGAACTGGCTTAACAAGTGGAACTGACCTTAATCCCATGGAGAGTGAAGGAGTGTATGTAAACAACTTAGAAAAACTGTTTTTATGCTTTTGTTAATTTAACAGCTCATCTTTTGCAATGATGTTTTTCAGAGTGCACTTATTTGTACTACCATAAACTGATTTTGCTTACACAAAAGTAAATTCTAACAAGTCAGTGCCATCCTTTGGGAAGCAGGAAACCAGGTAGCCAGAGGCAATAATAGAGGAAATAATTGGACAAGATTTGTATTAAACATACAAAATAACAATATTTATTTCTCACAGGGTGAAAACAAACTTTGTAATACATATTAACTGAATTTTGTAATAAACATAGAAAAGCCTATCCTTTCACAGAGGAATGGTATGTGCTTCTTATAAATGAATACTTTGTTTAAACTAAGTTTGTATTAATGATATTTTACTGTGCTGCTGCATTTTGAACTTGTTTTATTCAAAACTTGCAGTGGTAGCAACTGATTGCATTTATCTGGTGACTGATTGCTATTCTCCATATCTTCAGGTACAACTCAAGTAGTCTTGGGTGAAGGAAGAGTACTGATGCCAGCTTTCCAATCAGAAAAAAAATGAGGCTTTCCTTCTATAAAAAGTCTTTTCAGATACTTTTTTAGACATTTATTTTTATTTTTATAGACATAATTACATGTGCAATGGGTTATGATTATGATATTGAACATGTGTTAATTCTGTACCCAATAAATTAGGTTTGAAGCTATTAAAGTGGTAGTAGGCACGTGTGTTAGAAATTTTTGAAGCCGAAATTTAGCTGTTGTCCTACCAATATGACAATCTGATTGACATCTAATCAAATATATGATGTTATTATAATCCTGTGTTGCATATTCATATGTTGTCCTGTATGAATTAAATTTAGAACCTAATTTATTAGGTTTTAAATTTACCTCACTTCTATCGAAGAAAAATACTTCAACCTTTCCCTCTAGGTATCAAATTGTATGATGAGATACACGACCGACGTCCTTTTAATAGGTAATAAAATAACTATTGACACTTTATTTAATACATTTAATACAATGCATGAGAGACTCAAATTTACCCTCGAAGTAGAAATCAATAATAAAATTAATTTTCTGAATCTCACTATATAAAATTGGTACATTTTAGGCACCAAAATATACAGAAATAACATGCATACAGGTACGTTCTTACATTACTACTCACACCACGCTATATACATCTAAAAAGCAGTTCTTTATAATCAGATATATAATGCTATTAAATATAGTCACACACAAGCAGATCTATCCACAGAATTGCAATACCTCACTAAAAATTTATTGACAGGAAATACCCATTACAACTAATAAAAATAGTATTAATAACGCTGACAACATTAATAACCATTTGAAAAAGATACACAAACCCCTTATCATCCTTCCATACCATCAACAATATGCTAGACAACTTGGACAGATTTTTAAGAATACAGATATCAAGTTAATATTTACATCTTATAATAAATTAGGTTCTAAATTTAATTCATACAGGACAACATATGAGTATGCAACACAGGATTATAATAACATTATATATTTGATTAGATGTCAATCAGATTGTCAAGCATGTTACTTTGGCAGTACAACAGCTAAATTTGGGACTTCAAAAATTTCTAACACACCTGCCTACTACCACTTTAATAGCTTCAAATCTAATTTATCGAGTACAGAATTAACACAACATGTTCAATCTCATAATCATAACCCACTCATCAATTCGGCTATTACAGTAGTTAAACTGAATTCCAATTATAAAATTCTTCAAAATGAGGCTCTTGTCATTGAGTGGTTTAAGCACCACACATCATTCAACATATTAAACATGAAGGTTCCAATCAACTTCTCCCCTATTTGGAATTTAGCACATATAAAGTTTCCACATGCACTGAAATGCATTTCGGGAACTTAACCAGTATATAGCATACTGAACAACTGAACACGGTTTCGAAAGCCGTTCATGCACGACTATTAGCTTTTATCTCAATTTATTTTAATACATGATTTTAATAAGATTTTACTATAGAATGGAATGTGCACTTTCCTTTCTTAGGCAAATTTTAACATTTTTTAAAGCTCATAATTTAGAAAATTTTAAAAAAATTTTAAAATTCATAATTACTTTAAGTTACGAATAGCTACTAATCAGAATTTAAAAGTTTTATAACTACTATGTATCTATTATAAGTTTCATCAAACTAAGCGGTTTACTGTGAGGTGAGTGCTGAAAATTAAGCTACGCTATACCTATGATCCAGCCTTAAACACCTTAATTCGATAAACCTTGCAGGAGCCTAGCCTCCAAATGTTGCAATTTGCAGAACTGAAGTCTTTCTTGGTAAGACAGCCCTTTTATTCATCTCATCAATCTCATTGCCCTTACTGCACCCTTTCTAGCAGATCAATATCCTTCCTAAAATGAGGCCTCCAGACCTGTATGCAGTACTCAAGATGTGGCATAACCATTACCTTATACAAGGAGATAATCACTCCCTTATCCCTGCTAGCAAAGTACCTGTATATCATTGACAAAACACCCAGGAGCTCTCCTGTAAGCTGGTCTGCATTGTTCAGAGAACGTCATATCTGACTACACAATTACCCCCAGGTCTTTTTCATTTTCCATTACCCTGAGTGTAGTACCACACAGTTGCTAAGTTAATCTGGGATTACTGCTACCCATATGCAGCACGCAGGCGCCTCCGTAGCCAGGTGGGAAGGAGCAGCAGCGCGTAGCACGTGCTTCTTGATTAGACCGGGGTTCGAGCACGTCACCACCAAATATGGAGGATGCGGAAAGGTCAGGGAATGACCACCGCATATCCCGGAGCAATATGGCCTTAGTTGCTAATGCTCCTAAAAACCAAATAACAACATGCAGCACGCATATGGGTAGCAGTAATTGAAATTGTAATTGAAAGGCAATTACAGCATGCCACTGACCATTTTTGTCACAAGCGGAATCTTCACCTGAACCAAAACTCAAGCTCAGACAAAACATCATTTCAGTAGCACCCGAGACAAATTTCTTGGGGCCCATATTCGATAAGAAGTTGACATTTTTACCACATATCCGTCAACTGGCGACAAAGTGCACAAGGAAGATTGAACCTCCTACATGCTCTCTCTTCCAATAAATGGGGTGCAGACCACTGCACTTTACTCCACCTTTTTTTAACCCCAGGGGCTCACATCTGGTGAGTATGGGCTTGGCACACCCAGGGTCCTGAGCTGTATATCATCATTCTTCTCTTTCTTGGTGATTCCTTTCTACTTCTGATTTTCTCTCTCTCTCTCTCTCTCTCTCTCTCTCTCTCTCTCTCTCTCTCAGGGTAACTCGGGAATTTTTTTTTTTGGCTGGTGCAGCATATGCCTCAGGCTTCCTTGCACCATATGGCTAATAATAATAATAATAATAATCATGCATTTGCCCACTCTAAATTAGACTATGGGTCCCAAGTGTACACATCAGCTAGAAACAGTGTACTATGGTGGCTAGAGCCAGTTCACCACCAAGCCATCCGTATTGCTACTGGGGCATTTAGAACTTCCACTGTCCAGAGTTTATACGTCGAAGCAGGTGAATTGCCACTGTCCCTGTGACGAAAGCAGTTGTCTCTAAAATATACCTTTAAATTGAAATCCCTGCCAGACAACCCTACATGGACATCCATTTTCGAGATACAATAGGAAACGCCTTATAATACCTGTCAGACTGCCAACCTTCCCTTTGGTATCCATGTCAAAGAGCTGCTCAGAGAGCTCGACATGCAGTAGACAATGTTGCTGAGTCACCAACTCAAATATGGAAACTCCCCGACTTACAGAAATTCGACTTTATGTAAGTTATTGCCAGCCGGTGCAAAAATCATGGAAATGTATTTTGCATCCCATAGGAATAAATTAGCATTAGCATTAGCATTAGCATTAGTAGAGGCATACGATGCAAGAAAGCAAGCTTATTCAGCATCAGCCCAAAAAAAAAAAAAAAAAAAAAAACCCTCTCCCATTTCACCCCTCCGTTCGTTCGAAATACCTGTCCAGTTGAGCTTTAAATTTGTTTAGGCTATCAACTTCAACAACAAGTGATGGAAGTCGGTTCCACCAACCAACCACCCGCTGGCCAAAGGCAAATTTCCGCACATCTATCCGACATCCGTCCTTCCTCAATTTGAATTTATGCCCTCTGAGGTGATTATTCTGAGAAAGATGAAGAATCCCATTGGCATTGAGCATGCTCAAACCATTCAAGGCCTTATACACCTCTATCAGATCACCTCGCCGGTGCCTAGTCTCCAGACTCTGTAATTGGCAAAACTTAAGCCTTTCTTCGTAAGAGCAACCCTTTGTTCCATTTACTAATCTTGTTGCCCTTCTCTGTACCCGTTCCAGCAGCTCTACATCCTTCTTGAAATGAGGCCTCCAGACCTGTATACAGTACTCAAGATGTGGCCTAACCATTGCCTTATACAAGGGAATAATCACCTCCTTATCCCTGCTAGAAAAATTCCTGTATATCATTGACAAGACACCATGAGCTACTCTTGCAGCTCGTCTGCACTGCTCAGAGAACTTCATATCTCCCTGCACAATTACCCCCAGGTCCTTTTCATTCTCCACCACTGTCAGTGTGGTACCGCAGAGTTGATACGTTGCTCTGGGGTTACTGTTTCCCATATGCAGTACTTTACATTTGTCAATGTTAAACTTCATTTGCCACCTCTCAGCCCATCTGTTCAACCTTTCCAGATCCTGTTGCAGCAGCATAGCGTCAGTAGTGTCCTTGACGACCCTGCCAACCTTTGTATCATCTGCAAACTTGGACATTAAACTTGATATCCCATCATCAATATCATTCATAAACACCGAAAACAACAACGGACCCAACACTGAACCTTGAGGAACTCCACTAATAACATTAGTCCACGTTGAGCAGTGTCCATTGATTACCACTCTCTGTCTTCTGCCACTCAACCATCCCCTTATCCATAGCAGCAATTTGCCTCCAATGCCACACTGCTCCAATTTGTGCAGCAGTCTTCCATGTGCAACAGTATCAAAAGCCTTTCTAAGATCCAAATATATAATATCAAAGTTATTCCCTGCATCCAGTTCTTTTGTGACTACATCATAGTATCCAATCAAATTGGTCAGGCAAGACCTGCCCTTAACAAAACCATGCTGCGTCTGAGCTATAACTGAATTCTTGTCTAGATGATCCTGCAGTGCTTCTTTAACCAGTGCCTCCATTAATTTACCTGGAACAGAAGTTAAACTAACAGGTCTATAATTACTTGTGTCAGCCTTTGATCCTCCTTTGTGAATTGGGGTTACATTTGCACATCTCCAGTCTATGGGTACCTCCCCTGAGTCCAAAGAAGCTCTCATAATTATGGCTAGGGGTTTGCATACTTCCTTTGCTGCCTCCTTTAATATAACTGGATAGATCCCATCCACCCCAGGTGCCTTTTTTATGTTTATCCTCAACAATCTCTCCTCCACTTTCCTCTCAGTTATTACAAAATCATCCAGCTCACTGCCAATGTTTACTTTACCTACATCATTCTCCTTCCTGAATAATTCCTCATGCGTGAATGTAGATGCAAAATACTCGTTTAGATTGTTAGCCACCTGAGCAGGATCCTCAACTGTTGAACCATCAATATCCAGTGGACCAATCTGATTCATCCCTTTCCTTCTCGAGTTCAAGTATGTAAAGAACTCTTTTCTGTTTTTCTTTGCATCCTTTGCCAAGGATTTTTCGTAGTCTGCCTTTGCCTGCCTAATCTCCTTTGTGACTTGGTTACAGACCAACTTATATCTATCATAGGCTTCCATGTCACCCATTAATTTATATGTATCCCATGCATTTTTCTTCTCTGCCACATGTCTCATTAGTTCATCTGACAACCATTTAGGCCTAAACCTTGAACAATATTTCTTAGTTGGTATGTAAAGCCTGGTAGCCTCCAAGATTAGTTCCTTGAATGCTTCCCATTTTGAGTTTGCTGTTGGTAACATCATCAGTTGGTCCCACTGTATAGAATTTAAATACTGTCTCAGACCATCATAGTCGCCTTTACGAAAACAAAAACCCTTCCCTTTACCTCTGATGGTAGTTACCTCCTTGAGTAAATCCCACTTCAACACACTGTGATCACTGCCACCTAGTGGTTCATTTATCTGCAGGTTCTTAATGCATGAAGAGTCACTACTGATAATCAGATCAAGAGTATTGCTCCCTCTTGTTGCCTCACGAACATGCTGGTGTAGAAAACAATCATCCAATAAATCCACAAAAGCCTTGCTAGTGTGCGAGTGACCAACCCACAAATTCCAGTCAATATCTGGGAAATTAAAATCCCCCATTATAAGACTCTCTGATTTACTGGCCCACTCTATTTCCCTGTACAATATCTTATTATACTCATCAGAGTCATTAGGCCTATAGCACACTCCTACTCTCAATTTTGATTTCCCTATGCTTATGTCACACCAAACTGATTCGGCACTGCCCTGTCCATCGATGTCGACTGGCTTCACTTCCTTGGACTTTATGTGTTTCTTAATTAATAGCATAACCCCTCCTCCCCTCCTGTCCTGTCTATCCTTTCTATACACATTGTATTCCCCAAATTCCAGTTCCGCATTACTTATATCTGTGTGACACCACGTCTCTGATATCCCAACAATATCTGCCTTTGATGTTTTGAGCAATACCTCAAATTCATCAAATTTATTTACCAAACTCCTAGCATTGGTGTACACGCAGGTATACATGCACCTGTTTCTATTCTTAGCTACCCTAACACAACCCATGTGTTTACTTGTAACGCAATGACTACCAGCAGTCTCTGAAATATCCTGCATCTTGTTTTTCAGACTTCTGCTCATTTCAATAGAAGCAGTGCAAGAATCACTTCCACCTCTGCCAGTGGCTACTGTTAATCTATTAGTCCTTGTATCCCCCCCAACTAGCAGTTTTCCGACCCACCTAACACTGCCTCGACAGCATCAGCAAAAATTCTTGCACCCTTTCTATTTAAGTGTATCCCATCCCTGTAGAAGCAATCTCTCCTGTTAACAAGTACAGTCCAGGCTGAAAAAAATTCTACCCCTTGAGCCTTGCACAATCCCTCCAGGGCCGAATTGATCGACAAGGCTCTCATCATATACTCCCTCCTATTGTGTCTGGGCAGAATTGCAGACACTTTCAAGTTCAACCCTAATTCACGGCTTTTTTTCAGCAGTGACCTGTACTTGCTAAGTAATTCCGCCGGTCTCCTACTCTTAATATCATTCGTGCCAACGTGTACAACTATATCACCTTTTGTGCCCTTAAAAGATGATATCCGCTCTACAATGTCATCAACCTTTGCCCCTGGCAGACATACCCTGGTCCTATTCCACCTATCCTTTTTACAAAGCATGTTCCCCGTTTCCCTGACAATAGAGTCACCAACAACTACTAGTTCCTGTGGGACCAGCGCATTCTGCCTAGGGGGCTGCTTCTGTGTTGCCTGATGACCAAGTGCAAGCTCTGGCGTTGATGTGGGCAGCTGAGAGCTTGATGGGCCCCTCAATTTATTTCCTTCGAGGGCATCCACCCTGTCCTTCAAGCTCTCATAAAGGCCCATAACAACGCTGAGTTGTCGCCTGATTTCCTTGCACTCCTTACATCGTGCACACACAAAGACATCCCCCTTGGCAGTATCATGTCCCGTACCCAACTGCTCCGCAAACATCAAGCAAACAGTGCATTTTAATAGACTGTGATTCAGAGGGCAACTGGCCCCCTCAGTTCTCCCCTGAACCACAGCACTCCCATTAGCTTGAGCCTTTTGCTTTTCTGCTCTGGTTAGAGTCATGATTCCAAAGTAATTCAATAAAATTTAAAACAAAAATTAAATCCTTAAGTTATATTATATATATATATATATATATATATATGGATATATATATTGTTTTTTTTTTTTTTTTTTTCGGTATCTAGTGTTCCCTTTATACAACTTCCGTATCACGTGTACCACTATAGCTATGTATTAATTATTTGTTACGATTAAGTCGTTATATATATTTATAGAGTTAAAAATACAATTTAATTGACAATAAAGTTTATCAAGATTAATAGATTTACTGAATAATTGACAATATTATATTATGCACTATACTACACTAAGCTTATGCTATCGTGTAAAAATGGCGGGAATTCACGAACGAGTATCAGGTATGTATTAATTATTTGTTACGTTTGTACTCTAAGTCGTTATATATATATATAGTTAAAAGAACAATTTAATTGCCAATGAAGTTCGACAAGATTAATAGATTTACTGATTAATTTTCACGTAACTATGGCGGCTGTCTATGAACGGTAAACTCGTGTATTTGATACCCTTAAATGGAGGTATCGTGAAAATGTCACAATGTGAACCCAATAATACATTGTTTGTTTTGTTTTTTTTTTAATTCTGGAAATTTAATTCTGGTAATGATGCCAGAAAGGTAAAACTTGCTGAAGTTATGCCTGTCTCCTCTCTCTTTTTGTAATTTTATAATTTGGAAATTTTTGTAATTTTCTAAACTTTTGTAAATTTTCCTGTGCATGAGATAAAAAAAATGAATAATTCTATCTACATGTTCATCGAACATTTCTTTTTTTCTTCTATAAAATTCAGTTTGCATAGTTGCGAGTGAAGAATTTTCCTAAATGCTTATTTAGGGAAATTCTGACTAGTGCAAAATTTGACTTATGTAGCGTTCTGCAGAACGCAACCCTTACGTTAATCGGAGAGTGGCTGTACTTCCACCCTGGCATGGTTGCTTACCATCATGCAACTTCTCCATCAAAAATTGGGGAAAGGCCACCACCCCACCTTCTGTCTACCGACAACTCCATGCTGCCCACTACTCTGACTTCTTGCCTGTCTTTACTGATGGCTTGAAGTCAGAGTCATCTGTCAGATCTACTGCCATCTTCCCAGATCACACTATATTTGTGAAGATTCCACAAGAATGCAGCATATATACAGCTGAGTTGTATGCTATAGAGTTAGCATTGGACTACATTAAAAACCACACATACCAAAGGTATATGGTATACACTGACTCTCTAAATATACTGCAGGCTTTATCAGGGATGAGGTATAATCCTCATTCATTCCTGACCCAGATCCAGCAGATGCTACACTCTTTGTCTGAATGTTCATTAGACATTCATTTCTGCTGGATTCCAAGCCATATTGGGATCAAGGGAAATCAACTGGGAGATGCTGTGGACTAATCACCAGAACCCCACAACGCTCATTGCCTGTTAGTTCCCTATACAGGCTACAGGCAGGTAATACAACTTACATTACTCTCTCAATGAGAACAATCTTGGCATGAGCAGGTCATAAACAAGCTCTGTCAGATAAAGCCTGTAATCCATTAGTGGCAGTCTAGTCTGCACAGGAACAGCAGAAAGAAGTTTTTCCAGCTCACCTCCACATAGGACATAGTCATCTTATGCGTGTATTTCTGCTGAGGGCAGATGACTCTCCTGTGTGTGAGAATTGTGCCACTGTTTTAAGCATTCAGAATATTTTAATAGGGTCCATGTTATAGACACAAACATGTTTTATATTTTACCACTTTTAGTTATCCTTTTATACTCAGTCAGATGTTGTCTGACAATGACCACATGTCTGCAGTTTTTAGCAATCTAAAATCAGTAAATCTTTTTACTCACAATTAAAATTTACCTTTTGTTATTTTTATTGTTATTTTTTTATTGATATATATATATATCTTTTATTCTTTTATACCTATTTTATTGTTTATCTTGACATGATGGCCAAATTAATTAGGTCACTGAAAGCTTAAATTTTTTATATATGACATGGTTTTGGCGCCTTAATTGCTAATGTGCCAATAAAATCCAAACCAACCAACCAATCCTGTCAACGGAAAGTACCCCACCTTGACTATAAATCCAATAGATCTTGTTACTCACCCTATCACCTTGTCACTGTCATTAATTGCACTGCCAACCTTTGTATCATCTGCAGACTTAGACATTGTCTAATATTATCTTCATCAATATCATTAATAAATATAGAAAACAAAAATGGACCTAGAATCAAACCCTGGGGGATAGCACTAATAACATTAGTCCATGAAGAGCAGCATCCATTAATAATCTCTCTCTCTCTTTCCAATCTCTTTTTCCAGAGAGTAACTTGCCCTTAATGCCATGCTGCTCCAATTTGTATAGCAGCCATTATGTGCAATGGTATTGTTAGTTTTCTTGAAATCCAAGTACGTGTATATGATATCAGAATTATTTTTTGCATCCAGTTGCTTTTGTTACTGTATCATGTATCCAATCAGATTTGCCAGACAAGATCGTCACTTAACAAATCCATGCTGTGACTGCAGTATGACTGCATTCCTTTCTAGATGGTCCTGCATTACTTTTTAAGTAGCAACTCCATTATTTTCAATGGAACGGAAGTTAAGCTAACAGGTCAGTAATTACTCATGTCACCTATTGATTCAGGGAAGATCCATAGGGACCTTCCCTGAATCCAACAGTGCTATCATAATTATGGCTAAGAGTTTTCTTACCTCCTTTGCTGCTTACTTTAATATGTTTAAGATCTCATCCTTTCCTTTAAAATCCCATTTGCCCCATGTACCTTTTTACATCTGGGTTCAATTTTTCTACCACTTTCTCTCAGTTATCACAAAATTATTCAAGATTTGTGAGTTCCCTCACAGAATTTGACATATTTCTGGCATTTCCATTCCTAAATTCCTGATGTGTGAATGTAGGTGCAAGCTGAGCAGAATCAACAGTTAAACCATCGACATCAAGTGGTGTATTGTATATACTGCTTTTTTATACAATAAAGATTATATATATATTTAAGTGTATCCCATCCCTTTAGAAGCAGTCTCTCCTGTTAACAAGCACAGACATACATTGTTTGCATTTGAGTACTTGACAAGTTCTTCAAATGTATTAAATCTGAAGTAAAGCTATCTCCATAGCATCTTTGTGAAGAATGTATTCTCACATATTCACATGTATTCTTATCATATGGAGTCAATATCCCATATTTTACAAATAACGAGGTGTTTGTAATAATTGTAACAATCACCTGAGAGGGCATAAATTCAAATTAAGGAAAGACAGATGTAGGATAGATGTGCGGAAATTTGCCTTTAGCCAGCGGGTAGTTGGTTGGTGGAACAGACTTCCATCCCTTGTTGTGGAGGTTGATAGCCTAAATAAATTTAAGGTTCAGCTGGACAGGTATTTCGAATGAACGGAGGGGTGAAGTGGAAGTTTTTTTTTTTTTTGGTTGATGCTGCATAAGCTTGCTTTCTTGCATCATATGCCTCTACTAATGCTAAAAAAAGACTACTGTTATTTAATCTGAGCAGATACCACTACCCCAAACAGCACCGTTTCAAAGCTTGTTGGCTTCTCTTCGGTTGGTGGGCAAGTACCCTGGTGTTGCAATAGTGACAACCCAGTTATGAAGTATAACTTCACAATATGAGAGATGCCTGATGGTGTGCAGTAATATAGACTATAAAATATTTAAGGGCAAAGGCCTCATGCTACGAGGTAAAATGACTAACATGTAGGTTAGTGCAAAAGCATAATTTTAACGTAGCAATCTACCAAAGTAGTTAAATTAATTAATTAAATTATCATCGTTTTGGTTATATCTCATATTGTGAATGCCTGCACAACGAGTTGCCATGGTATTGTACTACCTCAAATAAATAACACTTCACCAGTGGAGAAGGCTACTGTTATTTATTCTCAGCGGATATGACCACCCCCATCACTGCACACTGTCGAGCATCTCACATATCATTAAGTTATACTTCATAACTGGGTTGTCGCTATTGCAATGCCAGGGTACCTGCCCACCTACTGAAGAGAAGCCAACAAGCTTTGAAATGGTGCCATCTGGGTGGTGGTATCCACTGAGAATAATAAACAGTAGTATTCTCCACTGGTGAAGTGTTATTTATTCAAGTTAGTACAATACTGTGAAGGCATTCACAGTATGAGATATAACCAAAATGATGCCAATTTAATTAATTAATTTAACTACTTTGTTAGATGGCTACATTAAAATTATGCTTTTGCACTAACCTACATGTTAGTCATTCTACATTGTAACATGAGGCCTTTGCCCTTAAATATTTTATAGTGTATATCACTGCACACCATCAGGCATCTCTCATATTATTATTATTATTATTATTATTAGCCATATGGTGCAAGGAAGCCTGAGGCTTATGCTGCACCGACCAAAAAAAATTCCGAGTTACCCTGAGAGAGAAGTAGAAAGGAATCACCAAGAAAGAGAAGAATGATGATATCCAGCTCAGGACCCTGGGTGTGCCAAGCCCATACTCACCAGATGTAAGGCCCTGGGGTTATTGTGAAGTTATACTTCATAACTTGTCACTATTGCAATGCCAGGGTACCTGCCCACCCACCGAAGAGAAGCCAACATGCTTTGAAACAGTGCCATCTGGGTGGTGGTATCCACTGAGAATAAATAACAGTAGTCTTCTCCACTGGTGAAGTGTTATTTATTTGAGGTAGTACAATACCATGGCAACTCATTGTGAAGGCATTCACAATATGAGATATAACCAAAACGATGCCAATTTAATTAATTAATTTAACTACTTTAGTAGATGGCTACGTTAAAATGATGCTTTTGCGCTAACCTACATGTTATGCCTTATTTTTAATACAAACATAGTTAACCAAGTTAAAACAGTGTTAACCAAGAATCTAAGTATAGATTTTATACTTCACCTCTGAGGGTTCTTAAGTAGGATTTGTGAATTCAAATGGGAAAATATAAAGCTGGATGGGTGTCTTCCAAATGACAGCCCCAGCTTATCCTCCAAATTTGTGTCAGTTATAAGTTATTTCATTTTAAATTTTAGTGTTTCAGAATTTCTTAATGCTTCAGTAAAAATATACATCTTCTATTTGCCCTTTTTCTTTTAAATATATATATTTTTATTTTTTTCCCCCCAGTTTTGCAAAATGTTTTGAGGAGAAATGCTACACGTCTACTACTTAGCAAAGAAGATAACAAACCCACAATAGAAGGTTGGCTTACTAAGGTAGTAGCAGCTGTAAAAATTTTTGTTTTAACTATAGTGTATTGTTAAAGAATATATTATGAAATATTACAATTTTTGTATAAGAATATATTGAAACTACTTTGTAGAAGAATTTGATTACATGACCTCAACTGATTGTGTAACAACTTAACAGTTGGGTTTTTACCAGAAAACATTCCAAAAACTGTCATACACCCACCCACCCACACACACACACACACACACACACACACACACACACACACACACACACACACACACACACACACGCACGCACGCACGCACGCCTCCTCATTGGGTTGCTCAGGGACCATCGGGGTGGTAATTTTATCCATCGTTTTGAAACAATATGTCCACCATTTCATTTAAGCCTCATTTATTATTTACATTTATAGTCTGATCCAAACCAAATTGACAATACTATTTATTTATTATTATTTTTTTTGTTTTGTTTTTTTTTGGGGGGGGGAGATTAGGGATGCACCTTGTTGGCATGCCTCTTCTCTCCACCAGAGCATTTTGATCACATCTTGAGACAAAATTGCCACCTCTCAAAATGCAGGTTCAATCTGTTTGTAACTCCACCAAGATATCATAAACAAAAAGGACCATGAGTCTTCACAGGCTTTGTTCACAGGGTTTACCACTAAGAAAAATTTCTCTTTTTCTTGTGCAGAAAAGTATTGAGGCAGTAGTTGGCTCTGCTACTACCTCAGTACCTTTCAAAAATGGTTAAAAAACTTCAGTCTAGGGTTCTCCTAATAGAAACATCTCAATCAAGGCATTCAGAGCATTTATTAAAGCAAAAAACTTTTGGTGGACTCTCATTTTCAGTTACTCCTCATGCTACCCTGAATAGCTCTAGAGGAATTGTAATGGAGTGGGACTTGTGGACTGTCCCATTATCTCTCAGAGGATAAAATAATTGAGCAGTTTAAAGATCAGAAAGTTACACATGCAAGATGAATTATAATCAAAAAGGATGGAAATTTAATACCCACACAGAGCATAGAGTATACAAGAGCAAAACTCGTATACTCGAGTTTTGCTCTCTCTCTCTCTCTCTCTCTCTCTCTCTCTCTCAGGGTAATTCAGAAATTTTTTTTTTTGGCTGGTGCAGCATAAGCCTCAGCCTTCCTTGCACCATGTGGCTAATAATAATAATAATAATCTGTTGTGTAGAATTTGTCCTCATGTACCAAACTCCACCAGATACTAGTAATGACAAAAATATGGCCATTCTGAAGTGACATTTTTTTTTTTTTTTTTTTTATGAAAACCCCAAACACGAAAGGTATCAAAACCTATAGTACTTAGTACCGTGCATGGGTTGAAGGAGAAGTATTGGGGGAGGGGGATGCCAGAAACTTTGCTCTAGAGACTAAACATGGGTTTCACCACTTCAAGCCTCCAATAAGCAAAGTGGTGGTATTTCACCGGTTGAAGAAAGTCATCTACCACCTTAAATGTGAAGGCAATGCGAATTCTCCTCTTTGTGGGTCAAAAGAATACAGCCAGTCAGAGTGTACTGTTTCTCTGCTGTGTGCACAAACTACAAAGTAAATCATCCGACCTTCTCTCAAAAAATCCAAAAAATGCTTGTATGCAGCCATTGTCAAAGGCTCCAAACCAATTGCCTTTCAAACAGATATCTTGTTTGCCCCAAACATATCTCTGACCACCTGGGTTCCATCACTGTTTTCACCCATAAAAACAAACACACGCTGAGACATGCCAATAAGAAAACTAATACTCCAATCAATGTTCCCTCTAATTTTTGTTATAGCTGTGTGGTGCAGAAATGCACCTGAGTAAAAAATTTTCAGACAAGATTAAATATGTGCAATATTTTTACAAATTGTTTTAATCATAAGTAGGGACATACATAATAATAAAAAAATGTTAACAATAAATTTACACTTTACAGTTAGTTATTTATTTTTCTTGGAATTTTTCTCTTCTCTTCTTTGTAGAAGACCATACTCTGTAGACATCATCTACATTTAATTTTTCACCATTACATTAGCTAAATGTAATTTGATTCCCATATGGTCACTTAAATGATCTTCATATATTCTATTTTGAATTTTTGTTTTAATTAGCATTAGTAGAGGCATATATGATGCAAGAAAGCAAGCTTATGCAGCATCAGCCAAAAAAAAAAAAAAAAAAAAAAAACGCTTCCATACAGAGAATTGAATTCATAGTGCTAAATCCTCGCTCGCAGTCTGCACTTGATACTTGAAATATTCCCATAATATCACAGAGAATGGATATGTTACAAAACTCTAAATTTGTAAGTACAAAATTTAAAGTGTCACCGAAAGTTTTAAATGTTCCAGTTTTAGTTTTTTTGACAATTATAAATTTTAATTCCGAATATTCTTCTGATATTTTAGAAATAATATCACTTTCATTATTTGTAATAAATCGTGAATATTTTTTTTGAAAGGCATATCACATTAAGTTTCCCAAAGTCAGAATCATTGCTCTCATTTGTGATAGCATTAATATCAAATACTTTCCAATTGTTTAATTCATCATCAGGAAATCTGTTATCTAAATGATCATACACACTTGATAAAGCAAATTATAGCTGCAGTGTCAACATCACTTTGAATTTTTGATAATACTTCTTTCACATTTTCCCTCCAGAAAATATTTTTTCCAAGATATTGGCTTCTTAATTTGTTTATTTTAGCTTTAACATATTGATGTGCATCAATAATGTTTAAACAACTTTTTTGTAGATATTTGCAAAGTGATGCAAGCTCTCCTAATTTGTACATCATTGAGTGCAATGATGTATTAGGAGAGTATATATGTATTAATGCCACATGATATTGTGAATTTGTCAAAATTTGTAAACAGTATTTGCTAATAGGATCATTACATTCGTTAACCTTCTCATTGCAATATTCGATTAATATTTCATAATTTTTTACTAAAGTAACGACTACAAAATGTCTGGATAACCATCTGACTTCATTTAATGGTCCAAAAGATACAACTGTTGGTGGGGGGGGGGGGGGAAGAGAGAATAGTCACGGTGCCAAATGTTGAGGGGAGGAGAGGCTGAAGCTAAATAAAAGGAAATTAATTATAGTCATGGCTAATTATGGCACCTTTCATCGTGTATATTCTAGGTAACTGATCCGTCCTCCACACGTGTTACCTGGACCTTCTGATGTGGCACTTGCATTACGCCTTCACACTTAAGAAAAGTGGGATACTCCCAATTTGCACCTTTGGTGTAGATTCAGCGTAATGTGTTCATCTCGTGGTTTTGATTAGGACCAGGTCTCGTATACCCTCAACATTGGAGAAAGGAGAGAAACTCACCTCTCCTAATGCCGCAGTTTGAACCTGTTAGCATTGTGTAAATATTGAGGAACTTAATGAAATTAAGTTCATCAATATGCAATAACCCTTATCATTTTGATCTTATTCAAGTCTGGCGATTACTGGTGTGATCAGGAGCTTAGCAATGAAGCAAAATTTCAACATAACAAACATTTATTGAATATATAAAATAAACATGTACACATCACTCACATTCTCTTAAACTCTTCCTGATTAAAACTTCATTATCAAAACAAGAATTCCACCAATACAAAGTATTACAATGATTCATTTGGTTATTTTATATCCCTTTACAAAGGGTCATACCATTAGCATAGTAATTTACAGTATATAAAACTCTCATATATATATATATATATATATATATGGCCATCGCCATTGCTTAAGTATCAACATTCTACATTTAACCTATCCCTCAATATAATATTTAAGTAAATGGGATAATTAAACTGTTGTATTAACCATTTAATATCCATGCTATTCTTCAAAATTATGTTCCGCAACATATAATACATATCATGCTTAACATAGTAAATCATAGGAAGGAATCATCTTCTTTTAAAACTTAGTTATTCCATTATTAGTCCATTTAAAGGTTTGCCTTTCACACACACATCTTACACAAAATAAAGCTTTTCTGCTTACCTCTTTTATCTTCTTCCTTGACTCTCTGGGCTGGCTTCTCCACTCGGGCATTTCCTCCTTGCTTTCTTGATTCTCTGGAATGGCACTGGCACTTAGCTAATTCTTTACCACACTTTTCACTTCGACATTTAACACACTACCAAAAGACTGACCGACCAACTCTTGTCAACCACTCGCACAACTACCAACAACAACTCTTTCTTTACAATGCTCCCTAACACAACCTTCTCTCTAACCCCCCCCCCCCCCCCCCGGTGTCCCACTAAGGCCCTCTTTTTAAACCAGGAGTAGCTCTCTATGTTTAGACAACTACTCCCTCTCATTGGATGTTCTAAGTCCGGGGTCAGATCCCAAGTGTCTGAACAGCATGTGATGGATAAGGAATCATCACCCCCCCCCCATCCTCCAGAGATTTCCATGACCATCAAACCAGGGGTACATCAAGACTCTTTTGGTATAGTTACCACTGTGGCTCTGTGCATCACATGCACAATCTTGACCATTTTGGGCAAGCAAGAATGTTACTCAACACCAAAAACACTTAGAGAAAGCTCACGGTATTTGCTGTACATGTGGGAAAACAACTTTTCCCCATTCTATACCCCACTCTGGTGTCATCCCATTCTTGTGAAGCTCTTGCGTGTTTATAAGGGAAGATAGTCTTTCTTGACCCTTTCCTGACCTTATAACGGAAATCCACTGGTGTACTGTGAATGCAAATCCAGGTTTATGTGGCATGTACATCTACATGGCTTCTTCTATGCTAGTTACGAGTGGGTGGGCTTTTTCTTAAGGTTCTTAATATTTAAACTCTAATTTTGAATAATATTTGCTTGATTCTACTGGTTTCCGTCCTTGTTGATGGAATTAACAGTTTATTGATTAAAATACAGGTGCTCGATTAATAATATATATATCAGAAATAATGGAAACCAGGCTAATATTGGTTTTATCAATTAATAAAGGTTTTAATTTATTCAAAAGAGAAAGGTGGCATCTATACCACTCGTAACACAACATCGTGTTCTGTAACCTGGACTAGTTCTTCTAATTTTCCCTTTTTTATGCTAGACCTGCTAAACATTGTGTATACAGTTCTAAGCAACACCTCTATATCTTTCATAATAGATACATTTTTCCATGCGTCGTCCAATCCTAAACCTTCTCGGTGTGCAACACAATGTTGTTCAGATAGATGTAATATTTCCTTTTTGAGAATTGCTGCTACTCCATTTTTCCTTCCGAGCATAACACTTGCTCCATCTGACGTGAAAATTACCATCTTTTGAATATCAAGATTATATTTGTTGTAAAAAAATTATTTTTTCTAAAATGTTTTGAAGCTTTCAATTTGTAAGCTTCAAAATACCTCCAAATACTGTTTTGTAATATGTTTAATTTTTCACTTGAAATTTAAAATACAAAATTAATACTTTTTGTACTGAAATATCAGTGTTTTTGTCTACAATTAACATATGGAAAGTAGATTCTCTTATTTCATTCAGGATATTTTTTATGAGAACAGAATTTATACATTCAACAAATTCAAATGAATAATTTTTGCTTCTCCAATTTTTAGGTATATCTATAAACTTTTCCATGTGTTCATGAATGTCTTGTACAGAGTTCACTGATGCATTAACTTTTACGGCTAATATCACATCATTAATTAAAACCTTAACCGTATCACAATTTGATTTCAATCATTCACTTCTTTCCTTTTTTATGTTACGTACTTCTACAGTTTCTGTCAAAATACTAAAATTCCACCTTTTTTCAGATTACATAACTTGGTAACTGTGTCTGTAACCTTCTGACTTAGATACTGTTTTAAATAATCTAGTTTCCATTCTTCCTATTTTCTTTATGTATTAAATTCTCCTGTAACTTTTGCTTCTGCACAAAAAGTACACAAGACAACACCATTTTCTTCATTGTATTGAAAAATATCTCAAACAAAAGGCTTTGCTTTTTGTTTGATGATGGAATTTCAGCATCAATTTGTTTTAAAAGCCAATCCTTTTTAAATGTTTTGCAAGTTTTTAATTTACAGTATTTATGTCTTCTGTTTTTCTTTTGGATATTTTTTATCTGAAAATTAAAGAACTTTATTAATTCTATGTATTTTGTAAATGAAGTTATAAAATATTAGGAAAAATCACAAATTTTTAGTGCATTATTAAAATAGTTTATAAAAATTTTTAAAAAAAGTTTAATTTTTTATATTTTACCGTCTTTAATAAAATATTAAGTAATACTAAACGTTTTTGGTTATACATAAAAAAAAAAATCCGGATCAGTAGATCCGCTGCCATTCCACCCACATATTTTTATGTATTAATTAGTAAAAATTAATATGTAAAAAACTCGACTTTGAAAATTTTCACGATTACAATACATTCCTTATATACTCTACCCCCACAACCACACACATACTGTGTATGTGTGTGGTTGAGTGGATGGAATGTAAAAATGCTGACTTTCCCTATTATATGGTATTTATATTATTTTTATAACAATACATTTACCTTAAAAACATCCAATATAAGCTACAACCACTACAGTCCTTTATATATTCGTAATGTAATAATTTTTTTCGTATAAATAAAAATCAACACACATAATTTTTCACTATGCACTATGTATTTGTAAATAAAAGATGTGGGAACATGTTATGCAATAGCGAATCTTATGGCATGAGCTATTCCCCCCTTCCTATATCCATTCTTCCACTAATACTCCTGTCACCATCTATTATGTCGGTGGTATGCACAGGAAGTAAAAGCACCTGTGCAACTTCATTGAAATCAGTGCATGGCCGTGCACACACGCAGCTTAGAGGGAACCGTGACCCCAATCACTATAGCACCCAACAAAGAGTCAGCCCACAGAAACTAACAAAACCAAAGCACACTGTTTTTACAAGAACAAAACAATTGAATTACACTAATGGAAATAGATGATCAAGCATGCATGCATGCATGCATGCAGGAGAAACTGATGCAATACTGGTGATACATACAGAAGATGACAAATGATGGTCAACCTATAATTCCCAAAGAAAGATAAGCCAAAACAGGATCAACATAATCTGACTGCTTCTACCTCCTGGAAGGAGCAGTCAGATCAATCATCTAAGTCTAAACTAAGTAATGCAGAATATATGCAGTGGACTGAAGCTTGCGCAGCAATATTGATGAGCTAAGCAGATTTAGTTGAAATATATAATCCTGTAAGTATTTTTCTACAGGAAACTTAACTAACAGGAAACACACCAGGATATTTCCTAAGGTAAGAAACTATACTGTGTATAGAACCTGACAGAAGCACAGAATCGTCTGCTGTGGGGGAGTTACAATTCTTAAATGCAATTTCCCATTCAGACATATTCCTCTTCAAACTAACTTAGAAATAGTGGTGGTATGCATCATTGGAATCACTTTAACCCTGCTCTCAATATATATTCTGCAAATTTTTTGCTTGCTTGTCCTGATCTTGACAGTGTAATATCTCAGCTTTCACCTTTACTTTTTTTGGGAGATATGAATGGCCACAACCCATTAAGAGGTTCTTCTTACCTGATGCTACATGTCTTCCTATATATATATATTACCCCACAGGTGCTCCCTCTGCTTTAGATTTATCAGTATATTATCCTATTAGATTTATCAGTATGTTATCCTAACTATTTGAGTGTGGAATGGTTAGTGCCACGTGATCAACACAGCAGTCATTACTTCCTTATTTCTGTAAAAAATAAACTCAATCTCTCAGTTTTTAAGTCACAACATCCTAACCTTTACGAAAGCAAAAACCCTTCCCTTTACCCCTGATGGTAGTTACCTCTTTGAGTAAATCCCACTTCAGCACACTGTGACCACTACCACCTAGTGGTTCCTTTATCTGCAGATTCTTAATGCATGAAGAATCATTACTGATAATCAAATCAAGAGTACTACTCCCTCTAGTTGCCTCCTGAACATTCTGATGTAGAAAACAATCATCCAATAAATCCACAAAAGCCTTGCTAGTGTGTTAGTGACCAACCCACAAATTCCAGTCAATATCTGGGAAATTAAAATCCCCCATTATAAGACTCTCTGATTTACTGGCCCACTCTATTTCCCTGTACAGTTTCTTATTATACTCATCAGAGTCTTTAGGCCTATAGCACACTCCTACTCTCAATTTTGATCTCCCAATGCTTATGTCACACCAAACTGACTCGACACTGCACTGTCCAGTGATGTCGACTGGCTTCATTTCCTTGGATTTTATGTGTTTCTTAACTAATAGCCTAACCCCTCCTCCCTTCCTATCCTGTCTGTCCTTTCTGTAGACGTTGTAGTTCCCAAATTCCAGTTCTGCATTCCTTATATCTGTGTGACACAACGTCTCTGAAATCCCAACAATATCCACCTTTGATGCTTTGAACAATACCTCAAATTCATCAAATTTATTTACCAATCTCCTAGCATTGCTGTACACGCAAGTATACATGCATCTGTTCTTTTTCTTAGCTACCCTAACACAACCAATGTGTTTACTTGTACCACAGTGACTCCCAGCGGTCTCTGAAATATCCTGCATCTTGTTTTCCTGGCTGCTGCTCATTCCAATAGAAGCAGCACAAGAATCACTTTCACCTCTGCCAGTTGCTACTGTTAATCTATTAGTCCTTGTATCCCTCCACGCTAGCAGTGTTCCAACCCACCTAACACTGCTTCGATAGCATCAGCAAATATTCTTGTATCCTTTCTATTTAAGTGTATCCCATCCCTTTAGAAGCAGTCTCTCCAGTTAACAAGTACAGACCAGGCTGAAAAAAATTCTACCCCTTGAGCCTTTCACAATCTTTCCAGGGCCGAATTGATTGACTAGGCTCTCATCATATACTCCCTCCTATGGTGTCTGGGCAGAATTGTAGACACTTTCAAATTCAACCCTAATTCACGGCTTTTTTTCAACAGTGACCTGTACTTGCTAAGTAATTCTGCCGGTCTCCTACTCTTAATATCATTTTGCTTGAATGAAGCTTCCAGATCCACAATTGTTTTGCTGATTGCAGCATTTGAGTCCTGCAGTTTACTTATGGTTTTTTTCAATTTTGTCAAAGGAATCTGAGACAAATGAAATTGATTTCTTGATATCTTCTGCATCTGTCTTCAGGTCTTCCATTTGCTTCTTTATTGGTACAATTTTTATATTAGTAAATCCAGCAAATGGATTTTACTGGATAGCTTCCTTAGTATGTCCTCTATATTTAGGGTGTTCGCCTGCTTTTATGTAACCTCTAAGTCTTTATTTAAAACAGTTGATGAATGCAGCAAATCATGATATTCTTCTGTGGAGTAGGAAATATCACATTTTTCTTCCTTCTCTTCTTTCCTGCATGATATACACCTCTACTGCCGTCCCTTTACAGGTTGCTTCTTTCAATGAGCATTGATAATGATGCCCATTGTTTCAGCCATGACATACCACCTCTATTATTCCGCCGCTAGAGGGCTAAGAGTAAGGATGTCTACTGTATTAGTGCTCTTAGAGTAAATTGAAAATCTTTGCCATTTGTAAGTTGTTAAATTCTTTCTTTTGTTGTTTATTTTGTGCAAGTGCATTATCCGAAACGTCTTGTGTTAAAACTAACTCTGCTCCAAAGATTTGCAAACATCCTTACTCTTAGCCCTCTGGCGGCGGAATAATAATAATAATAATACTGAAGCCTAAAGATAAAGATACAAGAAATCCGGTGAAATATAGGCCAATCACCTGCCTCCCAACAATGTACAAGATCCTGACCAGCTGCATAACCAGGAAGATAACAGACCACTTGGAGAGGCAGAGCATAATGGTCGAACTGCAGAAAGGATGCAAGCGACTGAGCAAAGGATGCAAGGAGCAATTAACCATAGATACTGCAGTTATGGAGCAAGCATACAAGAAGTGCCGCAACATATACACAGCCTACATCAATTACCACAAGGTCTTCGACTCCATGCCTCATAGCTGGCTAATAGAGGCTCTGAAAATCTACAAAGTCAATCTGATAGTGACAAACATCCTAGGAGAAACGATGGCGAAATGGAGTACCATGATTAAGGTCAAAAACATCACAACCAGGCCAATCCCCATAAAGAGAGGAATCTTTCAGAGATACCCTGAGCCCATTGTGGTTCTGCCTAGCACTTAACCCGCTATCTACCATGCGAACAGTAGCAAATACGGATATAACCTCAAAGAAGGAAAGAAGAACCTGTACACCCTCACCCACCTGATGTATATGGTTGACATCAAGCTCTACGCAGGAACTGAGAAGCACCTTCAGCAACTACTCCAGATCGCCGAAGAATTCAGCAAGGATATTAGGATGGAATTTGGTCGAGACAAATGCAAGACCCATGGATTGCATCAGGGAAAATTAGTCAACCGAAACTACCAGCTGCAGAGTGGTAAAGAGATTGAAGCCATGGCAGAGGGAGAGGCCTACAAATACTTGGGGATAATGCAGGCTCAGCAGTTACAGCACAAGGAAATTAAGACCTGCCTGACCGAAAAATACCATCAGAGACTCAGAAGCCTGCTGAAAGCAAAGCTGAACGGAGGGAACACAGTTAAAGCCATAAACACCTATGCAGTCCCAATCCTTCGGGGTCATAGATTGGATTAACACCGAGCTGGAGGATATCATGAGAAAGACAAGGACAATGATGACCAAGAGCCGCCAACACCATCCGAGAGCTGCTGTGGAGAGACTGACAATTGCCCGGGAAGAAGGAGGAGGAGGAAGGAGCCTGATAGACCTCATTGAGCAACAGAAGACAGTGATAGTTAACCTGAAGGATTACTTCCAGAAACACACAGCAGCACTCCACCAGGCCATAAGGAAGACAGACGAGCGGTATACCCCACCCAACCTAAGCAAAGAGCCCCCCAACCAGGAGGTACAAACGATGCTAGAAAGATGGGCAGAGAAGACACTCCATGGCAGACACTACAATGATCTCTATCAAGGTCACATAGATAAAATTGCTTCCAATGTATGGCTCATGAGCGGGACATCCTTCCCCGAGACTGAAGGATTCATGCTCACCATCCAAGACCAGATAATCAACACCAGGAACTATAGAAAATACATCGCCAAGGAGCCCGGAGTGTTAGATGACACATGTTGACGATGCCACCTGGCCTCAGAAATGATCCAACACATCACCGTGGGATGCAAGGTGGGATTACCCAGACTGAGTACACTCATAGACACGACCAGGTAGACAGGATAATACATCTGAAGCTAGCAAGGAAATACCAGTTGATCGAAGAAAGTGTACCGTACTAAAAGTACAAACCCAGGCAGTACTAGAGACCCCAACCCACAAGCTGTACTGGGACCGTGCCATAATAAGGATAGGACAATCCCGCACAACAGACCGGACATAACCCTTGTGGACAAGAAGGAAAAGGCTACCTATCTGATTGACATAGCAGTACCCAACACTGGCAACCTGCAGAAAACCCCCCAGGGCACCTCCGTAGCCAGGTGGGCAGGAGCAGCAGTGTGTAGCACACGCTTCTTGATTAGACCAGGGTTCGAGCCTGTAATTCACCAAATACGGAGGAGGCAGCAAGGTCAGGGAATGACCACCGCATATCCATGGAGCAATATGGCCTTTGTTGCTTATGCTCCTGAAAACCAAATAACAACAACAACAACAGCAGAAAACCCATGGGGAAAAAATCAGGAAGTACACGAACCTAAGACAGGAGATCAAAGAGATGTGGCATATGCAACAAGTAACGACCATCCCGATCATCGTGTCAACCACAGGTATGGTGCCAAAGACCCTATATAACAGCCTAGCAGCAATAGGTCTCCCAGTGAACACCTACAAGGAACTCCAGAAAGTCGCAATCCTAAACACCTGTAGGATTGTCAGAGAGTTCCTCGACCAACAGTGACATCAGACATAACAACAACCACCCTGTGTACTTGGTAGTAATACCCATCACGAGATGGAACCCCCAATCAGGGAGAAATAATATAAGAGCAGAAATAATAATAATAATAATAACTAGCACCTCAACTTTGTAATACCTTCTTAGGCACAAACATCACACTAATTTTTTCATCATGTAATAAACTGAGTATATAGCAAATATAAGGAAATGTATAAATATCCATGATATAAACAATATAATATACCTTGTAAGTTGTCAACAAGGATGTAACACGTGCTACATAGGTAGTACCACCACAAAATATGCAACATCCAAAACAGCCAATACGAGAGCATACTATCATTGTAATAGTTTCAAATCAGACCAACCAGGAACTGAATTAAGTCAACATGTATACTCTTTTAATCATGACCCATTAATAGATAATGCAATTACACTAAATAAACTTAAATTGAATTATAAGATATTTCAGTATGATGCCCTTGCCATAGAATGGTTTCCCCAAAATAGATCATACGAAATTCTAAACACCAGATTACCTATGAATCTGTCACCAATATGGCAGCTCAAATGAATCAAATTCCCACGTGTTTAATGCGATGCACCCTGGGTACTTTGATACTATAAATTTTCGCTCAACTTATGTCATTTACCAACTGATGATGACGACATTGAAAGCTTCACGTCTAGCTCGTGGCTTTTCAACACTCGAATTTTCATACAATTTTATAAATGACAACCAGGAAAAGGTGGTGCACTCCCTCTTCCTAGGGATATGTTTTAAATTAATTAATCTATTAATGTAATGGAACTTTCAGTTTTACTCTCTTTTTACCTTCCTTTCATGTAATTTTAACCTTAACCAATATGGATCTCCAAGGTGAGTACTAAGATAATAAGCTTTGCTAAGGATTTAATAGCACTTAGTTATTGAACTTTCTATCTCAACTACCATAATTTACATTGACTCCCTCAGTGCTGTTTCTGCCATAAGGAAGAACTTCTCATCCTACCTTGAAACACATTCATTCTCAGCTATTTTCCTGCAGCATGTCCAATCAGTCAATCAGTTTTTGCTGGATCCCAGGCCATTCTGGCATTCCGGGAAATGAAAGTGAGTGCAGACCTCGCAGCTTAAACATCCTCAACCAGCTGTCCCAGAACATCCTCAGATTCCTTACACTGATTATAAGCCTGTTATTCGCAAAGCAAATTAAGACAACTGGTCACAAATCTGGAAAAGTAACAACAACAATAAATTTTACCAGATAAAGCAAAAACCAAAGCTGTGGCTCTCAGGCGTGCAACAAAACACACAAGAGGAAGTGGTACTGGTAAGACTCAGAATTGGACACACTCATCATGCCCATCTGTTCCTCCTACTGGGAGAAGATCCACCCCAGTGTTCATCCTGTGACAGTCAACTTACAATTAGGCATTTTCTGTTTGATTGTCCCTTATATTCAACCACACACTTTTCGTTTAATTCACATTGACATGGTGCAGATAATCTGATTTTCAAGTGAATCACAGAGAGAGAGAGCCATTTAGGCCTTATCGGCCCATGTGTCATTAATCTCTAATCACAACAATAATGGGGATTACTATATTCAGGAACTTTCCAGAAGTGTTGATCTGCAAGGTTGCTTGGATGGATTAGCCTGAATACAGGTTGTCCGGTGAAAGGAGTCTTTTCACTGCCAACCACGTGCACAGGCACCCGGGGTGGATGGGATCTATCCAGTTATATTAAAGGAGGCAGCAAAGGAAGTAAGCAAACCCCTAGCCATAATTATGAGAGCTTCTTTGGACTCAGGGGAGGTACCCATGGACTGGAGATGTGCAAATGTAACCCCAATTCACAAAGGAGGATCAAAGGCTGACACAAGTAATTATAGACCTGTTAGTTTAACTTCGGTTCCAGGAAAATTAATGGAGGCACTGGTTAAAGAAGCACTGCAGGATCATCTGGACAAGAATTCAGTTATAGCTCAGACACAGCATGGGTTTGTTAAGGGCAGGTCTTGTCTGACCAATTTGATTGGATACTATGATGTAGTCACAAAAGAACTGGATGCAGGGAATAACTTTGATATTATATATTTGGATCTTAGAAAGGCTTTTGATACTGTTGCGCATGGAAGACTGCTGCACAAATTGGAGAAGTGTGGCATTCGAGGCAAATTGCTGCTATGGATAAAGGGATGGTTGAGTGGCAGAAGACAGAGAGTGGTAATCAATGGACACTGCTCAACGTGGACTAATGTTATTAGTGGAGTTCCTCAGGGTTCAGTGTTGGGTCCATTGTTGTTTTCTGTATTTATAAATGATATTGATGATGGTGTATCAGGCTTAATGTCCAAGTTTGCAGACGATACAAAGGTTGGCAGGGTTGTTAAGGACACTACTGATACTATGCTGCTGCAACAGGATCTGGAAAGGTTGAGCAGATGGGCTGAGAGGTGGCAAATGAAGTTTAACATTGACAAATGTAAAGTACTACATATGGGAAACAGTAACCCCAGATCAACGTATCAACTCTGTGGTACTACGCTGACAGTGGTAGAGAATGAAAAGGACCTGGGGGTAATTGTGCAGGCAGATATGAAGTTCTCTGAGCAGTGCAGACGAGCTGCAAGAGTAGCTCATGGTGTCTTGTCAATGATATACAGGAATTTTTCTAGCAGGGACAGGGATGTGATTATTCCCTTGTATAAGGCATTGGTCAGGCCACACCTTGAGTACTGTATACAGGTCTGGAGGCCTCATTTCAAGAAGGATGTAGAGCTGCTGGAACGAGTACAGAGAAGGGCAACAAGATTAGTGAATGGAACAAAGGGTTGCTCTTACGAAGAAAGGCTTAAGTTTTGCAAATTACAGAGCCTGGAGACTAGGCATCGCCGAGGTGATCTGATAGAGGTGTACAAGGCTTTGAATGGCTTGAGCATGCTCAATGCCGATGGAATTCTTCCTCTTGCTCAGAATAATCACCTGAGAGGGCATAAATTCAAATTGAGGAAGGACGGATGTCGGATAGATGTGCGGAAATTCGCCTTTAGCCAGCGGGCAGTTGGTTTGTGGAATAGACTTCCATCGCTTGTTGTTGAAGTTGATAGCCTAAACAAATTTAAGGCTCAGCTGGACAGGTATTTCGAACGAATTGAGGGGTGAAATGGGAGTAGTGGTTGTTTTTTTTTTTTTTTTTTTTTTTCTTTTTTTTTTGGCTGATGCTGAATAAGCTTGCTTTCTTGCATCATATGCCTCTACTAATGCTAATGCTAAATGCTAACCATATATGTGGGAGCTGTGGGTAGTGGTGCTTGCTCCAGCTGTTTATTATTGGTTTAGAGGTGATGTCTTTCTGTTGCCATTGTCAGATGATAAAGTTCATCTTGGTTATCGTAACCTGGTATTAGGCTGCTAGGATGGTTCTGTGATGATAGTTCAAATCTCATTCTGAGCAGGCTCTATGCATCTTGGAATAGGATTATCCAGGTTTAAGTAACTCGGGAATGATTAATAAAATATTGATACTATATCCCTGATATGCCAGAATAATAAAAAAACACACAATATCTTCAGAAGAATGAAGAAAAATAGTTATATATTTTTAATTTGTTCAATTAAAAACTTTTTTTGGGAACAGCGGTGAAGTAGCCAGAGTGGCACATAAGAAAAGAAAACATAAAAGGAAGAAAAAACGCATGTTATTGAACTGCAAAAACTGATATGTATTTCGTAGTCTTGGTTATTATTATAGTTGGCCTTCATTGGTGCCGATGACTTCACCGCTTTCTGTCTTTCTCCTTTGTTGTGTTCACCATTGCCACTGACAAATCTGAATTCCACACGATACTTGTTAATGTGTGGCCATTTTCATACATCCTTATTATTTTAATTTTCTGATCCAACTCGATCGCTTTCTTTTCTAGACAGATTTACTAGTACTGCTAGTTGGCACTGTGTTAACGGTCAAAATTAAATTTTCTGTAAAGAACTTCACAGGGTTAAGGCAAAAACTCACTATTATCGCCCCATGCGAGCTCGCATTTTACTAAACACATTTCTGGAGGTCACTACTATAAAACAGTAAAAACAATTTGCACTTTCCAGGTTATTGGGCTTATCTGTTAGTGCATCTAATTAAAAACGGGTAGTAAACTCAGTCTTATTGCATTTGCGATAATAACGATAGCTGGAATTCTGTGGTTTTTTCTTTATTATGGTGAAATGTGTGTCCCCTTCACTGAAATCTTCAGTCATATAAAAAAATATAAATAACATAACGTAAGTCCAAGGTTATGTAAGTCGGGGACTTATTGTATCGAAAAATGTTCAGCAACATATGTAAAAAGTATGGTGATAGATAAAAACAGAAAAAACTTACTGCGCACTACTCGCATGTCCAATACGATGCTTCCCGTTTATTTTTTACGGTCTATTTTAAATCTAATAGCTTCACTTTATTTTTTACAATGTTGCATATGGTTTGGTCATCAACATTATAATGGTTCTTTAGAGATTTAATGGATGCACTGTTTTCAAACTTTTGAATAGTTTCAAGTTTTTGTTTAATTGAAAGCACAACTCTTGCGTTTGCCCATCATTTTAGCGATTTCTAAACAAAAAAAATAAAATAAAATAGTTGCTATAAAAAAAAAAAAAAAATTCCGACATTCCTGACATACATAATAAAACAAAATTTGTCCTTTTGCGGTGCGACGGAACACAACAATTGATGCGATGCACTAAAACAAACTAAGCATTTGGTCTCTTTTTTTTTTTTTTTTTTGAGTGGGGAGGTGTGAAGACAGCTGGGGTTGCAAGATAATAGGTACACTAATCTCCCAATGATGACTTATAATGCCGCTTCTTGTCACTTATTTACTTACGACTTGCAAGACATCTGTTTATACCTATTCTATTTATTACATGAATTTTATGATTTCTGGTTGTTTTTTTTTTTAATCTTGAAGTGTCCTGGTAAATCGTATTTGCAATCTCAGAAGCAGACACTGCATCCTTAGAACATTCTTCCCTCTGCAGGTCAACCAAACTTGTAGCAAGAAGGGAGAGGGAACGAGAGAGATGTTTCCAATTAACACCTCCAGTTAATTGACAAAGTTGTCATCATAAAACGTAAAATTCCTCCTGTTGTGTCATATTCTTAGCAGGGCTTCATATTTTGCAACTGAGACATCAGTTTTTTTTTGCTTTTTTGCCATCAGGTCTCACATGAATAATGATAGTCCCCTTTAGTTCCCTTAAGAAGTGATAGCTGATTAGTAGCATCATCACTTTTTGTCCCTGGGAGGCATACTCTGGTTTGATTCCATCTGTCTTTATTGCAGAAAATGTTCTTGATTTCCTTGACAATTGAATCCCCCTATTAAGAGTGCCTCACTTTAAAGAAGCGTACTTAGTTTTGCTTCCTGATCATTCATTCTTGGGGGCTTATATTTCAGGAGGGCATCACATGGAATAGTGCTGGATACTTAAATAACTGACAAGTCCCATGTTTCTTATCTTCCAGAGCACCTACTTGCTTTTTCTGAAAATCATTCTCATCCAGTATGCCAAATTTTGACCTGAAATTGCTGCATTCTTTACATCAAGCACACAGAATTACATCTCCCATGTTACAAATGACATGATAGGTTAGTCATTTGGGTTAACCATTTGAAAATACAGTTCTTGATTGAGGTTGATAGGTAATCATTTAAAATAATTATTTTTTTTTCTGTTTGATGAATTGTTTGATATATTAGTACAAACTAGAGTTGCATTAATATTTAAATTAAATTGTATGCTAAAAAATGCTATTCAGTTTTATTAAACATTTTATTACCAGTCTTAAACAGAGATTGCTTAATATGTTTTGAGACAAAATTTGTCTTGTGTATAAAATAAGATTTTTTTTCTGTTTGTCTTTTAGGTAAAACATGGTCACTCAAGAAGATGCTGGTGTGTGTTAATAGGCCGAATGTTCCTCTATTTTAAAACACCAAATGATACCGTAAGTTTTTAAGCATCTCTAAATAATATCATGATACCTTAAGTTTTTAAACATCTCTACACAATACATATACAAAGCATTTTAAAAATATATGTCCTCTATGAAAGTTCAGTGATTTTCCAGTTGTCACTTGTTTCAAGAGGTCTTAGTTTGAATCCTTCATTTGAGGTTTAATTAGTCAATTTGGGGTAGAGGGAGTAGGGGTTTTCTTCCATGTGTTATTTTAGGTTATTCAGCCTGTACAATATGCTAATCATCCCATGAAATATGCTACATTCAGATATAATACATAATGCAGTATGGCTTTATGTGCTAAAGAACTATCAAAAAGTAAAGAACTATCAAAATGTGGTGGAGGTTGATAGCCTAAATAAGTTTAAGGCTCAGCTGGACAGGTATTTTGAACGAACAGAGGGGTGAAGTGGAAGTGGGTTTTTTTTTTTTTTTTTTTTTGGCTGATGCTGCATAAGCTTGCTTTCTTGCATCAAATGCCTCTACTAATGCTAATGCTAATGCTAAAGTATGTAAAAAAAATCCAGGCATATTTTAGGAATCAAAATAAGGAAAAGAAAAAAGTTATAAACATGTATTTGAAAATGCTTCATTTTGAATTTATTACACTTGAAAGTGATTTACAATAACCATTTGAAGGAGTGTTCTTTAAACTGGAATGAATGAATGAAGAGAATGGAGGTATGAATATGCTTTTGCTCATTCAACACATATTAATATATGTGTTGAAATGCGTTGGAGGATTGTTTTCTACAGCAACGTGTTCAAGGGACAACCAGAGGGGGTAATACTCTTGATCTGATTATCAGCAGTGATGACTCATACATTAGGAATTTGCATATAAAGGAACCACTAGGTGACAGTGATCACAGTCTATTGATGTGGGATTTACTTAAAGATGTAACTACCATCAAGGGTAAAGGAAGGGTTTTTGTTTTCTTAAAGGTGACTACAGTGGTCTCAGGCAGTTCTTAAATTCTATAAAATTCTATACAATGGGATCAACTGATGATGTTAAAAATAGTGAATTCTAAATGGGTGGCCTTCAGGGAATTAATCTTGGAAGCCATTAGGCTTTTAATACCAACTAAGAAATACTGTTCAAGATTTAGGTCTAAATGGATGTGAAATGAACTAATAAGGCTCGCAGCAGAGAAGAAATATGCATGGGATACATATAAATTACCAGGTGATGCAGAAACCCTTTGCAGATATAAGCTAGTCTGTAATCAAGTCACAAAGGAGGTTAGCCAAGCGAAGGCTGATTACGAGAAATCCTTGGCAAAGTGTGCAAAGGAAAACAACAAAGACTTCTTTACTTATGTAAACTCTAGAAGGAAGGGATGAATCAGTTGGTCCATTTGATGTTGATGGTTTCCATGTTGACGATCCTACTCAAATATCTGACAAACTGAATGAATATTTTGCATCTACATTCGCACATGAGGAATTCTGTAAGGAAGCAGAGGACAAAAGTTTACGAAACTTTAACAGGGAGCTAAATGATTTTGTAATAACAGAGAGCAAAATGGAGGAGAAATTGTTGAAGTTAAACATATGGAAGGCACCTGGGGTAGATGGAATCTATCGAGTTATATTGAAGGAGGCAGCGGGGGAAATAAGCAAACCTTTAGCCTTAATTATGAGAGCATCTTTAGATTCAGAGGAGGTCCCCATGGACTTGAGTTGTGCAAATCTATCCCCAATTCACAAAGGGGGTTCAAAGGGTGATGCAAATAATTATAGACCTGTTAGTTTAACTTCTGTTCCGGGGAAAATAATTGAGTCACTGGTTAAAAAAGTGATGCAGGATCATCTCGACAAGACTTCAGTTATAGTTCGGACACAGCATGGGTTTGTTAAGAGGAAGTTTTGTCTGACCAATTTGATTGGATATTATGATGTGGTCTCATAGGAACTGGATGCAAAGAATAATTTTGATGTCATATACTTGGATATTAGGAAGGCTTTTGAAACTGTTGCACATGGAAGACTTCTGTACAAATTGGAGCAGTATGGCATTGAGGGAAAGGTGCTGCTATGGATAAAGGGATAGTTGAGTGGGAGATGGCAGATAGTGGCAATCAATGGACACTGCTCTATGTGGATGAGTGTGATTAGTGGAGTCCCCCAGGGTTCATTGCTGGCCCCATTGGTGTTTTGTGTATTTATCAATGATATCGATGAAGGTATATCAGATTTAACATCCGTCCAAGTTTGCAGATGATAAAAGGTTGGCAGGGTTGTTAATGATAGTAAAGACAGTATGGTGCTGTAACAGGATCTAGAAAAGTTAGGTAGATTAGCTGCAAAGTGGCGACTGAAGTTTAATATTGACAAATGCAAAGTACTGCATATGGGTAGCAGTAACTCCAGAGTAACATATTAACTGTGTGGTACTATACTCAGGGTGGTAGAGAATGAAAAGGACCGGGGGTAATTGTGTAGTCAGATATGAAGTTTTCTGAGCAGTGCAGACAGTCTGCCAGAGCAGCTCATGGTGTATTGTCAAATTGCTGCTATGGATAAAGGGGTGGTTGAGGGGGAGAAGACAGAGAGAGGTAATCAATGGACACTGCTCATCGTGGACTAATGTTATTAGTGGAGTCCCTCAGGGTCCATTATTGTTTTCTGTATTTATAAATGATATTGATGATGGTATATCAAGCTTAATGTCCACGTTTGCAGACGATACAAAGGTTGGCAGGGTTGTCAAGGACACTACTGACACTATGCTGCTGCAACAGGATCTGGAAAGGTTGAGCAGATGGGCTGAGAGGTGCAAATGAAGTTTAAACATTGACAAATGTAAAGTACTACACATGGGAAACAGCAACCCCAGAGCAACGTATCAACTCTGTGGTACTACACTGACAGTGGTAGAGAATGAAAGGGACTTGGGGTGTGGTTGTGCAGGCAGATATGAAGTTCTCTGAGCAGTGCAGATGGGCTGCAAGAGTAGCTCATGGAGTATTGTCAATGATATACAGAATTTTTCCAGCAGGGATAAGGAGGTGATTATTCCTTGTATAAGGCAATGGTCAGGCCACACCTAGAGTACTGTATACAGGTCTGGAGGCCTCATTTCAAGAAGGATGTAGAGCTGCTGGAACGAGTACAGAGAAGGGCAACAAGATTAGTGAATGGAACAAAGGGGTGCTCTTATGAAGAAAGGCTTAAGTTTTGCAAATTACAGTGTCTGGAAACTAGGCACCAGCGAGGTGATCTGATAGCATTAGCATTAGCAATTAGTAGAGGCATTTGATGCAAGAAAGCAAGCTTATGCAGCATCAGCCAAAAAAAAAAAAAAAAAAAAGTAACATAAATAAATAAAAATAACCACTTCCACTTCACCCCTCTGTTCGTTCGTAAATACCTGTCCAGCTGAGCCTTAAACTTATTTAGGCTATCAACTTCCACGACAAGGGATGGAAGTCTGTTCACACCCACCAACCACCCGCTGGCTAAAGGCAAATTTCCGCAACTATCTCCTACATCTGTCTTTCCTCAATTTGAATTTATGCCCTCTCAGGTGATTTTTCTGAGCTAGAGGAAGAATCCCATCAGCATTGAGCATGCTCAAAACCATTCAGCAGCTTTGTACACCTCTATCAGATCACCCCGCTGGTGCCTAGTTTCCAGACACTGTAATTTGCAAAACTTAAGCCTTTCTTCGTAAGAGAACCCCTTTGTCCCATTCACCAATCTAGTTGCCCTTCTCTGTACTCGTTCCAGCAGCTCTACATCCTTCCTGAAATGAGGCCTCCAGGCCTGTATACAGTACTCCTAGGTGTGGCCTGACCATTGCCTTATACAAGGGAATAATCACCTCCTTATCCCTGCTAGAAAAATTCCTATATATCATTGACAATACACCATGAGCCTACTCTTGCAGCTCGTCTGCACTGCTCAGAGAACTTCATATCTGCCTGCACCACCACCCCCAGGTCCCTTTCATTCTCTACCACTGTCAGTGTAGTACCACAGAGTTGATACGTTGCTCTGGGGTTGCTGTTTCCCATATGTAGTACTTTACATTTGTCAATGTTAAACTTCATTTGCCACCTCGAAGCCCATCTGCTCCAACCTTTCCAAATCCTGTTGCAGCAGCATAGTGTCAGTAGTGTCCTTGACAACCCTGCCAACCTTCGTATCGTCTGCAAACTTGGACATTAAGCCTGATATACCACTCATCAATATCATTTATAAATACAGAAAACAATAAAGGCCCCAATACTGAACCCTGAGGGACTCCACTAATAACATTAGTCCACGATGAGCAGTGTCCATTGATTACCACTCTCTGTCTTCTCCCCCTCAACCACCCCTTTATCCATAGCAGCAACTTGCCTCCAATGCCACACTGCTCCAATTTGTGCAGCAGTCTTCCATGTGCAACAGTATCAAAAGCCTTTCTAAGATCCAAGTATATAATATCAAAGTTATTCCTGCATCCAGTTCTTTTGTGACTGCATCATAGTATCCAATCAAATTGGTCAGGCAAGACTTCCCTTAACAAAACCATGCTGTGTCCTAGCTATAACTGAAGTCTTGTCTAGATGATCCTGCAGTGCTTCTTTCACCAGTGCCTCCATTAATTTTCCGGGAACAGAAGTTAAACTCACAGGTCTATAATTACTTGTGTCAGCCTTTGATCCCCCTTTGTGAATTGGGGTCACATTTGCACATCTCCAGTCAATGGGTACCTCCCCTGAGTCCAAGGAAGCTCTCATAATTATGGCTAAGGGTTTGCTTACCCTCCTTTGCTGCCTCCTTTAATATAACTGGATAGATCCCATCCACCCCAGGTGCCTTTCTTGTGTTTATCTTCAACAATTTCTCCTCCACTTTGCTCTCAGTTATTACAAGATTCTCTAGCTTACTGCTAGAGTTGAATACACCTCTGGCATTCCCCTCGCTGAATAACTCCTCATGTGTGAATGTCGATGCAAAATATTCATTTAGTTTGTTAGCTACCCGAGCAGGGGTCATCAACAGTTGACCCATCGATCTCAAGTGGACCAATCTGATTCATCCCCTTCCTTCTAGAGTTTACATAAGTAAAGAACTCTTTGCTGTTTTTCTTCGCATCCCTTGCCAAGGATCTCTCGTAATCTGCCTTCGCCTGCCTAACCTCCTTTGTAACTTGGTTACAGATCAACTTGTATCTATCATAGGCATCCGTGTCACGTGTTAATTTGTATGTATCCCATGCATTTTTCTTCTCTGCCATATGCCTCATTAGTTCATCTGACAACCATTTAGGCCTAAACCTTGAACAATATTTCTTAGTTGGTATGTAAAGCCTAGTAGCTTCCACAATAAGTTCTTTGAATGCTTCCCATTTTGAATTTGCTGTTGGCAATATCATCAGTTGATCCCACTGTATAGGAATTTAAATACTGTCTCAGTCCATTGTAGTCGCCTTTACGAAAGCAATACCCCTTCCCTTTACCCCTAATGGTAGTTACCTCTTTGAGTAACTCCCACTTCAGCACACTGTGATCACTGCCACCAAGTGGTTCATTTATCTGCAGATTCTTAATGCATGAAGAATCACTACTGATAATCAAATCAAGAGTATTACTCCCTCTAGTTGCCTCCCGAACATGCTGATGTAGAAAACAATCATCCAATAAATCCACAAAAGCCTTGCTACTGTGTGAGTGACCAGCCTCCAAATTCCAGTCAATATCTGGGAAATTAAAATCCCCCATTATAAGACTCTCTGATTTACTGGCCCACTCTATTTCTCCGAACAGTTTCTTATTATACTCATCAGAGTCATTAGGCCTATAGCACACTCCTACTCTCAATTTTGATCTCCCAATGCTTATGTCACACCAAACTGACTCGACACTGCACTGTCCAGCGATGTCGACTGGCTTCACTTCCTTGGATTTTATGTGTTTTTTAACTAATAGCATAACCCCTCCTCCCTTCCTATCCTGTCTATCCTTTCTGTAGACATTTTACTCCCCAAATTCCAGTTCTGCATTTCTTATATCTGTGTGACACCACGTCTCTGAAATCCCCACAATATCTGCCTTTGATGTTTTGAGCAATACCTCAAATTCATCAAATTTATTTACTAAACTCCTAGCATTGGTGTACACACAAGTATATATGCACCTGTTCTTTTTCTTAGCTACCCTAACACAACCCATGTGTTTACTTGTACCCCAATGATTCCCAGCAGTCTCTGAAATATCCTGCATCTTATTTTCCAGGCTGCGGCTCATTCCAATAGAAGCAGTGCAAGAATCACTTTCACCTCTGCCAGTGGCTACTGTTAATCTATTAGTCCTTGTATCCCCCCAATCTAGCAGTTTTCCGACCCACCTAACATTGCCTCGATAGCATCAGCAAACATTCTTGCACCCTTTCTATTTAAGTGTGTCCCATCCCTGTAGAAGCAGTCTCTCCTGTTAACAAGTACAGACCAGGCTGAAAAAAATTCTACCCCTTGAGCCCTGCACAATCTTTCCAGGGCCGAATTGATTGACAGGGCTCTCATCATATACTCCCTCCTATCGTGTCTGGGCAGAATTGCAGACACTTTCAATTTCAACCCTAATTCACGGCTTTTTTTCATCAGTGACCTGTACTTGTCAAGTAATTCCGCCGGTCTCCTACTCTTAATGTCATTAGTGCCAACGTGTACAACTATATCACCTTTTGTGCCCTTAAAAGATGATATCCGCTCTACAACGTCATCAACTTTTGCCCCTGGCAGACATACCCTGGTCCTATTCCACCTATCCTTTTTACAAAGCATGTTTCCCGTTTCCCTGACAATAGAGTCACCAACAACTACTAGTTCCTTTGGGACCAGCGCATTCTGCCTTGGGGGTTGCCGCTGTGTTCCGCGATGACCAAGTGCAAGCTCTGGCATTGGTGTGGGCAGCTGAGAGCTTGATGGGCCCCTCACTTGTAATCCTTCGAGGGCATCCACCCTATCCTTCAAGCTCTCATATAGGCCCATAACAACGCTGAGTTGTCGCCTTATCTCCTTACACTCCTTGCATCGCACACACACAAAGACATCCCCCATGGCAGTATCATGTCCCATACTTGACTGCTCCGCAAACATCAAGCAAATAGTGCATCTTACAAGGCTGTGATTCAGAGGACAACTGCCCCCCTCAGTTCTCCCCTGGGCCACAGCATTCCCATTAGCTTGATAGAGGTGTATAAAGCCTTGAATGGTTTGAGCATGCTCAATGCTGATGGGATTCTTCCTCTAGCTCAGAATAATCACCTGAGAGGGCATAAATTCAAATTGAGGAAAGACAGATATAGGATAGACGTGCAGAAATTTGCCTTTAGCCAGCGGGTGGTTGGTTGGTGGAACAGACTTCCATCCCTTGTCGTGGAGGTTGATAGCCTAAATAAGTTTAAGGCTCAGCTGGACAGGTATTTTGAACGAACAGAGGGGTGAAATGGAAGTGGGTTTTTTTTTTTTTTTTTTTTTTTTTTTTTTGGCTGATGCTGCATAAGCTTGCTTTCTTGCATCAATGACCAAGCTACAAGAGGTGAAAATAGACTTGACCTAATTCTGTCTTCTGGTAAATGTATAATTGATGTACCCCCCCGAAATGTTCTTTCCATCCGATCATAGCCCAATTGCAATGCTCCTAATGCTACCGTATGTGGACTTCAATGTCAAGGAAAAAATTAAGAGTCAGCTTGTCACTTCGCCAGCCTTTCTGGACCCAAATAAATGCTTATTTGCTGCCAGCTGTATCCCGTGGGAATGTCTACTCAAATGTGATGCCTTATTTGCAACAACTCTCTTAACCAGTTGGATCAACTCTATTACAGAATTTGCGGCTTCCAAAGTAGTAAGGATGTCATCAAAATCTAAAACCTGGTGGAACACTCGCCTAACTGCATTGTTTAAACTAAAGCAAACTCTGCACAGAAAATGGAAACTGTCTAATGACACACAAAATAGAATTAACTACTCGAGGGCCAGAGCAATATTTAATAGGGAAAAATCTAGAGCAATCAACCGCTACATGAAAGACACACTTGACAGGGGAAAGCTACCTCGTTGCACACATAAGTGACACAAATCAGGGGCTTGACAAAGAAGCGTGGATGGACCACATCAGCGGATTCTCCAGCATATATCATGAGTCTCAAGTCAGGGAGTTTGAGTGGGATCAATTAGTTGACAATGAGATGGAGTCTGTTCTTATCACTAAAGAAGCACTAATACAGAGTATTAACTCCCTCAGGGCAACTAAGACAGCTGGAGTTGATGAAGTCCCCCCCCCACTACATGGTAAAGTCAATGATATACAGGAATTTTGATTCCTCTGAGCTCTCTTCTCTCTCATTCACACACACACACACACACACACACACACACACACACACACACACACACACACACACACACACACACACACACACACACACACACACACACACACACACAGCTATTCTTAATCTTGTCTAGTTTGGCATTAAAAGAAATGTGAGTGAAATTATTCTTTTAAGGATGAAATCCTTTATTCTACATTCTACTTTAATCCTTTCCTTTGTATAAACCTTGTCTTTTCAATAAATGTGTGAAAGCAGTTCAAGATAAGTATGATGTGTATTACAATTGGCCTGCATTCAAATCTCCACTTTCATTTCCTGTGTATACTGCAGCTCGCATTGTGAAGCAGTAGTAAATCAATCCAAACTATATTTGGAACAGCCTATGAATATAAAACTTGCTTATTTATCTAAACAATAGTCAAGCATTCTGGTATGTTGCCAAAGCTATTGGCCACAAGTTTTGCCCATCTATACTTCCACTTGTAAAGTCTGTCGGTTCTCATTACCCTCTCATCTAAAGATAAAGCTGACTTACTAGCATTCTACTTTTCTTCTAACTCTTGTATTGACAGTCTTGGAAAACCATCCCCTGCCATTCTCAGTACTCTCCATTCAGTTCCTTCTTTGGCAAGAGACCAGAATGCTCGTCTACCATTAGGGCAAGAAGCAAGTTTTCTACTCTTAATGTGTTCAAAATCTAGTTTGGACTGATTAATAACTACTTTACAATTGTTTCAAGCTTTGATCTAGGCAGAAAATGAAACTGAAGAATGGGAAACAAGCCAATTACGATATGCAACATTCTTCTCTTGAACAGCCTTAGCACATTTATTGGAAAACCAAGGTTTAGATAAAGGAAGAGATTTTAAAGTGGGGTGTGGGATAAAGGATTCCATTCCTACAAAAATAATTTCACTTACACTTGTGGGATAAAGGATTCCATTCCTACAAAAATAATTTCACTTACACAATTTGAGCAAACTTTGACATTTTGTCAAAGTTTGCTCAGAAGTTTTGAAACAGTGATCGACCAAGGAAAAGAAGAAAAGAAATCTCGCAGGTCATCCCATTTTGCATTCTTGTAATGCCAAACAACACGAGGTTAGAAATAGCCATGAGATAAAGGCTCCATTGGAGAAGAGACAATCACCAAGTTCTGATCGGAGGTGCCTAAAGGACCACTCACTTCGACCTTGTACTTAAACTGGTGTTCAAAAAAGTGCCTCATCCTTTAAAATTGTAATTGTCATCTGAATAATGTAAGTATATGGCAATATTTCTTACAGATTGCATCAGATAAGATTGACATGTGTAGGAAATGATTTAATATTGCTTCAGCTGTTACTTTCAGCTATAAAAGCACGCTCTGCAAGGTTTGCAGTAATTCCTTGCTTGTTAGCATTAACATTAGTAGAGGCATATGATGCATGAAAGCAAGCTTATGCAACATCAGCCAAAAAAACAAAAGATAATAAAATGCTCCCATTTCACCCCTCTGTTCACCCCGCCGAATTGTGTCAGGATGCCAAATTACATGCAGTTGCTTTACGTGAGGAAGGATGTTTTTCCCATCATATTGCTTATAGAATGTCTTGTAATCAGTCGACAGAGAGTATATTTCTTTCCAAACTCAAGAATACTAGTCCTGCTGATAGGGAAAAAAGGAACTGAACGCAAACGAGTCTGTACGCCAAAACAGGACCGTGTTTTTATGTGCTTATGCCTTAAAAACCGTAAAGCTTCTTCGTCTTAGCTGAAAAGAGAATGGAAAGAACATACAGGAGTGGTAGCAAGTGCAGTAACAGTCAGAAGACACCACTTCTAAAATGGACTCTTCGTCCCAAGAAGCCCCTCCTCACACAAAAAATGAAAAAAGCCCGATTAATTTGGTGCAAGGAGCATGCCAAATGGATCCCAGAGCAGTGGAAGTCAGTTATTTTCTTGGATGAGAATAAATTCACCTCGCTGGAGACTAGGCACCAGCGAGGTGATCTGATAGAGGTGTATAAAGCCTTGAATGGTTTGAGCATGCTCAATGCTGATGGGATTCTTCCTCTAGCTCAGAATAATCACCTGAGAGGGCATAAATTCAAATTAAGGAAAGACAGATGTAGGATAGACGTGCGGAAATTTGCCTTTAGCCAGCGGGTGGTTGGTTGGTGGAACAGACTTCCATCCCTTGTAGTGGAGGTTGATAGCCTAAATAAGTTTAAGGCTCAGCTGGACAGGTATTTTGAACGAACAGAGGGGTGAAGTGGGTTTTTTTTTTTTTTTTTGGCTGATGCTGCATAAGCTTGCTTTCTTGCACCAAATGCCTCTACTAATGCTAATGCTAATTCAACCTGCATGGCTCTATTGGGAGACAAACAATTTGCCGTAGACATGGTGAAGAATACCATCCAGACTGTATGGTGTTTACAGTGAAATTCCCTACTAGCCAAATGATATGGGGGTGCATTTCGTATTGCAGAGTAGATCACCTGCCCTTTATAAAAGGTTCCGTAAATGCCAATGGATACCTGGCTATATTGGAAGGCAAATTGCTGCCAACCATTAGAGACCATTTCAACCTGCCAAGTAACTGCATCTTTCAGGACAACTCTGCTCCTTGTCATGGGGGGGAGGCAAAATGTGAAAGTAGGCACTTCTGTATTTACTTTAGCTTCATTTCTGCATTAGAGGTTCAACGGTAATGTGTTTGCATTTGATACAGGTGATAAAATAGTTGTAAGAACAGTCCATTACAACTCTTAGCTGGACAGGAAACAGCCCGGATCTGAATCCTATAAAGAACTGTTGGAATCGTGTGGAATCTGCAATTGTCAGAAAGAAACCAAGGCCCCTTCGTCTACTTCAGGAAGCCATAATTCGTGTTTGGAACCACGAACTATCAGTTGATAGTTCTTCAGAAATTGATCTTGTCAATGCCTCGACGGTATGCCGTTGTCATCAGGGCCAGAGGCGGCTCAACCAAATATTAGTTTGCACCTGATGAACTTTTCATTTTGTTTTCAATTTAAAATGATAAACTAAAGCAAATTGAGGACTTCTGATCATATTTCTTCCAGAGCACCAAATTGTCGTATTTACCAAAACTGTTGTTTAAGGTTGCAAATGCTCATTTTAGAATATTTTGAGAGCACTTGTCAAATATTACTTAGCTTTGCCTTAACTTTAATAAATTAATAAATATCTTTTGTTTATATTTCTAATTGTGATGCTAGTCATTAAATGCAACATACTCAGCATCCCGACCAGATGGGTTTGTGTGAGTAGAGAATGGAAACCAGCTGGAGTTGTGAACATTAAAATCACCAAGGAAAATTACCTCACTGTTAGGAAATTTGTAAAGGGAGAGAGTCAAAGAGCTCCAAGTGATTAGTGGAGTTGGGAGAACGGTAGAGATAACAGATGAATTTGACAGAATAAGGTAGAGAGATTTTAAGCCTTAAAAGGTCAAAAAGAGGAGTTCCAAATTACCAAGTCTCTAACAGGGAATGTCAGAATGGACATATGCACAAGTATCACCTTTGAGACTAAAGGAATCATATAGCGAATAATTTGGGCAACTGAGATGAGCAGTGGTTGGATCAACCGATAACTGATATTCTGTCAGAAAAAGTACATGGGGTTTGGCAGACTCAAGTGGAAATGGACATTGTTGAGATTAGAATTGAGACCATGTATATTTGTGAAATGGACTAGGAAGTGTTTGGGAGGTTTAGATCTTTTTGCAGATAAGCTTACTCTATTAGTTTGACAATTCATGGTGTATTCAATAGTAAGACAAGTGGGAGGGATACGCTGTATGAAGTAATGAAATTTTTGGCCATATTTGGGTATATTCTTCCCATACACATGGGAAGAATATACCCAAATCCTTGACATAACGTGGCCTTGACAATGCCCCCCCCCACACACTACTATGACTCCCTCCAGTCATTATCTGGCAGAATAGAGGTAGCAAGATTATACACTAGCTGAAGCCTCCTTGAGAGTTACCAATAGGTTCAGTCCAATGTACTAACCAGCGGCTGGCCTGCGAACACCATTTTAGAGCTGTACCCTTGAAATGTAAGGAAGTTTGGACCTCGCCATGATGTCCATCATAACCTCAAAAGACATCAGTCATTCAGCATGATAGTAGAGCTGGGGAAGGTTTGACCAGAACTGGTCTCTGGAGACTAAACATGGGTTCCACCACTTCAAGCCTCCACTAAGCAATGTGGTGGTATTGCACCAGTTAATGAGAGTCATCTACCACCTAGTATTGCCTGGTAACACAGAGGGGTGGCATTCCTCCATGTGGTGTGGGCACCACACCTCAACCCCTGCTTACATTGGTTCACACCTGGGTGGCTACCCACAGTGTGCTTGCACATGGGACTGATATCCAGGATTACTAACAGTTCCACCATCGAAGGTGTAAACAGGAGATATGGCTATCACAGACCGACCGGACTTTCCATCAGTTCCATCAGCATTTTAGACTCCCAGGTAGCAAGTACGGCTTGTCTGGCATATTTGAGAAAATGTCTGCGACAACCACAAGTACCATATACTTGGATATTAGGAAGGCTTTTCATACTGTTGCATATAGGAGACTGCACAGATTGGAGCAGTGTAGCAATAAGGGCAAGTTGCTGCTATGGATAAAGGGATGGTTGAGTAAGAGATGGCAGAGAGGGGTAATAAATGGACACTGCTCTACGTGGACTAATGTGATTAGTGGATTTGCCCAGGGTTCAGTGCTGGGCCCACTTTTGTTTGTGTATTTATTAATGATATCGATGAATGTATATCAGGCTTATTGTCTAAGTTTGCAGATGATACAAAGATTGGCAGGGTTGTTAATGATAGTAAAGACAGTATGCTACTGCAACAGGATCTAGAAAAGTTAGGTAGATGGTCTGAGAGGTGGCAACTGAAGTTTAATATTGACAAACGCAAAGTACTGCTTGTTGTTGTTGTTGTTATTTGGTTTTTAGGAGCATTAACAACTAAGGCCATATTGCTCCAGGGATATGCAGTGGTCATTCCCTGACCTTTCTGCATCCTCCGTATTTGGTGGTCACGGGCTCGGACCCACGTCTAATCAAGAAGCGTGTGCTATGCACTGCTGCTCCTGCCCACTAGGCTATGGAGGCACTTAAGTACTGCATATGGGTAGCAGCAATCCAAGAAAAACGTACCAACTGTGTGGTACTACACTCCGGGAGGTGGAGAATGAAAAAAGCCTGGGGGTAATTGTACAGTCAGGTATGAAGTTCTCTGAGCAGTGCAGACGGACTGCCAGAACAAGTCATGGAGTTATGTCAATGACAGGGAGGTGATTATACGTTTGTATAAGGCAATGGTGAGGCCACACTTTGAATACTGCATACAAGTCTGGAGGCTTCATTTTAGGAAGGATGTAGAATTGCTAGAATGAGTGCAGAGATGGGCAACAAGATTGGTGATGGGAACAAAGGGGTGCCCTTACGAAGAAAGGCTGAAGTTCTGCAAATTGCAGCTTCTGGAGACTAGGCATCTGATTGAGGTGTACATGGCCTTGAATGGATTGAGCATGCTCAATGCTGATGAGATTATTCCTCTTGCTCAGATTACAAACCCGAGAGGGCATAAACTGAAATTGAAGAAAGGCTGTTGTAGAATAGATGTGCAGAGGTTTGCCTTTAGCCAGCGGGCAGTTGATTGCCGGAACAAACTTCCATCTGTTATTGTGGAAGTTTATAGCTGAAATAAATTTAAGGCTGAACTAGACAAACATTTGGAGTGACTGGACGGTGAAATGGGAATTTGTTTTTTTTGCTAATGTTCTATAAGCTTACTTTCTTGCATCGTATGCTTCTGCTAATGCTAATATAAACGCATGTTTTCTTTGTTTACTTAAATATGACAAGGAAGGGAATGAGTCATTGTTCTGCTAGATATGAATGGCTTATCTCTTGATGGTCCAGCTTAGGATACTGACATAATGAATTGGTATTTTTACATCTGCATTCACATATCATCAATTTTTTATGGATGGACATGCCAAACGTTTATCAAATTCTAACAGGAACTAAATGATTCTGCGACAACTGAGACAAAAGTGGAAGAGAAACTAGCATTAGCATTAGTAGAGGCATTTGATGCAAGAAAGCAAGCTTATGCAGCATCAGCCCAAAAAAAAAAAAAATTAATTAATTAATAAATAAAAAAAAATAACCACTTCCACTTCACCCCTCTGTTTGTTCGAAATACCTGTCCAGCTGAGCCTTAAACTTATTTAGGCTATCAACTTCCACGACAAGGGATGGAAGTCTATTCCACCAACCAAACACCCGCTGGCTAAAGGCAAATTTCCTCACGTCTATCCTATATCTGTCTTTTCTCAATTTGAATTTATGCCCTCTCAGGTGATTATTCTGAGCAAGAGGAAGAATCCCATCAGCATTGAGCATGCTCAAACCATTCAAGGCTTTATACACCTCTATCAGATCACCTCGCCGGTGCCTAGTCTCCAGACACTGTAATTTGCAAAACTTAAGCCTTTCTTCGTAAGAGCACCCCTTTGTTCCATTCACTAATCTTGCTGCCCTTCTCTGTACTCGTTCCAGCATCTCTACATCCTTCTTGAAATGAGGCCTCCAGACCTGTATACAGTACTCTAGGTGGGGTCAGACCATTGCCTTATACAAGGGAATAATCACCTCCTTATCCCTGCTAGAAAAATTCCTATATATCATCGACAATACACCATGAGCTACTCTTGCAGCCCATCTGCACTGCTCAGAAAACTTCATATCTGCCTGCACAACCACCCCCAGGTCCCTTTCATTCTTTACCACTGTCAGTGTAGTACCACAGAGTTGATACGTTGCTCTGGGGTTGCTGTTTCCCATATGTAGTACTTTACATTTGTCAATGTTAAACTTCATTTGCCACCTCTCAGCCCATCTGCTCAACTTTTCCAGATCCTGTTGCAGTAGCATAGTGTCAGTAGTGTCCTTGACAACCCTGCCAACCTGTATCATCTGCAAACTTGGACATATACCATCATCAATATCATTTATAAATACAGAAAACAATAATGGACCCAATACTGAACCCTGAGGGACTCCACTAATAACATTAGTCCACGATGAGCAGTGTCCATTGATTACCGCTCTCTGTCTTCTCCCCCTCAACCACCCCCTTTATCCATAGCAGCAATTTGCCTCCAATGCCACACTGCTCCAATTTGTGCAGCAGTCTTCCATGTGCAACAGTATCAAAAGCCTTTCTAAGATCCAAGTATATAATATCAAAGTTATTCCCTGCATCCAGTTCTTTTGTGACTGCATCATAGTATCCAATCAAATTGGTCAGGCAAGACTTCCCCTTAACAAAACCATGCTGTGTCTGAGCTATAACTGAAGTCTTGTCTAGATGATCCTGCAGTGCTTCTTTAACCAGTGCCTCCATTAATTTTCCAGGAACAGAAGTTAAACTAACAGGTCTATAATTACTTGTGTTGCCCTTTGATCCTCTTTTGTGAATGAGGGTCACATTTGCACATCTCCAGTCCATGGGTACTTCTCCTGAGTCCAAGGAAGCTCTCATAATTATGGCTAACGGTTTGCTTACTTCCTTTGCTGCCTCCTTTAATATAACTGGATAGATCCCATCCATCCCGGGTGCCTTTTTTATGTTTATCTTCAGCAATTTCTCCTCCACTTTACTCTCAGTTATTACAAGATTCTCTAGCTTACTGCCAGAGTTGAATACACCTCTGGCATTCCCCTCGCTGAATAACTCCTCATGTGTGAATGTCGATGCAGAATATTCATTCAGTTTGTTAGCTACCTGAGCAGGATCATCAACAGTTGACCCATCGATATCAAGTGGACCAATCTGATTCATCCCCTTCCTTCTAGAGTTTACATAAGTAAGGAACTCTTTGCTGTTTTTCTTTGCATCCCTTGCCAAGGATTTCTCGTAATCTGCCTTCGCCTGCCTAACCTCCTTTGTAACTTGGTTACAGATCAACTTGTATCTATCATAGGCTTCAGTGTCACGTGTTAATTTGTATTTGGAAAATTAAATGCACTAGGCATAATCCTTATGGGTTTTGATAATTAACTATATAATATCGGTGTAAATACACCATAGTTAACCCATAGATTTGAGCTACGATTGTAGCGTAGAAGGCATAGTTTTAATTGTATCTCATAATGTGGTTGCCTTCACAACAAGATAGCTACTATTGAATTACTTCAAATAAATAACGCTTCTCTAGTAGAGAAGACTACTGTTATTTATTTTCAGCGTACCACCACCCAGACGATCGTTTCGAAGCTTTTTGGCTTCGTCATCAGTGGGATGACCTCAACTGAGATGGCTTGTTGTATTACCTACCCGCCCACTGATGATATTTGAAGTAATTCAATAGTAGCTTATCTTGTTGTGAAGGCAACCACATTATGAGATACAATTAAAACGATGCCTTCTACGCTACAATCGTAGCTCAAATCTACGGGTTCTATGGTGTATTTACACCGATATTATATAGTTAATTATCAAAACCCATAAGGATTATGCCTAGTGCATTTAATTTTCCAAATACATTACCACCACACCCTTCTGGCATCTCTCATAATGTGGATATAACTTCGTAACTGAGATGGCTTGTTGTATTACCTACCCGCCCACTGATCACGAAGCCAAAAAGCTTCGAAACGATCGTCTGGGTGGTGGTACGCTGAAAATAAATAACAGTAGTTTTCTCTACTAGAGAAGCATTATTTATTTGAAATAATTCAATAGTAGCTATCTTGTTGTGAAGGCAACCACATTATGAGATATAAATAAAACGATGCCTTCTACGCTACAATCGTAGCTCAAATCTATGGGTTAACTACGGTGTATTTACAACGATATTATATAGTTAATTTGTATGTATCCCATGCATTTTTCTTCTCTGCCATATGTCTCATTAGTTCATCTGACATCCATTTAGGCCTAAACCTTGAACAATATTTCTTAGTTGGTATGTAAAGCCTAGTAGCTTCCAAGATAAGTTCTTTGAATGCTTCCCATTTTGAATTTGCTGTTGGTAACATCATCAGTTGGTCCCACTGTATAGAATTTAAATACTGTCTCAGTCCATCGTAGTCGCCTTTACGAAAGCAATAACCCTTCCCTTTACCCCTAATGGTAGTTACCTCTTTGAGTAAATCCCACTTCAGCACACTGTGATCACTGCCACCTAGTGGTTCATTTATCTGCAGATTCTTAATGCATGAAGAATCACTACTGATAATCAAATCAAGAGTATTTCTCCCTCTATTTGCCTCCTGAACATGCTGATGTAGAAAACAATCATCCAATAAATCCACAAAAGCCTTGCTAGTGTGTGAGTGACTAGCCCCCAAATTCCAGTCACTATCTGGGAAATTAAAATGCCCCATTATAAGACTCTCTGATTTACTGGCCCACTCTATTTCCCTGTAATTTCTTATTATACTCATCAGAGTCATTAGGTCTATAGCACACTCCTACTCTCAATTTTGATCTCCCAATGCTTATGTCACAACAAACTGACTCGACACTGCACTGTCCAGCAATGTCGACTGGCTTACTTCCTTGGATTTTATGTATTTCTTAACTAATAGCATAACCCCTCCTCCCTTCCTACCCTGTCTATCCTTTCTGTAGACATTGTACTCCCCAAATTCCAGTTCTGCATTCCTTATATCTGTGTGACACCACGTCTCTGAAATCGCCACAATATCTGCCTTTGATGTTTTGAGCAATACCTCAAATTCATCAAATTTATTTACTAAACTCCTAGCATTGGTGTACACGCAAGTATACATGCACCTGTTCTTTTTCTTAGCTACCCTAACACAACCTATGTGTTTATTTGTACCCCAATGATTCCCAGCAGTCTCTGAAATATCCTCTGAAATATTATGTTCCAGGCTGCGGCTCATTCCAATAGAAGCAGTGCAAGAATCACTTTCACCTCTGCCAGTGGCTACTGTTAATCTATTAGTCCTTGTATCCCCCCAATCTAGCAGTTTTCGACCCACCTAACACTGCCTCGATAGCATCAGCAAACATTCTTGCACTCTTTCTATTTAAGTGTATCCCATCCCTGTAGAAGCAGTCTCTCCTGTTAACAAGTACAGACCAGGCTGAAAAAAATTCTACCCCTTGAGCCTTGCACAATCTTTCCAGGGCCGAATTGATCGACAGAGCTCTCATCATATACTCCCTCCTATCGTGTCTGGGCAGAATTGCAGACACTTTCAAATTCAACCCTAATTCACGGCTTTTTTTCAACAGTGACCTGTACTTGTTAAGTAATTCCTCCGGTCTCCTACTCTTAATATCATTAGTGCCAACGTGTACAACTATATCACCTTTTGTGCCCTTAAAAGATGATATCCGCTCTACAACGTCATCAACCTTTGCCCCTGGCAGACATACCCTGGTCCTGTTCCACCTATCCTTTTTACAAAGCATGTTTCCCGTTTCCCTGACAATAGAGTCACCAACAACTACTAGTTCCTTTGGGACCAGCGCATTCTGCCTTGGGGGCTGCCGCTGAGTTGCGTGATGAGCAAGTGCAAGCTCTGGAATTGGTGTGGGCAGCTGAGAGCTTGATGGGCCCCTCACTCTTAATCCTTCGAGGGCATCCACCCCGTCCTTGAAGCTCTCATATAGGCCCATAACAATGCTGAGTTGTCGCCTGATTTCCTTACACTCCTTGCATCGCACGCACTCAGGAGCGTACGCCTCTGGCATTCCCCTCACTGAATAACTCCTCATGTGTGAATGTCGATGCAAAATATTCATTTAGTTTGTTAGCTACCTGAGCAGGATCATCAACAGTTGAACCATCGATATCAAGTGGAACAATCTGATTCATCCCCTTCCTTCTGGAGTTTACATATGTAAAGAACTCTTTGCTGTTTTTCTTTGCATCCCATGCCAAAGATTTCTCGTAATCTGCCTTCGCCTGCCTAGCCTCCTTTGTAACTTGGTTACAGATCAACTTATATATATCATAGGCTTCTGATAGATATCAACTTATATCTATCATAGAACACGTGTTAATTTACATGTTCCCATGCATTTTTTCTTCTCTGCCATATGTCTCATTTGTTCATCTCACATCCATTTAGGCCTAATCCTTGAACAATATTTCTTATTTGATATGTAAAGCCTAGTAGCTTCCAAGATAAGTTCTTTGAATGCTTCCGATTTTGAATTTGCCGTTGGTAACATATACAGTTGGTCCCACTGTATAGAATTTAAATACTGTCCCAGACCTCTGTAGTCGCCTTTATGAAAGCAATAACCCTTCCCTTTACCACTGATGGTAGTTACCCCTTTGAGTAAATCCCACTTCAGCACACTGTGATCACTGCCAACTAGTGATTCCTCTATCTGCAGATTCTTAATCCATGAAGAATCACTACTGATAATCAAATCAAGAGTATTACTCCCTCTAGCTGCCTCCCGAACATGCTGGTTGGTCACTCACACACTAGCTTTGCTAGTGTGTGAGTGACCAACCCACATATTCCAGTCAATATCTGGGAAATTAAAATCCCTTATTATAAGACTCTCTGATTTACTGGCCCACTCTATTTCCCTGTACAGTTTCTTATTATACTCATCAGAGTCATCAGGCCTATAGCACATTCCTACTCTCAATTTTGATCTCCCCTTGCTTATGTCACACCAATGCATACTCAATGCCGATGGGATTCTTCCTCTTGCTCAGAATAATCTGAGAGAGCATAAATTCAGATTGAGGATATACAGATGTAGGATAGATGTGCGAAATTTGCCTTTAACCAGCGGGTAGTTGGTTGGTGGAACAGATATCCATGCCTTGTTGTGGAAGTTGATAGTCTAAATAAATTTAAGGCTCAGCTGGACAGGTATTTCGAACGAACGGAGGGGTGAAGTGGAAGTGTTTTTTTTTTTTTTTTTTTGGCTGATGCTGCATAAGCTTGCTTTCTTGCATCATATGCCTCTACTAATGCTAATGCAAATAAATTTGATGCATTTCAGGTTTTGGTCAAACATCAAAGGCAGATATTGTTGGGACATCAGAGACGTGGTGTCACATTAATTAATTTAATTTAATTCATATCCCCGGGAAGAGGGAGTACACCACTCCCTCTTCCCGTGGTGTCACACAGAAATAAGGAATGCAGAACTGGAATTTGGGGAGTACAATGTGTACAGAAAGCATAGACAGGATAAGAAGGGAGGAGGGGTTATGCTATTAGTTAAGAAAAACATAAAATCCAAGGAAGTAGAGCGAGTTAACATGGCTGGACAGTGCTGTGTCGAGTCAGTTTGGTGTTGACCTAAGCACTGGAAAAGCAAAATTGAGAGTAGGAGTGTGCTATAGGCCTAATAACTCTGATGAGTATAATAAACAACTGTACAGAGAAATAGAGTGGGCCAGTAAATCAGAGATTCTTATAATGGGGATTTTAATTTCCCAGATATTGACTGAAATTTGTGGGTTGGTCACATACACCCTAGCAAGGTTTTTGTGGATTAATTGGATGATTGTTTTCTACAGCAGCATGTTTGGAAGGCAGTAGAAGATGGAGTAATATTCTTGATCTAATTATAAGTAGTGATTATTCATGCCTTAAAAATCTGCAGATAAAGGAATCACTAGGTGTCAGTGATCACAATGTGCTGAAGTGAAATTTACTCAAAAAGGTAACTGCTATCAAGGGTAAAAGGAAGTGTGTTTGCTTTCGTAAAGGTGACTACTGTGGTCTGAGAAAGTATTTAAATTCTATACAGTGGGACCAACTGATGATGTTACCAACAGCCTAATTCAAAATGCAAAGCATTCAAAAAATTAATCATGGAAGCTACTAGGCTTTTCATTCCAACTAAGAAATATTGTTCAAGATTTAGGCATGTTTTTATCTAGTTTTCTTGATTTGCAGGTTGTATGCAATTTTACATTGTCAAGCAGAGATTGTCTTTTTTCATAAGCGATGTATATTTAATTCTGTTTTTATTTATATTTAAAAATGTATTTTCATTTTATAAATTTGCTTTTGAGCACTAGCATAGAAGCATAATTCAGATCTTTCCAGCATTTATTATAACTGTCACTTGTTTGTCACTTGGGCTCACCACTTCAAGTCTTGAATAATCAAAGTGGTGGTATTGCACGAGTTGATTTGAGTCATCTACCACCTAACGTTGCCTGGTAACACAGAGGGGCGGAAATTCTCCATGTGGTGTGCACACCGTGTCTCAACCCCTGCTTACGTTGGTTTGCACCTGGGTGGTCACCTCTAGTATGCTAGATGCCATATTTCTTTACTTGCACATGGGAGTTTATTCCTGCAGTTACTAACAGTCAAACCATTGTGAAGGTGCAAACAGAGGATTTGGTTGTCACAGAATGATTGGACTTTGTCAAAATTAGGTATGCATGAGTGGAGTGTCACCTGAATATCAGTTCCATCAGCATTTTAGACTCCCAGGTAGCAAGCCCAGCTGGACGTAGCTGAACGTCTGTGACAGCCTCAAGGACCATAATTGTTTATTGCAAGATGTTCAGTACTATTTAATAAATATTTTTTATAAGATTTTAAAATATTTTAATTTATAAGATTTTAAAATATTTTAATTTATAAGATTTTAAAATATTTTAATTTATAATAATTACAAAATTAATTTTAGTAAAATTTGTTTTCCTTTAAAATAAAATCTGTGATCATTTTCATGTTTAGACTCCGATAGGCCAAATTAATATGAGGGATGCCAGAGTAGAGGAAGTTGTTCATGTATCTGACAGTGATGAGGAGGATCAAAATGACATGTCAAAATCTGAGTATACAATTGGCATTTTCCCCAATCATCAGGGACCAACTTACTTGTTAATGGCAAGCAAGCAAGAAATGGTAAGAATGCATTTTTATTTTGCACATGCATTCTTTGCATGCTTATTGAACATGTGATTTTGGCTGAGAGCATTTTTTAAATCATTCACTGATATAAACAAAAATATTATTCAAACTATTGTTTGTTAATAATAATTTAATGCTCACATGATATCTGTTAATGCAACTTTTTAAAATTTTTTTGGGAATAAAATCAGAATATTCCAAAAGGTGTATCTGATTCCCAAACACAGCTTTTAGGAATCCGATATGCCTTTCCCCCACCAATATTCTCTAAATGTTATTACAGTATTCTTTCATTTTGTTTTGATTTACTCTAGTTATGAGAAGTTAACTATTTTTTGTTTGTATCTTACAGATGAGCAAATGTATTTTTTTTTTTTTTTTTTTGGAATTAGTGGTAATGTTCAATTACTGCTCAACCCTACACCCTCATCTACCTTTGGGGGAGGGTAGGAGATGAATGGGGTATGAATTATAGGTATTTTGTCTGCAGCAATGGGATGTTATAATTTTGTTCTTTTTACCTGTGGTGTAATTTTTTTCCCCCAAGAGGATTTCTGGATGAAAAGCTTAAAATTGAGTAATTAGGATGTAATAGAAGATAACTAAAAACATGCATACAGCTGAAAAAATTCTCAAAAAAAAAAAAACTTCACATAACTAGGTTAATTTATGCAAATCCTAAATGCTATTAAAAAACATAATCAATAAATCTCTTCAACATAAACTAGAAATTGAACTTTTTAAAAAAACAAATTAATTAATATTTGTTAAATGCTATGGAGGTAGATGTGTTTCAATTTAGGAAATGAGACAAGGGCTAAAAGAACACAGAAGACTGTATTGAAAATCTTAAGATTTTGATATAATACAAAGAAATTATTTATCTAAACACACTAGAATCAACAGCTGAATTTACATGTGGGGGCTTTCTTCCATTTCTTTAAGCATAACATCACAGGGGATATTTTAAAATAATTTTGACATAATACAAGAATTAATCTAAAATCTAGATTCAATAACCTATAACTGAATTTGCTAGAACTGGGTTGCAGATTTTTCCCCATTGTGAAGGTGCAAACAGAGGATTTGGTTGTCACAGAATGATTGGACTTTGTCAATCATTCTGTGACATTAGCAACAATGCAGGTATTTTAACATAAAGCTAGCATTTTAACCTGATTTTCTGTAGCTGGGAAATGTTTTCATAAATAAACAAATTTTACCTTGGAGGGAAGGCTAAGTCTCTATAAATATTTATCTCTGTCTTCATACATAGAAAGCTGCGATGTGTACTGCAATGAGTGAGCATCCAAAGATGGCTCACATAAAGGCTATTGAAATTATGTTCAATTCCATTGATTACTTGCCAGTGGTTATACTGAAGACCTTCCCTTCTGTGACCCATGACACATACAGTATAGTGCAGAACCTGCAAATGCTATTTCCTTCCTCCTAGCAAACTTGGCCAACCAATAAAGCTAATTTTATTAGCAGGGTCCTGTTTGATCCTGAGATGAATTATCATTGGGTTGGGAGCTCCCTCTGGGTGCTGGAAATGCTAGGTGGAGGGCCAATGCCCATGGGGGAGATTGAGTAAATGCTACACCTTGAGGTGGAGCATGCAGAAACCCATCCATTGTGGGAGAGCACCTCTCTAGTCCTGGATTTCTCTCCCAGGATGACATTATTCCAGTAGCCCTCTGGGTGTGCTGGAGTAATGTCAATGTCTCTTTCTCAGATACAGTGATGGGCCATTTCACCTCAGGCCAGGTTCAACAGCCTAATAGCATGAAAATACTCTGCCATACTAAATTCCAGTTACCAGGAAGACTGTCCAATGATCATGTAAATCATTAGGCCACAATAGGTTGGAGAATTTCCATACTTGAGATAATTCTAATCTGAATCTGAAAAGGGCATGGTGGCACTCATTCACATTACAGCATTTGAATAATGACAAATTTCTGCATTTGGAATGCAGAAAGTTGTCATTAGTGATAAGTGTGAATTCATTGGTTCTCAGCAGTGGGAGTCATATCAGCCCATCTTGACAGCTGCTATTTCTTAGATCCCATCTGCTGTATATAAGCAAACAGACAGATCTTTATTCTTTCAGTAGTGGAAGTCTAGACAGCTGTTAAATCTACAAGTAGGGAAACAGTTTCATTGTGCTAATTTCCCCATGATTTCATTTACCGGAATACATTCTGAGAGTGATAACCTTAGCTAGAATGTATTCAGGACACATTAACCATTCTGAGTAGTCAAGTGTACAAGAACTGTACAAGTCGTGTGCACCACATGTTTAATGCCACTAATATGGCAAAATGCTTCTAAATTAGCATTAGTTGAAGCATATGATGCAAGAAAGCAAGCTTATGCAGCATCAGCCAGAAAAAAAAAAAAAAAAAAACCTTCCACTTCACCCCTCCGTTCGTTCGAAATACCTGTCCAGCTGAGCCTTAAATTTATTTAGGCTATCAACTTCCACAATAAGGTATGGAAGTCTGTTCCACCAACCAACTACCCGCTGGCTAAAGGCAAATTTCCGTACATCTATCGTACATCTGTCTTTCCTCAATTTGAATTTATGCCCTCTCAGGTGATTATTCAGAGCAAGAGGCAGAATCCCATCAGCATTGAGCATGCTCAAACCATTCAAGGCTTTATACACCTCTATCAGATCACCTCGCCAGTGCCTAGTCTCCAGACACTGTAATTTGCAAAACTTAAGACTTTCTTCGTAAGAGCAACCCCCTTTGTTCCATTCACTAACCTTGTTGCCCTTCTCTGTACTCGTTACAGCAGCTCTACATCCTTCTTGAAATGAGGCCTCCAGAGTATAAGGCAGTGGTGTGGCCTGACCATTGCCTTATACAAGGGAATAATCACCTCCTTATCCCTGCTAGAAAAATTCCTGTATATCATTGATAAGACACCATGAGCTACTCTTGCAGCCCGTCTGCACTGCTCAGAGCACTTCATATCTGCCTGCACAATTACCCCCAGGTCCTTTTCATTCTCTACCACTGTCATTGTAGTACCATAGAGTTGATATGTTGCTCTGGGGTTGCTGTTTCCCATATGTAGTACAGTCGGTCCTCGTATAACACGTGTTTACATTACACGAATTCGATCATACACGATTTATAAATAGGGGAACGATATCTTATATAACATGAACCGAATTCGCTTATGCACGATTCGCCTTTGTGTTTACAAGAAATGGCAGTCGAACGCAGAATCACTCCAACCGAACGCAACACGATAGGAATGAAGAGAAGATTCTGAAAATGTATTTGTTTTTTATATCAGTGAAAGGGAAACACATTTCACCATAATAACGTAAAAACCAACACAATTCCAGCTATCGATATAATCGCAAATGCAATTAGATGGAGTTTACTACCAGTTTATAATAGATTCCACTAGCAGAAACGCAACTGGAAATTGTTTTATGGTAGTAACCCCCAGAAATGTGCTTTAGTAAAATGTGAGGTGTTAATAGTGTATCTCGGCCTTTACGGTGTTGTTTATTCAGTTGCTACACAGGCGCAGCTTTGTTTTTTATGTGTATCAAGCGTGCCTCCTCGTTTTGTAATTGTGCTTTATTCCCTAAAAATTAGTAAAATACTTAAAAGGTGTGAAAAGGAAGCGTCCTGGCGAAGACACTGCAGATTCAGAGAGAAAAAAAAAAAAGAAGCAATATCGATAAACAGAGGCGGACTGGGTCAAAAATTCTTACCCGGGAAAATTTATAGTGGCCTCATACTACGGTTTATGGCCAAAATCACACCGGCCTCCGGCCCACCGGGATTTCCCGGGTAAGGCTTATGGCCAGTCCGCCTCTGTCGATAGAGAAAAAAATATGAAATTGTGAAACGCTTTGAGCAAAATGAAACACCATGTGATATTGCACGTGCTACAGACCGAAATGAGGCAACGCCGAGAATTAGAAAGAATGCAGAGAAAATAAAAACAACTTTCATAGCAGGAACAACACAAAGTGTAATTAAAATCCATTAGATTAAGACACAAAGAATTGGAAGAGATGAACGGCTGTCATCTGTTTGGATAGAAAATCAAACAAAAAACAAGTTTGCTTACGATAGAAGCAAAAGCATTAGCAATATTTTATTACGTGATAGTCGTAATAAAATACGTAAGTATTTTATTACGACTATTTTATTTAATATAATAATTTTTTTACTATTTTATTAATAAATTTTATTATTTAAATTAATAATAAAAAAAAATAAATATTTTTTATTTATTATATTATAATAAAAATAAAAAAATATCGTAATATTATTTTTTATTACGTATTTTAATCGTTATAAAATACGTAAGTATTTTATAACGATTAAAATTACCCGATTATTTATTGTGTTTGGTAATGTTTTGGTTCCAAATGTGTGTTCAATCTTGGGTGGTCGGCACCTAACCCCACTTTTCCCATAGGGCCTGTTGTTTATATTGCACGATTTTGCATTGCACGAGGGTTTCTAGGAACACAACTATCGTGCTATACGAGGACAGACTGTACTTTACATTTGTCAATGTTAAACTTCATTTCCCACCTCTCAGCCCATCTGCTCAACCTTTCCAGATCCTGTTGCAGCAGCATAGCGTCAATGGTGTCCTTAACAACCCTGCCAACTTTTGTATCGTCTGCAAACTTGGACATTAAGCTTGATATACCATCATCAGTATTATTTATAAATACAGAAAACAATAATAGGCCCAACACTGAACCCTGAGGGACCCCCACTGATAACATTAGTCCACGATGAGCAGTATCCATTGATTCCACTCTCTGTCTTCTCCCCCTCAACCACCCCTTTATCCATAGCAGCAATTTGCCCCCAATGCCACACTGCTCCAATTTGTGCAGCAGTCTCCCATGTGTAACAGTATCAAAAGCCTTTCTAAGATCCAAATATATAATATCAAAGTTATTTCCTGCATCCAGTTCTTTTGTGACTGCATCATAGTATCCAATCAAATTGGTCAGGCAAGACTTCCCCTTAACAAAACCGTGCTGTGTCCGAGCTATAACTGAAGTCTTGTTTAGATGATCCTGCAGTGCTTCTTTAACCAGTGCCTCCACTAATTTTCCTGGAACAGAAGTTATACTCACAGGTCTATAATTACTTGTGTCAGCCTTTGATCCTCCTTTGTGAATTGGGGTCACATTTGCACATCTCCAGTCTATGGGTATCTCCCCTGAATCCAAGAAAGCTCTCATAATTATGGCTAAAGTTTGCTTACTTCCTTTGCTGCCTCCTTTATTATAACTGGATAGATCCCATCCACCCCAGGTGCCTTTCTCGTATTTATCTTCAACAATTTCACCTCCACTTTACTCTCAGTTATTACAAGATTATCTAGCTTACTGCCAGAGTTGAATACACCTCTGGCATTCCCCTCGCTGAATAACTCCTCATGTGTGAATGTCGATGCAAAATATTCATTCAGTTTGTTAGCTACCTGAGCAGGATCATCAACAGTTGACCCATCGATATCAAGTGGACCAATCTGATTCATCCCCTTCCTTCTAGAGTTTACATAAGTAAAGAACTCTTTGCTGTTTTTCTTTTCATCCCTTGCCAAAGGTTTCTCGTAATCTGCCTTCGCCTGCCTAACCTCCTTTGTAACTTGGTTACAGATCAACTTATATCTATCAGAGGCTTCTCTGTCACGTGTTAATTTACATGTATCCCAAGCATTTTTCTTCTCTGCCATATGTCTCATTAGTTCATCTGACATCCATTTAGGCCTAAACCTTGAACAATATTACTTAGTTGGTATGTAAAGCCTAGTAGCTTCCAAGATAAATTCTTTGAATGCTTCCCATTTTGAATTTGCTGTTGGTAACATCATCATTTGGTCCCACTGTATAGAATTTAAATACTGTCTCAGACCATTGTAGTCACCTTTAGAAAGCAAAAACCCTTCCCTTTACCCTTGATAGTAGTTACCTCTTTGAGTAAATCCCACTTCAGCACACTGTGTTCACTGCTACCTAGTGGTTCCTTTATCTGCAGATTCTTAATGCATGAAGAATCACTAAATCAAATCAAGAGTATTACTCCCTCTAGTTGCCTTCTGAACATGCTGATGTAGAAAACAATCATCCAATAAATCCACAAAAGCCTTGATAGTGTATGAATGACCAACCCACAAATTCCAGTCAATATCTGGGAAATTAAAATCTCCCATTATAAGACCCTCTGATTTACTGGCCCACTCTATTTCCCTGTACAGTTTCTTATTATACTCATCAGAGTCATGAGGCCTATAGCACACTCCAACTCTCAATTTTGATCTCCCAATGCTTATGTCACACCAAACTGACTCGACACTGCACTGTCCAGCGATGTCGACTGGCTTCACTTCCTTGGATTTTATGTGTTTCTTAACTAATAGCATAACCCCTCCTCCTTTCCTATCCTGTCTATCCTTTCTGTACACATTGCACTCCCCAAATTCCAGTTCTGCATTCCTTATATCTGTGTGACACCACGTCTCTGATATCCCAACAATATCTGCCTTTGATGCTTTGAGCAGTACCTCAAATTCATCAAATTTATGTACCAAACTGCTAGCATTGGTGTACATGCAAGTATACATGCACCTGTTCTTTTTCTTAGCTATCCTAACACAACCCATGTGTTTACTTGTACTGCAATGACTCCCAGCAGTCTCTGAAATATCCTGCATCTCGTTTTCCAGGCTTCTGCTCATTCCAATAGAAGCAGAGGAAGAATCACTTTCACCTCTGCCAGTGGCTACTGTTAATCTATTAGTCCTTGTATCCCCGCAATTAATGTACATTTCAAACACTTCTGGCACTTTGTGGTTATCACAGCACATATAAGTAGAAAATGGACACTCATTATTTTTATATAAAACACTTCTGGTTAAAATATATTTATAAGCGGAAGTGTGGCTTATCAATTAACTATCAATTACCAAATTGATAGTTAATCAATTGTGAAGGTTACTATAAATAAAAGCAGTGTTAACTGCATTCAGATTCAGTATTTACAGCATATTAAAAATGAAGCTAAGTTATATAAGAACCTTAATATTTATGGTATATGTCCTGCCATAAATTCTCCAAACTCAAGTTAGATTTGTCCTAAATATAATTAAATAGATCCCAACATGAAAGATATTATTACCTAAAATACCTAAATATTAATTTATTAGTACCATAAGTTGAAGGATTAACTTATGAATTTTTATAGATATTGTAGATTGTCATTTTCAGGAAATACAGAGAAATGAAGGTTGTTGCCAAGAAAAGAGTGGAAGTGAAAGTTAGTTCAGTTAGTTTGTATTTGAATTTCAACTCTGAATTGATTTTGACTATTTGATATAATCAACCAGTCAATCAATTGAAAGTTTAAATGGTTTGGAAGAAATTAGCATTACCAGTGCCAAAAGATGCAAGAAAGCAAGTTTATACAGCATCGGCAAAAAAAAATAATAATAAATCGCATGTGTACGCATGAAAGATGTTTTATGTGAAAACATCTTTTATGAAAATCAGAACCATATTAAAATCGAACAGCTGGAACCGAAGTTATGGACAATGTAACGTTTTATGCTCATGCTCGCTACTTACTCTGCCGAATCAATGTTTGGAAGAGGTTAACGAAATCCAAGTTGATAGCATAATTACCCATTTGTTGAATACGTATGATGTTACAATCCTGATTGCAACAATACAAGTATTTGTATTGTTGCAATCATGCTAACTCACAAACTTGATTTGGTAGATCATTTCCTAAAATAACGTCAAATAACGTCATTTCCGCTGTACACGTATCGACTAATGACACTAACACACTAACTTTGATTTGGTAGTAATATCTGGAAGGAAGTCATTTCATTCCATTTCCATAAATGACGATGCGGAATGACATCATTTCCTTGTCTCAAAATCGTGACAGATTGGTTCTACTACAGTCCAAAATTTAGTAGGTGCTGCCAAAGATGTGTTCACATCATAAACCAATCCTGTTAGAATGTGACAATCATGCTTATCATATTTTTAACACACAGGTCATTCTTCATTATGAATTTGTCTCTTTTTAAAAGACAAAAGTATATGGAAGAAGAGTAATAAATATTATATAGTTGCAATAATACCCAACGGCTAAGTTTAGAGAATGTAAAACTATAGAGTTTTATTAAGTGTTCTATAAAGTCTGTAAAACCTTAGCTCTATAAAGTGTTCAATACAGTGATAGTTCTATAATTCTTATATTAGTAATTAATTGATAAGGAGATAACTGTATTTATTTTTCACTGCTATTAATCACAGAAAAAATAACAATAATAAATAAATAAATAAAATAAAATGCCAGAAATGTAATTCACTGCATACAGTGAATGGTTAGCTCAAAGCCACCTAAGTGGTATATCCCTAATCATAAACATTTTTCTGCCACCAGCTGTGTTATGCCAGCTCTAAGCATATCCAAGATCACCTCCAATGATCCTTTGCATGATCTCCTCTGCCTACTCTGTTTTTCTTTGTTATGAAATGGAAAAGATGTCAAATTTTGTCATTTCCGTGTCACAAAATCATGACAAATTGATTTTACTACTGTCCGAAATTTAGTAGGTAATCTGTAAGATCACCTCCCATGATCCTTTGTGTCATCACATCTAAGATCACCTAACATTTTGTAATTGATTTTGTAATAACTGAGAGCAAAGTGGAGGAGAAATTGTTGAAGTTAAACATAAAAACGGCACGTGGGGTGGATGGGATCTATCCAGTTATATTAAAGGAGGCAGCAAAGGAAGTAAGCAAACCCTTAGCCATAATTATGAGAGCTTCCTTGGACTCAGTGGAGGTCCCCATGGACTGGAGGTGTGCAAATGTATCACCAATTCACAAAGTGGGTTCAAAAGGTGATACAAATAACTCTTTGTATTAAAAGAGTTACAATTTAAACTAACAGGTAACTCTTTACCTGTTAGTTTAAATTGTTTTCCGGCGAAAATAATGGAATCACTGTAATCGAAATGTTCCTAGAACTTCCTTAAAGAAGCATTGCAGGATCATCTAGACAAGACTGCAGTAATAGTTAAGACAGCATGGGTTTGTTAAAGGGAAGTCTTGTGTGACCAATTTGATTGAATACTATGATGTGGACACAAAGGAACTGAAAAATAATTTTGATATCATATACTTGGATTTCAGGAAAGCTTTTGATACGGTTGCACATGTAAGACTTTGTACAATTTGCACTACAGTCAAATTGAAGAGGTATGGCATTAAGGGTAAGTTGCTACAATAGATAAAGGGATGGTTGAGTGGGAGATGACAGACAGTGGTAATCAATGGACACTGCTCTTTGTGGACAAATGTTATTAGTGGGGTCCCCCAGGGTTTGGTGTTGGGCCCATTGTTGTTTTGTGTATTTATCAGTGATATTGATGAAGGTATATCAGGTTTAATGTCCAAGTTTGCAGATTAGCATTAGCATTAGCATTAGTAGAGGCATTTGATGCAAGAAAGCAAGCTTATGCAGCATCAGCCAAAAAAAAAAAATAAAGCAAAATAAATAAATAAAAAATAACCACTTCCACTTCACCCCTCTGTTCGTTCGAAATACCTGTCCAGCTGAGCCTTAAACTTATTTAGGCTATCAACTTCCACGACAAGGGATGGAAGTCTGTTCCACCTACCAACCACCCGCTGGCTAAAGGCAAATTTCCGCACATCTGTCCTACATCTGTCTTTCTTCAATTTCAATTTATGCCCTCTCAGGTGATTATACTGAGCATGCTCAGAATAATCACCTGAGAATAATCACCTAAAGAGGAAGAATCCCATCAGCATTGAGCATGCTCAAACCATTCAAGGCTTTCTACACCTCTATCAGATCACCTCGCTGGTGCCTAGTCTCCAGACACAGTAATTCGCAAAACTTAATCCTTTCTTCGTAAGAGCACCCCTTTGTTCCATTCACTAACCTTGTTGCCCTTCTCTATACACGTTCCAGCAGCTCTACATCCTTCTTGAAATGAGGCCTCCAGGCCTGTATACAGTACTCTAGGTGTGGCCTGACCATTGCCTTATACAAGGGAATAATCACCTCCTTATCCCTACTAGAAAAATTCCTATATATCATTGACAATACACCATGAGCTACTCTTGCAGCCCGTCTGCACTGCTCAGAGAACTTCATATCTGCCTGCAAAACCACCCCCAGGTTCCTTTCATTCTCTACCACTGTCAGTGTAGTACCACAGAGTTGATACGTTGCTCTGGGGTTGCTGTTTCCCATATGTAGTACTTTACATTTGTCAATGTTAAACTTCATTTGCCACCTCTCAGCCCATCTGCTCAACCTTTCCAGATCCTGTTGCAGCAGCATAGTGTCCTTGACAACCCTGCCTACCTTTGTATCGTCTGCAAACTTGGACACTAAGCTTGATATCCCATCATCAATATCATTTATAAATACAGAAAACAATAATGGACCCAATACTGAACCCTGAGGGACTCCACTAATAACATTAGTCCACGATGAGCAGTGTCCATTGATTACCACTCTCTGTTTTCTCCTCCTCAACCACCCCTTTATCCATAGCAGCAATTTGCCTCCAATGCCACACTGCTCTAATTTGTGCAGCAGTCTTCCATGTGCAACAGTATCAAAAGCCTTTCTAAGATCAAAGTATATAATATCAAAGTTATTCCCTGCATCCAGTTCTATTGTGACTGCATCATAGTATCCAATCAAATTGGTCAGGCAAGACTTCCCCTTAACAAAACCATGCTGTGTCCGAGCTATAACTGAAGTCTTGTCTAGATGATCCTGCAGTGCTTCTTTTACAAGTGCCTCCATTAATTTTCCGGGAACAGAAGTTAAACTCACAGGTCTATAATTACTTGTGTCAGCCTTTGATCCTCCCTTGTGAATGGGGGTCACATTTGCACATCTCCAGTCCATGGGTACTTCTCCTGAGTCCAAGGAAGCTCTCATAATTATGGCTAAGGGTTTGCTTACTTCCTTTGCTGCCTCCTTTAATATAACTGGATAGATCCCATCCACCCCAGGTGCCTTTCTTGTGTTTATCTTCAACAATTTCTCCTCCACTTTACTCTCAGTTATTACAAGATTCTCTAGCTTACTGCTAGAGTTGAATACACCTCTGGCATTCCCCTTGCTGAATAACTCCTCATGTGTGAATGTCGATGCAAAATATTCATTTAGTTTGTTAGCTACCTGAGCAGGGTCATCAACAGTTGAGCCATCGATATCAAGTGGACCAATCTGATTCATCTCCTTCCTTCTAGAGTTTACATAAGTAAAGAACTCTTTGCTGTTTTTCTTCGCATCCCTTGCCAAGGATCTCTCGTAATCTGCCTTCGCCTGCCTAACCTCCTTTGTAACTTGGTTACAGATCAACTTGTATCTATCATAGGCTTCTGTGTCACGTGTTAATTTGTATGTATCCCATGCATTTTTCTTCTCTGCCATATGCCTCATTAGTTCATCTGACATCCATTTAGGCCTAAACCTTGAACAATATTACTTAGTTGGTATGTAAAGCCTAGTAGCTTGCAAGATAAGTTCTTTGAATGCTTCCCATTTTGAATTTGCTGTTCGTAACATCATCAGTTGATCGCATTGTATAGAATTTAAATACTGTCTCAGTCCATCGTAGTTGCCTTTACGAAAGCAATACCCCTTCCCTTTACCCCTAATGGTAGTTACCTCTTTGAGTAACTCCCACTTCATAACACTGTGATCACTGCCACCTAGTGGTTCATTTATCTGCAGATTCTTAATGCATGAAGAATCACTACTGATAATGAAATCAAGAGTATTACTCCCTCTAGTTGCCTCTCGAACATGCTGATGTTGAAAACAATCATCCAATAAATCCACAAAAGCCTTGCTAGTGTGTGAGTGACCAGCCCCCAAATTCCAGTCAATATCTGGGAAATTAAAATCCCCCATTATAAGACTCTCTGATTTACTGGCCCACTCTATTTCTCTGTACAGTTTCTTATTATACTCATCAGAGTCATTAGGCCTATAGCACACTCCTACTCTCAATTTTGATCTCCCAATGCTTATGTCACACCAAACTGACTCGACACTGCACTGTCCAGCGATGTCGACTGGCTTCACTTCCTTGGATTTTATGTGTTTCTTAACTAATAGCATAACCCCTCCTCCCTTCCTATCCTGTCTGTCCTTTCTGTAGACATTGTACTCCCCAAATTCCAGTTCTGCATTCCTTATATCTGTGTGACACCACGTCTCTGAAATCCCAACAATATCTGCCTTTGATGTTTTGAGCAATACCTCAAATTCATCAAATTTATTTACTAAACTCCTAGCATTGGTGTACACACAAGTATACATGCACCTGCTCTTCCTCTTAGACACCCTAACACAACCCATGTGTTTACTTGTACTGCAATGACTCCCAGCAGTCTCTGAAATATCCTGCATCTCGTTTTCCAGGCTGCTGCTCATTCCAATAGAAGCAGTGCAAGAATCACTTTCTCCTCTGCCAGTGGCTACTGTTAATCTATTAGTCCTTGTATCCCCCCAATCTAGCAGTTTTCCGACCCACCTAACACTGCCTCGATAGCATCAGCAAACATTCTTGCACCCTTTCTATTTAAGTGTATCCCATCCCTGTAGAAGCAGTCTCTCCTGTTAACAAGTAATAAGATGATACAAAGGTTAGCAGGGTTATTAACAACAATAAAGACAGTATGCTACTCCAACTGGATCTAGATAAGTTGGGCAAATGGGCTAAAAAGTGGCAACTGAAGTTTAACATTGACAAATGCAAAGTACTGCATATGGGTAGCAATAACCAAAGAGAAACGTACCAACTATGGTTTTCTACACTCAGGGAAGTGGAAAGTGAAAAATGCCTGGGGTAATTGTGCAGTAAAATATGAAGTTCGCTGAGCAGTGCAGATGGACTGCCAGGGCAGGTCATGGAGTCTTGTCAATGATATATAGGAATTTTGCTAACAGGGACAAGCAGGTGATTATCCCATTATACAAGGCAATGGTCAGGCCACACCTAGAGTACTGTGTAAAGGTCTGGAGGCCTCATTTTAGGAAGGATATAGAGTTGCTAGAACGAGTACAAAGAAGGACAACAAGATTGGTGAGGGGAATAAAGGGGTGCTCTTACCAAGAAAGGCTTAAGTTCTGCAAATTGTAGCACCTGGAGAGTAGGCACCTGCAAGGTGATCTGATTGCAGTGTATAAAGCCTTGAATGGGTTGAGCTAGCTGAATGCTGATGGGATTCTTCCTCTTGCTCAGATTAGAATCTGAGGGGGGGGCACAGTTTCAAATTGAGGAAAGACAGTTGTAGAATAGATATGCGAAAACTTACCTTTAGCCAGAGGGTAGTTGATTGGTGGAACAGACTTCCATCTTTTGTTGTGGAAGTTGGTAGCCTAAATAAATTTAAGGCTGAGGTGGACAGGCATTTGGAATGAATGGAGGGGTTTTTTTGGCTGATGCTGCATAAGCTTGCTTTCTTGCATCATACTAATGGTAATGCTAACATGATCCTTTGCTTGATCTCTTCTCCTGACTCCACTTTTGTTTATTATGAAATGGAAATGATGTCAAATGATGTCATTTCATGTCGCAAAATCATGACAAATTGATTTTATTACTACTGTCTGAAATTTAGTAGGTGCCACCAAACATTTTTACAGACGAAAAAAAAAAAAAAATGTGACACTTCCCATTTCACCTATTTATTCCCTCCAATAGTTTGTCTAGTTCTTCCTTGAATTCATTATTTAAACTATCAACTTACACAACAATAGATAGAAGTTTGTCCCAGCAATCAACCACCCTCTGCTAAAGGCAATCTTCTTCACATCTATTTTGCAACTGTTCTTCCTCAATTTGAATTTGTGCCACCCCACTTGTGAGGTCTGAGCAAGAGGAAGAATCCTATCAGCATTGAGCTTGCTCAATCCATTCAAAGCCTTAAACACCTGAATCAGATCATCTTGCAGGTGCATATTGTTCAGATGATACAATTTGCAGAACTGAAGCCTTTCTTGGCTTCAGTTCTGCAAATCTTGTTGCCCTTCTCTGTACTTGTTCCAGCATCTCCACATCCTTCCTAAAATGAAGCATCCAGACCTGTATGCAGTATTCAAGATGTGGCCTTTTACAATGGGATAATCACCTCCTTCTCCCTGCTAGCAAAATCACTAACAAACCAATAAACTGTTCTGGCAGAATGTGTGCATTGCTCAGAGAAAATCTTACTGCACAATAACCGGTGTTTTTCATTTTTTATTACCCTGAGTGTAGTACCACACAATTGGTGTGTTACTCTGGAGATACTGTAACTCATATGCAGTAACCCCAGAGTACTTTGCATTTGTCAATTTTAAACTTCAATTGCCATTTCTCAGCCCATCTGCCTGACTTTTAATTTTTTTTTTTTTTTTTGGCTGATGCTGCATAAGCTCATACACTTGCTTTCTTGCATCACATGCCACTACTACTACTTTGCATCCAAAATTGAACCCTGGAGGACTTCACTAATAACATTAGTACACAGAGCAATGTCCATTGATTACCACTCTGTCTTCTCACACTCAACCATCCATTTATCCATAGCAGCAACTTGCCCTTAATATCACACTACTCCAATTTGTGCAACAGTATCAAAAGCTTTCCTAAAATCCAAGTATATGATATCAAAATTATGTTCTGCATTCAGTTCCTTTGTGACTACATCATACTAAACAATAAAATTGGTCAAACTAGATTTCCCCCTTAGCAAACCCATGAAGTATAATTGCAGCCTTGTCTAGATGCTCCTGCATTACTTATTTTACCAGTGACTCTATTATTTTTCCGTGGGACAGAAGTTAAACTTAACTGGTCTGTAATTACTTGTGTTACCATTTGATCATCCTTTGTGAATTGGGGATACATTTGCACATCTCCAGTCCACAGGGAGCTCCCCTAAATTCAGGGATGGTCTCATAATTATGGCTAAAGAATTTTCTTACTTCCTTCCCTGTCTCCCTTAATATAACTGGATAGATCCCATCCCCCAGGTGCCTTTCTTATGTTCAATTTCAACAATTCTCTTCCACTTTCCTCTCAGTTATTTCAAAATCATTTAGCTCCCTGATAAACTGATTTTCCTGCTTGGTTTACCAGAAACCTGAGCAGGAAAATCAGTTGAACCATCAATATCAATTGGTCTAATTTGATTTATCCCCTTCCTTCCAGAGTTTGCATAAGTAAAGAAGGCATTGCTGTTTTTCTTTGCATCCTTTGCCAAAGATTTTTCATAATCTGCCTATGCTTGCTTGGTCTCCTTTATGACTTGATTACACACTAGTTTATATCATCTACCATAGACTTCTTTAGCCAGTAATTTATATACTTATATATTTATATGGTGGAATTAGATGAGATGCTAATTCAGTAGAAAATTGCCTGTGAAAATATGTATAGAAAAAGGCATACAGCACAAACTGAATATGAGTGACAGGAAGTGCAGTGAGTTTGTAAGTGAGCAATCATTAATTAATTATTTAATGTAACGGCTCTTGCGTTCTGAAGATGAGAGGTACTAATACCGAGAGAGAGAGAGAGAGAGAGAGAGAGAGAGAGAGAGAGAGAGAGAATCTTTTATTCACATTTATTTGCTAATTATCTCCAACACTATACCTTTCACACGTGATTTATGTATATTTATGATTAATAGAGTGTTAGTATTAAATATGTGTGTTTCAAGTGTCAAGATTTAAATGGTATGCCTCATTATCCATAAACCATACATAAGTTTCTTATTTTTTTTTTTTTTGGTATCTGGTTATTTAGGATGCATGGATGTATCACTTAACAGTAGTTTCGTCAGGTGATAATTTAGTTGGCACTCAATACGAACAGCTCATTGCAAGGTTAATGGAGGTTGATGGAGATGAAAGTAAGTATTATATTCTTGATATATATGGTGGAGATAAGGTTGTGGGGGAGGGGGGGCTCCCAGGATTCATCATTTAACAAAAGTGTAAAACTTCATTAAATTTAAATTAGATGATATGAACTTGTTGTGATATATTAATTAAAATTCATCATCAGTTCTCTTCGACAAAAGTAAACACTTCCAAAGAATTTAGTACCTGAATATAAATACTGCTCTACATGGTAGAAACAAATTTATTGAAAATAAAGTTAATTACTCTTGTGTGGTTAGAAAGTTTTGGTTATTTTATAAGTAAAATAGAAAAACAAACATGTATTTAAAAAGTAAACTGGCTATACATTATATAAATAAATGAATACTTCAGAATTCAGAAAATTCAAAATAATGTTAGAAGAAAACAAGATAATACAAGTTAATGCAATACAAGATACTGCAATAATATCAATGAAGCAGTATTCACATAGAAACAAAATAATAACCATAAAGAATAATAGCAGGTGATTCTATACAGCAATAGCAAGGAAATTCTATACAGAAATATAAAAAAGAAACTAAAGTGCTAAGACATGAAAAGTAGTAAAGAGAAATGTAATAAAATTATACTGGTGTTCAAAGAAAGTGCATCACCCCATAAAATTGTAATTGTCATCCGAATAACGTAAGTATATGGCAATATTTCTTACAGATTGCATCAGATAAGATTGACATGCATAGATGATGATGTAGTATTGCATCAGCTGTTACTTTTAGCTATATAAGCATGCTCTGCAAGAGTTGCAGTCATTCCTTGCTTATGTCAGGATGGCGAGTTACGTACCTTTGACATCACAAAGAAAGAGTGCTAGTGTTGCTTTGCATGAGGAAGGATGTTCTTCCCATCATATTCAAGGCAAACCTAGAAAAACATTTGGAGTGAATGGATGGGTGAAATTAGAAGTTTTTTTTTTTTGGCTGATGCTATATAAGCTTACTTTCTTGCATCATATGCCTTTCCTAATGCTAATATTGCTTATAGAGTGTCGTGTAATCAGTCGACAGTGAGTAGATTTCTTTCCAAACTCAAAAATATTGGTTCTGCTGATAGGAATGGGATGCAAACGAGTCTCTGTGCCAAAACAGGACCGCGTTTTGAAGTGCTTATGCCTTAAAAACCATAAAGCTTCTTCGTCTGAGCTGAAAAGAGAATGGAAAGAACATACAGGAGTGGTAGTAAGTGCAGTAACAGTCAGAAGACTGCTTCCAAAATGGACTCTTCATCCTAAGAAGCCCCTCCTCACACAAAAAATGAAAAAGGCCCAATTAATTTGGTGTAAGGAGCATGTCAAATGGATCCCTGAGCAGTGGAAGTCAGTTATTTTCTCATATGAGAAGAAATTCAACCTGCATGGCTCTGTTGGGAGACAAACAATTTGCCGTAGATGTGGTGAAGAACACCATCCAGACTATATGGTGTCTACAGTGAAATTCCCTACCAGGCAAATTATTTGGGGGTGCATTTCTTATCGTGGAGTATGTCGCCTGCAGTTTATAAAAGGTTCCGTAAATGCCGTAGGATACCTAGCTATATTGGAAGGCAAATTGCTGCAAACCATTAGAGACCATTTCAACCTGCCCAGTAACTGCAACTTTCAAGACAACTCTGCTCATTGGCATCGGGGGGCGAAAAGTGTAAGTTAGAGGTTCTGCATTAGAGGTTCGACAGTAATGTGTTTATGTTTGTTACAAGTGAAAAAAATGGTTGAAAGAACGGTCCATTACAACTCTTAGCTGGCCAGGAAACAGCCCGGCTGGACCTGAATCATATAGAGAACTGTTGGCATCATGTGGAATCTGTAGTTGCCAGAAAAAAACCAAAGTCCCTTCATGAACTTTATAATTCACATTTGGAACCATGAACTATCAGTTGATTATCTTCAGAAATTGATCTTGTTAATGCCTCGACGGTGTGCTGCTGTCATCAGGGCCAGAGGCAGTTCAACTAAATATTAGTTTGCACCTGGTGAATTTTTCATTTTTTTTTCCATTTAAAATGATAAACTGAAGCAAATTGAGGGCTTCTGATAACATTTCAGCCATAATTGTTGTGTTTACCAAAACTTGTATATAAAGGTTGCAAAAGCTCATTTTGGAATATTTTGAGAGCATCTGTCAAATATTACTTAGCTTTGCCTTAACTATTAATAAATATCTTTTGTTTATATTTCTATTTGTGATGCTAGTCATTAATGTATCATACCATCACGAAAAAGAGTTAGAAATGTGAAATTCCTAGGCGATGCACTATCTTTGAACATCAGTGTATTTTAAATTCAAGACATACATAATGGATAGCATTAATTGCAGATAGTCTATACAAGTAACGTGAAATGAAGCTATAAAAAATGAAATGATTGGTTAATCAAACTGAATATTCACAAAGGAAGAGATATGGTTATGAAGAGTACATCATCTTTACAGATACTAATCATAAAAGAACAGTTACAAACAGCAATTAATTTAGATAGGCTACAAATATTGTCAAATGAAGCTATAAAAAGAGTAAGAATGATTTACCAATCAAACAGAATAAGACAAAAGAAAAGTTATGCTAAGCGTATATCATCTTTAATGATTCCAATCTTAAGCTGTGACCCATTATACTAATAATGCTAAATTAATCATTGCAAACAAAGCATAAAATAGACTACTGAGTACCTCATTGTGAGAAAGAAATGATAGGCCATAACAGGAATTATTTTTAAATGACTGAATTAAACAATGTAACTAAATCTTTCAAATAATAAGTGATTAGTTATAATGAATAATATTAGTCTATATAAATAGATATTGCATTAGAGAGAAACAAAGTTATAGTGTAGATATAAATAAAACACCACTGAAAAATGGAAAATCCATGAATACTTCATGTGAATTCTTTATTTTAACAGAAATGAAGACATATGTTCAGTAATTAATAGTCGATCATATAAATAAAATTTATATCCTGTGGTATTAATCTGGCCATATCCAAACATTATAGGAACAGCAATGGTGGCTAAACAATGAAAGTATGACAAGGTGGCTTGGAAGGTAAAAAATTTATATCCTTCAAGAAACAAATGGTGCCCTTTGATACAATTAGTAGAGAAATATGATAAATTGAAATTGAAAAATAAAAAGATAGAAATATATTTTGAGAGACATAATTGAGAATGTACAAGAAATAAAACTATATGACACAGTTAAAAAATCACAAATATTCTTCATATCAATGAAATCATGTGGGCATTTACTGTCAATGAGTGGAAAGCCCCACGAAAAAGACGTACAACTATATGGGGATGTCAGGGATAGACTAAGAAATACCAATATTATTATTATTAGTAGTAGTAGTAGTAGTAGTAGTGGCACATGATGCAAGAAAGCTAGCTTACAGAGCATCAGCAAGAAATTAAAAAATCTCCCATATCACCTATTATTTCCCACCAATAATTTATCTAGTCCTTCCTTGAATTTACTCAAACTGCCCAATTTCACATGGAAGAATCCCATCAGCATTGAGCTTTCTCAATCCATTAATCCAAGCCAAGCCTTAAACACCTCAATTGGATCACCTCGAATGATCAAGCACATGTTCAAGCAGATCTACATCCTTCCTAAAATGAAAAAAAGATCCCATCCACCCCAGTTACCTTTTTTTTTATATTAAGCTTCAACAGTTTCTTTTCCACTTTCCTCTCAGTTATCACAAAATCATTTAGTTTCCTGTTAGATTTTGATGAACTTCTGGCATTCCCCTCCCTAAAGAACTCTTCATGCTCGAATGTATATGTAAAATACCTGTTCAGTTTGTCAGCAACCTGAGCAGGACCACAGTTAAATCACTCAACATCAAGTGGGCCAATGTGATTCAACCTCTTCCTTTTACTGTTAATATAAGTAAAGAAGTATTTTCTGCTTTTCGTGGTATTCTTTGCCGGAGACGTCTCATAATCTGCCTTAGCTTGCCTAACCTGATTAGTGGCTTGATTACAGACTAGTTTGTATCATCTGATAATTTATATGCATCCCATGCATGTTTCTTCTCTGCCACAAATCCCACCAGTTCATCTGAGATCTACTTTCACATCAACTTTCTTAGTTGATGTGAAAAGTCTACCAACTTCTACAATTACTTCTCTAAATGATTTCCATTTAGAACTTACTATTGGTGACATCATCAGATGGCCTCAATGTATAGAATGTCAAAATTATCTGAGACCACTATAGTATCCTTTACAAAAACAAAAGCCTTGCCCATTACTCTCGACAGTAGTTATGTCTCTTAAGTAAATCCCACATCAACACAATATGATCACTGCCACCCAGAGGGTCTTTTATCTGCAGTTTCTGAATGCATGAAGAAATGCCTGATAATCAGATCAAGAGTAGTAGTAGTTGTAGTGGCATGTGATGCAAGAAAGCAAGTGTATGAGCTTATGCAGCATCAGCCAAAAAAAAAAAAAAATCACACCATTCCCTCCAAATGCCTGTCCAGTTCCTCCTTAAATTTATTTAACCTATCAACTTCCACAACGACAGATGGAAGTTTGTTCCAGCAATTAACCACCTGCTGGCTAAAGACAAATTTCCACACATCTATTCTACATCTGTCTTTTTTTAATTTGAATTTATGCCCCCTTAAGTTTGTAATCTGAACAAGTGGAAGGATCCCATCAGAATTCAGCATGCTCAACCCATTCAAGGCCTTATACACCTCACTCAGATCACCACGCAGGTGCCTAGTCTCCAGCCACTGCAATTTGCAGAACTTAAGCCTCTCTTGGTAAGAGGATCCCTTCATCCCCCTCACCAATCTTGTTGCCCTTCTCTGTACACGCTCAAGCAAATCGACACCCTTCCTAAAATGAGGCCTCTAGACCTGTACACAGTACTCAAAGTGCGGCCTGATCATTGCCTTATACAGAGGGACAATCACCTCCTTCTCCCTGCTAGCAAAATTTCTTCCTTTTGTTGCTTCTCTAATATGCTAGTACCAAAATCAAAATGTTGTAGATAGTAGGATATTTTGTGAAACTGAGTTTACCTTTTTATAAAATTAATACAAAATCCATCTTCATGTAAATTAACAAAAGCTTTTTAATAGCATTGTTTAATAAATTTTGTTGCTTTAGATTCTAATTATTCTGGTTCTGCAAATTGAATAATTGGAATCCAGTCATTCATAATGACTGGATTCCAATAAAATAAAAAAATTATGTCATAGTCCTGTCTTTTGTAACTTAAATTGATAATGTTAGGTTGTGAAGCATCAGTAAGAATAAAATGCTTGAAACTTGGCTGTAATTAATACCTTATTGGCTATAGTGAGATTGTAACCCTGTTTTATAATCTGGGTATGAAAAAGATGTAGGCTTTGAACAGTGATCTATAAAATTGTAAGGTCAACCAAAATGAGTTGTCTAGTGGATTTACACACACTTATATGAAGCATTATATTTCTTTATTGGAGAAGTTTTACTTATTAGTGATACAGTGCACATCAGTGGTACAACAATTATTAACATTATACTTCTTTATTGGAAGAGTGTTACTTATTGGTGGTTTAATGCCAAGCAACTTATTGTGGTTGATCTTACAATTTTAGAGATCCCTATTCAAAGATTTTTATCTTTTTCATGTCTTTGATAGTATGAATCAGAGCTGTAATGCTCAATATGATCTATGTTGATATCAATATTTGTAAAATAATAAGAGAAGTTTACCTTGATATAATACACCGAACACTTCCATATGATACTCTCCAGAAATTAAAGGTGCCTCCATAGCCAGGTGGGAAGGAGCAGCAGTGCGTAGCACACACTTCTTGATTAGACCGGGGTTCGAACCCGTCACCACAAAATACGGACGATGTGGAAAGGTCAGGGAATGACAACCGCATATCCCGGAGCAATATGGCCTTAGTTGCTAATGCTCCTAAAAAAAAAAAAAAAAAAAACAAACCAAAAATCCAGAAATTAAAACGAAAAAATCACAAATCTTACATTACAGTAAAAAATAAAAAATAATTAAAACTCAATTGAACACAATTAAAAAATAATTCAAAAACAATTGAACACAATTAGAAATCAAATGAACACAATTAAAAATTAAATTAATTAAAAGAAATTTAACGAATTGCAAAAAATGATTTTCCTTCCTGAAGCTGACAACGGTTTTCAACCATATGTCATGATCACAGGAATGAAAATTACCAAATAGGGGTGAGCATGACACTTAAATAGGGATTATTTGTCTTCATGCATGTGCGTAAAAGCCCACGAATCATAGATTAGAAATGGCTGGCAAACATTCGACAGAAATTAAATTACATGAGAATTCTGTTAATGTTCGCTGGCCATTTATAATCTCCGATTCGTGGGCTTTTACGTGCATGCGCGAAGACAAATAATCCCTATTTAAGTGTCCCGCTCACCCCTATTTGGTAATTTTTGTTCCTGTGATCACGACATACGGTTGAAAAGCGTTGCAGCTTCAGGAAGAAAAATCATTTTTTGCAATTTTTTTGTTAAATTTCTTTTAATTAATTTAATTTTTAATTGCATTAGATTGATTTCTAATTGTGTTCATTTGATTTCTAATTGTGTTCAATTGTTTTTTAATTACTTTTTACTGTAATGTAAGATTTGCGATTTTTTTCATTTTAATTGCTGGAGAGTATCATATGGAACTGTTCTACATATTATATTGAAGTAAACTTCTCTTATTATTTTACAAACTTTTTTATATCTATAAAACAGATGTAATCTCACACCATAACCAATACAGTATTAGTTTAGACACAGAACAAAATTTAAGGAACTAAAAAAAAAAAAAAAAAAAAAAATATCTTTAGTAAAATCTAGAAAAGTTGAGCAGGTTTTTTTTTTTTTTATGAAAACCCCAAACACGAAAGGTATCAAAACCTATAGTACTTAGTACCGTGCATAGGTTGAAAGAGAAGTATGGGGGGGTTTGCCGGAAACTTTGCTCTAGAGACTAAACGGGTTTCACCACTTCAAGCCTCCAATAAGCAAAGTGGTGGTATTGCACTGGTTGATGAGTCATCTACCATCTGCGTGGGCTGAGAGGTGTCAACTGAAGTTTAACATTGATAAATGTAAAGTACAGTCAGTCTTCGTATAGCACGATAGTTGTGTTCCTAGAAACCCTCGTGCAATGCAAAATCATGCAATATAAACAACAGGCTCTATGGGAAAAATAGGGTTAGGTGCCGACCACCCAAGATTGAACACACATTTTTAACCTAACCATTACCAAACACAATTAATTATCGTAATAAAATACTTACGTATTTTATTACGACTATTACGCAATAAAATGTTGCTAATGCTTTTGCTTCTATCATAAGGAAACTTGTTTTTTGTTTGATTTTCTATCCAAACAGATGACAGCTGTTCCATCTCTTCCAATTCCTTGTGTCTTAATCTAATGGATTTTAATTACACTTTGAGTTGTTCCTGCTATCAAAGTTGTTTTTATTTTCTCTGCATTCTTTCTAATTCTCGGAGTTGCCTCATTTAGGTCTGTAGCACGTGCAATATCTTTCATTTCGCTCAAAGCGTTTCACAATTTCATATTTTTTCTCCATCGACAGAGGCGGACTGGCCATAAGCCTTACTTACCGGGGAAATCCCGGTGGGCCGGAGGTCGGTGTGATTTTGTCCATAAACCATAGTATGAGCCCACTACAAATTTTCCCGGGTAAGAATTTTTTGACCCAGTCCGCCTGTTTATCGATATTGCTTTTCTTTTTCTCTCTGAATCTGCAGTCTTCCTTTTCACACCAGGACGTTTCCTTTTCACGCCTTTTAAGTATTTTACTCATTTTTAGGGAATAAAGCACAATTGCAAAACGAGGATGCACGCTTGATTCACATAAACAAAGCTGCGCGCGTGTAGCAACTGAATAAACAACACCGTAAGGGCAGAGATACACTATTAACACCTCACATTTTACTAAAGCACATTTCTGGGGGTTACTACCATAAAACAATAAAAACAATTTCCAGTTGCGTTCCTGCTAGTGGAATCTGTTATAAACTGGTAGTAAACTCCATCTAATTGCATTTGCGATAATACCGATAGCTGGAATTGTGTGGGTTTTTACGTTATTATGGTGAAATGTGTTTCCCCTTCACTGATATAAAAAACATAAATACATTTTCAGAATCTTCTCTTCATTCTTATCGTGTTGCGTTCGGTTGGGGTGATTCCGCGTTCGAATCGTGCATAAGCAAATTCGGTTCGTGTTATATGAGACATCGTTCCCCTATTTATAAATCATGTATGATCGAATTCGTGTAATGTAAACACGTGTTATACGAGGACTGACTGTACTGCATATGGGAAGCACAAACCCCAGAGTAATGTATCAACTGTGTGGTACTACACTGACAGTGGTAGAGAGTGAAAAGGATCTGGGGGTAATTGTGCAGGTAAATATGAAGTTTTCTGAGCAGTGCAGATGGTCTGCAAGAGTACCTCATGGTGTCTTGTCAATGATATAAAGGAATTTTTCTAGCAGGGATTTTTTATTTTGGTAGTTGTTGGCGCATCGGCTTCTGTGGCCATAATGCACATCCCAAGTTTTTTGCAGTACTTTGATCCAAGCCCGAGGCGGGATTCGAACCCGCGACCTTTGGGTTGCCAGGCAGGCACTTTACCCACCTGGCTAGCCTGGTCGGCTCTAGCAGGGATGAGGAGGTGATTATCCCCTTATATAAGGCAATGGTCATTAGCATTGTTATCTATAAAACAAATGTAATCTCACACCATAACCAATACAGTATTAGTTTAGACACAGAACAAAATCTAAGGAACTAAAAAAGAAAAAAAAAATGTTTCTCATACATCTCTAGTAAAATCTATGCTCAATGAAAATTGAGCTCTGGTGTCTCATAATTTAATGATTCAAAAAAAATCATGATAAATTAAAATAACTGTATACTGTATACTCTTTTTAAATTCAGTTTTTATTGTAATTGTTTTAGGCTATACTGAATACTTTAAGTTACTGTTTTCCAGATAGCGTGATATGGAGACATCCACTTCTCTTATATTCCAAAGACAATATAACCCAGCCACTTACTACATTACCGTCCGAACAGCTACAAACAGAAGCCGTCAAGCTCTTTAAGGTAAGGGAATTTTTTAAATAATCTGAAATTTTCTAAATGTCATATGTCTATGAAGAAAAAAGTCCTTCACTTCAATTGTGATTACTACCAAAACTGAGAGAGAGAGAGAGAGAGAGAGAGAGAGAGAGAGAGCATTTGTTTTAACTCATATTAGAGATAAATTTTATAATTTATCTCCACTATGAATGATTTCATCAGAATTGAGCTTATCAATCCAATCAATGATACAAACACCACAATCAGATCTCCTCACAGTTGCCTAGTCTCCAGATGCTAAAATTTGCAAAACTGAAACCTTTCCTAATAAGAGCACCCTTTTGTTCCAGCAGATCCACATCATTCTGCAAATAAGGCTTCCACACCTCTATCCATGACTCAAGATGTGGTCTAACCATTGCATTATACAAAGGGATAATTATCTCCTTATCCATGCTGGCAAAATTCTTCTATATTATTGACAAAACATCAAGAGCTGTCCAGGCAACCTATCTACACTGCTCAGAGCATTTTTATCAGACTACACAATTACCGCCAGTTTTTTCATTTTCACTACCCTGAGAGTGGTACCATACAGCTGGTAAATTAATCTGGGATTATTGCTCCCCATATGAAGTACCATGCATTTGTCAATATTAAATTTCATTGTCAATTGAATTGTACTATTTTAACTAAATAAATATAGCGACCTAGTTATTACAAATGTAACATCATAAATTAATACATATAAGTTGACAGGGGATAAAAGGTCATATAATGTAACTCTGAGATAAAATTCGATACCGGAATACATATATATATAGTGTTATAACTGCATAGGGGTATAGGTTTAGGGTTATATTTTGTATTGGAATTTTATTGAACTTTAATAGAAATCATGACTCAGACCAGAGTAGCAAAGCAAAAGGCTCAAACTAGTGAAAGTACTGTGGCTCAGGGGTGAACTGAGGGGGGTGGTTGTCCTCTGAATCACAGTCTATCAAAATGCACTGCTTGTTTGATGTTTGTGGAGCAATCAGGAATGGGACATGATATTGCCAAGGGGAATGTCTTTGTGTGTGTGTGTGCGATGTAAGGAGTGCGAGGAAATCAGGCGCAAACTCGGCATTGCTATGGGCTTATATGAGAGCTTGAAGGACAGAGTGGATGCCCTCGAAGGATTTAAATTGAGGGGCCCATCAAGCTCTCAGCTGCCCACATCAATGCCAGAGCTCGCACTTGAACATCACGTAACACAGAGGCAACCCCCCAAGGCAGAATGCGCTAGTCCCAAAGGAACTAGTTGTGGTAGGTGACTCTATTGTCAGGGAAACAGGGAACATATTGTTCAAAAAGGATAGATGGAACAGGACCAGGGTATGTCTCAGCCAGGGGCAAAGGTTGATGTTGTAGAGTAGATAGAATCCTTTAAGGGCACAAAGGGTGATATTGTTGTACACATTGGCACTAGTAATATTAAGAGTAGGAGACCGGCAGAATTACTTAACAAGTACAAGACAATGCTGAAAAAAAGCCGCGAGTTAGGATTGAATTTGAAAGTGTCTGCAATTCTGCTTAGCATCATAGGAGGGAGTATATGATGAGAGCCTTTTCAATCAATTTGGCCCTGGAGAGATTTTGCAATGCTGAAGGAGTTGATTTTTCTCAGCCTGGTCTGTGCTTGTTAACAGAACAGACTTTTTCTAAAGGGATCGGATACACTTAAATAGAAAGGGTGCAAGAATATTTGCTGATGCTATCGAGGCAGAGTTAGGTGGGTCGGAAAACTGCTAGCTTGGGGGATACACGGACATAGATTAACAGTAGCCGCTGGCAGAGCTAAAAGTGGTTATTGCACTACTTCTGTTGAAATGCAATTGAGCAGCAGTCTGGAAAGCAAGGCAATGGGAATTTCCAGAACTGCTATGAGTTGGAACAAATAAATACATGGGCTGTGTTAGGATAACTAAGAGTAGAAACAGGTGCATGTATACTTGCATGTACACCAATGCTAGGAGTATACTTAATAAATTCGATAAGCTTGAAGTGCTAGGCAAGACATCAAAGGCAGATATTGTTGGGATATCAGAGACATGGTGTCACACAGACATAAGCAGTGCAGAACTGGAATTTGAGGACTACAATGTGTAAAGAAAGAATAGACAGGACAGGAAGGGAGGAGGGGGCATTAGTAGAGGCATATGATGCAAGAAAACAAGCTTATGCAAGATCAGCCAAAAAAAAAAAAAAAGAAAAAAACACTTCCATTTCACCCCCTCCATTCGTTCAAAATACGTGTCCAGCTGAGCCTTAAATTTATTTAGGCTATCAACTTCCACAACAAGGGATGGAAGTCTGTTCCGCCAACCAACTACCCACTGGATAAAGGCAAATTTCTGCACATCTATCCTACATCTGTCTTTTATCTGAATTTATGCCCTCTCAGATGATTATTCTGAGTGAGAGGAAGAATCCCATTGGCATTGATCATGCTCAAACCATTCAAGGCTTTATACACCTCTATCAGATCACCTCGCCGGTGCCTAGTCTCCAGACACTGTAATTTGTAAAACTTAAGCCTTTCTTCTTAAGAGCAACCCTTTGTTCCATTTACTAATCTTGTTGCCCTTCTCTTTACTCGTTCCAGCAGCTCTACATCCTTCTTGAAATGAAGCCTCTAGACCTGTATACAGTACTCAAGGTGTGGCCTGACCATTGCCTTATACAAGGGAATAATCACCTCCTTATCCCTGCTAGAAAAATTCCTGTATATCATTGACAAGACACCATGGACTACTCTTGCAACCTGTCTGCACTACTCAGAGAACTTCATATCTGCCTGCACAATTACCCCCAGGTCCTTTTCATTCTCTACCACTGTCAGTGTAGTACCACAGAGTTGATACGTTGCTCTGGGGTTACTGTTTCCCATATGTAGTACTTACATTTGTCACCTCTCAGCCCATCTGCTCAACCTTTCCAGATCCTGTTGCAGCAGCATAGTGTCAGAAGTGTCCTTAACTACCTACCAACCTTTGTATCGGCTGCAAACTTAGACATGAAGCTTGATATAAATGATATTGATGAACCATTATCAATATCATTTATAAATACAGAAAACAACATAGCAGCAATTTGCCTCCAATGCCACACTGCTCCCATTTGTGCAGCAGTTTTCCATGTGCAGCAGTATCAAAAGCCTTTCTAAGATCCAAATATATAATATCAAAGTTATTTCCTGAATCCAGTTCTTTTGTGACTGGATCATAGTATCCAATCAAATTGGTCAGGCAAGACTTTCTCTTAAGAAAACCATGCTGTGTCCAAGCTATAACTGAAGTCTTGTCTAGATGATCCTGCAGTGCTTCTTTAACCAGTGCCTCCATTAATTTTCCTGGAACAGAAGTTCAAGTCACAGGTCTATAATTACTTGTGTCAGCCTTTGATCCTCCTTTGTGAATTGGGGTCACATTTGCACATTTCCAATCTATGGGTACCTCCCCTTAGTCCAAAGAAGCTCTAAATTGTAACTCTTTTAACACAAAGAGTTACTTGTGTCACCTTTTGAACCCACTTTGTGAATTGGTGATACATTTGCACACCTCCAGTCCATGGGGACCTCCACTGAGTCCAAGGAAGCTCTCATAATTATGGCTAAGGGTTTGCTTGCTTCCTTTGCTGCCTCCTTTAATATAACTGGATAGATCCCATCCACCCCAGGTGCCTTTTTTTTATGTTTATCCTCAACAATTTCTCCTCCACTTTCCTATCAGTTATTACAATATCATCTAGCTCACTGCCAGAGTTTACTTCACCTCTGGAATTCCCCTTGCTGGATAACTCCTCATGTGCGAATGTAGGTGCAAAATACTCGTTTAGTTTGTTAGCCATCTGAGCAGGATCATCAACTGTTGAACCATCAATATCCAGTGGACCAATCTGATTCATCCCTTTCCTTCTAGAGTTTACATAGGTAAAGAACTCTTTTCTGTTTTTCTTTGCATCCTTTGCCAAGGATTTCTCATAATCTGCCTTTGCCTGCCTAATCTCCTTTTGTGACTTGGTTACGGACCAGCTTATATCTATCATAGGCTTCCATGTCACCAATTAATTTATATGTATCCCATGCATATTTCTTCTCTGCCATATGTCTCATTAGTTCATCTGACATCCATTTAGGCCTAAACCTTGAACAGTATTTCTTAGTTGGTATGTAAAGCCTAGTAGCTCATCCAACATCCATCATCAGTTCATCCAACATCCATTTAGGTCTGTGCCTTGAACTGTATCTCTTAGTTGCTATAAAAAGCCTAGTATCATCTACAATAATATCCCAGAATACTTCCAATTTAGAACTTGCTTCTTGGTAAATTCATCAGTTGATCCTACTTTATAGAATATAAAAACTGTCTGATGCCACTATAGTCACCTTTATGAAAACAAAAGCCTTTCCCCTTGCCTTTGACAGTAGTTACACCTTTAAGTAAATCTCACATCAGTACATTGTGATCACTGCCACCTAATAGGTCTTTTATCTGGAGAAGTTTAATGCATGAAAGGTTAATGCTGATAATCAGATCAAGAGTTTTGCTCTCTCTCATTGCCTCTCTGGCATGATGCTGTTGTTACAAGCAATCATCCAATAAATCCACAAAAGTCTTGCTAGTGTGTGAGTGACCAACCCATAAGTCCAGTAATTATCTGGAATGTTAAATTCCCCTATTATAAGACATTCTGATTTACTGGCCCACTTTATATATCTGTACAATCGTTTGTTATGCTCATCACAGTCATTAAGCCTATAATATTCCTACCCTCATTTTAATTTTACGATTGTTTATGTCACACCAAACTCAATGTTGCACTGGCCATCCTATTTGATGATACAATGAGTACTTCAAATTTTATTAGCATTAGTAGAGGCATATGATGCAAGAAAGCAAGCTTATGCAGCATCAGCCAGAAAAAAAAAAAAAAAAAACACTTCCATTTCAACCCTCCATTCATTCGAAATACCTGTCCAGCTGAGCCTTAAATTTATTTAGGCTATCAACTTCCACAACAAGGGATGGAAGTCTGTTCCACCAACCAACTACCCACTGGCTAAAGACAAATTTCCGGACATCTATCCTACATCTGTCTTTCCTCAATTTATGCCCTCTCAGGTGATTATTCTGAGCAAGAGGAAGAATCCCATCAGCATTGAGCATGCTCAAACCATTCAAGGCTTTATACACCTCTATCAGATCACCTCGCCGGTGCCTAGTCTCCAGACACTGTAATTTGCAAAGCTTAAGCCTTTCTTCGTAAGAGCAACCCTTTGTTCCATTCACTAATCTTATTTACTATGCTCCTGTCATTAGTGTACATACAAGTATATCTGCAATTGTTTTTACTCTTATTATCCCTAGTACAGCCCATGTATTTGTTTGTTCCATAAGGGCCCCTAGGCAAGTCCTGAATTTCCCAGCATCTTGTTTCACAGACTGCTGCACTTTCTAATAGAAGCAGTTGAAGGATTACTTTCCCCTCTGCCTGTTGTTACTGTTAATCTATAGTCTGTGTAACTCTCCAAGCTAGCAGTTTTATGTCAGTACAATTGTATAATCCTAGGCCAGTATGCATGTAGTGCAGCCTGAAAAATCTGGAATAACTTATGAGGAAGAACTCTAGTCCCTTTACTTGATATTAGCTAACTACAGGCACAATCAAAGAGGCTTTTGAAAATTCTTCCATTCTCTGACAGGATTCAAACTGCACCTCTCCAAACAAGTGACAAGTGGCAGAACCATTATCACAACAGATCCTCTGGTACAATATTGCTTCATGCCTGAAACATGAAATAATAAAATAATTATTTTTTAAAATTCATCACAGAAATTAATAAAATTCCTTGTTTTCTCTTTGTTAGTCCATCCAGCTGTTTATCTCAGTGCCACTTGACACGTCAGGGATTGACTACCATGTAGCCCTGGCTCAGAATGCCTTGCAGCAGTGCCTGATTCTTCCTGAACTCCAGAATGAACTTTTTTGCCAGCTTATGAAACTAACTTGCAGACACTCCCACCAGAAGGTAGGAGTTCAGGTACGAGTAAATTTAATTCTATTGTTGTTAATATTAGGAATCAGCTTCTAATGCTTCTAATTCTTCTTATTCTTCTTGTACACAGAGCTAGTTTGAGGAATAATCACTTTTGCTGTTTAATTTCTTATTTATTTTTGTGTAAGAATAGAATTTACAGGCATTTATTCTAAGGGAATAAACATCATCAATCCTTTACATAGCAAAAGCTGATCACTTGAAATTTGTGGCATAAGATAGCATGCATACAGTAGTCAATTTTTTTTTTTTTTTTTATGTGAACCCCAAACACGACAGGTATTAGAACCTACAGTACTTAGTACCGTGCTTGGGTTGGAGGTTGAGAAGACGAAAGAAGATATTGTTGACATTGGACTTGAACTTCTGTAGATTGTAATTTTCAGGAAATACATATGAAGGAAGGTTGTTCCAGAAAACCACGGTTGAATGAATAAATGAGGAAGATGAAAAGTTGGTTCTGTGGGTTTGAAGTTGGACAGTAAATGGATGTTGGCTGGTGGCGGCACGTGTTAGGACTGTTTTGAAAGAGAGAGCGGAAATTATAGAAGCCAATTCAGAAGAACAGTGCCCATGGAAGTATCTGTAGAAGAGGCATGCAGCAGAAACAGTACGTCTATGAGAAAGCGAGTGGAGAGACTCTGTTAGAGATGAATCATTAATTAACCTAACTGCCCTCTTCTGAATGGAACCAAGAAGCCTGAGAGAGGTTTTGGGGGCACCACTCCAGATGTGGGAACAATATTCCATGGCAAGGCGGATTTGCAATTTATACAGAGTGAGCAGCTGTTTGGAAGAAAAGTAACGCCGAGAGCGAAAGAGAAAACCAAGTTTTGTAGAAGCAGAGGAAGCAATATTTGTAATGTGCTTGTGCCAAGAGAGATTAGAAGTCAGGGTAATCCCCAAAAGAGATATATCATTTTGCCTAGAAATCGGAGTATCACTAAAGATAAGCATAGGGGCAGAAGAATCCTTTTTGCGAGATATAAGACAAGACTAAGTTTTAGAAGGGTTGAAATCAACTAAGTTGTCTTTGCCCCAGTGGAGAATTACCTGAAGATCGGCATTTAAGAAATTGGTAGCAGATTTTCGAGAAGTTGAAGCTGATTGAGCAGGACAAGGATTCTCAAAATGGAAAGTGGAATGCAATGTGCTATCATTCGGCAAAACTATGGATAGGATTTCCAGTCAATGGAAGAAGGTCATTAATATACAAGAGGAAAGAACTGAACCTTGTGGGACACCGGCATTAGTGGAGAAGTTAGAAGACAGAGAGCCATCTACCATTACCATCAGTGAGCGATCAGAGAGAAAACTGGATAACCAATTACTAAAAACAGTTGGCAAACCATAAGATGGAAGCTTGTTTAGAAGACGATCAAACACGATCAAAAGCCTTTGAGATGTCAAGAGCAACTACTTGGGTTTCACCGAACCTTTCCATTGAATTAGTCCATAAATGAGTAACATAAGCCAGAATATCACCAGTGGATCGACACTGACGGAATCCATACTGGCGATCGTTGATCAGACGGAAGGTTTCTAGGAAGTTTAAGAGTTGGCAGTTAATTGATTTCTCCATTACTTTAGAAAGAGTAGAAGTAATTGCAATGGGATGATAATTGGATGGGAGGGATTTGTCACCCTTTTTAGGAACTGGCTGGATATGAGCAAATTTCCAAGCAGAAGGAAAAACACGTTTGGAATAAGAAAGTGAAAAAAGGCGACAAAGAATAGGAGTAAGTTCAGGAGCACAGGTTTTGAGAACAAGTGGAGAAATACCATCGGGACCTGGAGCTTTCTTAGCATCAAGATTCATCACCTTTGATATCCTTTTGATGGATAGAGTGAATTGAATTGAATAGTGAATTGAATAGCATTGAATAGAGCGTGTTGGGAATGGTGGGAGGTGTTTTACCAAGATCATTAATACATGAGCTGGAAGAAAAATGGGATGCTAGCAGGTCAGCTTTATCCTTGGCTGAAGTGACAACAGAACCATCTGGTTTGGACAGAGGTCGGAGCAGAGATTTGCAAAAGTTGCGGCCAATAGCTTTGGCAAGAGACCAGAATGCTCGGCTACCATTAGGGCAAGAAGCAAGTTTTCTACTCTTAGCCTGTTCAAACTCTAGTTTGGACTGATTAATAACTGCTTTACAACTGTTGTGAGCTTTGGTGTAGGCAGAAAATGAAACTGAAGAATTAGAAACAAGCCAATTACGATATGCAACATTCTTCTCTTGAACAGCCTCAGCACATTTATTGGAAAACCAAGGTTTAGATAAAGGACGAGATTTTAAAGTGGAGTGTGGGATAAAGGATTCCATTCCTGCAAGAATAATTTCACTGACATGATCTGAGCAAACGTTAACATCAGAAGTTTTGAAACAGTAATCCGACCATGGAAAAGAAGAAAAGAAGTCTCGCAGGTCATCCCATTTTGCATTCTTGTAATGCCAAACAACACGAGGTTAGGAATAGCCATGAGATAAAGGTTCCATTGGAGAAGAGACAATCACCAAGTTGTGATCTGAAGTGCCTAAAGGAGCTTTCACTTCGACCGTGTACTTAGAAGGGTTGTTTGGGAGAAAAAGATCAAGCGTATTGGCTGTATGATTAGGATTGTCTGGTATTCTTGTAGGTAAATGAACAATCTGTGCTAGGTCATTAGTAATTGCAAAAGCCTCAGCATCACGACCTGGGTCGGTGTGACTAGAAAACGGAAGCCAGCTGGAGTTGTGAACATTAAAATCACCAAGGAAAATTACCTCACTGTTATCAAAGTTGGACTGGATTAGGTGAAGTTGCGAAGAGAGTAAGTCAAAGAGCTCCAAGTGATTAGTGGAGTTGGGAGAACGGTAGAGACAACAGATGAATTTGACACAATGAGGTAGAGAGATTTTAAGCCAGAGAAGATCAAAGAGAGGAGATTCCAAATTGCCAAGTCTCTGACAGGGAATATCAGAATGGACATATGCACAAGTACCACCTTTGAGGTGAAAGGAATCATACAGCGAATAATTTGGACATCTGAGATGAGCAGTAGTTGAATCAACCGATAACTGAAATTCTGTCAGAAAAAGTACATGGGGTTTGGCAGACTGCAAGTGGAAATGGACATTGTTGAGATTAGAATTGAGACCACGTATATTTGTGAAATGAATTAGGAACAGATAGGGAATATTATTATTATTATTATTAGTAGTAGTAGTAGTAGCAGTAGTAGTAGTAGAAATGGCAAGTGATGAAAGGAAGCAAACTTATACAGCATCAGCAAATAAAAAAAAAAAAACAAAAAAAAAACCCACAACTACTACCCTCTTCTGTCCATCCCCTCTAATAAAAAACTATTTCTTCTTTAAATTTTTAAAAATACCCACTTTTACAACAGCAGATGGTTGTAGTTTGTTCCAATAATTCACTGGTCAACACCAAAAATGTTTCTGGCTTGAAAATAGTCAATTCTTCTTAATTTCAGCATGAGAAAAAATGAATATAACATTTAAAACTCTTAGTTAGTTCTCAGTTCCATGATATAGCCCCTCTTATGATTTAGCGCAATATTGATGAATACTAGGGAATTTTGGAGTCTAAGAGAATAGACAGGTTGGTAACACTAAAACAGGAACCAATACACCATGGTTTTTTTTTTTTTTTTTTATTTCTGTATCATTTACCTTGCAAGTGATGTTCATTTCTTTTTTTTTTTTTTTTTTTCAGTTTTATGAACAAAAATTATGTAAAAAGCCAGGATGCTATATAAATGTGTTAACAGTGTTGACAATTTTTATGTGTGTCGTGATGTGACATTTTGCACTCAGAAAAGCCAATTGATTCCACTTGTGAAGACAGCCTACTATCATTATTTTGGCTGTAAGGTAGGGGATGAAGAAAAACCCTGGGCACCTCATATTTGCTGCAACACATGTGCTGTAAATTAGCATTAGCATTAGCATTAGTAGAGGCATTTGATGCAAGAAAGCAAGCTTATGCAGCATCAGCCAAAAAAAACAATAAAAAAATAAATAAAAAATAACCACTTCCACTTCACCCCTCTGTTCGTTCAAAATACCTGTCCAGCTGAGCCTAAAACTTATTTAGGCTATCAACTTCCACAACACGGGATGGAAGTCAGTTCCACCAACTAACCACCTGCTGGCTAAAGGCAAATTTCCGCACGCTATCCTACATCTGTCTTTCCTCAATTTGAATTTATGCCCTCTCAGGTGATTATTCTGAGCGAGAGGAAGAATCCTATCAGCATTGAGCATGTTCAAACCATTCAAGGCTTTATACACCTCTATCAGATCACCTCGCTGGTGCCTAGTCTCCAGACACTGTAACTTGCAAAACTTAAGCCTTTCTTCATAAGAGCACCCCTTTGTTCCATTCACTAATCTTGTTGCCCATCTCTGTACTCGTTCCAGCAGAAAATCTCCGTGGATGGTTGAATAACAAAGGATGTTCAATGCCTTTTGCCCTCCCAATGATTTGGAGGGGGCCTTCAACTCATGTAAGTGACTGTTATTTCTGCATGGTGCCTCCTCCTCTTCAGCATGGCATGTCAAGAAAAAGGAAGTGGACTGTGAAAAACTCCAACATTCCATCAGCTATCCGACCAGTGGCACATGGGGATGGTCTACCTGCACCACAACCTCCAGAAGAGTACACTTTGGAGTCTGATGGAAATGGGGAGAGTGTGAGGAATGATGGTCAACCTGGGCCTTCAACATCACTGGGTCCTAATTTTGTGCCAGAACCTGAGTCGCCAGGTTAGTCACACAGAATCACTAAGGTGAACTAAGTAATCTAATTTGAGACCTAGATCTATCGAAAGATAAAGCAGAGCTTCTAGGATCAAGGCTCCAACAGTGGAATCTTCTGCAACCAAATGTCAAGGTGTCCATGTACAGGAGCAGGCAGAATGCTTTGACTCCATATTTTAAAAGTGAAAACAACCTTGTTGCCTGCTGTGATGTCAATGGTTTGATGACAACTTTAGCATTAGCATTAGTAAAGGCACATGATTCAAGAAAGCAAACTTATATAGCATCTGCCAAAAAAAAAAAAAAAATCACACATCCTTCTCATTTCACCCATCCACTCACTCCAAATGTTTGTCTAGTTCTGCCTTGAATCTATTTAAGCTATCAGATTCTACAATGACAGATGGAAGTTTGTTCCAGCAATCAATCACCCTCTGGCTAAAGGCAACTTCCACACATCTGTTCTACAACTGTCTTTCCTCAATTTGAATTTATGTCCTCTCAGGCGATTATTCTGAGCAAGAGGAAGAATGCAAAATGCCAATTCAATTTGTCTGCAACCTAAGCAGTGTCATCAACAGTTAACCTATAGACATCAAGTGGTCCAATGTGATTCAATCTCTTCCTTCTACTGTTAATATAAGCATAGAAGTCCTTGCTGTTTTTCTTTGCATTCTTTGCCAGAGACTTCTCATAATCTGCCTTAGCTTGCATAACCTCCTTTGTGACTTGATTACAGACAAATTTATATGTACCATTTATAACTCTCTGAATTTTTTTATTTGGATATCTTATCACATTAGGATTAGGGGAAATGATTTGGCTGATACTGTAGCCAAATCGCAATTCCCACTAATAATCATGGCCTGTTAGTCCCCTATACAGACATAAAGGAGAACAGGTGTCCTGTGTGTTGTCAGACACTCAGCCTAAAACACTGATGGATCCAATATCTCTCTATTACAGAAGATTTAGGATAAGTCCGGTTGGCCTGCCTCCCTAAAATCCACTCATGCACACCTTCTCGATTGTAAGCCCTGTTATGTCACTTAGATGGCAACGAACGTGTAGAGTGGTTCTCTTCAAGACGCTTGGTCAGCGTGAAGAGGAAAAGACCAAACCCTCCAGCATGAGGGCACAACAATACAAATGGCCCTCAGTCCCCAGCAGCTTTCACTCTCCCTCTTACGGCAGCGAGAGGATCAGAGTGGAAGCAGAGGGTGCCAAGAATCTCTGGGTACGACCAGGCTGCCATGCACGGAAACTGAACTTGGCCTGTTATAACGTACGATCACTCATCGGTGAAGACAGGATATTAGAACTGGAAAAGGAATTAGAAAATGTGAATTGGAATATCATCGGTTTGGCTGAAACAAGAAGAAGAAATGAATCACATATAAGTTTATCAAGTGGAAATCTGCTGTACACCAATGGAAACAGCGAAAGGAGTGAAGGTGGAGTTGGCTTTCTGGTCCATAAAGATTTTAAAAACAACATTTTGGAATTCAAAAGTACATCACCAAGGGTGTCAAGGCTAATACTCAAGATTTCTAAGAGGTAGAAGCTAAAGATTATAATGATTTATGCACCAACATCGAGCCATGATGATGAAGAGGTTGAAGAAATGTACACCGAAATTGAGAGTCTTCTAGATGAGCAGAAAACCCACTACACTATTATTATGGGGGACTTCAATGCTAAGGTTGGAAAAAGGCAAAAAGCACAGAAAGAGGAACTATAGGAAACTTTGGAATTGGTGAAAGAAATAAAAGAGGTGAAAGACTTGTGGAATTTGCAGAATCTCAAGGACTGTCAGTAATGAATACTTTTTTCAAGAAAAGGGTGAACAGAAAGTGGACATGGAAGAGTCCAAATGGATTAACAACTAATGAAATCGACATCATCCTCACTAACAGAAGATATATTGTGAATGATGTTACCGTCCTGAATAAGGTAAATGTTGGAAGTGATCACAGAATGGTAAGATGTACACTTGATATAGATGTAGGAAAGGAAAGGAAAAAACTGACTTGAGTAAATAATACAAAGGTCTTTGAGATAACAGAGGAGGAGAAAAAGCAGTATGTACTGGAACTTAAAAACAAGTTTGAGCTTCTGCAGACTGCTCAGGACTAAGATATTGACGAGGAATATTACAACTTTCTGAAAGTGATAAAGCCCAAGAAACCTATAGGGAAACAGAAATCCAAAGAAGAAAAAATTAGTCAAGAAACACTTGTCATGATGAACCGAAGACGACAAATGAAGAGCAAGAAAAACACTGACAGGGAGAAAATTGAATATACTGAGTTATGCAAAGCCATTAGAAAGAGACTCAGAGAGGACATAAGAAGATTTAACACAAGAAAAGTAGAACAAGCATTAAGGGAAAACAAAGGATTTAAATCAGCAGCCATGAGCAGTAATACAGAAAGACAAATGAAACTGAAACTGAAGAATAGCGATGGTGTACTTATAAACAGCAGAGAAGGCATAATTCAAATAGCAGAAGACTACTATAGAGAATTATACAAGGAGCGAGGGAATGATACCAGCAGTGGGGAAGATGGATTGCAAAGTAGCAACACATATGACATACCCGATATTCTTCTTGATGAGGTAGAACATGCATTGAAGAAAATGAAGAATCAGAAAGCCCCGGGGGAAGATGAAGTTACTGTAGAGTTGTTAAAATTGGGAGGAAGAGACATAACACAAAAACTGGCAAGGCTCTTCACAAAGTGCATTAGAAAAGGCGTGACGCCTAAGCAGTGGAATAATGCAGTCATAGTTTTGCTGCATAAGAAAGGAAATAAATCAGAAATTGGAAATTATAGACCAATTAGCTTGTTATCTCACAACTACAAGTTGTTCACAAGGGTCATTACTAACAGATTAGAAAGAATACTTGATGAGAATCAACCGAAAGAGCAAGCTGGCTTTAGGACAGGATTCTCAACTATGGATCACCTTCACGTAATATCACAGCTAATGGAGAAAGCAAATGAATATAAAACACCATTATGCCTTGCATTTGTGGATTATGAAAAGGCATTTGACTCCCAATCAATGTATAAATTTCTACAATGGAACTATAGAGGATTACGTAATAATATAGATGACTTGAATGATTTACTCATACAGCATAAGGCAATGTTTCGGGCACTGGAAAGACAAGGCATAGATACCCCATATATTATGATTTTGAAGAAAATATATGAGAGTGCTACCTCCTTTATTAGACTAGACAAAGACAGTAGCAAATTTAAAATCGAGAAAGGAGTTCAACAAGGAGACACAATATCTCCGAAGCTGTTTACTGCTGCCCTTGAGGAAGCTTTCAGAAGATTAGACTGGTCGCAGAAAGGAGTCAATGTGAACGGAGAGTACCTAAACCATTTACGATTTGCAGATGGCATTGTGGTTATAAGCCACGATCCCAAAGAATTAGAGGAAAATCTTAATCAGTTATTCACAGTTAGTAAGGATTTTGGACTAAAGATGAATATGGCTAAAACAAAAGTAATGATGAACAAGTATGCCACGGAAAGGGAAATAATGATTGAAGGAGCAGTAATTGAAAAGGTGGAGTCATATACTTATCTGGGACAAGTTATTAGCTGTAATAATGATAAATGGCTGGAAGTCAAGAGAAGAATAAATTTTGGATGGATAGCATTCAGGAAATATAGTCACATACTGAAGAGCAATATCCCAGTTTGTCTGAAACGTAAAATAATGAACAAGTGTATACTCCCCACCATGACTTATGGAAGTGAAACTTGGGCACTCACCAAAAGAATGGAAGAGAAGCTGAGAACTACACAGCGAAGAATGGAACGAATTATATTGGGAATCAGACTGTTAGATAAGAAGAGAAACACATGGATTAGGCAGCAAACTCAAGTAAAGAACATTCTTATCAAAACTAAAGAACTAAAATGGTCTTGGGCAGGACACATAGCTCGAAGACATGATGACAGATGGACTAAGAAAATAACAGAATGGTACCCAAGAGGAGCTAGAAGAAAACCTGGAAGACAAAGGCGGAGATGGATAGATGAAATTCGTGAGTTTTTAGGTAGTAAATGGATGGCCAGTGCTCAAAACAGAAGGAACTGGAAAGTTGCTGGAGAGGCCTTCATCCTGCAGTGGATTGAAAATGGCTGATGATGATGATGATGACAGACATAAATACAGACTACAGACAAATAGTTCAACAAGATACACTGCCAATGGCAGGATCCATGGAATAGACAGAATACAAATAAATTACCATCAGATCAAGCTTGTAACTGGACCATAGCAGTCTAATTTAGTCTGCACAGGATTCATAAAGAGGAAGTTGTTCCTGCTCGGCTCTGCATACTTCATTCATCTGACATATTTCTTTTGAGAGAGCCAAAGCTCTCCTATGTGTGAGGCTTGTGATACCGATTTATCTCTGAGGCATTTGACCGTACAGATTCATATTCATTTTATCTGACAACAAAGTTTCAGCTGTTTTTAACTTCTTACAACTTACTAATTTATATACATATATATAACATACTGCATATAAGAACATTGTCACTGCTTCACTGCTAGCAGCATTACTGCTATCACTAGCAACATACTGCTCTCCTCTTCTGCTGATCACTTGGTCACTGGTTGGTGCTGTTCCTGCCTCCACGTGGCAGGGCTGGTAACCTAGGTGAAGGAATTCCCTCTTCTAGGGCTAAAAGGAGCAGCAGTGGATTGCAATGCATATCCACTGCTAGAGCCCACAGGCTCCAGACTTGATAACAATGTTTCAGAGCATGACTCAAATCATTCAAAGAGACTGCGGATGGAAAAACCAATGACAGATATGCTACCATTTCTCATAATTCATTCACTATCCGCGCAACCTGTCGGCAAGCTATCACCTTTTCTAATACGGAAATGTTTAGAATCAGTTGTTGGTCCGCTAAAATGGTCAAACGTCACCAATCTGGAGACCTTCTAATTGAAGTTTCCAAGTCATTCAGAAAAATTGTTAAAATTAACAATATTTCACAATATTCCGGTGTCGGTTACACCCCATAATACTCTAAACACCTCTAAAGGCATTATCAGCTAATGGGACTTACTAATTGTCTCAGAAGAAGAAATAGTACAAGAGCTCTGTGAATAAAAAAGTGACTCATGCATGGAGAATAATGACCAAAAAAGATGGCAGCCTACTACCAACTAGGTCCATCATTTTGACGTTCAGTACTTCAACTCATCCATCTTCTGTTAAAGCAGGTTACTTAAACTGCAAGATTCAGCCTTGCATCCTGAATCCCATTTGCTGCTTTAATGCCAGCCATTCTCAGACAGCATGCCGAGGTGATGCTGTGTGGCCTATTTGTGGTTCAAAGGAGCATTCCCAAGGAGACTATACAGCTTCCACTCCTACACTGCCCAAACTGTAAAGGAACCCATCTTACATTTTCTAAAGCATGTGACCTTTGGAAAACAGGCAAAAAAATCCAAAAATATAAAGTGGAGCATAAAGTCACATACCCCGAAGCAAGAAAGCAAGTGATGCTAACCATGCCTAGCCATATGCATTGGTTACCAGAAACAGCTGATCAACTGCAAAACCCAAACAGATGTCACTATAGAACCGACCGACCATTTCCTTTGCCACCTGGGTGAAAACTATGTTAACATATAATCAGAAACCTACAGTCAATGAAACAAGCAATGTGCCAATCAGTATCCCAGCTGATGCTATCTCAACCTTGCCCGGAACCATAAAATCAACTGTTGTTGAAAATCAGAAGAAAATGAAAACACGCAATAACAACATGGAAATTGATGTTCAATCAGAGAATGATGACACAGTACTAGAATTACATGCCAATGATACAATGGACACAGGATGCCTAACCTTTCACAGAAAAGAAAAATCAAATCTAGGCAGACAGAAACCTTCTCAGAAAAACACAGTCAGTTCAATCTTCCTCAAATAAACCCAATCAATGTATAAATTTCTACAATGGAACTATAGAGGATTACGTAATAATATAGATGACTTGAATGATTTACTCATACACACTAACGCAGTAGGTGTATGTTTACTGGAAACATTTTTATCACCATAAACTTCTCCGAAATTCAAAAATTATATTTAGGTGAGACAGGGATAATAGCTACCCCTGCTCATGGAGGGGTAGCTATTATTGTCAAAAGTACCATACTGTCAAGACATCTCCAACCAGTGGTGTATTCAGGCCGAAACAACGTTCCGGTACTTTTTTCTAAATGTTTGTTGTTTATTCAACTACACGGCCCACCATTAGAAATATGAAATCCAAATTTTTATGCCCAAACTTGGTTGTGGTCTCATCATTCTGCTGTTGACCAACAAACAAAAAGGGCAGTTACACAAGAATACATAATCGATCCTGTATGAGAATTTCAATGATTCTTCTGAACAGTATTTTTTATATTATTTTGGAGTTTTTATTTTTGTTTTTTTTCTTTTGTGATTTAAATTTTTTGTCTTTGTTTTTTACTTTTGAAATTTTTATTTAATAGTTATAAATAAATACTGAACAAATATTCTAATCTTTGACTTATTTATTTTTGCAAATGAAGAAAAAAGGTAACTATTTGTTGCTGTAATTAGATGCTGTAATAAATAGTTAATCGGCAAGCGTTCTGGTACTATTTTTTTTAGCAATACACCTCTGTCTCCAACTACACACCTCCTTAGAAGTTGTAACAGTTCAGATGGGAATGGAAATATTGCTAACCCTTGCATCCATTTATATCTCCCCGAATTATCCTTGCTCTCAGACTGAACTTGACAACTTGACAATCTTATCACGCAACTACCACCTCCTGTCTGTTTACCAGGTGATTTCAACAGTCACTGCCCATTGTGGGGATCTTCCATTGATATGAGAAGCCAATTAATTGAAACATTCCTGGATAATCACAACCTGACTCTCCTAAATTCTGGCTCTCCAACTCATGTTCATTTAGCTACAGGTAATACATCAGCTATAGACTTATCCATGTGTTCAACATTTCTTTTTTCAAGCATGGAATGGTCAGTGCTGAATGATCCATTCCACAGTGATCATTTTCCTATCATCAGTTCAATTCAAACACAGGTCATGTCCTGTCCTAAAGGCCGTATTTCTTGGAATTTTCATAAAGCAGACTGGAAAATCTACTCCACTTCTGTCCTACTCGACAACCAGTATGTAGAGAAACAAAATATTGATGACACAACCAATCACATTACCAGTCATATATTATTGGCAGCCAAAATTTCCATTCCAAAATCCAACCAGCACAAGTGGGTACACCAAAAGCAGTGGTGGAATGAAGATTTCTCCAAAATGAAACAAGAAAAAAACCTCTGTGCTTGGAATCAGTTTTGCAAATTCCACACTACCGCCAACCTTTTTGTTTTCAAAAAACTGAGAGCCATAGCAAGACAAATTAAGAAAAAGCAAAACGTGACTCTTGGATTAACTTCACCTCAACTATTAACAAAGATACTGACACTCGTATTATCTGGAAAAAAATACAAGCTCTCAATGGAAAATTTCTACTGTTACAGTCTCCAATAATACAATGGAATGGGCAAGATATATCCTCTTCTACTAACATTGCAAATGCTTTAAAAGAATCTTTCTATAATATTTTTGCCTCTTCCTCTTATGTGACCTCGTTTCAACACATTAAAACTAATCAAGAACATGAAAAATTGAATTTTTCAACTAATCTTTCATTTCCATATAACCAGGCCTTAACTCTAGCTGAGAATAAGCCCTCTTATAATCCTACTAAAATTCCGCAGTGGCTCACTGATAAAGCAAATTGGCAGAGGTATAAAAAAACTAACTAAATTTGACACAGAAATAATTCTAGAATCAACAACTGATGAAGCAGTTGAATATGTCACAAAAACAATATTACATGCAGCAGAAAAAAACATACCAAAATCCTCTTCAAAATTGCTGATACACCCAAAAATCTGGTGGAGTAATGAATGCCATGCAGGTAAAAAAGAGCAAAGTAAAGCCTGGAATTCCTTTCACCGCAGTCCAACTACAGCTAATCTTATCCGGTATAAATGTGCCAGAGCAAGAGCAAGGTACATTAGATGCTGTAATAAATAGGTGACTTGGATCTGCTTTACTTCAACCATCAATCAAGCCACCCCTACAAATAAAATCTGGAAAATAATCAAAAAAATGAGTGGTAAACACTAGATCACTCCTGTGTCTATCATGGAATGGGGGAACAGAATGTTTCTGATCCTGCCCAAATTGCCAACATCTTAGGGGAAAATTTCCATTCCAAAATCTGACCAGTGCAAGCAGTTACACCAAAACCAGTGGTGGAATGAAGATTGTTCCAAAGTGAAATGAGAAAAAAACCATGTTTGGAACCAGTTTTGTGCATCAGCAACAAAAAGTTACACACCAGCCTTCAGAAGATTTAAAACAAATACAGAAAAACAAAAATTAAACTTTTTGTCTAAAGGGAATGAAGAATACAACCTACCATTTACTCTCCACGAACTGCGTAGAGCTCTATCAACATATAGAAGCAGTGTTGTAGGACCAGATAATATTCACTACTCGATGATACAGGAACTAAGTACTGAATCATTGCTGTCACTTCTTGATCTGTTCAATAGACTTTACCCGGAAGATACATTCCCTAAACAATGGCACCTTGCTACAGTCCTCACCTTCCTTAAACCAGGAAGAGACCTAACAAACCCTACTTGCTGTAGACCCATTGTTTTGACCAGTTGCCTCTGCAAAATTATTGTAAAGATGATAAACGTCGACTGATATGGTACTTAGAAAACTTTAATATCCTACATTCTGCACAATATGGTATCCGAAAAAACAATCAACACTAGAGAACTCCATCCGAAATGCATTCCTTAGATCGGAATATCATGTCATGGTGTGTTTTTATATCAGTAAAGCTTACGATTCCATGTGAAAGTAAGGCATACTCCGCGAATTATATCACCATGGACTTCAGGGTCATCTCCCAATTTTCATTCAGAACTGCCTGTATAAACGCACATTTCTGGTTCATTTTAAAACTTCATTATCCCAAGTTTTCTTACAAGGAATCCTCCAAGGCTCTGTTCTCAGTACTACACTTTTTATAATTGCAATAAATACCATTGCCGAACAAATTCCAAACACTATTGATACAGCACTATTTGTAGATGACCTTAGCATTTCGTGTCATGCAAAAAACATGCAAATACGGAGGATGCGGATAGGTCAGAAAATGACCACAGCATATCCAGGGAGCAATATGGCCTTAGTTGCTAATGCTCCTAAAAACCAAATAACAACAGCAAAAAACATGAATACTGTTGAAAGACAGTTACAAGGGGCAATAAATAAGATCAGTTCATGGACACAAACTAATGGATTTCAACTCCGTGGGCATAAAACGTTGTGCATCCATTTTTGCCACCAACGTAAACTTAACCCACATCCAGAACTACAACTGAATGGCCAACCAATAGCAGTTCATCCCAGCATAGGGTTCTTAGGAATCGCATTAGATCATAAACTTACCTTTTTAGAGCATATTAAAAAAACAGAACATCCTGTCAGCAAAAGCTAAACATTATTCGGGTTCTCTCAGCAACTAAGTGAGGAGCTGATTGAGTTACGTACCTTGTTACAATTATACAGAGCCTTAATAAGATCAAAACTTGACTACAGAGCAACAGTGTGTAGCTCAGAGTATGATATGTAATTTGGGAATGCAGTAAACCCTTGATTTAATGGTCAAAACAAATTTTATGGTCACCAAAGTGTATTCTGAATGTTCTTGCAAGATAGGGAAAACTGAGAACTCATGTGTCACAACAGCTACCAGCAAGCATTCTAGTCAGTTTATGGATATGCTTGCTGTCATCCATTAAGTACTCATGGCACTAAGAAAAGAGAAAAGGGTTCATGATTGTTGTGTAGAAACTAAAACTTTAGAGAAGTTAGACTCTGGTATGTCTATTTCCCACACCCATGAGCAATATGGCGTGCAGAAAACAAACTTGTCAGACCTTGGAAAAAAAAAAAAAAAAAAAAAAAGGTGCCTCCGTAGCCAGGTGGGCAGGAGCGGCAGTGCATAGCATACGCTTCTTGATTAGACCGGGGTTCGAGCCCGTGACCATCAAATACGGAGGATGCAGAAAGGTCAGGGAATGACCACTGCATATCCCCGGAGCAATATGGCCTTAGTTGCTAATGCTCCTAAAAAAAAAAAAAAAAAAACCAATAACCTTGTAAAAAAGCAAGGCTAAACTAAAGAGGTTTTAAGGAGTTGATAAGATTCACTAGCATCTCAACCTCAGCTTCTTAGTTCTGACCCTGCATAAACTTTTCCAGGTACTGCTATATAGTCAGTAAATTTTCTTTTACTAACTATATACAATGTATGAAACAATAAAGTCAGGGTAAATAAAACTTGCTTTTTGTTGTTTAGCATACATACGTATACAGAACAACTACTGTATTAAAATTTTCAGCTATGTGTGATAAGAATAGTCCCAGAGGGGGGAAATCTGCTTTCAATTTAATAAACATTTGGCAATAACAGAAGTATTATATAATTTGATAATATGAACCAGAGCTGTAATGCTCAATATGTTCTACATTGATATCAATATTTGTAAAATAATAGAGAAGTTTACCTCAATGTAATATGTAGAACACTTCTGTATAATGAAAAAATTGAAAATCTTACATAACAGTAAAAAATAATTAAAAATCAATTGAACACAATTAAAAATCAATCTAATGCAATTAATTAAACAGATTAATTAAAAGAAATTTAACGAAAAAATGCAAAACGATTTTCCTTCCTGAAGCTGACAATGCTTTTCGACCGTATGTCGTGATCACAGGAATGAAAATTACCAAATAGGGGTAAGCATGAAACTAAAATAGGGATTATTTGTCTTTGCACATGCGCATAAAAAGCCCATGAATCGGAAATTAGAAAATGGCTGGCGAACATTAACAGAATTCTCGTGTAATTTAATTTCGACAGTTTCTGCAATTAATAGTCTGGTATAATTAAGTATTTTGGCCTCGTTAAATAAAAAAAAGTATGTTTTTCGTTAACGGCATGAAAGGCTAATTCTGACACTGTTGAACGAAAAGCACGAACTGAGGCCTCATGTTGATTAACGAGAAATTCAGAGGAAAATGCGTAGCACCTTGGTACGACAAGTTACAATCACCGCAAGAAATGTTGTATACCAGGTCATTTGTTTGTGAATGAGGAAAGGACTGAGTGATTTCCCAGTATAGTGTGTAGTTTCCATATTGGCCTGGCCACAATTTTAAATTTGGTATCTTTAAAGAATCTGTTAAGCTGTTTGTGCCACTGTTCAACATATGGGACAGAAATAAAGTATTTTTTAATATTACAATTGTTGGTTGAAGTTGGTTGACTTCAACTAACAATCATAATATTAAAAAATAGTTAGCTTAACAGATTCTTTAAAGATACCAAACTTAAAACTGTGCCAGGCCAATACGGAAACTACATGCTATACTGGGAAATCGCTGTCCTTTCCTCGTTTGCAAACAAATAAATGATCTGGTATACAACATTTCTTGCTGTGATTGCAACTCGTTGTACCAAGGTTCTACCCGTTTTCCTCTGAATTTTCATTTTAATCAACACGGAGCCTCAGTTCGTGTTTCTCGTTCAACAGCATCAGAATTAGCCTTTCATGCCGTTAATGAAAAACACTTTTTTATTTAATGAGGCCAAAATACTTAGTGTCCAATGTAATTATACAAGACTATTAATTGCAGAAACTGTTGAAATTAAATTACATGAGAATTCTGTTAATGTTCGCCAGCCATTTCTAATCTCTGATTCAAAGCACATGCACAAAGACAAATAATCCCTATTTAAGTTTCATGCTCACCCCTATTCGGTAATTTTCGCTCCTGTGATCACAACATACGGTCAAAAAGCTTCAGAAAGAAAAATTGTTTTACATTTTTTTGTTAAATTTCTTTTAATTAATTTAATTTTCAATTGTGTTAGATTGATTTTTAATTGTGTTCAATTGATTTTTAATTTTTTTTTACTATTATGTAAGATTTCCGAATTTTTTTTTTTCATTTTAATTGCTAAAGAATATCATACGAGAGTGTTCTACGTGTTTATATTGAGGTAAACTTCTCTTATTATTTTATAAATAATTATATAATTATAATCATGTGTCTGCAATAAGGCCTCTGAGGTTGGGATTATTCATACCACCAATTTTAAACACACACACCAACCATTTATGACTGATTGAATAATGAAATAAAATAAAATAAAATGATAGAAAAGACTGTAAAATAATATTTGCAAAAAACTTTTAATTATTTACAAAAAACTAAACTATAACAAAAGTAAAAAAGTTAAAATGCATTAAAATATAAATATAAAAGTGATAAAAAGACGATAAAAACACTACTAGAGCTTTCGGAGGTGTCTTCCTCCTTCCTCAGTAATAGTAAGACTTAAACGACACATCCTTAAATACCAGGTTCACGGCACACGTGGATGACCAGGCACATACTCAGCATTCCTTTCACTTGTACCAGAACCGGAAGTGGTCTGGACACGTGGAAAATTAAAACGTTTATCTCTTGTCAAAACCACCACCTCAAAAAGGGGGTGAAGCCTAACTCCCCTGTCTCTGTTTATACTATTGTTACCAGAGGATCCAATCCACAGACTTTCCAGCCACTTGCGGTCCCAGAATCTATGCGCCCGGTCAAGGATGACAGCATTGTCGGGGGGGAGATCTGGTGTTGTTTTTCTCAATAGTGCTCGGCAATGGCGGATTTATTGAGCTCTGCGGTCTGTATCGCTCGTGAATGTTCCCCCAGACGGTCCTTGAGACGCCGTCCTGTCTCCCCCACGTAACATTCCCCACAATCCGGGCATGTGATCTCATATACGACCCCACTACTAGAATCCCTAGTAATGGGGTCTTTGACCTGTGACACTACTGTGTGCAACCTCCGGCCCGGAAGCTGATTTGCCTAAAGGAAATTAGGCAAATCACGACGGATCTTATGAGGTGCGGTTACCCCCAGAGGGTCATTGATGAATACAACAGAGAGGAAGAGCCCAATCGGGTAGTTCCGCCTGTACCGCTTACCACAGTGTATGTTCCCTACTATCCGGGCCTGTCAGATCGCATTGCGAGGATGCTTCGCGACTTTCAGACACGCTGTGTGCAGCTTCCGGGCCGGAGGTTGCACACAGTAGTGTCACAGGTCAAAGACCCCATTACTAGGGATTCTAGTAGTGGGATCGTATATGAGATCACATGCCCGGATTGTGGAGAATGTTACGTGGGGGAGACAGGACGGCGTCTCAAGGACCGTCTGGGGGAACATTCACGAGCGATACAGACCGCAGAGCTCAATAAATCCGCCATTGCCGAGCACTATTGAGAAAAACAACACCAGATCTCCCCCCCGACAACGCTGTCATCCTTGACCGGGCGCATAGATTCTGGGACCGCAAGTGGCTGGAAAGTCTGTGGATTGGATCCTCTGGTAACAATAGTATAAACAGAGACAGGGGAGTTAGGCTTCACCCCCTTTTTGAGGCGGTGGTTTTGACAAGAGATAAACGTTTTAATTTTCCACGTGTCCAGACCACTTCCGGTTCTGGTACAAGTGAAAGGAATGCTGAGTATGTGCCTGGTCATCCACGTGTGCCGTGAACCTGGTATTTAAGGATATGTCGTTTAAGTCTTACTATTACTGAGGAAGGAGGAAGACACCTCCGAAAGCTCTAGTAGTGTTTTTTATCGTCTTTTTATCGCTTTTATATTTATATTTTAATGCATTTTAACTTTTTTACTTTTGTTATAGTTTAGTTTTTTGTAAATAATTAAAAGTTTTTTGCAAATATTATTTTACAGTCTTTTCTATCATTTTATTTTATTTTATTTCATTATTCAATCAGTCATAAATGGTTGGTGTGTGTGTTTAAAATTGGTGATAATCATGTGTGTTTTTACTACAAATGTATGTGATCAAATCCAGATGTAGGTGTTTTTTTCTCTCCTCTTTCTCCTTTTTATTATTATTATAAGCATATTGTGTAAGGAAGCCTGAGGCTTATGCTGCAATAGCTGAAAAAAAAAAATTCTGAATTACCCTGAGAGAGAGAGAGAGAGAGAGAGAGAGAGAGAGAGAGAGAGAGAGAGAGAGAGAGAGAACAAGCATCAGAAGGGAATCACCAAGAACAAAGAATGATGATATCCAGCTCAGGACCCTGGATGTGCCAAGCCCATACTCACCAGATGTGATCCCCTGGGGTTTTTTAATTATCCTTTGATTCTTTTGACAGAAAAATCAAATGAAATGATATAAATAAAAACACCATGGAAAGGAAATTTACTGAAAATTAATCACCGGAAAGGAAATTTACTGAATAAATATACTGAACATTAAACCGGGATCTTATTTTTGGCATTTATAACCACCCTCCATGGCATTCTCTGATCACATGCAAAGTACTAATTTTACTTTACCTGGGGGTATATTAAAATGACTACTTTGCATATGTATTTAACTATACTAAATGTATAATCCTAATACTAACTCTTAACGTCCATAACACACCTTCTCAAACAGCCTTAGATGCATCCACTTTTCAGAAACAGTCATTACCAATTTAATCATCACAAGGTACTTCAAATCTTACCTAAAAGTATACTGAATTAAGTAAGGTTGTTTTTATAGATTATGAAATGCAGAATTCATTTGTATTTAATGGTGAATTTAATTTTTTTGTGGAATTTTTAAAAAATTTAGTAATTGTTAACATTAATTTTTTTTTTTTTTTTTTCACTCTGTAGCAACTTCTGTTGTGTGCTACACAATCTCTTTTCCTTTGCGATACATCTTCTTCAGAGAAAGTTTCTCCTACATCTACCTGTCCTCCCGACAGGCCACCACCTATAGAGAATAAATTGAATCCTCCACCATTTGCTTTTGTTCAGGGATGCCAACTTTTAGCTTTGGCAATTTCTCTTTTTTTGCCAAAGAACAGAACACTGTGGTATCTCAGAACACTCATTCAAAGGAATGCTGATCCAAAGTAAGTATAATCCTAGGGGAATAAAATTGAATAAATCAGAATTATTTTATTATTTATTATTATAGTAGAAATATCAGTAGTCCATCATGCTGCAAGTTGATACTACTTGAAACTGGTAGGATATTGCATTTTTTCCTATATCCAAGAGATATAAAGTTTCAAAAATCAAGTCTGGTTTGGGGTTGCCAATTTTGTTACTTGAGTTTTGTTTTGCTTATTATAAATTGACTGGTGCAGATATGGCTGATACCAATGGTAAATTAATTAATTTTTACTTAATATTACTATAAAAAGACTTTAACCAAATTTATAACCTTTAACAAATCTTTAACCTCTTTCCCCACCAAGGTTGCTTCTCCAAATTGCTTATTTGATCTGCCAAGAGCATTTTCAAAGCTTCTCCCTGACCTTTCGCAAATTGTTGCTATGGTTAATAGTTTATAATAAATGTTTTTAAATGTTTTTTTATCAATTTTTTTCCCCTTGACATTGGCAAGTATGTGATGAGGGGATTTCCCAATGATGCTGCTGGTTCTCCAAATTACTATTACTAGGATCCACAGGCTACCACTGTAGGAATCCAATGTGTTTGACATGCACTGCAACCGATTGGAAACTTGGAAAGGGGGAATCCTTGTGGCTGAGGGACCCAGCTTCAACACACCACTTTGGTCCCTGCTTTGAAAAGACAGTTAGTCCTGGGATGACTCACTCAGGATCAGTTGACTAGTGAGTTCACCTGTAAGAATCAACCAATATCAATGTCATGCTCCTACTCTTATGGTTTGATGGATAGGATTCAGGCTGGCAGCAGTGCATGTATGGTGTATGTGCTTAGACCACACACGTTACCTTGGTGAAAAAGAAATGGACACAGGATAGCAACCATACTGTCCCAAAAAAAGATAAATCCAGGGCTGATAAAGAAAAACCATCAGCAATTCAGATGCTCACTGACAGATTCACTGAACCCAAATAATGGCTAAATTTCTGTATTGGAATTGTCATGGAATCTGACAAAGTGCTGACAACATTAAGGCCCTGCAAAAGCATCGACCAGTTTGATTTTGCTTATGGGAGACATAGTAGTAGTGGCATGTGATGCAAGAAAGCAAGTGTATGAACTTATGCATCATCAGCCAAAAAAAAAAAAAATCACACCATTCCCTCCAAATGCCTGTCCAGTTCCTCCTTAAGTTTATTCCACCTATCAACTTACAACGACAGATGGAAGTTTGTTCTAGCAATTAACCACCAGCTGGCTAAAGGAAATTTTCTGCACATCTGTTCTACATCTGTCCTTTCTTAATTTGAATTTATGCCCCCTTAGGTTCGTAATCTGAACAAGTGGAAGGATCCCATCAGAATTCAGCATGCTCAACCCATTCAAGGCCTTATACACCTCACTCAGATCACCACGCAGGTGCCTAGTCTCCAGCCACTGCAATTTGCAGAACTTAAGCCTCTCTTGGTAAGAGGATCCCTTCATTCCCCTCACCAATCTTGTTGCCCTTCTCTGTACACGCTCAAGTAAATATACATCCTTCCTAAAATGAGGCCTCCAGACCTATACTCAGTACTCAAGGCGTGGCCTGACCATTGCCTTATACAGAGGGACAATCACCTCCTTTCCCCTGCTAGCAAAATTCCTATATATCATTGACAAAACCCCATGACCTACCCTGGCAGCCTGTCTGCATTGCTCAGAAAACTTCATATCTGACTGCACAATTACTCCCAGGTCTTTTTCATTTTCTACCACCTTAAGTGTAGTACCACACTGTTGGTACGTTTCTCTGGGGTTACTGCTCCCATATTCAGCACTTTACATTTGTCAATGTTAAACTGCAATTGCCACCTCTCAGCCCATCTGCTCAACCTTTCCAGATCCTGTTGCAGTATCGTCTGCAAACTTGGACATTAAGCTTGATATACCATTATCAATATCATTTATAAATACAGAAAACAATACTGGACCCAACACTGAACCCTGTGGGACTCCACTAATAACATTAGTCCACGAAGAGCAGCACCCATTGATTACCACCCTCTGTCTTCTCCCACTAACCATCCTTTTATCCATTGTAGCAACTTACCCTTAATACCATTATGCTCCAATTTGTACAATAGTCTTTCATGAGCAACAGTGTCAAAAGCTTTCCTGAAATCCAAATATATGATATCAAAATTATTTTTTGCATCCAGTTCCTTTGTAACCACATCATAATATCCTATCAAATTTGTCAGACAAGACTTTCCCTTAACAAACCCATGCTGTGTCTGAATTATTGCTGCAGTCTTGTCTAGATGATCCTGCAATGCATCTTTAACCAGTGACTCCATTATTTTACCAGGAACAGAAGTTCAACTAATTGGTCTGTAATTACTCTTGTCACCCTTCGATCCCCCTTTGTGAATTGGGGATACATTTGCACATCTCCAGTCCGTGGGAACCTTCCCTGAGTCCAAAGATGCTCTCATAATTATGGCTAAGGGTTTGCTTAGTTGCTTTGCTGCCTCCTTTAATATAACTGGATAGATCCCATCCACCCCAGGTGCTTTTCTTATGTTTAACTTTAACAATTTCTCCTCCACTTTGCTCTCAGTTATTACAAAATCATTAAGTATCCTGCTACAATTTGATAACCTTCTGCCATTTTCAAACCTTAATAATTCCTCATGTGTGAATGTAGATGCAAAATACTCATTCAGTTTGTTTGCTATCTGAGCAGGATCATCAACAGTCGAACCATCGATGTCAAGTGGACCAATCAGATTTATCCCCTTCCTTTTAGAGTTTATATAAGTAAAGAAATCCTTGCTGTTTTTCTTTGCATCTCGAACATGCTGCTGCAGAAAACAATCATCCAATAAATCCAGAAAAGTCTGACCAGTGTGTGAGTGACCAACCCACAAGTTCCAGTCAATATCTGGGAAGTTAAATTCCCCCATTATAAGACATTCTGATTTACTAGCCCACTCTAATTCTCTGTACAATTGTTCATTGTACTCATTCGAGTCATTAAGCCTATAACACACTCCTACTCTTATTTTTGCTTTCACAGTGCTTATGTCACACCAACCTGACTCAACAGTGCACTGTTCATCTATATCAACTGGATGCACTTCTTTTGATTTTATGTTTTTCTTAATTAACTGCATAACACCTCCTCCCTTTATATCCTGTCTATCCTTTCTGTACACATTGTACTCCCCAAATTCCAGTTCTGCATTCCTTATATATGTGTGACACCATGTCTCTGCTAGCCCAACAATATCCACCTTTGATGTCTTGACCAACACTTCAAATTCATCAAATTTATTAACTATACTTCTAGCATTGGTATACATGGAAGCATACATGCTCCTATTCCTATTCCTATTCCTAGTTACCCTAACACATCCCATATACCCACCTATTTCACGATGACTGCCATCCGTACCTGAAACCCCCAACGCCCCTTGCTCCAGGTCGCTACTTATTCTAATAGAAGTTAATACATATCTGAAGGAAAATGAAAGCCTTTCCTTTGGTTCAAGGTTATGAACTGTGCAGATGAAGAGTTGAGCTCATGGAAATGGATGTTTATTCAGAAAATTTTGCCATTTTTTTTGACTTAATTAACATATTAAATTGTGTTCAATAAATAATTTAATTGGCTAGGCCAAATAAATAATTTAATTGGCCTAGTCATGTTCATTAGCTTATTTTTAATTTAGGTAGAAATTTTTTAAATTATCACTTAATATTTATAGGGCTTTTGTATCAGTGATTTCAATGACTTCAGCAAATTTGTGTGAATATTGAATTATGTAACTAGTAGCATAGTGCATGAAAGTTAGAAGTGTAGGGTTTTAATGGTGGTAAATAAGTAGCTTGAAGGTTCTAATCACATATGTTGATATGTATATATTTTTTTGTTTATAGCTAAGAAATTTTATTCTACTAAGGCTGTAACTAAGTTAAAATTATATGAATGTAAGATATAGCGTAATACATATTACTGCAGTTAATGTAGTAATTAAGTTGATTTTAAATAGAAATCATGCCTCAGACAATAACAGCAAAGGTAGTTGCATGCATGCATGCATGTACAAGAGTTCTGTGGCTCAGGAGCAAACTGAAGGAGCCTTACAAAATGTGCTACTTGTGCAATGTTTTCAGATGAATAGAACAGGACACAATGCAGCCAAATGGGATGTCTTTGTGTATGCTTGGTGCAAAGACAATAAAGAAATTACACACAAACTCGGGATTCTGATGGGCATTTGTGAAGAGAGCTTGAAGATTAGGGAGGATGCCCTCAAAGGAATTAAAATAGGCTCAAGCTCTCAGCTGCCCAAGTGAATGCCAGAGCTTATACTTGTGTATCAGGCAACAGCAGCAATTCCCAAGGCAGAAGGTACTGGTGCCACAGGAGGTAGTTCTTATTGGTGATTCTGTTGTCAGGGAAATGGGAAATATAGTGCAAAAAGGATAGGTGGAATAGAACAAGAGTATGTATGCTGGGACAAAAGTAGTTGATTGGAGAAACAATGTTGTACCACTGGGAAAAACAGATAAATAAATGGGTTGAGTTAAAATTTGTATAATAAACAGGTTAGTAACAAAAAACAAAAGTAATAAACACAAAAGCTTTTGGACGGAGGATGCCCTTCTTCAGTTGTGACTGTGACCGTTATTGGAAAAATACAGAATATCATGCACGTGCCATGGTGTAAGCCTTTTTTCACATAAAAGTAGATGATTTTTAGAACAAACATAGTCTTTTCAGAGCACAAAAAGTGATATTGTTGTACACATTCGCACTAATGATATTAAGAGTATGAGTGGACTTAACAAGTACAGGTCAATGTTGGGAAACAGTTAAGAGTTAGGATTAAATTTGAAAATGTCTGCAATTCTGCCCAGATGCAATAGTAGACAGTACATATCGAGAGCCTTGTTGGGCAATCTGCCCTCGGACAGTATTGAGAGCCTTGTTGGGCAATCTGCCCTCGGACAGTATTGAGAGCCTTGTTGGACAATCTGGCCCTGTAAAGACTGTGCATGGCTCATGGGGTGGAATTTCTCTCATTATAATCTATACTAATTAACAGGAAAGATGGTTTTTATGGTGATGGAATACACTTAAATAGGAGTGCAAGAATATTTGCTGATCCTATCAAGGCAGTGTTGAGGAAGTTGGTAAACTGCTATCTTGAGAGGAATACACAGACAGATAAACTAGAGCCACAGGCAGCAGTGAAAGCGATTCTTGCACTGCTTCTATTGGAACATGCAGCAGCCTGGAAAAGAAGATTTTGGGAAAGAATAAGAACAGATCCATGCATATTTGCATGCAAACTAATGCAGGAAATGCCATACTGCATAATGCCATTCTGCTCCAATTTGTTCAGCAGTCTTCCATGTGCTATAGTATCAAAATCTTTCCGGAAATCCAAGTATATGATATCAAAATTATTTTTTTCCATTCAGTTCTTTCGTGACCACATAAACAAACCCATGCTGTCTGAACTATAACTGCAGTCTTGTTAAGATGATCCTGCAATACTTCTTTAACCAGTAACTCTGTTATTTTTCCCTGAATAAAAGTTAAACTATCAGGTCTGTAATTATACATGTCACCCTTTGAAAATCTCTGTGAACTGGGTATACATTTCCACATCTCTAGTATGTGGGGATCACCCCTGAATCCAAGGATGCTCTCTTAATTATGGCTAAGGGTTTGCTTACTTCCTTTGCTGCCTCCTTTAATATAATTGGATAGAACCCGTCCACCCCATGTGCCTTTCTTATGTTTAACCACCCCATGTGCCTTTCTTATGTTCTCAGTTATTACAAAATTATTTAGCTCCCTGTTAAAATTTGATAGACTTCTGACCTCCACTTACCTGCAGAATTCCTCATGTGTGACTGTAGAGGCAAAATACTCATTCAGTTTGTCAGCTATCTGAGCAGGATCATCAACAGTCGAACAATGGCAGTGATCACAGTGTACTGATGTGGGATTTACTTAAAGATTTAATTACCATCAGGGGTAAAGGAAAGGGTTTTTGCTTCTGTAAAGGCGAGTACAGTGGTCTCCGACAGTTTTTAAATTCTGTACAGTGGGATCAACTGACGATGTTACCAACAGTAAATTCTAAGTGGGAAGCATTCAAGGAATTAATCGTGGAAGCTACTAAAAGTTTCATACCTATTAAGAAATATTGTTCAAGGTTTAGGCCTAAATGGTTGTCAAATGAACTAATGAGACTCGTAACAGAGAAGAAAAATGCATGGGATGCATATAAATTATCGAGCGACTCAGAAGCCTATGGCAGATATAAGTTAATCTGTAATCAGGTCACAAAGGAGGTTCGGCAGGCGAAGGCAGATTACGAGAAATCCTTGGCAAAAGTTGCTAAGAAAAACAGCAAGGATTTCTTTACTTATATAAACTCTAAAAGGAAGGGGATGAATCTGATTGGTCCACTTGACATCGATGGTTTGACTGTTGATGATCCTGCTCAGATAGCAAACAAACTGAATGAGTATTTTGCATCTACATTCACACATGAGGAGTTATTAAGGTTTGAAAATGGCAGAAGGTTATCAAATTGTAGCAGGGTGCTTAATGATCATGTAATAACTGAGAGCAAAGTGGAAGAGAAATTGTTGAAGTTAAACGTAAGAAAAGCACCTGGGGTGGATGGGATCTATCCAGTTATATTAAAGGAGGCGGCAAAGCAACTAAGCAAACCCTTAGCCATAATTATGAGAGCATCCTTGGACTCAGGGGAGGTTCCCACGGACTGGAGATGTGCAAATGTATCCCCAATTCACAAAGGGGGATCGAAGGGTGGCACGAGTAATTACAGACCAGTTAGTTTAACTTCTGTTCCGGGTAAAATAATGGAGTCGCTGGTTAAAGATGCATTGCAGGATCATCTAGACAAGACTGCAGCAATAATTCAGACACAGCATGGGTTTGTTAAGGGAAAGTCTTGTCTGACAAATTCGATAGCATTAGCATTAGCATTAGTAGAGGCATTTGATGCAAGAAAGCAAGCTTATGCAGCATCAGCCAAAAAAAAAAAAAAAAAACCCACTTCCACTTCACCCCTCTGTTCGTTCAAAATACCTGTCCAGCTGAGCCTTAAACTTATTTAGGCTGTCAACCTCCACCACAAGGGATGGCGGGATGGCAGTCTGTTCCACCAACCAACCACCCGCTGGCTAAAGGCAAATTTCCGCACGTCTATCCTACATCTGTCTTTCCTCAATTTGAATTTATGCCCTCTCAGGTGATTTTTCTGAGCTAGAGGAAGAATCCCATCAGCATTGAGCATGCTTAAACCATTCAAGGCTTTATACACCTCTATCAGATCACCTCGCTGGTGCCTAGTCTCCAGACACTGTAATTTGCAAAACTTAAGCCTTTCTTCGTAAGAGCACCCCTTTGTTCCATTCACTAATCTTGTTGCCCTTCTCTGTACTCGTTCCAGCAGCTCTACATCCTTCTTGAAATGAGGCCTCCAGACCTGTATACAGTACTCTAGGTGTGGCCTGACCATTGCCTTATACAATGGAATAATCACCTCCTTATCCCTGCTGGAAAAATTCCTGTATATCATTGACAATACTCCATGAGCTACTCTTGCAGCCCGTCTGCACTGCTCAGAGAACTTCATATCTGCCTGCACACTCACCCCCAAGTCCCTTTCATTCCCTACCACTGTCAGTGTAGTACCACAGAGTTGATACGTTGCTCTGGGGTTGCTTTTTCCCATGTGTAGTACTTTACATTTGTCAATGTTAAACTTCATTTGCCACCTCTCAGCCCATCTGCTCAACCTTTCCAGATCCTGTTGCAGCAGCATAGTGTCAGTAGTGTCCTTGACAACCCTGCCAACCTTTGATCATCTGCAAACTTGGACATTAAGCTTGATATACCATCATCAATATCATTTATAAATACAGAAAACAATAATGGACCCAACACTGAGCCCTGAGGGACTCCACTAATAACATTAGTCCACGATGAGCAGTGTCCATTGATTACCACTCTCTGTCTTCTCCCCCTCAACCACCCCTTTATCCATAGCAGCAATTTGCCTCCAATGTCACACTGCTCCAATTTGTGTAGCAGTCTTCCATGTGCAACAGTATCAAAAGCCTTTCTAAGATCCAAGTATATAATATCAAAGTTATTCCCTGCATCCAGTTCTTTTGTGACTGCATCATAGTATCCAATCAAGTTGGTCAGGCAAGACTTCCCCTTAACAAAACCATGCTGTGTCTGAGCTATAACTGAAGTCTTGTCTAAATGATCCTGCAGTGCTTCTTTAACCAGTGCCTCCATTAATTTTCCTGGAACAGAAGTTAAGCTCACAGGTCTATAATTACTTGTGTCAGCCTTTGATCCTCCTTTGTGAATTGGGGTCACATTTGCACATTTCCAGTCTATGGGTACCTCCCCTGAGTCCAAGGAAGCTCTCATAATTATGGCTAAGGGTTCGCTTACTTCCTTTGCTGCCTCCTTTAATATAACTGGATAGATCCCATCCACCCCGGGTGCCTTTCTTGTGTTTATCTTCAACAGTTTCTCCTCCACTTTACTCCCAGTTATTTCAAGATTCTGTAGCTTACTGATAGAGTTGAATATACCTCTGGCATTCCCCTTGCTGAATAACTCCTCATGTGTGAATGTCGATGCAAAATATTCATTTAGTTTGTTAGCTACCTGAGCAGGATCATCAACAGTTGACCCATCAATACCAAGTGGACCAATCTGATTCATCCCCTTCCTTCTAGAGTTTACATAAGTAAAGAACTCTTTGCTGTTTTTCTTTGCATCCCTTGCCAAGGATTTCTCGTAATCTGCCTTCGCCTGCCTAACCTCCTTTGTAACTTGGTTGCATATCAACTTGTATCTATCATAGGCTTCTGTGTCATGTGTTAATTTGTAAGTATCCCATGCATTTTTCTTCTCTGCCATATGCCTCATTAGTTCATCTGACATCCATTTTGGCCTAAACCTTGAACAATATTTCTTAGTTGGTATGTAAAGCCTAGTAGCTTCCAAGATAAGTTCTTTGAATGCTTCCCATTATGAATTTGCTGTTGGTAACATCATCAGTTGGTCCCACTGTATAGAATTTAAATACTGTCTCAGTCCATCGTAGTCGCCTTTACAGAAGCAATAACCCTTCCCTTTACCCCTAATGGTAGTTACCTCTTTCAGTAACTCCCACTTCAGCACACTGTGATCACTGCCATCTAGTGGTTCATTTATCTGCAGATTCTTAATGCATGAAGAATCACTTCTGATAATCAAATCAAGAGTATTACTCCCTCTAGTTGCCTCCCGAACATGCTGATGTAGAAAACAATCATCCAATAAATCCACAAAAGCCCTGCTAGTGTGTGAGTAACCAGCCCCCAAATTCCAGTCAATATCTGGGAAATTAAAATCTCCCATTATAAGACTCTCTGATTTACTGGCCCACTCTATTTCCCTGTACAGTTCCTTATTATACTCATCAGAGTCATTAGGCCTATAGCACACTCCTACTCTCAATTTTGATCTCCCCAATGCTTATGTCACACCAAACTGACTCAACACTGCACTGTCCAGCGATGTCGACTGGCTTCACTTCCTTGGTTTTTATGTGTTTCTTAACTAATAGCATAACCCCTCCCCCCTTCCTATCCTGTCTATCCTTTCTGTAGACGTTGTACTCCCCAAATTGCATTTCTGCATCCCTTATATCTGTGTGACACCACGTCTCTGATATCCCAACAATATCTGCCTTTGATGTTTTGAGCAATACCTCAAATTCATCAAATTTATTTACTAAACTCCTAGCATTGGTGTACACGCAAGTATACCTGCGTGTATAGGATATTATGATGTGGTTACAAAGGAACTGGATGCAAAAAATAATTTTGATATCATATATTTGGATTTCAGGAAAGCTTTTGACACTGTTGCGCATGGAAGACTATTGTACAAATTGGAGCAGAATGGTATTAAGGGTAAGTTGCTACAATGGATAAAAGGATGGTTAAGTGGGAGAAGACAGAGGGTGGTAATCAATGGGTGCTTCTCTTCTTGGACTAATGTTATTAGTGGAGTCCCACAGGGTTCGGTGTTAGGTCCACTGTTGTTTTGTATATTTATCAATGATATTGATGAAGGTATATCAGGCTTAATGTCGAAGTTTGCAGATGATACAAAGGTTGGCAGGGTTGTTAATGACAGTAATGGCAGTGTGCTACTGCAACAGGATCTAGATAATTTGGGCAGATGGGCTAAGAAGTGGCAACTGAAGTTTAACCTTGACAAATGCAAAGTACTGCAAAGTACTGCATACTGCAAAGCAGAATGGTATTAAGGGTAAGTTGCTACAATGGATAAAAGGATGGTTAAGTGGGAGAAGACAGAGGGTGGTAATCAATGGGTGCTTCTCTTCTTGGACTAATGTTATTAGTGGAGTCCCACAGGGTTCGGTGTTAGGTCCACTGTTGTTTTGTATATTTATCAATGATATTGATGAAGGTATATCAGGCTTAATGTCGAAGTTTGCAGATGATACAAAGGTTGGCAGGGTTGTTAATGACAGTAATGGCAGTGTGCTACTGCAACAGGATCTAGATAATTTGGGCAGATGGGCTAAGAAGTGGCAACTGAAGTTTAACCTTGACAAATGCAAAGTACTGCATATGGGTAGAAGTAACCCCAGAGAAACGTACCAACTGTGTGGTACTACACTTAAGGTGGTAGAAAATGAAAAAGACCTGGGAGTAATTGTGCAGTCAGATATGAAGTTCTCTGAGCAATGTAGACAGGCTGCCAGGGCAGGTCATGGGGTTTTGTCAATGATATATAGGAATTTTGCTAGCAGGGAAAAGGAGGTGATTATCCCTCTGTATAAAGCAATGGTCAGGCCACGCCTTGAGTACTGCTTACAGGTCTGGAGGCCTCATTTTAGGAAGGATGTATATTTACTTGAGCGTGTACAGAGAAGGGCAACAAGATTGGTGAGGGGAATGAAGGGATCCTCTTACCAAGAGAGGCTTAAGTTCTGCAAATTGCAGTGGCTGGAGACTAGGCACCTGTGCGGTGATCTGATTGAGGTATATAAGGCCTTGAATGGGTTGAGCACGCTGAATTCTGATGGGATCCTTCCACTTGTTCAGATTACGAACCTAAGGGGGCATAAATTCAAATTAAGAAAAGACAGATGTAGAATAGATATGCGGAAATTTGCCTTTAGCCAGCGGGTGGTTAATTGCTGGAACAAACTTCCATCTGTCGTTGTGGAAGTTGATAGGTTGAATAAATTTAAGGAGGAACTGGACAGGCATTTGGAGGGAATGGTGTGATTTTTTTTTTTTTTTTTTTGGCTGATGCTGCATAAGCTCATACATTTGCTTTCTTGCATCACATGCCACTACTACTACTACTACTACTACAATAGATATGAATTGGACCAATCTGATTTATCCCCTTCCATCTAGAGTTTATATAAGTAACGAAGTCTTTGCATCTTTGCCAAAGATTTCTCATAATCTGCCTTCACTTGTCTTACCTTCTTTGTGACTTGATTAAAGACTAGCTTATATGGTCCAAAGCTAGTCTGCTAGTCACACAAAACTGACTCAAATCTAAGGCATCCAGTGACCAGAGTAATTTTAGTTAGTTTGGTGTGATGTAAGCATTGAGAAAACCAAAATGAGAGAAATGTCATAGACTTAATGATAATGATAAATATAACAAACGACGGGACACACATATATAGAGTAAGCTATTAAAGAATAATGTCTTTAGCACAAAGGAGGTTAGGCAGGCGAAGGCAGATTACGAGAAATCTTTGGCAAAGGATGCAAAGAAAAACAGCAAAGAGTTCTTTACTTATGTAAACTCTAGAAGAAAGAGGATGAATCGGATTGGTCCACTTGATATCGATGGTTCAACTGTTGATGATCCTGCTCAGGTAGCTAAAAAACTAAATGAATATTTTGCATCGACATTCACACATGAGGAGTTATTCAGTGAGGTGAATGCCAGTGGTGTATTCAACTCTGGCAGTAAGCTAAGAATCTTATAATAACTGAGAGTAAAGTGGAGGAGAAATTGTTGAAGATAAACACAAGAAAGGCACCTGGGGTGGATGGGATCTATCCAGTTATATTAAAGGAGGCAGCAAAGGAAGTAAGCAAACCCTTAGCCATAATTATGGGAGCTTCTTTGGACTCAGGGGAGGTACCCATAGACTGGAGATGTGCAAATGTGACCCCAATTCACAAAGGAGGATCAAAGGCTGACACAAGTAATTATAGACCTGTGAGTTTAACTTCTGTTCTAGCAAAATTAATGGAGGCACTGGTTAAAGATTGTTATTTGTTATTTGGTTTATAGGAGCATTAGCAACTAAGGCCATATTGCTCCGGGATATGCGGTGGTCATTCCCTGACCTTTCCACATCCTCCGTATTTGGTGGTGATGGGCTCGAACCCCGGTCTAATCAAGAAGCGTGTGCTACACACTGCTGCTCCTTCCCACCTGGCTACGGAGGCGCCTACTGGTTAAAGAAGCACTGCAGGATCATCTAGACAAGACTTCAGTTATAGCTCGGACACAGCATGGTTTTGTTAAGGGAAAGTCTTGCCTGGCCAATTAGACTGGATACTATGATGCAGTCACAAAACAACTGGATTCAGGGAATATCTTTGATATTATATATTTGGATCTTAGAAAGGCTTTTGATACTGTTGCACATGGAAGACTGCTGCACAAATTGGAGCAGTGTGGCATTGGAGGCAAATTGCTGCTATGGATAAAGGGGTGGTTGAGAGGGAGAAGACAGAGAGTGGTAATCAATGGACACTGCTCATCATGGACTAATGTTATTAGTGGAGTCCCTCAGAGTTCAGTGTTGGGTCCATTATTGTTTTCTGTATTTATAAATAATATTGATGATGGTATATATCAAGCTTAATGTCCAAGTTTGCAGACGATACAAAGGTTGGCAGGGTTGTTAAGGACACTACTGATGCTATGCTGCTGCAACAGGATCTGGAAAGTTTGAGCAGATGGGCTGAGAGGTGGAAAATGAAGTTTAACATTGACAAATGTAAAGTACTACGTATGGGTAACAGCAACCCCAGAGCAACGTATCAACTCTGTGGTACTACACTGACAGTGGTAGAGAATGAAAAGGACCTGGGGGTAATTGTGCAGGCAGATATGAAATTCTCTGAACAGTGCAGATGGGCTGCAAGAGTAGCTCATGGTGCCTTGTCAATGATATACAGGAATTTTTCTAGCAGGGATAAGGAGGTGATTATTCTCTTGTATAAGGCAATGGTCAAGCCACACCTTGAGTATTGTATACAGGTCTGGAGGCCTTATTTCAAGAAGTATGTAGAGCTGCTGGAACGAGTACAGAGAAGGGCAACAAGATTAGTGAATGGAACAAAGGGTTGCTCTTACGAAGAAAGGCTTAAGTTTTGCAAATTACAGTTTCTGGAGACTCGGCACCGGCGAGGTGATCTGATAGAGGTGTATAAAGCCTTGAATGGTTTGAGCATGCTCAATGCCGATGGGATTCTTCCTCTTGCTCAGAATAATCACTTGAGAGGGCATAAATTCAGATAAAAGACAGATGTAGGATACATGTGCGTAAATTTGCCTTTATCCAGCAGGTAGTTGGTTGGTGGAACAGACTTCAATCCCTTGTTGTGGAAGTTGATAGCCTAAATAAATTTAAGGCTCAGCCGGACAGGTATTTCGAATGAACGGAGGGGTGAAATGGAAGTGCTTTTTTTTTTTTTTTGGCTGATGCTGCATAAGCTTGCTTTCTTGCATCATATGCCTCTACTAATGCTAATGTCTTATAATGGAGACTTTAACTTTCTAGATATTCATTGGATCCTGTGGTAGATCAATCCCACATTAGCAAGACTTTTATGGAAATATTGCATGACTGTTTTCTATAGTGGCACATTAGAGGGTCAACAAGAGGAAGCAATACTCTTGACCTGGTTATCAGCAGTGATTCTTCATGCATTAAGAATCTGCAGGTAAAAGACCCACTGAATGACAGTGATCACAGTTTACAAATGTGGAAATTACTTAAAGACGTAACTGCTGACAAGGGTAAAGGGAAGGACCTATGCTTTTATAAAGGCAACTAGAGTGGTCTGAGACAGTTTTGAAATTCTATGCAGTGTTATCAACTCATGATGTTACAAACAGCAAATTCAAAATGGAATGCCTTTACTGAAGCAATCATAGAAGCTACTAGGTTTTTCATACTTACTAAGAAATTATCAGCTTAAACAGTGATGAACTGATGAGACTTAGAAAGTCTCAAATTGCAGCATCTGGAGACTAGGAACCTGCAAGGTGATCTGATGAGGTGTATGAGGCCTTGAATGATTTGAACAAGCTCAATGCTGATGTGATTCTTCCTCTTGCTCAGCTTGCACACCTGAGGGGACATAGATTCAAGTTTAGGAAAGACAGTTGTAGAATAGATGTGCAGAAATTTGCCTTTAGCCACCGGTTGATTGCTGGAACAAACTTCCATTAGTTTTTGTGGAAGTTGACAGCTTAAATAAATTCAATGAAGAAGTGGACAAACGTTTGGAGCAAATGGATGGTTGAAATGAGAAGAGGTTTGGTTGATGCTGTATAAGCTTGCTTTTGTGTATCATATGTGATGGTGGCATTATTATCTGAGGAAAATTTGATGATCTGAAGAATATGGAGTGTGTAGAACCTACAGTCACCCTTCTCTTGGCCATACACATGAACTGAGAACTTTAATTCTTGTGTGTGGCTGCATCAGTTCACTTGGAAATCCTGAATGACCAGATGTATTTGCTAATGCTTTAGTTGTTTCATAGCAGGTTTGATATATTCCAGGATCATAATGCCACCATTCATAGAGGTGGAGGCATGTGAATTGTTTTGTGGAACATGAAGTAGATTTTCATCATTTTCAATGGCCTCTGCAATCCCTTAATCTCAATTCTATTCAAAGTGTTTGGGACATTTTGGAACTTTCAATTTGAGGACACACACATCTTAAATTTCAAGCCAACTTAATGGTAAAATGAGCTAAACTTGACCCATATGTAATCAGAAGATATGCACATTGTATTTTAGCATTGCTGCTCATGGAGGTACTGCCAAATATTAGGTAAGTGTTCATAATAAATTGTCCAGGCAACAAGATTGTATATATACAATGTTATCAAAACTTATGAATTTTGTTTTTCACATGAAGATTCTCATATCGTTTGAAGAGTTTTTTTTTTTTTTTTTAATTTGACCTATTAATAATTTTTCAACAGCAAAGCATAAAGGTTATATAGAATTTTAACATGACAGCATTCTATTTGTATGTAATCAAGGTTAGAAGCAGGAAAATACTTCATCTTCTGTCAGCGAGCTCTTAAGAGAGCACTGGCAAATGGAGGAAGGGAGTGCCACCCATCACGCATGGAAGTACTAAGTATTCTGCTCAAAAATCCATACCATCACTCTCTTCCACACAGTATACCTGTTCACTTTCTTAATGGAACGTACCAGGTAGATATAACTAAAATAATGAATTAGAATTAAATTTTCTGGAAAAAAGTTACTATAAAATGCATGCAATAAAGCAATTAGCTTCCTTTGATTGTATCAATTTAGTTTCATGTTGACTCTTCTTTTTTTGAATTCATATTATGAAATATTTTTACCAAGAAATGGGTATAATTCCCAAATTGTGTGTGTGTGTGTGCGTGTGCGTGTGCGTGCGTGCATATATGATAATTTTAAAAGAAGGAAACTATTATCTGTAAATTATTTAGAGCTAGCTGTGTTTTTTATCAGTAAACTGTTAATTTTGAAAGACCGCTAACTAGTACCCTATTTCTTTGTCTCACTAAACTGGTAAATCACAATCATAAACAGTTGGCTTTGTCAATCATAGTTTAGATATATTGAAATGAATACTATGTTAGTCCTTGACAACATGCGATGCAGTGTATTCTGTTTATAATTAGAATTTTGTTTTTTGTCTATATTTGTAAATAAATTCCTTATTAATTTTAATAATTTTCTCATTAGGGCAGATGTGCTTGTTTCTGACTTGAGTTATATATGTGTAGCTGTTGGCATTTTTAGCTAAAATAATATATTCCTTTCTTCAGCTTTGTGTGTGTGTGTGTGTGTGTGTGTGTGTGTGTGTGTGTGTGTGTGTGTGTGTGTGTGTGTGTGTGTGTGTGTACAGTATATGCATTGGCAGAAGACATTGGAGGGAGGGAGGGAGATGTAAATGCTATTATAGCTAAAAACAGTGAAATAAATGAAATATAAAAAGCTTTCTTCTTCTTGAGAAATCCAATAGTCTGGAAAATGGTAAAAATAAGAATTAAGACAGCAAAAATATATGGGTATGATAAAAGAAGTAGAAATATAATCATGAACTAATATTATGAAATAATATTATGAACCTTAATCATTTGAGCTTTCAGGCTCTAACTCTGAAAATGACCATGACATGAATTTCCAAAATTCAAAAGAATTGCAGTATTCCAAGAGGAATCTTCACCTTTTCTCAATCTCCAATTTTGAACTAACCAATTTATAAGCTCTCTCTCTCTCTCCATTTCTTATACAGAGATGCCTTGATGTTTTAAAAATGTTGTGGGATCATCTGAAATGGCAAAAAGACTCCATTCTGTAGATCTTATAGAAACCACAAATTACAGACACACTGAATCTTTACTGGGACTTACAAACTTAGACTTGTGAGTTTGTAAGTTTATTACCTCAACTGTCACATATGACCAAACATTCCAAACTCTATTAGGTGCTTCAAGTACCAAAAATATGGTCATGCTCAAATAATTTGTAGAGAGGAGAGGGAGTCAGTGTGTTCCAAATGTGGATCTAAAGCCATGTGGATGGCTGTAGAATGATATGCAGAAGTTTGCCTTCAGCCAATGGGTGGTTGATTGTTGGAACAAGCGATTATGGAACAAGGTTGATTGTGGAAGTGGATAGTTAAAAAAAATTCAAGGAAGAACTAGACAAACTAATCAAGGGGATGGATAGGTGAAATGGATTTTTTTTTTTTTTTTTTTTGCTGATGCTGTATAAGCTTTCTTTCTTGCACTGTGAACTACAGAACAACCTCCAATGTGTCCAAACTGTAAAGGCAGTCATCCAGCTTATTCCAAAGATTGAGAGTTTTGGAAAACTGCCAAGAAAATACAGAAAGCATTAGCATTAGCATTAGTAGAGGCATTTGATGCAAGAAAGCAAGCTTATGCAGCATCAGCCAAAAAAAAAAAAAAAAAAAAAAACCACTTCCACTTCACCCCTCTATTCGTTCAAAATACCTGTCCAGCTGAGCCTTAAACTTATTTAGGCTATCAACTTCTACGACAAGGGATGGAAGTCTGTTCCACCAACCAACCACTCGCTGGCTAAAGGCAAATTTCTGCACGTCTATCCTACATCTGTCTTTCCTCAATTTGAATTTATGCCCTCTCAGGTGATTATTCTGAGCGAGAGGAAGAATCCCATCAGCATTGAGCATGCTCAAACCATTCAATGCTTTATACACCTCTATCAGATCACCTCGCTGGCGCCTAGTCTCCAGACACTGTAACTTGCAAAACTTAAGCCTTTCTTCGTAAGAGCACCCCTTTGTTCCATTCACTAATCTTGTTGCCCTTCTCTGTACTCGTTCCAGCAGCTCTACATCCTTCTTGAAATGAGGCCTCCAGACCTGTATACAGTACTCTAGGTGTGGCCTGACCATTGCCTTATACAAGGGAATAATCACCTCCTTATCCCTGCTAGAAAAATTCCTATATATCATTGACAATACACCATGAGCTACTCTTGCAGCCCATCTGCACTGCTCAGAGAACTTCATATCTGCCTGCACAACAACCCCCAGGTCCCTTTCATTCTCTACCACTGTCAGTGTAGTACCACAGAGTTGATACGTTGCTCTGGGGTTGCTGTTTCCCATGTGTAGTACTTTACATTTGTCAATGTTAAACTTTATTTGCCACCTCTCAGCCCATCTGCTCAACCTTTCCAGATCCTGTTGCAGCAGCATAGTGTCAGTAGTGTCCTTGACAACCCTGCCTACCTTTGTATCGTCTGCAAACTTTGACATTAAACTTGATATACCATCATCAATATTATTTATGAATACAGAAAACAATAATGGACCCAACACTGAGCCCTGAGGGACTCCACTAATAACATTAGTCCACGACGAGCAGTGTCCATTGATTACCACTCTGTCTTCTCCCCTTTATCCACAGCAGCAATTTGCCTCCAATGTCACACTGCTCCAATTTGTGCAGCAGTCTTCCATGTGCAACAGTATCAAAAGCCTTTCTAAGATCCAAGTATATAATATCAAAGTTATTCCCTGCATCCAGTTCCTTTGTGACTGCATCATAGTATCCAATCAAATTGGTCAGGCAAGACTTCCCCTTAACAAAACCATGCTGTGTCCGAGATATAACTGAAGTCTTGTCTAAATGATCCTGCAGTGCTTCTTTAACTAGTGCCTCCATTAATTTTCCTGGAACAGAAGTTAAACTCACAAGTCTATAATTGCTTGTGTCAGCCTTTGATCCTCCTTTGTGAATTGGGGTCACATTTGCACATCTCCAGTCTGCGGGTACCTCCCCTGAGTCCAAGGTTGAGTCCCCTGGTTGCAGAAAGGAGTCAATGTGAACGGAGAGTACCTAAACCATTTACAATTTGCAGATGACATTGTGGTCATAAGCCACAATCCCAAAGAATTAGAGGAAAATCTTAATCAGTTATGCACAGTTAGTAAGGATTTTGGACTAAAGATGAATATGGCTAAAACAAAAGTAATGATGAATAAGTGTGCCACAGAAAGGGATATAATGATTGAAGTAGCAGTAATTGAAAAGGTGGAGTCATATACTTATCTGGGACAAGTTATTAGCTGTAATAATGATAAATGGCTGGAAGTCAAGAGAAGAATAAATTTTGGATGGATAGCATTCAGGAAATATAGTCACATACTGAAGAGCAATATTCCAGTTTGTCTGAAACGTAAAATAATGAACCAGTGTATACTCCCCACCATGACTTATGGAAGTGAAACTTGGGCATTCCCCAAAAGAATGGAAGAGAAGCTGAGAACTACACAGTGAAGAATGGAACGAATTATATTGGGAACCAGACTGTTAGATAAGAAGAGAAACACATGGATTAGGCAGCAAACTCAAGTAAAGGACATTCTTATCAAAACTAAAGAACTAAATTGGTCTTGGGCAGGACATATAGCTCGGAGACATGATGACAGATGGACTAAGAAAATAATAGAATGGTACCCAAGAGGAGCTAGGAGAAAACCTGGAAGACAAAGGCGGAGATGGAGAGATGAAATTCATGAGTTTTTGGGTAGTAAATGGATGGCCAGTGCTCAAAACAGAAGGAACTGGAAAGTTGCTGGAGAGGCCTTCATCCTGCAGTGGATTGAAAATGGCTGATGATGATGATGATGTGTGTATATTCAATAACTAACATGTGAAATTTTATTCCTGTATTTGCAGGGCAAGAAATTGACAAAGAAATGAAAGCTGTGTATGGGCAGAATTGTCCATCCTATGACACTGTAAAAAAGTGGAAACAGGAGTTCCAGTGTGGTTGTACAAGAGCCTTTGATCATCCAAGAAAAGGAAGGCCATCAACATCCACAGACAGTGAGACGGTTGCAAAGGTTGAGCAGCTGGTGCTGAGTGACAGATGTGTGACAATTCATTTCATTGCAAATGCAGTGGATGTTTGTTATGTGTCTGCCAACAGCATTTTTACATGACCATCTGTACATGTCTAAGGTCTCCGCACAGTGAGTTCCAAGATTTCTGATGCCTTTGCAGAAACAATGTCAAATGCAGTGTTCTCGCCAACTGTTGGGTTTGTGTAATGTGGATGTTGAGAACTTTTTTGATTGGTAGGTGACAAATGCTGGGTATACCAGTATGATCAGAGACTAAAGACATGTCAAAGCAGTGGAAGCACACCTCCTCCCCACCTCCCAAAAAGGCAAAGACCACTCCATCTCAAATAAGGTGATGTTGTCCATGTTTTGGGACAGAAAAGGGGTTATCCTGACAGATTACCTACCTCGTGATTCCACACTTACTGGAGAATACTACAGAAATCTTTTAAAAAAGTTACACGATGTTTTGAAGGTGAAAAGGCGTGGAATGTTAATCAAAAGTGTCCATCTTTTGTCAAACAATGCACCTACCCACATGGCCATTGCCACCACCAACTTTGTTGCCTGGTGCAGCTTCAAACTACTGTAGCACCCACTCTATTCTCTGACCTAGCACTGTCAAACTCCTTGTTTTGAGAAATGAAAAAAACCATTGCATGGATGCCACTTTGATTCATCTCACGAAGTCATCAATGGAGTGGAACCGTGGTTTCAGGCAAAAAGTGTGGACTTATTATTATCATCATCAGCTAATATCAGTGCAAGGAAGCCTTAGGCTTATGCTGCACCAGCCAAAAAAAAAAAAAAAAAAAATTCCCAAGTTATCCTGAGAGAGAGAGAGAGAGAGAGAGAGAGAGAAAGAAAGTCAAAAGTAGAAGGGAATCACCAAGAAATAGAAGAATGATGATATCCAGCTCAGAACTCACATCTGGTGATACTCACCAGATGTGAGCCCCTGGGGTTATTTTCTGTGATCAAGGCATTAAACAACTGATCCATAGATGGGAAAAATGTGTTACTATACATGGAGAGTGCATAGAAAAGGATTAAAGTTCCTGTGAAGTTTCACATTCCTAGGGATATTATTTCAAGGTAAGGGTATGAACCTTTTGATACCCCTCATATCCTACTGAATCAAATGTGCTCACTCGCTGAACTGATAATATTGTCTTACAACTTACAATGTCTTTCTGTCTGCTAGGTGACTTTAATGGACATCATCCATTATGGGGACCTCACCAGACAAATAGCAGACTGTGACTATATAATAGTAATTTTTTGACAAACACAATCGTGTGCTGATAAAAATAGGCTCCCAATACTTGTGTTTATTTCCCTACTGCTTCCCTCCTCCCACAGGTAACTATCCAGTTGACCTTTGAATTTGTTCAAACTGTCAGCCTCAACTACCTGAGAGGGCAACTTGTTATAGCAATCAATGACTTGCTGGCTAAAAGAAAACTTCCTACAATCTAATCTAAACTTCAAGCCCTGTAATTTGAATTTATGACCTCTAGTTCTGGAATTCTTTATAACAGTGAGAATTCCACCTTCATTCATTTTACTAATCCCTCTTGGAGCCTTATAACCCTCAATCAGGTCATCTCTGAGGTGCCTGGTTACCAGCCTCTGTAGCCCACATAATCGAAGTCCTATGATCATCCTTCTGCTGATCTCGCCATTCGAGTTGCCTGTCTTTGGACCATTTATTATTATTATTATTATTATTATTATTATTAGCCATATGGTGCAAGGAAGCCTGAGGCTTATGCTGCACTGGCCAAAAAAAAAAAAAAATTCCCTATTACCATGAGAGAGAGAGAGAGAGAGAGAAGTAGAAAGGAATCACCAAGAAAGAGAAGAATGATGATATCCAGCCTCAGGACCCTGGGTATTCCAAGCCCATACTCACCAGATGTGAGCCCCTGGGGGTAAATCTCTTAATCTGTCTTTCCTTTCCTAAGCTCTTTTGCGACTTGATTGTATCCTAGTTTATATCTATCGTAGACGTCTCTGTCATCTGATAATTTATACAGTTGTAGACAAAGTCTCATAGGCGCCTCCGTAGCCAGGTGGGAAGGAGCAGCAGTGCGTAGCACACGCTTCTTGATTAGACCGGGGTTCGAGCCCATCACCACCAAATACGGAGGATGCGGAAAGGTCAAGGGAATGACCACCGCATATTCCCGGAGCAATATGGCCTTAGTTACTAATGCTCCTAAAAACCATTTCAAGAAGCTCAATGATTCTTAGAGATGAAGTCTCTATACTTGAATACAGTATTCTAGATGTAATCTCACAATTGCCTTATGCGATGGGATTATGACCTCCCTGTCTCTACAGGATAATGTTTGAAAAATCAACAATAGAACACCATAGGCTTAACTGGCTGCCTGTTTACATTGTTCAGAAAACTTCATATCTGCCCAAATCATAACTCCCAGATCGCTTCCCTCCTCCTCCACCATTTTTAATTCAACCCCACTAAGTGTATAATTTATTTATGAGTTGCTATTCCAAGTGTAAGACCTTGCATTTAGCAGCATTAAAACATAGCTGCTACTTTTCAGACCATCTTTGAAGTCTATTCAAGTTATCCTGAAGGAGCTCTGTTTGGCACTGATCATTAACGACTCTGCCCAAATTTAGGCCACCTGCATATTTTGACATCACATTTTCAATCCCTTTGATTGAAAATGTGATGTTATTTATGAAAATGAGAAATGATGTTATTTATGAAAATGAGAAACAGTGGTCCAAGAATCAATCCTTGAGGTATCCACTCTGACATTACTCCAACCTGAAGAATATCCATTAATCACAAATTTCTACCTTTTGCCCAGCAGCCACCCAGCAACCTTTTTTTTTTTTTTTTTTTTTTTATGTAAACCCCAAACACGAGAGGTATTAGAACCTATAGTACTTAGTACCGTGCTTGGGTTGGAGGTTGAGAAGACGAAAGAAGATATTTGTTGACATTGGACTTGAACTTCTGTTAACTGTAATTTTCAGGAAATATGTATGAAGGAAGGTTGTTCCAGAAAATGGCAGTTGAATGAATAAATGAGGAAGATGAAAAGTTGGTTCTGTGAGTTTGAAGTTGGACAGTAAATGGATGTTGGCTGGTGGCAGCACATGATCGTACTGTTTTGAAAGAGAGAGAGAGAGAGAGAGAGAGAGTGGGAATTATAGAAGCCAATTCAGAAGAACAGTGCCCATGGAAATATCTGTAGAAGAGGCATGCAGCAGAAACAGTACATCTATGAGACAGCGAGTATAGAGACTCTGTTAGAGATGAATCATTAATTAACCTAACTGCCCTCTTCTGAATGGAATCAAGAAGCCTGAGAGAGGTTTTTGGGGCACCACCCCAGATGCGGGAACAATATTCCATGGTAGGGTGGATTTGCGATTTGTACAGAGTGAACAGCTGTTTGGAAGAAAAGTAACGCTGAGAGCAAAAGAGAAAACCAAGTTTTTAGATGCAGAGGAAGAAATATTTGTAATGAGCTTGTGCCAAGAGAGTTTGGAAGTCAGGGTAATCCCCAAAAGGGATATATCATTTTGCCTAGAAATCAGAGTGCCACCAAAGATAAGCATAGGAGCAGAAGAATCATTTTTGCGAGATATAAGACAAGACTGAGTTTTAGAAGGATTGAAAACAGCTAAGTTGTCTTTGCCCCACTGGAGAATTACCCACAGATTGGCATTTAAGGAATTGGTAGAAGATTTTCGAGAAGTTGAAGCTGATTGAGCAGGGCAAGGTTTCTCAAAATGGAAAGTGGAATGCAATGTGCTATCATCGGCAAAACTATGGATAGGATTTCCAGTCAATGAAAGAAGGTAATTAATATACAGGAGGAAAAGAGTGGGGGAAAGAACTGAACCTTGGGGGACACCGGCATTAGTGGAGAAGTTAGAAGACAGAGAGCTATCTACCATCACCCTCAGTGAGCAATCAGAGAGAAAACTGGATAACCGATTGCAAAAACAGTTGGCAAACCATAAGATGGAAGCTTGTTTAGAAGACGATCAAACACGATCAAAAGCCTTTGAGATGTCAAGAGCAACTGCTTGTGTTTCACCAAACTTTTCCATTGAATTAGTCCATAAATGGGTAATATAAGCCAGAATATCACCAGTGGATTGATACTGATGGAATCCATACTGTCGATCGTTGATCAGATTGAAGGTTTCTAGGTAGTTTAAGAGTTGACTGTTAATTGATTTCTACATTACTTTAGGAAGAGTAGAAGAAATTGCAATGGGACGATAATTGGATGGGAGGGACTTGTCACCCTTTTTAGGAACTGGCTGATATGAGCAAATTTCCAAGCAGAAGGAAAAACACCTATGGAATAAGAAAGTGAAAAAAGGCGGCAAAGTACAGGAGTAAGTTCAGGAGCACAGGTTTTGAGAACAAGTGGAGAAATACCATCAGGACCTGGAGCTTTCTTAGCATCAAGATTCGTCAAAATCCTTCTGACGTCCTTTTGACAGAAGACCACAGGAGGCATTGAATGGAGCGTGTTGGGAATGGTGGGAGGTGTTTTACGAAGATCATTAATATATGAGTTGGAAGAAAAGTGGGATGCTAGCAGGTCAGCTTTATCCTTGGCTGAAGTGACAACCGAACCATCTGGTTTTGACGGAGGTGGGAGCAGAGATGGGCAAAAGATGCAGCCAATAGCTTTGGCAAGAGACCAGAATGCTCGGCTACCATTAGGGCAAGAAGCAAGTTTTCTGCTCTTAGTCTGTTCAAACTCTAGTTTGGACTGATTAATGACTGCTTTACAATTGTCGCGAGCTTTGGTGTAGGTAGAAAATGAAACTGAAGAATTAGAAACAAGCCAATTACGATATGCAACGTTCTTCTCTTGAACAGCCTTAGCACATTTATTGAAAAACCAAGGTTTAGATAAAGGACAAGATTTTAAAGTGGAGTGTGGGATAAAGGATTCCATTTCTGTAAGAATAATTTCACTGACATGATCTGAGCAAACGGTGACACCAGAAGTTTTGAAACTGTAATCCGACCAAGGAAAAGAAGAAGAGAAATCTCATAGGTCATCCCATTTTGCATTCTCGTAATGCCAAACAATATGAGGTTGGGAATAGCCATGAGATAAAGGCTCCATTGGAGAAGGGACAATCACCAAGTTGTGATCTGAGGTGCCTAAAGGACCTCTCACTTCGAACGTGTACTTACAAGGGTTGTTTGTGAGAAAAAGGTCAAGCGTGTTGGGTGTATAGTTACGATCGTCCAGTATTCTTGTAGGTAAATGAACAATCTGTGCAAGGTCATTAGTAAGCCTCAGCATCTCGACCAGCAGGGTTGGTGTGACTTGAAAACGGAAGCCAACTGGAGTTGTGTACATTAAAATCACCAAGGAAAATTACCTCACTGTTAGGAAAGTTGGACTGGATTAGGTGAAGTTGCGAAGAGAGGAAGTCAAAGAGCTCCAAGTGATTAGTGGAGTTGGGAGAACGGTAGAGACAACAGATGAATTTGACACAATGAGGTAGAGAGATTTTAAGCCAGAGAAGATCAAAGAGAGGAGATTCCAAATTACCAAGTCTCTGACAGGGAATATTGGAACGAACATATACACAAGTACAACCTTTGAGCTGAAAGTAATCATACAGCGAATAATTTGGGCAACTGAGATGAGCAGTAGTTGAATCAACCGATAACTGAGATTCTGTCAGAAAAAGTACATGGGGTGTGGCTGACTGCAAGTGGAAATGGACATTGTTGAGATTAGAATTGAGACCACGTATATTTGTGAAATGAATTAGGAAGTGTTTGGGAGGTTTAGATCTTTTCGCAGATAAGCTTACTCTATTAGTTTGACAATTCATGGTGTATTCATAGTAAGAAAAAGTGGGTCTGACATGCTGTATGAAGTAATGAAATTTTTGGATATGGCTTACACATGGTAAGAATATACCGAGATCCTTGATTTAACGTGGCTTCAACAATGCCCCCCCCCCCCATACACTATTCGGACTCCCTCCAGTCACTATCTGGCAGAGTAGAGGTAGCAAGATTATACACTAGCTGATCCGGAAACCTCCTTCAGAGTTACCAATAGGTTCCGACCAGCCTGCGAACACTGTTTTAGAGCTGTACCCTCAAAATGTAAGGAAGATGTTCTCGCCACGATGTTCATCATAACCTCAAAAGTCATCAATCATACTGCATAATGGAAGAGATGGGGAAGGTATTGACTGGAACTTAGCTCTGGAGACTAAACATGGGTTCCACCACTTCAAGCCTCCAATACCTGAAACTAACCTCAAATCTAACCATCTTAGAATCTTACCAGTAATCCCAACCTATCCAAGCTTATACAGTAACCTCTCTTGAGGGATCAAGTTAAATGCTTTGCTAAAATTCAAATAACCTATATCGAAATTGTTCCATAAATCCAGCTCATTAATAACTGTATCAAAATAGCCTACTAAGTTAATTAAGCATGATTTACCCCTAACAAAGCCATTTTGTGTATCCTTCAGAATGCAATATCTGTCTAAATGTCCCTGGATTGCACTCAATCTACTGGCCCAACCTCAGCCACTGATCTGTTGATATGCTCCCCTATATTGTTTCCAGATATTGAATCCACTAAACAGCAATCATTACCCTATAATATGTAAACTTTCTATTGTGAGATCTTTGCCAGTAAACAGCTGAACTAAATGGAAATTGTTTAATGGAGACAATCAAATTCAGCTCTAATATTGCAGTGGATGATCAAGTTATTCAGCATCAAACTATGCTGGTGTTCAAAGAAAGTGCATCACCCCTTAAAATTGTAATTGTCATCCGAATATCGTAAGTATATGGCAATATTTCTTACAGATTGCATCAGATAAGATTGACATGCATAGGTGATGACGTAATATTGCATCACTGTTAATTTCAGCTATATAAGCAAGCTCTGCAGGAGTTGCAGGATGGAGAGTTATCTGCAGTTGATGCCACGAAGAAAGAGTTACTTTACTTGAGGAAGGATCTTCTTCCCTTCATATTGCTTATAGAGTGTCTTGTAATCAGCTGACAGTGAGTAAATTTCTTTCCAAACTCAAGAATACTGGTTCTGCTGATAGGAAAAAAAGAACCGGATGCCGCAATCGAGTCTCTATGCCAAAACAGGACCACATTTTGAAGTGCTTATGCCTTAAAAACCGTAAAGCTTCTTCATCTGAGCTGAAAGAAAATGGGAAGAGGAGTGGTAGCAAGTTTAGTAAGAAGACTCCTCTTCAAAAATGGACTTGTCATCCTAAGAAGTAGCCCCTCCTCGCACAAAAAAAATGAAAAAGGCCTGATTAATTTGGTGTAAGGAGCATGTCAAATGGATTCCTGAGCAGTGGAAGTCAGTTATTTTCTCAGATGAGGAGAAATTCAACCTGCGTGGCTCTGATGGGAGACAAACAATTCACCGTAGACATGGTGAAGAATACCATCCAGACTGTATGGTGTCTACGATGCAATTCTTCACCAGCCAAATGATATGGGGGTGCATTTTGTATCTTGGAGTAGGTCACCTGCAGTTTATAAAAGGTTCCATAAATGCCAATGGATACCTGGCTATACTGGAAGGCAAATCGCTGCCAATCATTAGAGACCATTTCAACCTGCCAAGTAACTGCATCTTTCAGGATGACTTGTCATCGGGCGAAAAGTGTAAGTAGGCACTTCTGTAGTTACTTTAGTTTCATTTCTGCATTAATTTGACAGTAATGTGTTTACATTTGTTACAGGTGAAAAAATGGTTGGAAAAACGGTCTATTACAACTGTTAGCTGGCCAGGAAACAGCCCGGACCTGAATCCTATAGAGAACTGTTGGCGTCTTGTGTAATCTGCAGTTGCCAGAAAGAAACCCTTTGTGAACTTCAGGAAGCCATAATTCATGTTTGGAACCACAAACTATCAGTTGATTATATTCAGAAATTGATCTTCATCAGGGCCAGAGGCGGTTCAACTAAATATTAGTTTGCACCTGGTGAACTTTTCATTTTGTTTTCCATATAAAATGATAAACTGAAGCAAATTGAAGGTTTCTGATAACATTTCAGTCATAATTGTCATGTTTACCAAAACTGTTGTATATAAAGGTTGCAAATGCTCATTTTGGAATATCTTGAGAGCACCTGTCTAATATTACTTAGCTTTGCCTTAACTATTAACAAATATCTTTTGTTTATATTTCTATTTGTGATGCTAGTCATTAATGTAACATACCATGGTGAAAAGGGGTTAGGTATAAGGTATATTCGGGTCAAATGGCACCCATCTCCGCGTGTGCACATTGTATCGGAAACAGAACACTGTCAAGCCAGAGATTATTATTATTATTATTATTATTATTATTATTATTATTAGCTATATGATGCAAGGAAGCCTGTGGCTTATGCTGCACCAGCAAAATAAAAAATTCCCGAGTTACCCTGAGAGAGAGAGAGAGAGAGAGAGAGAGAGAGAGAGAGAGAGAGAGAGAGAGAGATAAGAAGGAAATCACCAAGAAAGAGAAGAATGGTGATATCCAGCTCAGGACCCTGGGTGTGCCAAGCCCATACTCACACAGATGTGAGCCCCCGGGGTGTGCGGGTCGTGGGTTGTGTAAGATGTTGTGCCCATCATTCCTCTGGTTTATTGGCTGCCGGGCCCCTATTGGGAGCCGACATTGCCCATACCCCATTAAAGAGTGCTGTGTGGGGTTGTACGCTGAAAGGACAAGTTCTAGGAGCCTAAAAGGTCAGGCAAAATTTTATTGTAATTTAAGTTTGGACGCGTGGGACGAACCCTCCCAATACTTTCTCTTACACAGCGTTCGTCCCAATACTTTCTCTTACACAGCGTTCATGTGGGATGAACGCTGTGTAAGAGAAAGTATTGGGGGGGGAGACTAAAGACTAGGGGGATGAAGCAGGAAGAAGGGGTCGATAGTGAAGGTGACCCCATTGTTTTTTTTTTTTTTTTTTTTCTCAGTGGGATGTGCCCAGCCCCACCAGAGTGAAAATTTGGGGAGGCGAGAAGAGAGAAATCTCTCCTCCTGCCTGGGGGAGTTCGAAGGAAAGATCCATGCAAGGGAGAGCGGATTAAGAGTCACTAATAGGCCATCTATATATCAAGGCCACCATAGTAATCCATGTCCAAGGTCTTGTCCATTGGGGGGGGAGACTGGGGAGTCTTGTCAGAGAGTCAATAGTAGTGAGGTTAGGTTCGGAGATAGTCTTGTATTCCGTGGGAAAAACAATATTCTGTACTTGAGTCCTTTGCTGGAGTTTTTGTTGGTGGAGTGGGCCATTTGTTCCTTCAGGAACAGAGATGTCCTGTCTGTGCCTTCCTTTGGGACAAAGTCCCATCTTTGGTTTCATATTGATTTTTAAAATGGTTTATTCTTTTGTCTTTGGAGGAGGGACCAGAGGGAGCCCATCCCTGCTTGCTTGACATCAGACACCAGTAGACATTTGTCTGTTCCGATATGACGTTCATGGATCAGGGGTCCCATTTTAGGGTCCTCGTATATGGAGAGTCCTTTGTGTTGGTATTCGCTGTTGGGATTGTGCTCTGTCCTCAGTTCTGATGTACAGTGGTAATATAAGCCAAGATTATGGCAGTGGAAGGATCCTTCATCTGTAGAAGAGTTCCTGTGTGAAGTTGATAAAAGCATTATAGGTCTCGCTGGATTCCAAGAGGTAATGCTCTTGGTCCTTTGGATTAAAGTATATTTTGGTAATTAATACACATCTTAGGTCTTCGTAGATTGGGCAAGTATACATTAGGTGCTCCCAGGTCTCTGGGAGCCTGCAGAAGCATAGGGGGTTGTCTGTTAATCCCATTGTTATTAACTTTCCTCTGATGGCTTCATGCCCAGTGAGTAGATATGAGGACAGTAGGCCTGGGGAAAACCAGACCGGCATTTCTGGATGAGTTTTTCTGAGGTCTGTTTGGGTGCAGATGTCCCTTTAATAAGACTGAGCAGGTTTTAGCGGCAGAGATTTGCAGGTTGTGTTCAGTTGCCCATTCCTGTAGGGTTTGAGAACTCTATTTCCAGAAGCTTCCAGTTGTGTCCTGCTGCCTGCAGCAAGCATGAAGGCCAAGTCATCATCATAAGCCAAAGATGTAACGTTTCCTAGGTCTTTTTGCAGAAACTTGTCAAGTTCCATAATACGGAGCTGAGCCTTGTGGACAGCCTCTGTGCATCTGCCATGTGACTTGAGCATATGGGGCTCTCACAGTGATTTTCCTGTGCGAGAGATACTGTGCAATGCATTTAAAGATATTTGTAGGGAGATTTGCCCTTCTGAGCCTTGCCAGGACGCTCGGCCATCAAAGGGTGTTGAACACCCCGGCAAAGTCGACAGAGATGACAAGGAAATATTTTTGTTCACAGGTGTTGGCAGCATTTATAATTTGATCCAGGGCATGAATAGTAGATCTGCCTTTCCTGAAGCCATATTGGTTGTCAGAAAATAGGTTTTCTGCAGAGTAATACTTCTTAATTCTTTGTTTCAACATGTATTTTTGAATACTTTACTTATGACTGATAGTAAGGCAATTGGATGATAAGATTTTGGTATGTCTTATCTTTTGGACGGATTTTTTTAGGATTAGCTGGACACTCGCTGTACGCCAGTCAAGCGGGAAGCAGCCTTCTCATAGACAGTGGTTGAACAGGTTTAAGAAGAGCTGTGGAATGTATTCGATGGCTTTCTTTATGATTTCAGGTTCTAATTGGTCGAGTCTTTCTATTTTTTGTTAGATGGGTGGCGAGGTGTAAGTCCTGTTCTGAGAAGGGTTTTCAGTCTGAAGTGTTAAGTAGTTTTCATTGCTTTTGCATAGTTTGATCTGCTGCAGTGTTGAAAGATTTACTGCTGGGTGAAAAACAGTATTCAGGATGTTGTTTATGGATTCTCTCCAGTTGGTGGTTGTTTGATTTAGTTGGGTTTTGGTGGAGTGAATAACTTCACCCCTGGGGAATCTATTTGTGGTGATTTTGAAATGATAAACCCAGGGTTTATCATTTCCCACTGTTGAAACTAGGTTTTCCCACGCTAGTTTTTTCCTTTGCCGTATCAATGTTGTGTATTGGTTCCTCTTTTCCCTGTAGCTTTGCTTAAGGGCATCAACCTCTGGTTCTGGTTGTGTCCTATGGACACATTGGCACGTTCACCTCTTGTTGAAGGTTCTGCAGGTCTTGGTTCCACCACAGGACAGTTCTTGACTGAGGTTTTTTCCTTGGAATGGCTGTGGAGGCTGCGTTTGTAATGATTCTTGTTACGGCCCTTTGATGTTAGTTGGGGTCTCTGATCTGTTGATGTTGGGCATGGAAATCTTGGGCCGCGGCAGTGATACTAGTTTGGAATAGTGGCCAATCTGCTTTAGTGATGGCGAATCCCTGGAGTTGTATTCTTGGAAGGGTACCACAATCAAGTGCTCTGGTCATCTGGAAGGTTATGGTGCGGTGGTCGGAAGTAGATCAGCCATCCTGCACTGTCCAGTTTGAGATATGCCCAGTGAGTGATCTAGTTGACAGAATTATGTCTATAGTAGACTCCCAGAGTGTGCTTGAGTAGGTGGCAAGGTTGTTTAGGCAATTTAATATTGTGAAAGGGCTGTTGGCGAGATATTCCTCAAGTTGTTGTCCATTTCTGGATCCGCTTCGCTCCTGGCTTTGGCTATACCAGCTGGGAGAGTGACGGTTCATGTTCGCGCTGACAAGTATCCTGGCATTCGGTAGTTCAGCAGTTAGATTCTGGAGATAATTTATAACCAGAAGGATGTCATTCCCAGGTCTGGAGTATATGGATACATATACTCCAGTAGAATTCACCAACGGGACAAATAATGTGGGCGCATGCGGCCCAGGAATGGCAGAAATGAGTGATTTTGGTTGTAGTGAAGTCTGGATTGCGAACCAATATAGCTGCCCGGGGGGGGGGGGGGTGTTGCCTTGGCACTGTACAATCTTATAAGTGGTGGGGCATCCCTTAACTTCTTTGGCATGGGTGAGGGTTCTTGTATCAGTAGTAGGTCTATATTTTCTTCTGCTTTGTGGCAGAGTTGGCCAGCAACTGAAATTGCCCTTCGTGCATTATTTTGTACTCTGTTTGAAATTTGCTGTTTATGGTGTGGTTCCATAATTGATCTTTTGCTGGTGTAGACTCTTTGCTTTTAGATAAATTGGACAATTGCTGGCCCTGATGGAATGCAAGTGCTGGATGTTTTGTGCCTTACAGTATGCACATTTTGGATCTTCAGACATGTAAAATTCCTAGGTGATGCACTTTCTTTGAACACAAGTGTATATAATATAAATGCCACTGAACACATTACAAAACAAATATTAGCAGCCACTACTACAACTATGCGACAGATCTCAAACAAAATATGCACAAATACTATCTAATTGGTGAAATCATGCATGTAATGCTACAAAGAAAAGAAGAATAGAGCATGGAATCAGTTTTGTATATACCCAACCACTGCTAATCTCATAACGTATAAGAAACTGAAAGTGTATTCCTGCTTCATCAGAGAGTTAGCCAAAAAAGAGTCATGGATTCTTTTTGCTTCCTTCATCATCAAAGATACGGACACCAGAATAATTTTCAAGAAAATTAGACAGCTTAATGGAAAATTTCCATCAGTCGTCTCATTATTCATAATGTGAAACACAGGAAATAAACCTGCCAGAAGACTAGCAAATATATTTTCAGACTACTTCTCTTAACTGTCTGCAGTGTGTGCATGCATATGATCCATCTTTTTGAAAAGATAAAAAGTAGTTGGAAATATAAAATCAGTTTCAGAACAAAATGAACTCTGTTGTACCACCAACCTCTAACAATGTTGGAACTTCAGGCATCATTAAATAAATCAGGCAACACTGCAGCTCCTCATGGTGTTTGCTACATGTTAAAGCCAATTTTTTTTTTTTAACACTATTACTCTAGCTCCTGGCATCATTGAGCCATTCTGCTAATTCTCAAACCTGGGAAGGATTAGCCAAATTCATTTAACTACATGCCAGTCTCACTTACTAACTGCTTAGGTAAGATATTGGAGAAAATGATAAATGGTCATTTTACAAGTCAAAACTTGATGAACAGTTATCGATTTGGCATTTGGAAAAAATCTAAAGCAAACCTACAAAATTCAATCATCAAGAACGAACATTTAATCATAGTGTCTGTCTCTCGACATAGGGAAAGTCTTTTATCTCATTTAGTATCCTTTGAGACCTTCATGCTCTTGGGTGTATTATAGCCTTAGTTGCTAATGCGCCAATAAAACCCAACCAACCATCATGCTCTTGGACTTTTGGACAATCTACCATCATTACTTCAGAGCTTTCTCCAAGATTGACCTTTAACCTTTCAAGTCTGTTTTCAGAGTGTCTGTTCTCAAACCAGGAAAAAAAAATTGAGTTACTCTGAGAGAGAGAGAGAGAGAGGGGAATCACCAAGAAAGAGAAGAATGATGATATCCAACTCATGACCCTGGGTGTGCCAAGCCCAATACTCACCAGATGTGAGCCCCGGAGTAAATCTTCACAGAAAGGCAACTCCAGGTATTAGTTAATAAAACGGAATTGTGGATGTTATATAATGGCTACTGATTATTGCCACAGAAGACCATGGCTATACATTTTTGCAAAAAAAGCAAAAAATGCACCTGGAACCAGAACTGAGGTTAGGAAGTCATTCTATAGCATATATGAATTATTTATTTAAAAAAAAAAAAAAAAGGAGTATCCTCAAAGTACTCTCTTCTATGTCATAGGGTGCTGATCTCTATACCTTGCTTCTTCTGTATCGAACCATAATCTAATTCCGATTGGACTATGGTGCTGCAGTATATGACTTCATAAGGAATTTATATTTCAGTGGCTAAATCCAAGGGATTTATATTTCAGTGCAGAAATCCAGTTCAACGTAATGCCCTTAGAATAACATTAGATGCATACTGAACATACTGCTCTGGCAGCCTGTCTGTACTGAGTCAGAACTTCATCTCTGACTCTGTCATGAAGTTCTCTGAGCAGCACAGATGGGCTGCCAGAACAGGCAATGGAGTTTTGTCAATGATATATAGGAATTTTGCTAGCAGAGAAAAGGAGGTGATTATCCCTGTGTATAAGGCAATGGTCGGGCCACACCTTGAGTACTGTGTACAGGTCTGGAGGCCCCGTTTTAGAAAGGATGTAGAGTTGCTAGAACGAGCACAGAGAAGGGCAACAAGATTGGTGAGAGGAACAAAGGGGGTGCACTTACAGAGAAAGGCTTAAGTTCTGCAAGTTGCAGCAGCTGGAGACTAGGCACCTGCAAGGTGATCTGATTGAGGTGTATAAGGCCTTGAATGGTTTGAGCAGGCTCAATGCTGATGGGATATTTCCGTTTGCTCAGATTAAGAACCTGAGGGGACATAGATTCAAATTGAGGAAAGACAGTTGTAGAATAGATATGTGGAAGTTGGCCTTTAGCCAGCGGGTAGTTGATTGCTGGAACAGATTTCCATCTGTTATTGTAGAAGTTGATAGCTTAAATAAATTTAAGGCTGAACTAGACAAACATTTGGAGTGACCGGATGGGTGAAATGGGAAGGTGTTTTTTTTTTTATTTGGCTGATGCTGTATAAGTTTGCTTTCTTGCATCATATGCCTCAGCTAATGCTAATGCTAATAAGGAATTTATATTTCAGTATCTAAATCCAAGGAATTTATATTTCGGTGTAGAAATCCAGTTCAATGTAATACCCTTAGAATAATGTTAGATGCATAATGAACATCGACTGTCCATAGATTATGTATAGAGACACATGAACCTCCATTAGCACTTAGGAGAAAGATGCTTACCCTTAACTGTGGAGCCAAACTAAACAACTATGTGAATAAACCTAATGAAAATAAGCCAAAAGGAATCAGTCTGAAAGAGCTTATGAAAAAATGGAATGTCTGCCTCCAAAATAAGTACCTGGAAATGGAAGCAGTGCAGCCACCATGGTCTGTGTATAAACCATTCTGTGACTATTATTTTTGCTAATGGAGTTGGGAGGGGATTCGCTAACAAATATCAAAATATCCAGCAGCTACAGCCCATGTAGCCCTATGCATCAATTCATTTATGTACTGATGGTTGAAAAACAGATACATCTGTAGGTTCTGCAGTGGCTCTACCTACTGCAGCATCTACATCACTGAGCTTTGTGATCAAGATGGCTCAAGAACATGCCTAGCAATAAGCAGATAATCAATACACTGAATCTCAGAGTGCAATAAATTCTCTAAAACATAAAACTTCCTCTGTGTGCCCAATTTTGAAACAAGTCACGTCTAATACAACTTACTGAAAATGGAAAAACAGGTACATTTTGCTGGATTACAGAATGTGCTGGAATTCTGGGAAATGAAAGACCCAATCAAGCTGTGAGCAATTCCCTCGACACTATTTTATCATCTGCATTGGGACCATAGGACTACAAACCAATAATTTGGCAGGACCAATAATTTGAACAATGGACATTAATATGACAAGAACAAACCCATAGTAAGCCTCTTCAAATCAAGCAAACTCCATAACTTTGTCAGTCCAGTTTCTATAAGAACAGGAGAGAAGAGAAGAGAAGAGAAGAGAAGAGAAGAGAAGAGAAGAGAAGAGAAGAGGCTGTCCTTGCTTTTTTTTTTTTTTTTTTTTGGTAGTTGTTGGCGCATAGGCTTCTGTGGCCATAATGCACCTCCCAGGGTTTTTGCAGTACTTTGATCCAAGCCCAAGGTGGGAATCGAACCCGCGACCTTTGGGTTGCTAGGTAGGCACTTTAGATAATTTGGGCAGATGGGCTAAGAAGTGGCAACTGAAGTTTAACCTTGACAAATGCAAAGTACTGCATATGGGTAGAAGTAACCCCAGAGAAACGTACCAACTGTGTGGTACTACACTTAAGGTGGTAGAAAATGAAAAAGACCTGGGAGTAATTGTGCAGTCAGATATGAAGTTCTCTGAGCAATGTAGACAGGCTGCCAGGGCAGGTCATGGGGTTTTGTCAATGATATATAGGAATTTTGCTAGCAGGGAAAAGGAGGTGATTATCCCTCTGTATAAGGCAATGGTCAGGCCACACCTTGAGTACTGCGTACAGGTCTGGAGGCCTCATTTTAGGAAGGATGTAGATTTACTTGAGCGTGTACAGAGAAGGGCAACAAGATTGGTGAGGGGAATGAAGGGATCCTCTTACCAAGAGAGGCTTAAGTTCTGCAAATTGCAGTGGCTGGAGACTAGGCACCTGTGCGGTGATCTGATTGAGGTATATAAGGCCTTGAATGGGTTGAGCACGCTGAATTCTGATGGGATCCTTCCACTTGTTCAGATTACGAACCAAAGGGGGCATAAATTCAAATTAAGAAAAGACAGATGTAGAATAGATGTGCGGAAATTTGCCTTTAGCCAGCGGGTGGTTAATTGCAAACTTCCATCTGTTGTTGTGGAAGTTGATAGGTTGAATAAATTTAAGGAGGAACTGGACAGGCATTTGGAGGGAATGGTGTGATTTTTTTTTTGGCTGATGCTGCATAAGCTCATACATTTGCTTTCTTGCATCACATGCCACTACTACTACTACTCACCCGGCTAGCCCGGTCGGCGCTGTCCTTGCAAGAATATATATATATATGGATCACACACATCTTACCCATTTCCTTCCATTTATTAATAGGTGAGGTTCCTCCTACTTGTTCTTTCTGTCAATCCCTACTTACTGTTAAACATTCTTCTGACTATCCTCATTACCAAGATTGCGTCTTTTAAATCTCTTTCACTAAGTGCAAGCTTTGAAACTTGGAGACTTCTTTAGGAGACACAGCTGATTTAGTTAATTTGTTTAAATATCCAAAAAATATTCAAGTGTATGATCACCTTTAAAACCCATCATGTATAGTAACAGGCACAATTTGGCCTTTGTGCTAGAAATCCCTTATATCGACCAACTAACCTATAAACCTGAAAAAGTTCTGGAAAAACAGTGAATGTACCTCACAGAAAAATATACTTTTGCATTGGAGGATTTAGAAAGTTAGGAATTTACAATGAAGTATGTGAAATCTTTTTCAATTTCACATATAATAAAGATCACAGAGGTTTTTTTTTTTTTTTTTTTTCATAGTCATTATGCGGCATGATGTGTATGAGCTGTATATTAAAACAACCACTATGTTGTTTATTATGAATAATTGTACATACCTTCTTAAAATAAGGAGTTTCATATATTTTATGATGTTATTTGCTACTAACTGTTTGTAATCCATGAAAAAACTATGTAAGTTGGTCATAGAGTGCTTAAGTGAACTGTTGACCACTTTGGCATTTTTTTGGCACTTACAGCAATTAAGAGTGAAAAGAAAGAGTGCCCGGTATGTGCGAAAAACTTGAAAAATATGTTTGATTACATTTATGAAAATTTACCTCAGTTATGTGGAATTAAATCTATTTTTGTGTGCATAAATTAGATCACTATTTATGAAAGAGAACCATAGAATGGGTTTAGAATTCAATATGCAATATGTACTACTACTTTGGCAAGCCAAATCAAAATAGTTTACTGTCCTGAAAATTGGCTTTCGTTTTTATGCTTTATTTATTTTAGTGTATAGTTGCATGTGATATTTTCCTTGATTACCCTTTTTCATAAGTTGCAACTTATTTACAAGGGGAAGGGGAGAAAAAAAGATTTAATTCTACGCAACAAAGGTAAAAAAATTTGCAACTATAATCAAACATATAAATAAAATAAATTTTCTGTTTATACTCTGGGATGACCAAATGGTCAGGAGTTTACAAGATACACAGAATACAAGAAACAGCACCGTATTCAGCAGTCACTGACTTGAACCTTGGTCACTCAAAGCACGTGTACTTATGCACCCGCGCACCTGACCACGGCTATGGCGGCCTTTGATTTGGTATGATTTGGTAACAAGGGAAAAAATGCTGGTGGAACATTTTTTAAATAGTTAGTTTCTCCCCCCCCCCCCCAGATTCATGTTTTCAGCTGTACTCAAACACTTTTTTTTTGTTTATCACTCTCGACTGTTCTAAAGTGATGTCATAGTCATCAATTAGCTAGATCAGGTTGCACTTAGTCATGAAGTTTACTGAGAATGATAACACAAAAAAAGGGAAAAATGTCACTAGTTTTTTTTTTGTTTTTTTTTTGCAGATTACAATTTTAAACATGACATGGATACTCTTTTAATAGGTATGTACAATTGTACATAATAAACAACATAAATTATTTTAAAATACAGCTTGTTATCTCAAACTGTATGATTAGTAATAGTAGCAAAAATGGAACTTAAAAATGTTGTTATCACATGCAAGATATTTTTCAAATTTCTCCACAGCACAGTTTATATGAATTAATGCATTACTTCATATAAACTGAATTAATGCATTAACCATTTATTCATGAATGTCTACTACAGAAGAATTAATGATTAATACATGATATTGCACTACCTTTTAAATTAAAATTAGAAAAATTCTGCACAGCATTGATAAGAGTATTTTATTAAAAATTTGTTATAATTATTAATACCAGCAAATGTATGGATATTTTGAATCCATTAAAATCAAAGTGGGCATTTTTCGGTCCCTTGAGCTTTGAATTAACAAAAGTTTACTATACTATATAGAAATAGTGTTAAAAGGAACCACAAATAGCTTTGTAATTATGCACATGTATAGAAATTAATAAACTGATTACATTAATTCCAACATTAAAAAATTATATTGCAAGTTTCATATAAACCATGTATTTCATATAAACCAAATTAATAACTAAAGAGCTACATAGAGCACTTTAGGGCTAAAGTGTCAGGTTGCAAAATAAGTCTCAGGTTGCAAAATAGTTAATTGACGTGTAAGTTAGTGTAAGCACATTATTTCTATATGCAGCTAACTATTAAGTAACTAGGAATTGGCATCATTAAGTACATCTAATATTGTGAATACTTCACAACGAGTTACCATGATATTGCACTACCTCGAATAAATAACGCTTCACCAATGGAGAAGACTACTGTTACTTATTCTCAGCAGATACCACCACCCAGATGGCACTATTTCGGAGCTTGTTGGCTCCTCATCAGTGGGTGGGCAGGTACCCTGGTGATGCAATGATGACATTGCACCACCTACCGAAGAGGAGCCAAAAAGCTCTGAAATAGGGCTGTCTGAATGGTGGTATCTACCAAGAATAAGTAACAGTAATCTTCTCCATTGGTGAGGCATTACCTATTCGAGGTAGTGCAATATCATGATAACTCATTGTGAAGGTATTACAATATGAGATGTACTTAATGATGCCAATTTCTAGTTACTTAGTAGCTGGCTGCATATAGAAATGATGCACTTGCATTAACTTAGACATCAACTAAAGAGCTACATAAATCATAAAATTCCATCCTTGAATTGCTTTATGCACATATGAATTTCAAATTTTAGTATTGATATAATATAATATTTAGTCCTTTATTTTTATATTCAGGTTGTAGGTTTTGATGGTTCTACGACTGTTGAAGAATTTATTCAGACTTTAAATACTGAAGTAGGCATCAGAGACACCAACCAGTCAGGCTTTTCTTTGTTCAGTGATGATCCTATAGAAAAAGATATTGAACATTGTTTACAGAGCTCTTCTAAGGTAAATAATTAAGGAGTGATATATTTTTGTTTCAGTAGGCATAACTTGCATTTTATCATAATTGCAAGTTTAATCTATAAATATCCTTTAGAGTACTGATATGTGTTTTTTGTTACTTTCAGCTATGTGATGTTATCTCAAGATGGGAACAAGCACTTAGGGAAAAGCATTTAGGGAAATTTGAGAATACAAGGGTGATTAAACTTATGTATAAGAACAGGTGTGTGAACTCAATCTCTTTTTTCAATTTTTACAAGTTAGATTAAATTATTATCTTCATTAATTATATTACTCTTGTTTATTAGTCATAACATAATAATGTATGGCATTAAGGGCAAGTTGCTACAATGGAAAAAAAGGATGGTTGAGTGGGAGAAGACAGAGAGTGGTAATCAATGGACATTGCTCTTTGTGGACTAATGTTATTAGTGGAGTCCCCCAGGGTTCGGTGTTGGGCCCATCGTTGTTTTCTGTATGTCTAACTTTGCAGACAATATGAAGGTTGGCAGGATTGTTAAAGACAGTAATGATAGTACCCTGCTGCAAAAGTTGAGCAGATGGGCTGAGAGGTGGCAACTGAAGTTTAACATTTACAAATGTAAAGTACTGCATATGGGTGCAGTAACCCCAAAGTAAAGTACTAACTATACAGTACTACACTCAGGGTAGTGGAGAATGAAAAGGACCTGGGGGTAATTGTGTAGTCAGATATGAAGTTTTCTGAGTAGTGCAGACAGGCCGCAAGAGTAGATCATGGTGTCTTGTCAATTATATACAGGAATTTTGCTAGCAGAGATAAGGAAGTGATTGTCCCATTGTCAGGCCATGCCTTGAGTACTGCATACAGGTCTGGAGGCCTCATTTTAGGAAGGATGTAGACCTCCTGGAATGAGTACAGAGAAGAGCAACAAGATTGGTGAGTGGAACAAAGGGTTGCTGTTACCAAGAAAGGCTTAAGTTCTGCAAATTTCAGCATCTGGAGACTAAGCACCTGTGAGGCGATCTAATTGAGGTGTATAAGACCTTGGATGGTTTGAGCAAGCTCAATGCTAGTGGATTCTTCCTGCTGCTTAGATTACTCAACCTGAGGGGACATAAATTCAAATTGAGGAAGAACAATTGTAGAATAGATGTGCAGAAAATTGCCTTTAGCCAGCAGGTCATTGATAGTTGGAACAAACTCTCATCTGTTGTAGTGGAGGTCAACAACCTAAATAAGTTCAAGGCAGAACTAGACAAACATTTGGAGTGAATGGATGGGTGAAAGGAAGGGCATTTCCCCTCCCCCCATTTTTTTTCTTTTTTTGGCTGATGCTATATAACTTGCTTTCTTGCATCATAGAACTCTACTAATTATGACTTTTCATAATTAAAAGTTTTTTTAATTATGAAAATATTATTGCTTCCACTGCTTCTGTTCTATGTAATTATTGAGGAGGACAGGGAGGAACATATAATATATGTAACCATAACAGTTACATGTTCCTCATGTATTACACAAGAAACATGTAACTGTTGTGGCTCTTTTCCATATAATTAGACCAGGAAATATGTGTAGCATGTGTGTGCCTGTCTCTAATTCCATTTAAACAAACATTTAAAATCTTTACCCTTTCTTAATAAAGTAAAAATAAAACCAGCTAGCTGAGCTAGGCTTATCAGCTTAAAACTGTACTTTATTTGATATATTTTTTTCTCTGTGTATACATATTTTAGATTATGTCCTCTTTTAATTGCATTATAGGTTATGCTTCAGACAGCTTCTGAAAGCTGAAACAGATAAAGAACGCTTGTTCACAGCTTATCAAATTAATGAGGAGATAGTGCAGGGAAGATTTCCTCTTAGCAGGGAATTGGCATTGGAATTAGCCACACTAATGGCTCAGGTAATTGTCCATTTATATAATTTAGAATAGTATAAACTGTTGGGCAGAATTTCTGTATAATTTCCACCATTAAATCATTTTATTTGTTTATATGGGTTATTTGTATAACGCTTATTGTAGACAAAATTAATTGTGGGAAAATCAATTTATGAAAAACATGTTGAAATCACTATTAAGGACAAAAAATGTTTTATTGAACCAGTTTCTAAAAAAGGGTGACAAATTACCCTCATCCAATTATCATCCCATTTCACTTACTTCTACTCTTACCAAAGTAATGGAGAAATCCATTAATTGATAACTCCTAAACTATCTAGAAACGTTCCATCCAATCAATGATGGCCAATATGGATTCAGTCAGTGTCAATCCATTGGTGATATACTGGCTTATGTTACATATGGGCAAATTCAGTGGAAATGTTTGGTGAAATTTAAGCATTTGCTGTTGACATTTCAAAGGCTTTCAATTATGTTTGGCATAAAGGCCTTCTAAATAAGCTTCCATCTTATTGACTGCCAACTATATTTTGTAATTTGAGTATCCAGTTTTCTCTCAGACCACTCACAGTGAGTGATAGTAGATGGCTCTCTGTGCCCCTTGACGTGGACACCTGTACATGGTGAGGGGACCTCCCAGTGATGCTGCAGGTCATCCAGATTAGCATCATTGGGATATAACGCCCCATACCTTGGTTCCAGGGTTACATCATTGGAATCCAGTGTGTGCAGCCGCATGCCTCGACCTATGGAAACTCGGAAAGGGAGATCCTGGTAGTTGAGGGGCCCAGCCTTGATACACCACTTCAGCCCCTGCTTCGACAAGACAGGTGGTCCCAGACCAGCCCGACTGGGATCAATCGGCAGGTGGTTCTTACTGCTAGGGTCAACTGCGTTTCAATAAGAATCCCTCTTTTTGGTCCTGGGACTGGATCAAGGCTTATTGGAAACATGGGTATGGTGCTCTTAAGGGAACTTGGCATCCCATTCGTGTACGCAGTACTTGCTAGTTCACGAGTGGGCGTCCCCTCTTAGGGCTCCGTGGTGTGTGAGGTACTTAGGGCATCTGAAATTTTTATTTTACTCCTATGAGTATTTTAAATCCTATTTCTTCTGGGGCCCAACAACGCCTCTACCTAATCGATCAGATGAGAATGATACTAATTCTGTCAAAAGAGCCACTGGAATCCGGCGTGTGTAGCCGAATTCCAATGGCTATTTTGTAACCATCTGTAACATCGCTTTTCCTCATTCTCCATTCCACCAGAGAGCAGTCAATCAGGAAGATGTCACCCTTCTTAATCCAGAAAGGATTAGAAAGGTTGGCAGGATCACCAAAATCCATAAAACAGCTGGGTTCTGGCGATCTTTTAGTTGAAGCTTCAAGCATAAAGCAAGCGGAAAGAATTTTGAAAGCGACATCCATAGGGGGAATACCGATGAGTGTAACACCCCACAAAACTCTGAACTCTTCACGAGGTGCCATTTCAGAGTGGGATCTTCTTCATGTCTCTGAAGAGAAAAGACCAAGGAGTGATGGCTGTCAATACTGCACAGCCTCCAAGTTCCATCAAGGCAGGCTACTTAAATTGCCCAGTGAGGATTTACATCCCAAACCCACTGAGGTGTTTTAGATGTCAAAAATATAGCCACTCACAAACAGCTTGTCATGGTAATCCTGCCTGTGCTCGATGTGGTGCGAAGGACCACGAGAACAAGGAATGTTCAGTTTCCAAACCAAACTGTGTAAATTGCTAAGGAGATCATCCCGCCTACTCAAGAGTATGCCAGAGGTGGAAGGACGAAAAAGAAATTCAAAAACTAAAAACAGAGCGGAACATATCCTATCAGGAGGCCAGAAAACGCATTCAACCAATAAATAGCGGGAAACCTTCATGTGCCCAGAAGGTTTCTGCAAAGTGCACCATCACTTCGCAGAAAGTGATGACACAACTTAGATGATTGTACCACCAAAACTAATGACAGGATGCTGCTGCAACAGGATCTAAAAACGTTGAGCAGGTGGGCTGAGAGGTGGCAACTGAAGTTTAACAATGACAAATGTAGTCATTGTCAAATGACAATGTGGGAAGCAGTAACCCCAGAGTAACATATCAACTGTGTGGTACTACACTGACAGTGGTAGAGAATGAAAAGGACCTGGGGGTAATTTTGCAGGCAGATATGAAATTTTCTGAGCAGTGCAGACGATCTGCAAGAGTAGCTCACATTGTCTTGTCAATGATATATAGGAATTTTTCTAGTAGGGATAAGGAGGTGATTATCCCCTTGTATAAGGCAATGGTCAGGTGACACCTTGAGTACTGTGTACAGGTCTGGAGGCCTCATTTTAAGAAGGATGTATAGCTGCTGGAACAAGTACAGAGAAGGACTACAAGAATACAAGACCTGCCCTTAACAAAACCATGCTGTGTCTGAGCTATAACTGAATTCTTGTCTAGATGATCCTGCAGTGCTTCTTTAACCAGTGCCTCCATTAATTTTCCTGGAACCGAAGTTAAACTAACAGGTCTATAATTACTTGTGTCAGCCTTTGATCCTCCTTTGTGAATTGGGGTTACATTTGCACATCTCCAGTCTATCGGTACCTCCCCTGAGTCCAAAGAAGCTCTCATAATTATGGCTAGGGATTTGCTTACTTCCTTTGCTGCCTCCTTTAATATAACTGGATAGATCACATGCACCCCGGGTGTCTTTTTTATGTTTATCCTCAACAATTTCTCCTCCACTTTCCTCTCAGTTATTAGAAAATCATCTAGCTCACTGCCAATGTTTACTTCACCTACGACATTCCCCTTCCTGAATAACTCCTCATGTGTGAATGTAGATGCAAAATACTTGTTTAAATTGTTAGCCACCTGAGCAGGATCCTCAACTGTTGAACCATCAACATCCAGTGGACCAATCTGATTCATCCCTTTCCTTCTTGAGTTTAAATAGGTAAAGAACTCTTTTCTGTTTTTCTTTGCATCCTTTGCCAAGGATTTCTCATAATCTGCCTTTGCCTGCCTAATCTCCTTTGTGACTTGGTTACAGACCAACTTATATCTATCATAGGCTTCCATGTCACCCATTAATTTGTATGTATCACATGCATTTTTCTTCTCTGCCATATGTCTCATTAGTTCATCTGACAACCATTTAGGCCTGAATCTTGAACAATATTTCTTGGTTGGTATATAAAGCCTGGTAGCTTCCAAAATTAGTTCCTTGAATGTTTCCCATTTTGAATTTGCTGTTGGTAACATCATCAGTTGGTCCCACTGTATAGAATTTAAATACTGTCTCAGACCATCATAGTCGCCTTTACGAAAGCAAAAACCCTTCCCTTTACCTCTAATGGTAGTTACCTCCTTGAGTAGATCCCACTTCAGCACAGTGTGATCACTGCCACCTAGTGGTTCCTTTATCTGCAGATTCTTAATGCATGAAGAATCACTACTGATAATCAGATCAAGAGTATTACTCCCTCTAGTTGCCTCCCGAACATGCTGGTGTAGAAAACAATCATCCAATAAATCCACAAAAGCCTTGCTAGTGTGTGAGTGACCAACCCACAAATTCCAGTCAATATCTGGGAAATTAAAATCTCCCATTACAAGACTCTCTGATTTACTGGCCCATTCTATTTCCCTATACAGTATCTTATTATACTCATCAGAGTCATTAGGCCTATAGCACACTCCTACTCTCAATTTTGATTTACCTATGCTTATGTCACACCAAACTGACTGGACACTGCACTGTCCATCGATGTCGACTGGCTTCACTTCCTTGGATTTTATGTGTTTCTTAACTAATAGCATAACCCCTCCTCCCTTCCTATCCTGTCTATCCTTTCTGTAGACGTTGTACTCCCCAAATTCCAGTTCTGCATTCCTTATATCTGTGTGACACCACGTCTCTGAAATCCCCACAATATCTGCCTTTGATGTTTTGAGCAATACCTCAAATTCATCAAATTTATTTACTAAACTCCTAGCATTGGTGTATACGCAAGTATACATGCATCTGTTTCTATTCTTAGCTACCCTAACACAACCCATGTGTTTACTTGTACCTCAATGGCTTCCAGCAGTCTCTGAAATATCCTGCATCTTGTTTTTCAGGCTTCTGCTCATTCCAATAGAAGCAGTGCAAGAATCTCTTTCACCTCTGCCAGTGGCTACTGTTAATCTATTAGTCTTTGTCTCCCCCCAAGCTAGCAGTTTTCCGACCCACCTAACACTGCCTCGATAGCATCAGCAAATATTCTTGCACCCTTTCTATTTAAGTGTATCCCATCCCTGTAGAAGCAATCTCTCCTGTTAACAAGTACAGTCCAGGCTGAAAAAAATTCTACCCCTTGAGCCTTGCACAATCTTTCCAGGACCGAATTGATTGACAAGGCTCTCATCATATACTCCCTCCTATTGTGTCTGGGCAGAATTGCAGACACTTTCAAATTCAACTCTACTTCACGGCTTTTTTTCAACAGTGACCTGTACTTGTTAAGTAATTCTGCTGGTGGCAGTGATCACAGTGTACTGATGTGGGATTTACTCAGAGATGTAACTACCATCAGGGGTAAAGGGAAGGGTTTTTGCTTTTGTAAAGGTGACTAAGATGGCTTCAGACAGTTTTTAAATTCTATACAGTGGGACCAACTAATGGTGTTACCAACAGACTAACAGTAAATTCTAAATAGAAAGCATTCAAGGATTCATTTAATTAATTTATTTCATATTTGTTTTACCAGTAACTTAACTTAATGCATACCACTTGTACTTAAAATAATTAAATGCACTTGGCATAATACTTTAAAAGTTTAATATCTATATAATATCGGTGTTTAGATACACCATAGACACTCTTAAAAAACTACAAAGTAGTTGTTGTGGGCATCATTTGCTCTTTCTTCATTTGAACTTCTTCTTTGAGCATATCCTAAATAGTTACGAAAAATGCGCATCATACATCAGGATCCCAGGGAATAAAAAGACCACTAGGCCAAGATGGAAATTATGCCCATTTATGTCAAACAAAATTTGTAACATACTAAAGAAAAGGGACAAACTTGCAAGAATTGCTAGAGAAACAGGAAAGGAGGAGGATAAAAACAAATACACAACGTACAGAAACAAAGTCACCGACAGTATTAGGTCGGAGAAAAGGAAATATTATAGTTCCCAACTTAAAGGCGTCATTACAAGCAAGGAAAAGTGGGCAGTCTTGGACAAGCTACTACCTGGAAGAAAAACGAAACCACAGAGCTACGTTGGAGATGTAGTTGAGAACGAGGTACTCATTTCGGATGACCAGGAAAAAGCCGCAGCATTCCGTAATCACTTTATCTCAAGCGTGAATAACCTTTTTAAAGACGAAGTTGACTCTAGAGATAATGCAACGAAAGAATCTGTCAAGCACTCAATGAGGAGCTCTTTTTTCCTCGCTCCGCTCTCAGATCAAGAGATTTTAGAAGCAGGACATCAATTAAAAGAAAAGGGAGCCCCTGGCTTTGATGAAATATCTCCTGCTCTGCTGAAAAAGGTCCTTAACTCAATTCTAACACCACTGAAGTATATTTACAATCTTTCCGTTCAATCTGGTAAATTCCCGTCTCAATTCAAAAAAGCAGTCATTGTTCCTGTTCCTAAGGGGAAAAATTGTAACTCTATCAACAATTTTCGTCCAATAGCTCTACTCTCAGTTTTTGCAAAATTATTCGAAAAAATTCTTCACGGCAGACTCATGGGCTTCCTGGAAGTCAATCAGCTTATCCATCAACAACAGTATGCTTATCGTTCAAAAAGATCCACTGACCTGGCAATTGTTGACTTCTGCTCCAGGATCACGGACTGTCTTGAAAAGGGTCACTATGCAATAGCACTGTTTCTAGACCTATCAAAAGCTGTTGACTGCATAAATCATAATATCCTACTCAACAAGCTCAACAATCTTGGCTTGAGAGGAAAAATTAACCTTCTCCTTGAAGACTACCTTAGTGATAGGCCATTTGTCGTTAAAACAAACCAGTCTTTTTTAGACATTTCTTATTTCTCTAGGGGAGTACCTCAAGGCTCACTTCTCGGACCGATCCTATTTGTTCTTTACATTAATGAATTTCTCTCTCATCTTCCATCTTCCCACCTAGTAGCGTATGCTGATGACATTTCCATTCTAATCACTGATAAAGACCCTCACCAACTTCAAAGCAAGATCTCTGCCCTGCTCTCTGAAATGCATAGTTGGCTTCAAAAGAATCAGCTGATACTAAACCCAGAAAAATCCAAATATATGGTGTTTAGGACAAAAAATAAACCATTGAATATTGATTTCGAAATAACATACAAAGGAAAACAACTGGAAAGGGTGAATGATACCAAGTTTCTAGGAATCTGGCTAGATGACAAGCTGAGTTGGGATAAACAAATGATCACCTTACGAAAGAAAACTTCGTCACTAGCAGGAATACTCACCCGAGCCTCTGCCTGGGTACCTCCTTCCCTTCTCAGACTAGTATTCCTTTCCTTAATACAGTCTCACTTCACATATGGAATCATCTCATGGGGTACGACCAGTCAACATAACCTTACGAGAATCAATTCAATTGTCAATCGATGTGTTCGTTCAATTTTGGGCCTTCCCTGGAATGCATCGGTGACTTCGAGATATAAGGAAGCGAGACTCTTAAGCATCTACCAACTGATACAAAAAGCTGAAGCGGTCTTTGTCTACAATGCTTTGAAAACACCGAACTTTCCTCCTCTCTTCAGATCCTTTTTTATAACAATAGAAGAAGAAGGAATAAGATATAATTTAAGAAATGAAGCGAACCTGAAGGTTCCGCTTTTTAGAAAAGCCATAGGCCAGAAAAATATAAAATACAGAGGCGCAAAAACCTGGAATAATCTTCCAGAAAACATCAAAAATGCCATTTCACTAAACAAGTTCAAGAAGCTCCTGACTGAACACATCACCAGGGATGTCTGATCTAAATCACCTTCCACTCAACTCCTGAACTTTCCACAATGCATACCAGTTTGGAAATTGTGTAAACAAGTTGAAGGAATAGCTGTCATAAATTGTAACATTCTATGCAATTATTTCATCATTTTTCTTTCATACTTGTTATTGTAAAAGTACTCACAATGTAATTATAAGTATGTACTGTTGTTAACCACGCGACATGTGTGGTTGGTTTACGTAGTCTCTGTAATGGAATGTAGAAACATGTCCGATTCATGATGTATCTGTTTTTATTGTTATCTTTTTCAAAGGGAACACCCCCTAAAAAGCCTCTGGCTTATGTGTTCTCCCCCCCCTTCTTGCTGTTATCTCCCAACAATTGTAACACAAAATAGGGATAAATAAATTATCAATTATCAATTATCAATTTCTCATATTGTGCTCTGCCTTCACGATGCCTTCTGCCTTCATATTGTGCTCTGCCTTCAGAGATGCCAAAAGGTATACCTTTTGGCATCTCTCATATTGTGCGATTAACTTCACAACTGGGTAGTCATGTCTGCAATACTAGGGTACCTGCCCACCCACTGATGATAGGCCAATAGCCTTGAAACATGTCTGGGTGGTGGTACTCACTGAGAATAAGTAACAATAGTCTTCTCTATTAGTGAAGCGTTATTTATTTGAGGTAGTGCAGTATCATGGCAACTCGTCGTGAAGGCAGAGCACAATATGAGAAAGAGCAAATGATGCCCACAACAACTACTTTGTAGTTTTTTAAGAGTGTCTATGGTGTATCTAAACACCGATATTATATACCACTTGTACATATGATTTTAATTTTTTGAATCTATATCAATGTTTATCTTATTGTTGGATTCATTATTATTATTATTATCAACTCTGTTCACTGTTCTGGTCTCAGATACACTGTTAATGGTTGCTTGTTATGTATCTTGTTATTAATAAAAAATAATAATAAAGAAAAAGTAATCATAGAAGCTACTAGACTATTCATACCATCTGAGAAATACCATGCAAGACTTAGATCTAAATGGATGTCAGATTAACTAATGAGACTAATGGTAGAGAAGAAAAATACATGGAATACATATAAATTGTCGTCTCATATACAAGCCTATGGTATGTATAAACTAGTGAATAATCAAGTCAGAAAGAAGGTTAGATAAGCTAAGCAGATTATGAAAAAATTTGGCAAAGATGAAAAGAAAAACAGCAGACTTATTTACTTATATATAAAGTAAAGATTAAATTCTTTACCTGTGTATTAAGTAAAGAAGGTGATAATCATATTGGTCCACTTAATATTGATAGCTCAACTGTGGATGATCCTGCTCAGGTTGCAGAAAACTGAATAAGTATTTTGCATCTGCATTCATGGATGAGAAATTCTTTAGAGACATGGATGCCAGAAGTTTATCAAATTTTAACAGGAAACTAAATGATTTTGCAATAACTAAGAGGGAAATGGAATTGAAATTGAAGTTAAATATAAGAAAAGCATCTGGGGTGGAATGGTTCTACCCAGTTATATAAAGGGATGGAGCAAAGGAGGTAAGCAAACCCTTATCCATAATTATGAGGCATCCTTTGATTTGGGGGAAGTCCTTATCGACTGGACTAATGCTAATGCCTCTACTAATGCTAATGTATCCCCAATTCAAAAAGGGGATCATAGGATGACACGAATAATTACAGACTTGTTAGCTTAACTTCTGTTCATGGAAAATAATGGAGTCACTAGTTAAAGAAGTAATACAGGACTATCTGGACAGGAGTGCAGTTATACCTCAGTCAGCATGGGTTTGTTAAGGGGAAATCTTGTCTGACTAATTTTATTGGATACTATGATGCAGTTTCAAAGGTACTAGATAGATGCAAAAAATAACTCTAATATCATATACAGGCACCTACTTACGTACAACTCACAGATACATACAAAGCACAAAGCTGTTTCTATATTGGTTATAAGAATGAATTTTGAATGCCTTCATGATATTTTTGTAAAGCAGATTTCTGGAGCTCACTACCATAAAACAATAAAAACAACTAGCAGGTTCCAGTTTATTTGGCTTTTCTGTTAGTGCAATCTATTAATAACAGGTAGTAAACTTGATCTTATTGCATTTGCGATGATACTGATAGAGCTGGAATTCTCTGGGATTTTAT